>NW_004443969.1:14799622-14840802 GCF_000243295.1 Trichechus manatus latirostris
TATACATATATGGAGCCCTAGTGGTGAAGTGGTTAACAGCTACAACTGCTAACCGAAAGTCCAGCAGTTTGAATCCACCAGCCACTCTTTGGAAACCATATGGGGCAGTTCTACTCTGACCTCTAGGGTCACTGTGAGTTGGAATCAGCTTAATGGCAACAGGTTTGAGTTTTGGTTTTATACATATATATGCAGAGAGAGACAGATTTAATATTTTTCTCTGTATAAATCTGAATTATATGTTGATCTCTCACTAGATGTACTTTCTGTTATTCTATGCTTAGATAAGTTTTCAGGAGGTTTTTATTTATTATTTACTCCATTTTAAAATTGTCTAAGTGTATGAATACAGCAAGCTCCACAGTTCTTTCAATTGTGTTCATAGACCTTTGAGATCCTTTTAATAAAGGGAAAATTCTATAAATAAGGCTTATTACCTTAAATTAAAAAAAATATTAAAAACTGAGCTGCAGCAGTAGCATCAAGTATATTCCCTTGCTCTACCACAAGCTTAGTACTTAATAACAAACAACAACAGTCAGCAGTTGGGGGTGAGGCAAGTGGGTAAACTGAGATCCAATCTGAAATACAGGCCTGCAGGGTCTCCTGAGAAATAAAGCTGGATGATTGACATTAAAGAAAACACTCTGGCACTCCAGGAACCACACAAAGTACAAGGTTCCAACAGCCACACGTAAGAAGAGTTCTGCTTCTATGTTGCTCTCACCCTAACAAGGAGGGGAAAAAAAAAAAAAAGCAAACAGAAAACCTTAAAAAGAGGGCTCTGGACAGAGCTGGAGAAGGATGTAGAATGAAATTCCAACACACAGAAAAAGACCAGATTTACTGGCCTGACAGAGACTGGAGAATCCCCCAGAGTATGGCCCCTGGACACCCTTTTAGCTCAGCAGTGAAATCACTCCCCAGGTTCACCATTCAGCCGGGGATTGGACAGCCCCATAAAACAAAACGGGACTAATGAGACACAGCTGTCCAGGGACAAGGACTAGAAGGCAGAAGGGGACAGGAAAGCTGGTGATAGGGAACCCAAGGCTGAGTAAGGACAGTGTTGACATGTAATGGGGTTGTTAACCATTGTCATAGGGCAATATATGTACTAACTGCTTAATGAGAAACTATTTTGTTCTGTAAACCTTCATCTAAAGTGAGAATAGCAGCACAACTGGAAGAATGTAATTGATATTATTGAATTGTATATGTAGAAATTTTTGAAACGGTGTATCTTTTGCTATGTATATTTTCACCAAAAAACAATACGTGTACTGACTGTTTAATGAGAAACTATTTGTTCTGTAAACCTTCACCTAAAGTACAATTAAAAAAAAAAGAAAAGTAGCTATGAGGGAAAGCATAATATTGTAGTCTTAGGAATGTCAAATTTCTGATGAAATACATTAAGTACACTATTTTTAGAAAAATCTAAAATACCTGTCTGTCAAGGTAGCAATGATATTTAACAAACTGAGGACATTCTTTAAAGGACTGAATTCTTGCCCTCTATTTGAACAGAAAAAGTCATTAGCCTTTTGTGCCTATTACCAGACTATTCTGTTGGATGTTGACACTTCTTCAATTTCTTCCATAAGTGGTGTCAGAATTTCTTCTTTATCAGTCAATCAATCTGCCGACATAGGCTCCTGTCTTTCCTCCACATTCAGTAAGTTAATTCATACTTCACAGCCTCCTAAGTGAGAGCCAGGACACAGGCAACTGGGCAGCACTCTCAGAAAGGCCACCTTTTTGTGATTTTCCCTAACAATAACCCATAGCAGCTATACTCAAGAGATCCCTATCTAAGTGACTATCATTGCCACTCATTAAAAGGAGTCCAGTGTCAAGGTGGATTCAGTCTGAGATATAAAGACATCCCTGACTTACTGGATTCCATTCCTCAGCTTCAATCAGTGCAGGCAATAGAATAGAGAAAAAGAGAAAAGTATCTTCGAGAACTAGTACAAATTCAAATTAAAAAAGAATGTTAAATTTATTTAATCACTCTTCTACTTATTCTTCAAAAACTACCATAATGTTTAAAGATTTTATTTCAAGAAATTATTCATTAAATTTCTGAAAATTTCTTACATAATTAGCCAGTTACACATTTATAAGGAAAGAAATGATTTGACTTTTGAGGAAGAAATAACTAGTAGAAAACACTCTCAAACTTAGTCATTACGTTTCTCCATTGGAAAGCAAGTTGACTTGTTTCTGGACCAGTTATACTTTTTCACAATAGTTTTAGTTAAATTTATTCTTAGGAGAGAGGGTGGTTAACGCTTGTTTTCATGTAGTTGCTGTTTATTGGTTTCTTTGTTTCATCAAGAACTTTGGTCCTCTGTGAAAGATAACACTTTTATTTTCATTATTACTTACTAAAATAGAATTCTTTACACTTCTAATATAAATTACAGGAAAATCAGTTGTGTAAATTCTACACAATGTGTTACCATTCTGCCTTTGGTTATGGATATGACCCCCTTGTCTACTTTGTGAAGAAGCAGGCTGAGAGATGTAACCTAATACAGAAAAATTACTACTAGGTCAAGGAGACTGACTCTTATACCTATTTCACCAAATGCTAGTATCTTAGTCTGGGTAATCTAGAGAAACAGACTAGTAATATATATATACAGCATTATTCGCAGTGCAAAAAGATGGAAACAACCTAAGTGCCCATCAAGAGATGACCCAATAAGCAAATTGTGATACATACACATAATGGAATACTACGCAACCATAAAGAATAATGATGAGTCTGCAAAACATATCGTACATAATATGGATGAATTTGGAGGACATTATTCTGAGTGAAATAAAACAATCACAAAAGAGCAAATATTTTATGGTCTTACTTTTATAAAAAGTCAAGAATAGGTATACACATAGAAAGCAACATTCTTTGATGGTTATGAGGGATGGGAGGTGTAGGGAGGGGGAATCACTTTCTAGATAGTAGACACTTGTTATTTCTGGTGATGGGAAAGGCAATACTCAAAATTGGTGAAGTCTGTACAACTTGACCAAGGTAAATGAAGACACTAAGATGTATGCAAGAATAAGTGACAATTTCAGCAAATGTAATAACATAAAATTTTGCAACAGTAATAACAACCAAAAAATATGTGTTGCATAGGGAGATATGTATGTATATATGTGTATAGGAAGGCATATGTGAGTACATGCACGTGCATGTATAGGTGTATCTGTAGGGATATGTATATACATGTTTGTGTATGCTGCATATATATTCATATATATAATAAAACACATAAGAGGCACAGTTATGGAGACTTCTTAGGTATATCCAACCATCTCATGGGATAGTTTACTGGGTTAAAAGGCTTAGGACTATATTCTCGTGGGACAACTCTGTTAATTGTTACAACATAGTTCATAAAGATAATATTCTACATTCTAGTTGGTGAGTAGCATCTGGGTTCTTAAAAGCTTGAGCGTGGCTATCTAAGATACAGCTATTTGTCTTTACTTGTCTGGAACAAAATAGAATGAAGGAAACCAAAGATTCAAAGAAGAAACTAGTCCACAGGACTAAAAGCCCATAAGAACCATGGCCTCATGTAGCCTGAGACCAGAAGAATTAGATGGCGCCCAGATACTACTACTAACCACTCTGACCAGGGACACAATAGGAGGTCCCAGACAGAATGGGAGAAAAATATAGGGGGGAAAAACAAAACTCAAATTCCTAAAAAAAGTCAGACTTACTGGACCGATAGAGAGTGGAGGAATTCCCCAAGACTATAGCCCTAAGATATCATTTGAACATGGAACTGAAACCACTCCTGAAGGTCACCTTTCATCTAAATAATAGATTGGTTTACAAAATAAATAATGTACCTGTGAGTACTGTGCTGCCTTAAATAATCAAATGACACCAAATGGTCAACATTTGCCCTAAAGCAAAGATGAAAAAGTAGGGAGAAGCAGGGAAGATAGACTAGTGGAAACGGAACAAACAGAATGGAAATAGAGAACGCTGACACAGTGGGGAAAATGTAACCAATGCCATGGAAGAATATGTATGAAAATTGTACAATTTGCATAAAAAATAGGAACTTAACTTCCTGTGTGAACTTTCACCTAAAATATAATAAAATATTATGGAAAAAAAAACCCAATGAAAAAAAATGATTATGGGAAGATGGTAGTGGCAGCAACATAATAAGTATTTGAATCTCTATAAATTAATGCCTCAGGAAGATCAACAAATATAGCAAAGAAACAAACCTATAAGTTGAGAACATCTGTGAGATACAAGATCAAAATGTAAGTCTATTGTATTTCTATATATTAGCAATACCAAATTAGAAATTGAAATTTTTTTAATGTAGTTTATAATAGCACAAAAAATAAAATTTGAAAACTAAATCTATCAAAAGAATTTAAAACCTCTGTCCTGAAATCTATAAAACATTGCTGAATAAAATTAAAGAAGAGCAAACTAAATGGAGAGCTATATATTGTCCATGAATTGAGAGAATCAATATTGATAACATATAAAACTAAAACAATTAAATTTCCAACAGAAAATTATGAGAATGCCTTGAAGACCTTAAAGTAGGTAAAAACAACTTCTTAAACAGAACTCAGAAATACTATCTGAAGGAAAATATTGATAAACAGGGCAACATACAAATTAAGAACTTTTGTTTGCCTAAAGACCCCATTAAGAGAGTTAATAGGGAAAAAACAAACTGAAAGAAGATATTTACAATACATATATCTAAAAAAAATACTTTGCAGACTATACAAGCAGCTTCTGCAATCAATAAGGAATAGAGCAACAATAAACAGAAGGCAAAAGGATTGCACAGGAACGTCCTAAAAAAGAATATCCAAATGACCAATAGAAGTCAAAGTAGTGGTTACCTCTGGAGAAGCTGTGCACAGGAAAGATGCCTTCTGGAGTTTTTGGAATATTCTACAGCTATATTTGGTGGCGGTTATGTGACTGTCTAAATTTATGGGTATGTACACTTAAGATTGTGTACCTACCTGTATGTCTATTATACTTACAATAACAGAAAAAGAAAAACTACTGCCGAGGAGCCAACATGGCACTATAGACAGACACATCATACCGTCCCTTTGCAGCAAAAGCCCGAAAAACTAAGTAAAACAGATACAAACATCTGTCTTGGTGCCTTAAGCTTCAAATGAAGGGATGAAGAACTAGATCAAGCACCGAATTGAAGAAGAAACTAATGGATTACAGAGAACGAGGGGAGCTACGTAGTGAACGTCTGTGCCAGCTAATGCAGCACAGCTTTGCCATTTTGTAGCAGGTATATAGAACCTTGAAAGAAAAAAGCTGCCAACCAGGAATAATATACCTGGCAAAACTCTCTCAAATTTGATAGTGAAATTAGGACACTTACAGATAAACAGAAATTAAGGGAATTTGTAAAAACAAAACCACACTTAACAAGAAATATTAAAGGGAGTCCTTTGGTTAGAGAACCAACAACATCAGACTACAACCAGGGTCTAGGACACAGGACAGCATCAGCCAGATACCAACCTAGGTAAAGAGCTCTCAATAATAAAACAAAGCTAAAAGACTTAAAACAGGAAACCAGAGACGTCAATCTGTGAATGACAACAGTGGCAAAACAAGAAAAGGGGAATAAACAACATAGAACTTTCAAATGGAAAGGAAGTCAAGATGATATCAAGTAATAAAAGACTGGTTCAAACTTAGGAAGATAATGGAAAATTTCAAAGAAATTTAGCAAAGCTACTCATCAGAATAAAAAAGAAGAAAAACATAAAGACTAAGTAAACACAAAATTTATAATAATGAAAGAAAAGAAAATCCACAACAAAAGAAACTCAGCACAGGAAAGTAAGAGGAACAAAGAAAACGTCAGCACCACAAAAAAAGCACAATAATATGACAGCGATAAACTCATACCTGTAGATAATCACATGTGAAAGTAAATGGTTTAAATCACCCGTAAAGAGACAGAGAGTGTCAGAATGGGTAAAAAAAAAAAAAAAATGACCTATCAATATGCTGCCTGCAATGACACATCTTAGACACAAAGACATAAATTGATTAAAAAAAAAAGGATGAAAAACATATACCAAGCAAACAGTAACCATAAAAGGGCAGGAGTAGCAATACTAATCTCAGATAAAATAGACTTTAAGGCAAAATCAACCACAGAAGACAAGGAATGACATTATGTAATGATTAAAGGGACAATCCACCAAGAAAACATAACCTTAATAAATATTTAAGCACCCAACAACAAGGCTCCAAAATGCATAAAAGAAACTCTAACAGCACTGAAAAGAGAAATAGACAGTTCCACAATAATAGTAGGAGACTTCAACACAACACTGTTGGTAATGGACAGAACATCTAGAAAGAAACCCAACAAAGATACAGAAGATCTAAAGGTCAAAATCAACTAACTCGACCTCTTAGACATATACAGACTACTCCATCTAACAGCAGCAAAGTATTCATTCTTTTCCAATGCACATGGAACATCCTCCAGAGTAGACCACATTTTAGGCCACAAATAAATCCTCAATAAAATCAAAAACATCGAAATAATACAAAGCATTCTCACTGATCACAACAACATAAAAGTGGAAATCAATAACAAGAAGAGCAAGGATAAAAAAATCAACACATGAAAACTGAATAACATCGTGCTTAAAAACAACTGGGTAATAGATGAAATAAAAAAAAATTCCTAGAATCAAATGAGAGTAAAAACACATCATACCAAAACCTTTGAGACACAGCAAAGGCAGTGCTCAGAGGTCAGTTTATAGCAATAAATGCACACATTGAAAGAGAATGAGCCCAAGTTAAAACTTTGGCCCTACAACTTGAAAACATAGAAAGAGAACAGCAAATGAGCACACAGCCACCAGAAGAAAGAAAATAACAAAGATTAGAGCAGAAATAAATGAAAGAGAACAGAAAAGCAATAGGAAGAATCAACAAGACCGAAAGTTGTTTCTTTGAAAAGATCAACAAAATCAACAAACCATTGGCCAAACTGACAAAAGAAAAACAAAAGAGGAAGCAAATAATTCAAATAAGAAGAGAT
Source organism: Trichechus manatus latirostris (assembly GCF_000243295.1). Taxonomy (NCBI): domain Eukaryota; kingdom Metazoa; phylum Chordata; class Mammalia; order Sirenia; family Trichechidae; genus Trichechus; species Trichechus manatus. The sequence goes on from NW_004443969.1 coordinate 14,806,735, forward strand.
GGGGGACATTACAATAGAGTCAACTGAAATAAAAAGAATCCTAACAAAATACTATGAAAAATTGTACTCCAGCAAATTCAAGAACCTAGAGGAAATGGAAGAGTTTCTAGAAAAACTACCTACCAAAACTAACACAAACTGAGATAGAAAATCTAGACAGACCCACAAAACAAGAGACTGAAGAGGTAATTGAAAAAAAAAAAAAACCTCCCGACAAAAAAAGCCCTGGCCTGACCTGAATGGCTTCACTGAAGAGTTCTACCAAACATTCAGAGAAGAGTTCACACCAGTACTACTCAAACTATTTCAGAGCATAGAAAAGGAGGGAATACTGCCAAATTCATTCTATGAAGCCAGTATAACCTTGATACCAAAGCCAAGCAAAGAGATCACAAAAAAAGAAAATTACAGACCAATATCTCCCATGAATATAGATGCAAAAATTCTTAACAAAATTCTAGCCAATAGGAGTCGGCGTCATATCCGTAAACTTTCACCTAAAGCACAATTTAAAAAAAAGTTATGTAAATGGAACAAAATAAACACCTACAAATCTAAAAAAAAAAAAAAAAAAAAAATAGAAGAAAGAAAAACTACCTTGAGATGCAATTTCTAATACATGAGAGTGACAAAATTTTACAGATGTGATAAAATGAATCTCTGAAAGCAAAACTCTCACGTAATGCTTATGGGAATGCAAAATTTTGTAACACCTTTGGAAAATAATATAGCAATAACTAACAAAATCACATATGAATTTACCATTTAGCCCAGCAATATACTTTTAGAAATGTATACAAATGCTTTACTGATAAAAATATGAAAAGACTTGCACAAAATTAGAGCTCTTCATATAATGGTAAAAAAGGAAAGAAAAGAAAAACTGGGGATAACCGAAATGCCCATCATGTGAAGACTGGTTGAATAAATGAAGCATATCCAACCACTGCAGGACTAACGGACTAACATTTTATAAAAGAAACAGAAATGTCTGTATATACGATTATGGAGTGAATTTAAGAATGTATTGTTAGTTTTTTTTTAATATTTTCTCTTAATAATAAAGCATGATGAAAAAATATAGTATGTCACAGAGAAGTAAAGGAGGATATTTATAGGTATATTTGCTTATATTAAAAAAAAAGATGAGGGCTACTTCTAATTTTAGTTCAAAGCTGTCAAGAACTATGGAGAGCTTCACATCCACGCTTAAAATAAATATTCGACTAAATATTTAAGGAAGAGATAATACCAAATCTGCACAAACTCTTATCAAATATAGGCAAGGAAGGAACATTTCTCATTCTTTATTAAGCCAGTATTACCCTTTACCAAAACCAGGCAAAGACATTATAAGGAAATTACAGCTCAATACCCATCATGAACAGGCATGATTGTCCATACAGAAAATCTCTCAAAATCATGAAAAAGCCACAGAACTAATAAATAAGTGTAACAAGGTTACAGGATACCAGGATAATTTATAAAAATTAATATATTTCGATATATGAGCAATGGAAAGTTGGCAAATTGGAAATAACTCAAATGTCCCTCAACTGGAGAATAGATTAAAAATAAACAAATAAAACAAAACATAAAACTGTGGTACATTTCTATAATGAAATGCCATTCAGCAATAAAAGGAACCAATTACTATAAGGAAACAATGATTAATATCAAATGCATTTTTGGTGAGTGAAAGAAACCTGCCTCAATAGGCTGCACACTATATGATTCCATTTACATTACATTCTAAAAAAGAGAAAATTATAGAGACATAAGGAAGATTAATGGTTGCCATAGGCTGGGAGTATTTGTGAGTTTGCCTATATAGGATCATGGAGGGATTTAGTCAGAGTTAGTGTATATTGACTGTTGTGATGATTACACACCTCATGTGTTTGTTGGGATCCCTGGTGGTGCAGTGTTTAAGAGTTATGGCTGCTAGGCAAAAGGTCAGCAGTTCAAATCCACCAGCTGCTCCTTGGAAATGCTGTGGAGCAGTTCTACTCTGTTCTATAGGGTCACTATGAGTCAGAATTGACTCGACCACAATGTTTTTTTTTTTTAATGTGTTTGTTGCAAGCCCTGGTGGCACAGTGGTTAAGAGCTCAGCTGCTAACCAAAAGATTGGCAGTTCGAATCCACCAGCTGCTTCTGGGGAACCTATGGGGCAATTCTACTCTGTCTATAGGGTCGCTATGAGTCAGGATCAACTCGACAGCAACAGGTTTGGTTATGTGTTTGTTGGAGTACCTGGGTGGTACAAATGGTTAATGTGCTCAGCTGCTAATTGAAAGGTTGGAAGTTTAAGTCTACCCAGAGGCTACCCTGGGAAAAAAGGTCTGGTGATTTCCTTCTGAAAAAACTGGAGCACAGTTCTGCACTGACACACATGGGGTTGCCATGAGTCGGAATCAGCTCAATGGAACTGGTTTATGTATTTGTCAAAATTGCAGAATTGTACACTAAGAAAGGTGATTTTTACTATAGGTAGATTATATCTTAATAAACAAACTTTAAACAATACAGGAAGATAAATCATCAAGTAATGAAAAAATAATTATGTTTACTTAGAGAAGGGGATAATAATGGAGTGGAGGGGTCAGGGATAGGAACTTTTTGCAAAAGATTACAGATTCTTTCAAGTGATTTAATTTATAAATTTTTGTTTCAGATGTGACATTGAAAATATATAAATATTTTACCTAATTATAAAACAAAATTAAATTTTTAAAAGCTATCCACAAATATTCAAAAAAATTAAACAGGTAAACCTAACTTGAATAAACTAATAAAATTATACACACTAAAAAATGCAAAAACCAATCATAAATTATGTTCTGAAATCATATTTTTGCTGTTAGTGTGAGGAATATTCTTTGTGTTATTCAGACTCAGATGAATGTATATTTTGTGATGGTTCAAATCAGTAATTATTTTGGTGTCATTGAGAATCAATATATTTTACATAATTGAAATAGAGTTTTATCCTCAAAGAAAATACATAATATGATTTATCCAGTGTAGAGTTTTGGTAGCAGGTGTAATTCAGTAGAATTGGTGTTGCAACGGTGCATTGGTAGTAAGTAGATTGTGGTTGTTAGCAGTCATTGAGTTGGCTCCTGACTCATGGCAACCCACAGACAAAAAAAAAAAAAGAGGATTATAGCACTAGGCTAACTGTGCATATATGCTGCTTACAGTTATGTAATTAAGAATTTCTAAAGAGTTTTGTTACCTCTTAGAAATAGTAGAGACATCAACTTGGGTGTAGTGGACGTTCTTTGCTATTTTGCTTGTAGGCCTTTTCACTGAAACAAGCTAGAAAAATATGTATTTTTTAAGGATACAATACATCATGAGTTCGTATTGATACTTTCAATTCAAATTCAACACAACTGGATTATTACTTAGTCTTTTTGATACTGTGGATCGGGGTGAAATGAAATAGATGGGCAGCTTTCTAAGGTGTTCCTGGATACATACCATAGGAAAAGTTTCTATAACTGAAGGCAGACATTTGACTCTAGTTACACAGTGGGAATCCATGGCCTCTCACCTGGTTCCCACAAGTAAACCAGTTTTTAGAGTCAGAACTCATTGACTGAGGGAGAGCCCGGGTCACCTTAAGGAAGCGCTCTGTAATTTAGCCACAGTGTTTGCTATAAATCTCAGAATGTTATGCAGACTTTTACCAGGAAGACTGTAACCTGACAAAAAGTAAATGCCTAGGACTCATGTTTATTTGTTTTTTTTATTTTGTTTTGTTTTCTTTTTAAATATTGATTATGAATTGTTGATAATATCTGCAAATTCAAAAATAGCATCACATAGAGAGAAATTATAGAGATCAGATAATAGATTGTATAGTTGAAATAGACATTCTTGGCTACCAAAATAATGCCTGTATTAGTGAGAGAGATTAAGATACGAAAAGCCAACAAAAGCCTTGCAACTACCACTCCCCGCAAACACACATGAAAAATAGAAAAGCAATGCCTACCTCTTCCCATAGAGACTTACAGAGGTAAGTGCATCATTAAATCTTTGAAGGATCCAGTGGTGTTGATTCCTATCACACCTCAATTTATCTTTCCTTAGATGGTGCAAAAAGTCAGATAGATGTTGGAGAAGGATTGCTTATTATTGAAAACTTAATCAGACAGGAATGCCAATTGGAGCTGCCATTTTAGATATGCTATCTTTACTGTATCAAATCCCCAGCATCAATTAACCTGGAAGACTTTTTGTTTCTTTGTTTCTCGAATGTAATTGGTAAAGAGTATTGGAAGCACTTTGCCTTACAAGAAGAAGGAAGTTCACTTTCAATGTCACTCCTCTGAACTAGTGTTAGTTTTTTCTGTTCCTTGTCATATATTGTCCATAGGAACTTTAATCTCTTGATTTCCTACAGAGCATCAGGTTTATCTATTGTAGATAACATTATATTAATTGGTCCGAGTGACTAGATGTCATTTAAAAACACAGGCAGGTCAAAAGGAGTTAAAGTCTGTGAAAATTCAAGGGCCTGTCATATCAGTGAAGTTTCTTTGGGTCCGTTGGTTTGACGTTTGCCAGGATATCATCTCTAAAGTGAGGGTCTGGTTGCTACACCTTGAAGTGCTCACCACTAAGAAAGAGAGGGCTATCAGGGGTTTGAGAGGCAAATATGTCTTTATACAAAACCCATAAATCATCTAGTTCTGATTGGGGACCAGATCAAGAGAGGACTCTGTAGTGAATAGAGGCTGTGGTACAAGATACCCTGCCTATTAACCTGGAGACAGATGTAATTCTCTCTCTGCTAAAACTATTCTCCATTTGGGAACATCTAGCTCAATTGGCATGACACTACTTATAAAGACAATGCTCTACGTTCTACCTTGGTGAGTAGTGTCCGGGGTCTTAAAAGCCTGTGAGCGGCCATCTAAGATACTACTGGTCTCATCCCTTCGGGAGCAAGGGAGAAGGAAGAGAACAGGATACAAGGAAAAGATTAGTCCAAAGGACTAATTGTCCACAGCTACCAAGGCCTCCACCAGACTGAGTCCAGTACAGCTAGATGGTGCCCGGCTACCACCACTGACTGCTCTGACCAGGATCACAACAGAGGGTTCTGGACAGAGCTGGAGAAGGATGTAGAGCATAATTCTAACTCACAAAAAAAAAGACCAGATTTACTGGCCTAAAGGAGACTGGAGAAACCCCGAGAGTATGGCCCCCAGACACCCTTTCAGCTCAGTGGTGAAGTTACCTCCGAGGTTCACTGTTCAGCCTGGGAGTGGACAGCCCCGTAAAACCAAATGAGACTAACGAGGTACAGGAGTCCAGTGACAAGGGCCAGAAGGCAGAAGGGGACAAGGAAGCTGGTGATAGGGAACACAAGATTGAGTAAGAATATTTTTGATGTGTTGTGAGGTTGTTAATCATTGTCATAGGGCAACATTTGTAGTAACTGTTAAATGAGAAACTATTTTGTTCTGTAAGCCTTCATCTTAAGTGAGAATAACAGCACAATTGGAAGAGCGCAGTCAATGTCACTGAACTGTGTGTGTAGAAATTTTTGAAACGGTGTATCTTTGGCTATGTGTATTTTCACCAAAAAAAAAAAAAAGAAAGGTTGAGAAGTTAGAAGGTTGATATGTTGTGGGGTTGTTAACCAGTGTCATAAAACAACATGTGTACTACTGTTACATGAGAAACTATTTGTTCTGTAAGCCTTCACCTGAAGTACAATAAAATATAAAAAAAATAAAAAATAAAACTATTCTCCATTTGGCTCATCACTTGGTCTTTGGCCCTTCTGGAGAATGAGTGCCTGTCCATAGAAAAGCAGCTAACCATGCAACCTGATCTATCAGTTTGCTGTACTGTGGTGGCTTGTGTGTTGCTATGATACTGGAAGCTATGTCACTGATATTTTAAATATCATCAGGGTCACTTATGGTGGACAGGTTTCAGCAGAGCTTCTAGACTGACAGACTAGGAAGAAAGACTTGGTGATTTACTTTCAATGAAAACTTTATGGATCAGAACAGAATATTGTTAGATATAGTGCTGGATCTGTCCCCTAGGGTAAAAGGCACTACACAGTGGCTACAACCATAGGCTCAAATATACAACAATCATAAAGATGGCACAAGACTAGACAATATTTCATTGTTATACACAAGGTTGCCATGAGTAGAAGCTGACTTGATGGCAACTACCAACAATAAATATGGTTTAGATTTGAACATAGGCAATACACTTAACCAATACACGATTGCATCTTTCTAGCAACTACTTCCTCAGATGGCATCCCACTCTGCTATAGTAGTGTTATAAAAAGTGCTTATAGTCTTACCTTGGTATTATCTGAGATACCATATCCTCCAATATTTAATGTGATATATCAGATCACAACATTCCCACCTTGATCTCTCTCTCTCTCTCTTTTTTTTTTAATAATATTTTATTGTGTTTTGGGGGAAGGTTGACATAGCAGTTAGGTTCCCATTCAACAATTTCCACTCATATTTTTCCATCACACTGGTTACATTCTTCACAATGTGTGAACATTCTCAATATTTCCATTCTGTTGTTCCACTTACTTTGATGTCTGTTAGTTCTTGAAAGCTCATATGTCTGGGTACTGGAATTTATATCTGTTGTGTTCCTAATGCTGATCAGGTCCTGATACAACTCCGACTGATTTTTGACTTCAGCTTCCCTGGGATGGAGAGTGTCTGCTGTCTAATAGTACCTGTACCACAATCTTCATGCCTCTCATAGCCTCAGGGCTGCAACTCTGGATGTCAGCATGAATCAGAGTTTAGCTTGTTACATGCATGCTGGTGAGAGGCAAGGAGACAAAACAGACCTACATATTTTACTGATTCTTGTTGGTGGCAGTTGAGTTAGCTCTGACTCACGGTGACTTAATGCCATCTTCATGTCGGTTGATATGTTTGAGCCCTTCATTTTCTCCCACATCACTTTAGGAAGTGCAAGAGTGAGCTGTGGCCGTTCTGTGTAGCTTATTACACACACACACACACACACACACACAAACAACAGGATACTTGGCATGAGAAAATTAGGAATGCATACCCTGCCGTCTGTGTGTTCAGATGTAGACATGGAGGGGAGAAACTCCACCTGTGACAGTACTTCACAGGAAGCACCGTTGCATTGTGGCAGCGGTATTTCTGGACAGTAGGGAAGAATCTATATTCAGTTCAGTCCTCACCAAGGAATTTCCTCTTTCCACAAAAGAGAGTAGTAGTTAACTCTCCCCTAGAACAGAATGTTGATTAAAATAGAGACTGCAAATACAAATGCAAGGGAAAAATCTGGTTGTTGTGGGAGAAGAAAGAAAGAGGAGAGATGCAAATGTTGTCTACTTCATGAGTAAAGCAGAAAGCCAGCATTTTGCAAGTCTTCAGAGCTGCCTATTAGCCATATAAATTGTTGAATACTGATGATACATAGACTACTAGCTAAATGAGGCATATCAATGTTATTGCCTTCCCCCAAATATGATAAAAATGAAAAAAAAAAGAAATTGAGATATTGACCCAAGAGGAAGAAGAGAATAAGGGAATGGGGGATGAAATTTCCATTGAAGTTTTAGGCAGAAGATAGAAAAGAGGTAACTGACCATAGAGTGGAAGAAGTCAAACCGATGTGTCTACAGAAGCAAATGCCTTCAAGTGAGCCACTAGCTCTGCAGATTAGCTGAGAGACTTAGGGTTTGGTAGGAGTGCAGAACTTGCAAGGAGGAGGTAAAGAGCAGGACTTGGATAATGCCTGTTAGTACAGCATATTTGGCTCTCCAAGACCCTTCTTAGTTCATGCAAGAGATGATTATTCCTTCTCCTCACCAGTGCTGGACATGGGACATTTTACTCTGTAAAGAAATTGAAGCAAAGACATTTGAGGTTCCCAAGCACAGGGGAGGGGAGGAAAGAAGAACGGAGGCAGAGGCTGAAACACAAGAAAGATTCCATGAAAGCATGCATTAGGATTTGTGGACCTTCAGAAACCTAGCCCCACTACCCTCAAGGAAGTCTTCCATCCAGTCGAATTACAATCCCCAACCCCAACAGACCCAGGAAGAAGATGGGAGACATTTGCCCTAAAGAAACCATCTAGAGAAAGATTTTAAAACTAAAATTTATATTATATTTCATTCAAGCGTTACCCAAAAGTAATATTTTCCTTAGCATCTCTGATCAACAACAGCAAACACCTAATTTCCAGAAGGGCACACTGACAATGAAGTAACCGTGTACATTGCGCCTGCTTGCCCTACAGCGCCAACAAACTCCGTTGCGCCACACAAGTGCTAATAAATATTTTCTGAGTCTATTAACAAATTCAACCACACACTTGTCAAATCACAGTTATCAAAAATCACAAAGTGCTGGGAGAAACTTTCTTAGGTCAACTAATATGTTCCCTGGGCACAATAACTTCTAAACAGAATTTTCTATCATATTTCTGCACAATGTCAAGATAGAAACGAATGAACCCACATGGAACTTCAGGGCTTTTATATTTTTGCTTCAGTGAAGCTAAATCAACTTATTTAATAGCTTAAAGTCAATCTCCTATCTTTTTCAAAATTTCAGCATCAGCATTCATGAAAGGTTTTAGTGGAGTTTCAGACTGCAGATAACTGAAAAAGACACTGGGAGTCTACCAAGTATCCATGGAAATGGGAAATCAGTAGACTGTTTAATAAAATTATGCTGTCTTTGGGATAGGTTGTAATGACACAGGGTGGAAGGAAATGCAGGACCAAAAAGGGCCTCAAGCAAGTCAGTCCTCATTAATTTTATCTCAACTCCACTGCTCTCATTTGTCATTGGCAACGCGTTCTTCCACCCTCCAGTTGCATAAAAATGTCAAATTGTTTCAAAAATTCATGTAGGCTTCTGGCTTTCATGTACTGTGTTGATGATTCACTTTGTATTTTCTAGAAAGGGTAAAAGAAAACTTATTGAAGCAATTCCTTGGTTATAGTTAACATTCTAACTTTTGAAATAGATTGTGGTGCCTCTTTTCACTGAATGCCTTATTTACCAAAGCAGCCATACTTTTAAAGTTTCTCAGTTTTATATACTGAGGATTAAATAGGAGAATGTCTGCAAAGTGCTTAGCACAGTACTTGGCACCAGTAAGTGCACCTTAGCTGTTATCTGTTTTGGTTTTTATGTCATTATTAATATTAGCTTCCAACTTCATGTACATCCCATTTAATGTCTTTAAGAAAAACAATTATTTTCTCATATCTCATTAATGATTAAATCATGCAGAATTATAATATTATTCCTTCTTTTTGACGGTATCTCTTTTTTCCTTTTCTTCCCTTCCCCTCCCCTTTTTTTGAGAATAAGCATAAAATTCTGAAGATACAGTTACATGATTAGAGTTTTGAGAACCTCAATCATTTTCCCATTCGTTTTTAAAGTATTATCAGAGAGAGAGTTAATTCCAGTTCTGATTTGTTCTTTTCCAATAATCTCTGTCAAAAATGTTTCTATCCCTTTTTCCCTAGAACTTGATGTAGCAGAATGTACACTTCATATGCTTCAATCATGCTTTTTTCTTAAATCTCTTCTCGTTAAACAAGCTTAAGTGTTCTGCTAGAATATATTATTTTTTCTTTCTTGCTTCTCTTTCCTTTATAAAACTAAAAAATATTTAATTTCACCTGTCATTAATAATTAAGATTACAAAACATTCTGGTATGCTTGGAATAGTCCCTTTAATACCTATTTTCCTGGCATCTCCTCTAGTTTGCATTTGTAGTAGATTTTTCATATTTTAACAAAATGTAATTAATGACGAACTGCATTAATTTATGCCCTGATAGCTTTGGCAGACCTCCACTTCTTTCACTGGAATATTGTGAAAATTCACAAGGTACCATGACTTAAGACTTTTGAATCTTTCAGAAGAAAATGTAGTATCTAAATTTAAAAAATTAAAGTAAAAAACATTTTAAAAAGTAAATATCTAAATAGGAAGAAAATATAAAAAACATGGAGAATAACCATAAATACACATTATAATTTTGTATATAATAATGTATTATATCTAAAATTAGAGGAAAAATCTTATTTAGATAGAAAATATTTCAGAGACCTTTAACCTATAAATTACTGGGACAGCATTCAAGATAAACCTACAATGTTGTCCAAAGAGCCAAGAGCTGTTAGAGAAAATCATGTTGTTTTAATTATCTGTTATTAGGTAACAATTTACCCCAAAACTTAGTGACTGAGAATAGCAAACATTTATTATCTGACAGGTTCTGTGGACTAGGAATCTGAACACAGCTCATAAGGCTTCAGACAAGGTTTGTTTAGCTGGGGAGGCAGTCCGCTCAAGACTCAACTTGGGGAAGAGCCTCTTCCAAGGCTGCTTATGTTGCTAATCACAAGCCTTAGGTCCTCGCGTTGAGTGTTGGCCAGAAACATCAGTTCCTTAACTTGTGAGCCTTTCCGTAGGGTAGCTCGCAACATGGCAGCTGGCTACCCTCAGAGTGAAAGAGACGAAGAATGGGCACAAAAGACAGAAATTGCGATCTTTGAAAAACCTAATCTCAGAATTAACATCCCATCGCCTTTGCCATATTCTATTCCTTACAAGGAAATCACCAGGTCCAAGGGGAGGAGATTATACCAGGGCATGAATGCCAGATGGAGGAGATCTTTAGGAGCCATTTCTGAGGCCGCCTACCAGTTTGAAACCACCAGCCGCTCCTTGGAAACCGTGTGAGAAAGTTCTACTCAATCCTATATGGTCACTATGAATTGGAATTGACTCGACAGTAATGGCTTTGGTTTGATTTACCACACATGTAGTTAAATATCAAGTGAGTAATACTTTTAGATAAAACCATAACCACTAACGCTAGTTCTCAATACGACATAGTATATAATTCTAATTTTGTAAGTTTGTTTTAGAGGATGCTTTGGTGTCCTTAATAATTATAGAAATAATTACAAAACCAAGATTTTACTGAAAGTTTAAAGTGGAGAAAAAAATTAACAAATTATAACCTCAAAAATCTTTGTTATCTGATATATCTGGAGAATAACACATTTTAATTAGCAAAATATTTGAGCTATTCAGGTGCTACGGATATGTATATGCGAAGTAATTATAATGTAAATTTGCTCAGAATAACTTTCTTCCTACCTCCATCTCTGCCTGTTGAAAATCTATAGTTATGTCTTAAAATACAGATTGCCAGCTTTCAGTGTCCTTTGTAACCTTCCGTCCAAGATATTATCTCTCTATTCTCTGAACACTTGTGTATTTTTAAAGCTTTCCTACAGAATGTATCACACTTTTCCTTGTTCTCTAATACTTCTTTGAGGCCAAAAAATAATTTTATTTACTTTTGTATATTAGATAAATACCAGCCGAACAAAATTAGTTAAAAATAAATTCATTATAGCAATAATCCATATGTCTTATAGAATATTATTAGGTAATATGCTAATTCAAAAGTGTAAAAACAGCCCAAATTTATTATAGTTTGTACTTACAGTTATGCCTTTGTGATGAAAACTCAGACTCAAAGTTCTGGTTAGTACTTTCTCATTTAAGTAGAGTCCCAAATACTAACTATGAAAATGGATTAGCCATATAGACAATTCCAATGTAAAGTCTGCTCTAACAGGGAAATGACATCCAAATATCTCTTCAAAACCCCTATGGACCAACTTGTCAACTTGTATGTGTGTGTGTGGGAGGGGTGGATGATATTTTCTAATTAGAAGCAAAACAATATTTAATATTAATCTAACTAGTTCATAGGGACTTTTTTCAAAATGTATTAAATAGCTCTTTTTTCCAAGGGAAAAAAAAGTAGCAGCAAGTTTTATAGGTAAAGTTCTATAAGGACTATGACTTTTTCCAAGGATTTATTTCTCTGCAGGCTCTCTGAGAAGGATCACAGGAGTAGAGAGACTTAATTTTGGCCTAGTAGTACTATTCCAGACTATACAGAAGTTTCTGTAGAAGATGAAGGTTCTTCAGAAAATGAAATATATGTTAACAGCATCAATGATTAGTCTGGAGAGTAGACTGTGGAACTTAGGAGAGGGTACAGAGCAAAACAAAACAGAGAAAAAGAAAAGCTGTAGCTATTGTCAGAACCCAATGTGACTACTTTATTGGTATCTTTTTTTTTCATATATGTGTATATATATATAATTTTGTTGTTGTTAATATACACATTTACCACTCCAACTATTTCTACATATACAATTCAGTGGCATTGATTACATTCTTCCAGTTGTGCATCCATTCTCAATCTTCTTTTCTGAGTTGTTCCTCCTTCATTAACATAAACTCACTGCCCCCTAAGGTTCCAGTATAATCTTTTGAGTTACTGTTGTCACTTTGATTCCATATAGATAGTTATTGAAAGCGTATAACGCTCAAGGAAGACATTTTTTAGTAGTTCAGCTACACTATTGTTAGGTTTTAAGAAGACTTCAGGGGATATTTTTGTTTTAAGGTTTAAAGATTATCTCAGGGCGATCATTTTGGGTTTCATCCAGCCTCCATGGCTCCAGAAAGTCTAGAGTCCATGAGAAATTGAAATTCCATTCCGCATTTTCCCTCTTTTAATCAGGAATTTTTTTATAGAATCTTAGATCAAAATGTTCAGTAATGGTAGCTGGGCAGCATCTAGTTGTGGTTTAATGGCAAAGGTGGCAGTTGTTCATGGAGGCAAATAGCAACACATTCCATACCCTCCTCTTATTCCTGACGCTCCTTCTTCCTCTGTTGCTCCAGGTGAATAGAGACCAATTGTAGCACCTTGGATGGCTGTTTGAAAGTTTTCAAGACCCCACGCGTTATGCAACAAACTAGGAGGTAGAACAGAAGCACCAAACATTTTATTAGGCCAATTAACTGGGATGGCCCATGAAATCATGACTCAAAACCTCCAAACCAAGGCACTAAATCCCATGGGATTTTGATTGTACATAAGCAGCCTTTTTGTTGTTGTTGTTGTAAAAATATGTATCAACTTTTTACAGGTGTACAACTTATTGACAGCCATTACAATAATTGGCTGTGCAACCCTACCCTATTCAACGTGATTTTTACATCACTATTGGCCCCCCCTTTCCCCCTCCCTTCCACCCCTGGTAATCACTAATAAACTTTAGTCTGAATACATTTGCCTTTTCTTGTCTTTTTATATAAGTGAGGTTATACTATATTTGTCCTTTTGTTATTGACTTACTTTGCTCAGCATAACGTCTTCAAGCTCCATCCATATTGTAGCATGTATCAAGACTTTGTTTTTCCTACAGGCTGAGTAGAATTCCATTGTATTAAGTACCACATGTTGTTTATTCATTCGTCTGTTGATGATTCATTAATATCTTAAACTTGTTGTTGTTATGTGCCATCCAGTTGGTTCCCACTCATAGTGACCCTTACATACAACAGAATGAAACACTGCCTGGTCCAGTACCATCCTCACAAGTGTTGCTATGTTTGAGTTCATTGTTGCAGTCACTGTGTCAATCCATCTCTTTGAGGGTCTTCCTCTTTTTCGCTGACCCTCTACCAAGCATGATATCCTTCTCCAGGGGCTGTTCCCTTCTGATGACATGTCCATCCTTGCTTCCAAGGAGCACTCTAGCTGTGCTTCTTCCAGGATAGAATTATTTCTTCTTCTGGCAGTCCATGGTATAGTCAATATTCTTCACCAATACCATAATTTAAAGGCATCAATTCTTCTTCAGTTTTCCTTATTTATGTCCAGGTTTTGCATGCATACAAGGCAAGCAAAAGTAACAGCGCTTGGGTGAAGCACACCTTAGTCCTCAAAGTGTCGTCTTTGCTTTTCAACACTTTAAAGTGGTCGTTTGCAGCAGATTTTCCCAATGGAATATGTTGCTTGATTTCTTGACTGCTTCTATGAGTACTGACTGAGGATCCAAGTAAAACGAAATTCTTGACAATCTCAGTATTTTTTCCCTTTATCATGATGTGGCTTATTTGTCCAGTCACTCTGTGAAAAAAAGATGTGAGAATCGACTTCCATAAAAATTTACAGCCTTGGAAACCCTGTGGGGCAGTTGTACTCTGTCCTACAGGGTAGCTATGAGTTGGAATCGACTTGATGGCAGTGGGTTCGGGTTTTGGTTTGTTAGTTCCCCGGTATTGTACTAAATTTTTTAATGCTTGTTATTTAAATTAAATCCTGACAAGAACTATATAATGCTGTGTTCTTTCTTGTCCCAGGACTCTGAATTATGAGAAAGATGGTTCAAGCAAAACATTGAAAATTAAAATGTATATATCCTGAGAATTCAAACTTATTTTGCTTTTTGTGAGGCTGACTAATGAATGTAATATGCAAAGATGTCTTCCTTGGAAATAAGCATGACATTGACCCTGGGAAATGAAAAGCAATCATATGTTTAACAGTGTATTCCATAATTTTTTTTCAAATTTTGAATACAAGTCAATGTTTAGTTTTGAAAAAATAGATGGATATTTTACAGGAGGGGAAATGTGATTGCGTTTTGTTGCTGATTTCAACCTCAGGGAAATTTACTTTTAAACTGGTTACTAAGGAAAGATACCAAAATTTTTTATAACTGAAAATTTCTCTTCTTGTGCTGAAGATATGTCATGCTGTGTATCATTTTGATGATTAAAGATACTTCAGCTATGAACAAAAAAATCTCCTTTAAAAGGAATCATATATAATAGGTAATTCTTAGTCTGTAGGCCTTAAAATAGATAATTGAAGGGATGTAGATACCCTGTTTCAAATGACAATCAAACTACCAATTTGTATTTTAAACCGTACCAGTTCTTCATAGTCCTTAATATAATACAGTGGTACAACTAACTCATTTTCTGTATTTCTTTTTTCTTGGGTGATATCAATTTATTTCTTGAAATCCATAGATAAAGTACCAGTCCAAGGTTTTCATACTTTTCCCTGCATTGTTTTTGTTGTTAAGGCTTGTTTGTTTGCTTGAAAAAAAATACCTTACATTACAGTGTACGTAAAAATAGGCCAAGGTTAATAATTAGAAATATTTATACTAATTGTATCACATTTTATATTACTACAAGTAGGGTCACTGCAAACAGGAAAGACAAATGTTAGGAAAGTTGAAAGTTACTACCTGATTCAAATGATCATTGTTTTACTGATAACCTAAGCTTGCAACCCCAAAATGCAGTTACAAGATGCTGTTGTACTGAGTTCGAGGGAATTCGGGTCTAATCAATAAAAAGATATGACCATGAGATAGTGTTGCACAACAAGCTATTTATTGGGGTCAACACTTTGATGATCACATGCAGGGGAAGGTCCCCAAAGCAGGAAGTCTTCCAGAGGCAAGCTGCACAGGAAACAACCAGAAGGGGAAGAGGCATGGAAACCCAGAGAAGACAAAAGGGAGGAGGAGCTTACATGAACTTTAGGTGCTGTCCTCCTGCAGCAAGGTGGGGAGTTTCTGGGTCATAAAGCTCCAAAGGGCAATAGCATTCTAGGGTCCTTATAGCTACAGGATTTTACCTTATCTAGGGCTAGCAGATGTTGAGTTCAGTTTCACAGGTATGAAATGCAAGCAGGCTCTAAGCGGCTAAAAATCTGCTTATTTGGGCTATTTTTAGAACAATTAGATGTGTACAAATTTGATTTTGGTGCTTACAGACTTTTTGGGGGGAGGCTAATAGGTCTCAGCTTGCTATGAAGAAGTAAATAACTTGGAACCAATACACAGAGGCCATTTTTGATTCACTTATATAACAGCTGGAAAAGACATCTCATGTGGTATATAGTTGATATATTTTATGCTATAAAAAAGTGTAGAATTCATAGTTGTATTTTCTTCTTCTTCTTATCCTCCTCCTCCTCCTTCTTGTTTTTATTAAAGAAGTTGATTCACCTATCCTCAAAGGAAATAACTGAAAGGAATTGGTGGTAACGAGAGTGCAGTGCATGTGGCAATGTGAGGTTGGTCTTCTTAGGACCAGACCAATTACTCTTTCAGTTTCCAGTTATGGCTGAATTTACTGCACTGCCCCAAACTAAAGGACTTCTGGCTATGGAAGACCTACCCATCTATAGATCATTCATTTCTTAGTCATATACAATTCAGACCATCAGACTCTGGCAGAATAGTTTTGAAGGGCCATTGGGAGATTATTAATTCCTATAGGCCTCTAAAGGAAACCTGGTGGCATAGTAGTTAAGAGCTACAGCTACTAACCAAAAGGTCAGCAGTCTGATTCCAACAGATGCTCCTTGGAAACCATATGGGGCAGTTCTACTGTGTCCTATAGGGTTGCTATGGGTTGGAATCGACTTGACGGCAATGGGTATAGGCCTCTAAAAGATAATGGCAGCACTACACTAGCTTTTCCTAAAGTGGCACTTTACCCACTGGCCAGTTTGGCTCAGATAGTTCTGCTAATGACAAGAGTTTGCATTCAGCTGAGTCAGCTTTCACTTTGGAGGTGCCCTGACAATCAACAGGGAGAGAGTCTGGGGGACATAGTCCTAACTGGCCAAATTAAGTTTCTTAAGCACACAGCAGTATAGACTACGTGTGCTGAGCAGTTTTTAGTCACTTTCACATAAAGCCAATTCTAAATGTAACCCAAGCTTGAGGTACAGAGGTAAAAAGTAAGGAAACCCCCAAAGCTTTAATTTTCCCTTGTCTGAAAACAAATAGGAACTCCTATCTATCTAATTTCTTTCATTTATCTTTTGTTAGAAGCATTGTTGAATATTCTAATAAAATATTTCTAAATTAGTTCCTGAAACTGAAACAATTTGAGATGGAATTGTCATTCCTGAGACCTCTCCCATTTATTTTTTTTCTATACAATGGAACTATATCCAGTAGAAGAAATTCAGTCTCACCTGAAATGAAATGAAATATTTAAATCTCATTTCCTACCAGTCTGTTTATTTGGTCTAAAAAGAAGCCTCAAGGATTTGTTTTGGGTGAGGATAGAAGTAAAAGAGTATCAGCTGTCTGGTA
Source organism: Trichechus manatus latirostris (assembly GCF_000243295.1). Classification (NCBI taxonomy): domain Eukaryota; kingdom Metazoa; phylum Chordata; class Mammalia; order Sirenia; family Trichechidae; genus Trichechus; species Trichechus manatus. The sequence goes on from NW_004443969.1 coordinate 14,823,777, forward strand.
CCAAAGCAAACCATGTCCTCTGCTTCCAGGCATTGCTTTACCCAAAAGGCAAGAGGGTCAATCATGTCACTGCCTGATGTTTTTGAAGACTCCTGCCTGGTCTTGTCTGATGTCCTTCATGATACGCATATCCTTCTACCTCAGAAGACAGGGGGATTGTCCAGGAGACTGTTACCTGACACTCTTACTGCCTAATGCACCCAAACGTTGTTTAACTGACTCCGTAGTCCTTCCCATTTAGGGAGCCGCCAAATCCTTATAGAATTTATGGATCTTTCTATCTTTTGGAAGAATAGAAAATGCAGTACAGTGTGGGTGAAGACCAGCAGTTTCCCAGCTCCCTATTAGTCCCTCATATACTTCTCAACTGGTGGGAGGAAGAACAAGAAGGACTTGGTGTCATAGTGTTTCATCATAGCTCATCTCTCCTTATGGCTACTTGATCTTACACTAATAACATGCATTTCAGTTATTTTTGAGCTTCAAGATTCTTATGACATGGGTGTTCAGCCATATTTCACTCATATTCCTGATACCTGTCTCTTACTTTCTTCTTTGGTATGAGAGTGAGTGCCTACATGCTCCAAATCAACTAAAGTTCTGGGTAGCACAGAGCAGGAGTGTATCTTACTTTTCAGATTCTCTCAATCACTTTTCCCAACCTCCACTCATCAATATAAAAACACATAACATTCTACACGTGGGAATAAAATGAAACCCAAAGTATTCCTTTTTCTCTGAACAATCACAAATTTAGGTAATGCATTTGGACTCATAAGCAAGTGAAAACAAAGGCTTCAAGCTAGCAATATATGAAGTCTTCGTATATTTCTGAGGTAGATTTTAAATCACTGGATTAGTTTAGTAAGCAGACACTGAGGAGAGTTCCAAGAAGGCTAAAATAGTGAAGCGTTACTGTAATGTAATGCACATTTACTTAAAGAAAAAGAACAGTATGTATGTAGTGTGGTATTATGGGTGGGAGCAGGTTTTAATAAACTCAAGCAATTCACTGAAATCTTAGTCAATGTTTTAATGGTATGTATTGAAAATAGTGACTAAATCACCTCTGTGGTTCTTAAATCAGAATTGTTTCTATACAATATATACACTGTTATTAAACAAAAATGAAGCTATGGCTTCGCTGAAAAAGCCACTAGGTGTTATTTTTCTTGGAAATGCATTTAATTTTCTTGAGGCTCAGTTTCCTCACTATTGGGGGAATTCAGTATGGAAACAGATTTTAAACTGTATTGTAAACTATTGAGTGCTGGAAAAATATAAAGAATGAGTCATAGGACATGAAATAAAATCACATTCTCTTGATCATCATTTCTCAACCAATGGACTTCAGAGTTATCCCAGGATGTGTACGTCATTGAAGGAAGTAATAAACTCCATTCCATTCCAATTTCATATAAATAATTTAAAATTTTCCTTTAGGGGACTTAGTTTAACATGATTCTCTCAGGACCCTCAAGTACTTGTCTAGTTGACTTGGAGTGTGTATGTATCCGAGCATGCACAACATTACTGGAGAACATATGCGTATGCTCATTATTTAGTAGCTCAATCCATAGATCAGTCACCTGATTATTCTACTCACCATAGCTTTGACTAAGACTAGTTCTAAATTATTTTAAATTCAAACATGTGTTGATTTTTATTCTAAAAATGGACTGAAGGTTTAAAGATAGAATGCATAAGTAAAATTGATGTTGAGACAGAATATGTACACTGTATCAAGTACCATACGAAAGTGGCAAATAATTATTTTAAAAGGCCTAAAAGAATGACTAACGTCATACAATATTCTGAAAGAGGTTGATAAATACTTAACTGATTCAGGCAAATTAACATGGAGCTATTCTTTCCAAAGTGCAATGGAAAGGCTCAGATCCCAATCAGGGTATGTTTTTGTTGTTCCTACTCACTGCGAACCCATGTACGACAGAACGAAACACCGCCTGGTCCTGCGCCATCTTCGCATTCTTTGTTATGCTTGAGCCCAATCTTGCACCCACTGTGTTTATCTTATGTAGGGTCTTCCTCTTTTTCTATAACCCTCTACTTACCAACCATGATGTCTTTCTCCAGGGACTGTTCTCTCCTCCTGATAACATGTCCAAAATATGTGAGACAAAGTCTTGCTATCCTTGCTTCTAAGGAGCGTTCTGGCTGTACTTCTTCCAAGACATATTTGTTCATTCTTCTGGCAGTCCATGGTATATTCAATATTTTTAGCCAACACCATAATTCAAAGGCATCAATTCTTCTTCAGTCTTCCTTATTCATTGTCCAGCTTTCACATGCATATTAGGCAACTGAAAATACCATGCCTTGGGTCAGGCGTACTGTAGTACTCAAAGTGACATCTTTGCTTTTTGACATTTTAACACTTTGCAGCAGATTTGTCCAATGCAATAAGTCATTTGAGTTCTTGACTGTTGCTTCTATGTGTGGTTTTTATGGATCCCAGTAAAATGAAATCCTTGACAATTTCAGTCTTTTCTTCGTTTATCATGATATTGCTTATTGGTTCACTTGTGAGGATTTTTGTTTTCTTTATGTTGAGGTGCAATCCATACTGAAAGCTGCAGTCTTTGATCTTCATCAGTAAGTGCTTCAAGTCCTCTTCACTCTCAGCAAGCAAGGTTGTGTCAACCAAATATCACAGGTTGCTAATGAGCCTTGCTTCAATCCTGATGCCACATTCTTCTTCAAATAGTCCAGCTTCTCAGATGATTTGCTCAGCATACAGGTTGAATAAGTTTGGTGAAAGGATACAACCCTGACACACATCTTCCCTGACTTTAAACCACTCAATATCTGTCATGGATTGAATTATGTCCCCCCCAAAAATGTGTGTATCAGTTTGGCTGGGCCATGATTCCCAGTATTTTGTGATTTTCCTATGTGTTGTAAATCCTGCCTCTATGATGTTAATGAGGGAGAATGGGTGGCAGTTGTGTTAGGGAGACAGGACTCAATTTACAAGACTGGATTGTGTCCTGAGGCAATCTCTTGAGATATAAAAGACAGAAGTGAGCAGTGAGATAGGGGGACCTCATACCACCAAGAAAGCAGTGCCAGGAGCAGAACGTGTCCTTTGGAACTTGGGTCCCCGTGCGGAGAAGCTCCTAATGAGTCCTAATCCAATATGACTGATGAGAAGGCCAACAGACAGAGAAAGCCTTCCCTTGGAGCTGATATCCTGAACTTAGACTTTTTGCCTACTTTATTGTAAGGAAATAAACTTCTCTCTGCTAAAACCATCCACTTGTGGTATTTCTGTTATAAAAGTACTAGATGACTAGGACAGTATCTCTTTGTCCTGTTCTAGTGACTGCCTCTTGTTCTATGTACAGGTTTCTCATGAGCACAGTTGTTTTGGAATTCCCATTTTTTGCAATGTTATCCGTAGTTTGTTATGATCCATACAGTTGAATGCCTTTGCATAGTCAATAAAATGTAGGTAAACATCTTTTTGGTATTCTCTGCTTTCAGCCAAGATCCATCTGACATCAGCAATGATATCTCTTATTCCATGTCCTCTTCTGAATCCTGCTTGAACTCATGGTAGTTCCTAGTTACTGTACAGCTGTCAACTCTTTTGAATGATTTTTCAGCAAAATTTTAATTGTGTGTGATATTAATGACATTGTTCAATAAGTTCTACATTCAGTAGGATCACCTTTCTTTGGAATTGGCACAAATATGGATAGCTTCCAGTGGGTTGGCCAGTAAGCTGTCTTCTAAATTTCTTGACATAGGAAAGTGAGCACCTCCAGTGCTGCTGCATCCTTTCATTGAAATATCTCAGTTGGTATTCTGTCAATTCCTGGAACCTTGTTTTTCACCAATGTCTTCCGTGCAACTTGGACTTAATCCTTCAGCACCATCAGTCCTGATCATATGCTACCTCCTGAAATGGCTGAATGTCAACCAGTTCTTTTTGGTACAGTGACTCTGTATTCCCTACATCTTCATTTGACACGTCTTGCGTCATTCAATATTTTGCCCATAGGATCCTTCAAAATTGCAACCTGAGGCTTGAATTTTTTCTTCTGTTCTTTCAGCCTGAGAAATGCCAAGCATGTTCTTCTGTTTTGGTTTTCTAACTTCAGTTCTTTCTAAATTTCGTTATAATACTTTACTTTGTCTTATAAGTTGCCTTTTGAAATCTTCTGTTCAGCTCCTTTACTTCAACATTTCTTCCATTCACTTTAGCTACTCTACATTCAAGAGCAACTTTCAGAGTCTCCTCTGACATCCATTTGGTCTTTTCTTTATTTCCTGTCTTTTTAATAATCTTTTGCTTTCTTCTTGTATGATGTCCTTGATGTCATTCCACAACTTGTCCGGTCTTCATTCATTAGTGTTTAATGCGTCAAATCTATTCTTGAGATGGTATCTAAACTCAGGTGGGATATACTCAAGGTAGTACTTTGGCTCTTGTGGACTTGTTCTCATTTTCTTCGTCTTCAACTTGAACTTACATATGAGCAATTGATGGTCTGTTCCACAGTTGGCCCCTGGCCTTGTTCTGACTGATGATATTGAGCTTTTCCATTGTCTCTTTCCACTGATGTAGTTGATTTGATTCCTTTGTATTCCATCTAGCAAGGTCCACATGTATAGTCGCAGTTTATATTATTGAAAAAATGTATATACAATGAAGACGTAGTTGGTCTTGCAAAATTCTATAGTGCAATCTCCGGAGTTGTTTCTATCACCAAGACCATATTTTCCAACTACCAACCCTTCTTCTTTGTTTCCAACTTTTGCATTCCAATCACCAGTAATTGTCAATGCATCTCAGAAATTGATCAATTTCACATGACAGAAGTTGGTAAAGATCTTCTGTTTCCTCATCTTTGGCATTAGTGGTTGGTGTGTAAATTTGAATAATAGTCATATTAACTAATCTTCTTTTTAGGTGTGTGGATATTATCACTGACACCACTGTACTTCAGGATAGAGCTTGAAATTCTTTTTTGATGTTGAATGTGATGCCATTCCTCTTTCAATTTGTCAATCATATGGCGTAGTTGACGACATGATTGTCCAATTCAAAATGTCCAATGCCAATCCATTTCAGCTGACTAATGCCTAAGATATTGATCTTTATGTAGTCCATTTCATTTTTGACAACTTCTAATTTTCTTAGACTCATATTTTGTACTTCCATGTTTTGGTTATTAATGGATATTTGCAGCTGTTTCTTCTCACTTTGAGTCATGCCACCTGAGCAAATGAAAGTCTTGAAAGCTTTACTCACCCACATCATTAAGGTTGACTCTACCTTTAGGAGGTAGCTCTTCCCCAGTCATATTTTGAGTGCCTTCCAACCTGAAGGACTCATCTTCCAGCACTATGTCAGACAATATTCTACTGCTACTCATAAGGTTTTCACTGGCCAGTTTTTTCAAGTAGACTGCCAGGTCCTTCTACCTTGTCTGTCTTAGTCTGGAAGGTCTGCTGAAACCTGTCCACAACAGGTATTTGAAATACTAGTGGCATAACTTCCAGCATCACAGCAACACACAAGCCACCACAGTAGGACAAAGTGACAAACACATGGGGAAGTCAGAGTATACCTCTCCCTAATTCAATAGCTTTTGCTTGGACTCTGGTGAAAAAAGATTGAAAACCAACTTAATAGATTTTCTTTTTTCCCCAAATGATTCCAAATATAAAGGTAGTCTTTGGTTACAAAGAATAACACCTGAATCGTTGATGAAAAATTTATATGGATGTTTCAATGCTGTCTATTAACAGAAACTGAGACATTCTTTTATTGAAACTCTTTTCTAAATTATTAGGCTTTTGCCAGTAACCAAATCAACTGATCACTTGTAGTCACTACCTTCAGAGGTGGCGACATCATGATGTGCCTACCTACCCTAGCAGTTGAGTCTTGATGTTTAAGGAGAACAAGCTTATAAGAGGAAATGCATCCAAGACTCCTACAAAAACTTGTATTTGATATCTATTTTAAAAAAGGCATCTCTTCCTAATTTTCTGGTCAATTTTTGAGTCAGAAATTTTCTGACTCAAATAGAGCCAGGTATTTGGGACCTCTTGTTTTCAATACTCTGGTACTTAGAAAAGTAGTAGCAATTTCAATATAAACAGTAAAGAATATAATCATATTTCAAATGGCACATAAGACAAATGAAGAAATACAATAGTAGTAAAGAGTAAATAAATTCTCTCTAATCCTACTACGTGTATTTAATTACAGCTTTACCACTTACTAGTGCGTGTCCACAAGTCATTCATAATTACTATGCTATCCTTCCTCATCTCCAAAATGGTGAACATAATACCTACTTTATTGAGTTGTGAAGATAAATAAGAGAGTTCATGCAAATGCTTAGCACAATACCTGGAACAAAAGAAATTCTCAATAAGTGTTTTAGCTACTGTTATTAAGATGGGAGAGGGAAAAGACACAATATCTCTTATATTTCAAAAAAAAAAAAAAAGCCTCAAGTACAAAGCATGAGTTTCTATTATTTCAACAATTATTTACTAAGATTATTATCTACAAGCCTGCTATAAGAAAATGAGATGTCCACAATTTTATAGAGAAAGCAAAACAGCATAATTAAGGAAATAATTCACACTTGTTTTAAAATAAATCTCATTTGCACTACTATATTAAAATTCTTTTACAAATAATATTGGGACTGATGATAAATTTATAAAACTAATCGACTACACACAAGCTAAGCTAATGAGTGTCATTTGGGTCAAATCCTCAAATTACAAATAAATGTTATCATTTATCAGCTGAACACTTTCTTCAATAAGTCTTTGCACTGCTTTTCTTACTTCTCAGACACATTGTTGCGTATTCCCTTATAATTTAGTAAGCCACATTTACCTGTGTCTGACCTCTCACCCGGTGGAAACTTTTACATGCAAAAAGAGCTTATCTGAAGATTGCACAGTGCAAAACACAGTTTTCAAAACACTTTAATTGCACTAACATAATCATTTTTCATCTCCCTCAAACAGAAAAAGTGTTTGATTCTGTGAATAAAGTCCCTATGCACCTACACAAAAGAAGCATATATCTAGGTTCTGCTGACATAGGCCACCCTCAATGAGGACAGACAGTTTTATTCTCTGTTTGAATCATGGGATGTTTATATGGATAATTCCCCTGGAATCCAGCTTGATTTATGAACTATCCTTTCGGCTCTATTGAGCCATTACATGCAGAGTATTAGAGCATTTGGAATACACAGAGATAATAATGGCATCCAAAAGAAGGATCCAGCAAAAATTATTTCCATGAGGACTTTTTAAGAGGGATGAAGTAACATTAGCTACAGAGGTCAGCAACATAAGATTTTCCCAATTGAAGATGCGAATGATGGCATCTCTGTGGTCCTAAGAATGACCATAACTTTGGAATATGCATTTTGCACTGTATGAAAGACTTCAGGAGCTATGACTCACTTAGCTTCATCTCATTTTTCCTCCATAAAGTTCCTTTTGTTCAGATCATCTCACCCACTTCTTTACTTTACTTAAAACTACATTCCATGTGTTATTGTTTCGGAAACAAGTCAGTAAATATATACATAAATGAATAAACAACTAATGATGAATGATTAACTAGTAAATAGAGTACGATTATACAGCCAATTAATGTATTTGCTGTTAACATCTACAAAATTAAAATAAATTATTTTAAAAAATAATGAAAATGAATATATGATTGGACAAATGAATAACTTTAAAACATATTAGTTCACCATTGAATTTTCTGGTAGATGAGGTCAGGGTAAGGAGATTTAGGCTTCAATAAGGACAATGCTGAAAAATGAGGATTGGTGAATGCCTAAAACAAATCATCACCTTCAAATTTTTCCAAGAGACTTTCATGTGCTTTCCTCTTCCCCTTCCTTTACTACCTGTCTTAGCTGTCTAGTGTTATTGCAACACAAATACCACAAGTGGATGGCTTTAACAAAGAGAAATTTATTCGTTCACAGTCTAGGAGGCCAGAAGTTTGAATTCAAGGTGCCAGCTCCAGGGGAAGGCTTTCTCTTTCTACCATTTCTGGAGGAAGGTCCTTGTGATCAATCTTCCCCTGGTCTAGGAGCTTCTCAGCACAGGGACCCCAGGTCCAAAGTATGCACTGTTCTCCTGGCTCTTGTTTCTTGGTGGTATGAGGCCCCTGTGCTGAGAAGCTCCTGGACCAGGGGAAGACTGATGACTAGAATCTTCCCACAGAGCTGACAGAGAGAAAGCCTTCTCCTGGAGCTGGCACCCTGAATTTAGACATCTAGCCTTGTAGACAGTGAGAGAGTACATCTCTCTTTGTTGAAGCCATCCACTTGTAATTGTGTTATGGCAGCACTAGATAACTAAGACAGAATTTGGTACTGGGAGTCGGATGCTGCTCTAGCAGATACCTAAAATATGGAAGTGGTTTTGAAACTGTGAATGGAAAGAGACTGGAAGAATTTTAATGTACCTAATAGTAAAAGCCTAAATTGCCTTAAAGAGAGTGTGATGGTTAAGACTGTATGCCAGCTTGGCTGGGCCATAATTCTCAGTGTTTATATGTGATCACTCCCATGATTGAATATGCTGTGAGTAGCTAATCAGATAAAAGGGAGTTTCCTTGGGAGTGTGGCCTACATCTGGCTTCTTGCTCACTCTGGATCCTGCAGCTGCCTCCTGGTCATCTCACCTCCGGTTCTTGGGACTTGAGCTGTGAGCTTATTTGCTGAACTTGGGATTAGTTGATCTTTACAGTCTGTGAGTGGAGCCCTGCTCTCTGACCTTCAGATCTTGGGTTGGCCAGCCCCTGAAGCTATGTGAATCAGAAGAAAACTTGTGGTCTTGCCTGCCAATCTTGGAAGTCGTTGACCTTCACAGCCAGTGATCAGGAGCCCTGCTCTCTGACCTGCCAATCTTGGTCTTGCCAGCTTCTGCGGCTGCGTGAATTGGGAGAAGCCCCTACCCTGATCCACAGACTTGGGACATTCTAGCCTCTCAGTCGTGTGAGCTGCTTCCTTGATATAAATCTCTCTATATATACATTTATTTGCTTTACTGGTTTTGCTTCTCTAGAGAACCCAGCCTAAGACAAAGAGACTGTTGGTGAAATTATGGAAATCTAAGATACCATCCTTGGCCTCTTTCTTACATCTTACTTCTCTCTGTTCTAAGGTGTGCATATTAATTAGCACAGCATATTCAAAGTTATTGTGATACAAAATCATTGTAGTAATGTAATGAAATTAACCATTTCGATCCCTGATGTTAACGAATGGAAAGAAATTGGCTGCATGTCCAGGTTGTGAAAAATTTAAAGAAAAAAAGGAGAGGGTGTGAGAAAAAAGAGAGAGAGAGAAACTGAGAGAGACACACACACTTCCTGTAATACTGGGATGGGTGGAGGCTGGTAATAAAACCAATTACTCACTGAAGGTGCCAGAAGGAGAATTGTTGGAATGAATTCATAGCTTCCCACCATAAACATAAATAATGACACAGACACTTAGATTGGAGAATGAGAAGAAAAAGGTGTATGCAAGGTTTTTCTATTTATACCTGATTGAGACATGAAAAGAAAATGAGGGACAGGATTAGTAAAGAAAAATTCCAGACAGTTAAGCAATGTTACAAATGATTCATTTTAAGATACGCCCATCAATTATTTATAAGGGTTAATAAATAGATTTGTAAGCAAAAAGTACATGGAATCTAGAAATACATAAATGCCCTACAAAGTATTTACAACCCTGACAAGTCATAACACACGAAGTACTGCTGAAAACTCCATTTACTTGGCTTTAAAATTTGTACCATAAAATATAAATGGAACATTTATGGCGCATCAGCCATTTGTAATGTGCTGCATGATATTTAACATCAACCAAATGTGTTTTAACTTGCTGCTGACCACTTGGACTAATTTAACAAGAATTCCTGGAGTATAATGATTTATCTCTAAGGAAAGTGATCATAACTATTTAATGGTCTTAATATCAGAGATATAATTCTGAAATAAAATTCATACATTGGATTTAGAACATGCAATTAAATAGCAAGGATCCAAAATTTTTTCAAAAAAGAAAACAATTGCAAAAAATAATCATAAACCAAAAAAAAAAAAAAACCCATTGCCATCAAGTCAATTCCAGCACACCTGTTAATTGTACCCCCATAGGTCTCAAGCTTTTCATACCTAGTCATTCCCTCTTCTTTTCACGTTTAGTTTACTTCTTAATATTCATTTCCTTTGTGCCTCCTCTCCCATTCTCTGTGCCCTCTTTTGTACTAAATTCTCTAGTCACACCCCAGTGAGTTCTAGGCTTCCAAACGGGACTTTGTTTCCATTAAGCCTGTCAGTAAACAAGTGGAAATGTTTCTTAGTTATCCTGCTTTCTTAAAGCTGCAATTACCAGTTTCCCTATCGTCATCTCTGAGACTCTGATTGCCATGATTCTCAGTTCTTGTCAGAATGTGTGTCTTTGCTCATCAAAGCACCCCTGCCCCCAATTGTAACGTCTAGAAATGCACATAACTTTATAATAATTGTATTTAGAGTGATACCTACATTTTAGTGTTTTATATACTACTAAAAAAGGTGAATAAGAATTCAAGTTGCAAATAAACAGTCTTTAAAATGCCAAGACATCACATTCTCTCCATGCCTTGTTTCGTTAGTCAGCATAGGCTGGGATATGCTGTGGAAACAAAAAAATCTAAGTTACTGAACGCAGTACAAATTTATTTTTGACTCGTGCCATATACCCAAAGCTGGTTGGCAGGGGGTTCTGCTCATCAGAATCACACAGACCCAGGGGGATCCTATACATACTATATGATTCCAAGGAGAAGAGAAAGTGAAGCTAAGGAGGATGGTTTCATGTTCATTAATTTTTGTTTGTATTAAAACTTAAGGTTCCCTACACATCCTTGTCCATTTAACTTAATATTTAATATGCAAAATATTAACATGATTAAAAAGTTATAAATGTATTTTAAAGGTATACTCAGAAAAGCCTGCACACATGGTTGTTGTTGTTAGGTGCTGTTGAATCGGTTCCGACTCATAGTGACCCTATAGGACAGAGCAGAACTACCCCATAGGGTTTCCAAGGAGCAGCTGGTGGGATCAAACTGCCAGCTTTTGGTTAGCAGCCAAGCTCTTAACTGCTACACCACCAGGGCTCCATGGTAGTGGTCCATTTTGATTACTTTCTGGTTTATTCTTCCTGCATCTCTTCTTTTGCAAAAAATAACCAGATATACTTAAAATATTATTTCTTTCCCTCTCTGTTTCAGAAAATGATAACAGATTTTATTTTATTTTTCCTCTTAACAGCGCATCCTGGAAATTGCTTCATATCTGTTCATATTCCTCATTCTGTTTCTATAGCTATGAGAATGCACTGTGCACCAACTGATCTCTATAGTTTTTTTTTTTTTTTTTTGGCAGTATTTTACTTGTATAATAATGTTACAATGAATGTCTTGTGCATATTTGTTTTCATATTGTAGAAGGTGCATTTTCAGGATAAATGCCTAAAGGTGAGACTACTGACTCAAAAGGTAAATATATATGTGGTTCTGAAATTGGATATTGCCAATTTCTCCCCCAAAGAAGATGTACCATTTTGCATTCCCACAGAAATACATGGAATATCTGTTTTCTCACAGTCTGGCCAGAGAATATATTGCCAAGCTTTTGAATTTTTGTCAATTTGATAAGTGAGAAAGTTTTTATTATCATTCCTTTTATTATAAGGAGCCCAGTGGTGCAGTGGTTAAACACCTGGCTGCTAACTGAAAGGACTACAGGTCGAATCACCAGCAACTCCGTGGGAGAAAGATGTGGCAGTAGGCTTCTGTCAAGATTACAGCCTTGGAAAACCTATAGGGCAGTTCTACTCTGTCCTATAGGGTCGCTACTGAATTAGAATTGACTCAACAGCAGTACATCTTTATAATATGATTGAAGTTGAGCAATATTTCATATGTATAAGAAACACTTGTTTATTTTTTGGTGAACTCTGTTTATGTCTTTTGCCCACTTTTCAAAAGGTTTTTCGTTGTATTTCTTCCTTTTTTAAATTACTTGTATATTATGCATAATATATACATATGATTCCAAGGAGAAGGGAAGCTGAAGTCTTTTCTCTGATATACTTTCTAATATTTTTTTCCATTTTTCTTTCTGCCTATTATCTTTGCTTATGATGTGTTTTTTATGCAAAACAAATGTTTCTGTTCATTTTTATTTTTGTCAAATGCATCAAATTTTTCTTTTCTTACTTCTGGATTTTTAGTCATGAAAATGTTTCTTCTCCACACCAAGGATATATCAAGATTCACCCATGGTTTCTTTTAGTATTTGCGTGGTTCAGTTATTTGTATAGTTGTATCTCTAATCCATTTGGACTATTTCTTTAGACTGAACAGGACTTTTCTTCTATTTCTCTAATTTTCTATAGCTTCCTCTTTCTAATTGTGTATGATTCCTTTATTTGAAAGCACCATCAGCACCATTAAAGAAGTAGAATACTCTGTTTTATTAATATGGTTTTTCCTTATATAGATTCATACTTTCCTGTTTTTAGTGTTGAGTTAAAAAAAAAATCCGAAATGACAATATCTCACAGCATATTCAACAAAGTTTTATTTCTTGCTCATGGTAAGTGACAGCCTTGGGTTAATGTTGCTTAAATCAACTCTGCCCAGCTCAGCAGGACTGCAGGTGAACTGGGATTCTGCTCATTCTGTCTTTTAATTCAACGGTCCAGATGAAAGGAGCAGTACCTTTCTGGGGTATGCCCTCATTTCATGCCAGGGTCAGGAACGAGAGAGCACTAAGCAAATCATGCAATCACATTTAAAATGTCCACTCTGCTGTGGGCCAAAACATGTAATTCATCCAAACCTAACATCAATGAACAGAAAAATCACCTGACAATTGGGCATGAAAGTAGAATCCTACAACAGGGAAGATCTGAATAGTTGGGAACAATAATTCACCGTGCTCCTTCTATATATTTAAAATTAATAAAATAGGGATACTATTAAGTATGTTAGTTTAATAATGCCTTATATGCACATAAACAGAGACCATAGAAAATTTGGAGAATACAGAAAATGCTAAAAAATAAAGTAAATATTACATATAAACTAACACTTAGGGATAAAAACTATTAAGATTTATGTATTTTAAAGGAGTTAACAGTGATATCACAAAATAGTGTTCAAAGTATTATCAAAATCTTCTATGGTATTTTTGGTATAGAAAACAAAATGCCCTTTCAGGAAAGGAGATCAATTTATGTGTGATATAAAATTAATGTATATAATTCTGTATGTAAAAATATATTGCACTTTATAGATTTTTATTCTATTTTGAGCCTTTTAAATTACTATTCTATTTCTGTTCCTTTAAATCTAGCTATTGAAAAAGACTTTAACATGACAGCTCATTTATTTCCCACACTTGTCATCTAACTAAAGGACTTTTACCAAGGTTGTTAGACTTTAAAATTTACATAATTTGACAGCTGGCTCATTGGATAGCGTTTACTTTAAGAATATCATCTTTGAGACTTCCGGAAAAATGGTGCTCTAGGCAGAAGTACCATGCCGTCCCTCCATAACAAAGATCCGAAAAACTACGCCGAACAGAGAAAACAACAATCCTGAAACCCTAAAACATCAAATGAAGAGATAAAGAACTCAGTCAAGCACCAAATGGAGTGAGAAAACTTACAGAGAATGGAGAGCAAAGAGAGATTCATGAAGAGGTCCCCTATCAGCTAACGCAGTGCGGATCCACCATCTTCGACTCCTATCAGAGACCAGCAAACAGGGGGTATGAGAAAGCAGCATCATGGAGCTTCCAGCAGAAGAAAAAACAACCAGTAATTTGCGATACATGCTTTCCCACCCCCCACCCTTCTTCACCCCCACTTGGCCTCCTCTGCTTCCGGAAACCACAATCTCTTGTCCGGGAAGCACCGGCTGCTTGGATTCCACCCACCCGAACGGGTCGGCTCTCTGAGTGCCATTTGTTGGCTGCTGGTGTTGCTTTTTTCTGCTTCTTTTGATTTCTTCCTTATCTCTCACCACCTCCCCCTCCTTTCACTCAAATACCTGGCTCCGTGCACCATCTTTGCTTCTTCCTGAGGGGCTGCAGAGCTCTGGTAATTTGTGATATATGCTTTCCCACCCCCTACCCTTCTTCACCCACACTCGGCCTCCTCTGCTTCGCGCAGACACAGTCTCTTGTCCGGGAAGCACCAGCTACTTGGATTCCAAAAGCCTACACTAGTTGGCTCTCTGAGTGCCATTTGTTGGCTACTGGTGTTGCTTTTTTTCCACTTCTTTTGATTTCTTCCTTACCACTCACCACCTCCCCCTCCTTTCACTCAAATACCTGGCTCCTTGTGCCATCTTTGCTTCTTCCTGAGGGGCTGTGGAGCTCCATTTGAGAGTGGAGCTGTTTCCCAGTCTGGGCTGCCACGCTGGTGGGATCCCAGGGCTTTTGTTCATTTGTTTGTTTTGAATTGTTTGTCTGTTTTTTTTTTTTCCTTTTCTTGAGTTGGGAGCCCGTTCTGGCCAGGCGGTGCTGCATGGCTTAGAAACTACCCCCTTGGCTTGCACAGATATGCAGAGGGATCCCTGAGGACATTTCTTTTTTCGTTGGTTATTTTTTTTTCTTTTTTTCTGTTTTTTTGGAGGGCTTTTCTTGTTCTTTTTTTTAAATTTGTTTCGTTTCCTTTTCCCTCTTTTTCCCTTTTTGTCTTTCTTCATTACTCATTTTCTCATCTCTTTATATCTTTCTTCTCTTTCTGTTCCATGAATACCTGGCGTTGTATACCTCAGCACCTTCTAACCAGGCTATACTGGAAGACCTGAGAACAACTTCCCCAGACATCATAACTGCACTGATGGGATTCCTGGGAACTTTGCTGTTCTTTAACCTTTCCAATTTTTATTTATTCATTCTTTTCTTTTCTTTTGTTTCTTCCTCTTCCCCTTTTTGTTTTTATCCATTTCACAGTCTCTTATCGCTCCACTCCAAATACAAGCTCCCCTAGCACTCTTTTTTGTTTGTGTGCATGTTTTTGGCTCCTGTTCCTCTCTCCTATATCCATCTTAGCTCCACACATAACAATCTCCCCCCTACATCCTGCCTATCTGCATTGTGCACTTAACATCACATCACCAAGCAGCACAGGCAAGGCCTACTGGAACCTGCCTTGCACTGATTACCAAACCACCCTGGTGGCTGTAGTAAGTGCAAAAAACAACCCGTCCCAGTTACTATTTTTCAACTAGACCTGCCCTGCCATACCAAATCTGAGAGATTGACCGTGCCATTTGGAAAAGGAGGCAAAAAGTATTGTGCCCACAGATGAGCAAACAACAAAGAACGCACAGCCCGCTGGCTCAGACATAATTTTTTAAAAAAGGGATGAAACAAACAAATCTACAATCAATAAACAAGAAAAATAACTACTGACAGCCCTGAAGACAGCAGACAATATCAAAACATTTACAAAAACAGGACAGGATGGTTCCAGTAGGCATCCAAAATAAAACACCAGAAGACTTTCCAGGGGAAGAAAATGCACTAGAACTACCTGATAGGGACTTCAAATCTCTAATACTGTGAAATATCCAAGAGCTAAAGAAAAAGGCAGACAAAAATGAGGAAAAAATAGACAAATGCATGGAAAATACAGACAAAAAACTGGAAGAATTCAGGAAAATAATGCAGGAACAAAAGGCCAAAATAAATTCACAACTAGAAATTATACAAAGACAACAATTAGAATCCAAAAGATAACCAACAACATTTCAGAAATGGGTGGTGCCATAGAAGTGCTGAGAAGCAGATTTGAAACAATGGAAGACAGAATCAGTGAAATTGAAGACAAACACTTGGATACAACTCTGTTTCAGGGAAACTTAGGAAAAAGAACAAAGAAAAATGAAGAGACCCTGAGAGTTATGTGGGATACAATCAAAAACAAAAATTTGTGAGCGATTGGAGTTCCAAAACAGGGGAGAAAACAGAAAACACGGAGAGAATCATTGAAGAACTACTGACAGATAACTTTGCCAATATCATGAAAGATGAAAAGCTGGCTAGCCAAGAAGCTCAATGAACCCCATAGAGGATAGACCCCAAAAGAAAATCACCAAGGCATATCATAATCACACTCGCCAAAACCAAAGACGAACAAAGAATCCTGAGAGCAGCTCTTGAAAAACAAGAAGTTACAAACAGAGGAGAAACAATAAGTCTAAGCTCAGATTATTCGGCAGAAACCATGGAGGCAAGAAGGCAATGGGATGACATATATAAAATCTTGAAAGAAAAAAAATTGTCAGCCAAGAATAATATATCCTGCAAAACTCTCATTCAAATATGATGGTGAAATTAGGACATTTCCAGATAAACAGGAAATAAGGGAATATGTAAAAACCAAACCAAACTCACAAGAATTATTAAAGGGAGTACTTCGATCTGAGAAAAACTTCAGCTCACAGGCAGAATCTAGGACACAGGATCATACCAGTCAGATACCAATCTAGAAAATGAACTCTCAAGGACTATCCAAAACCAAAAGAAATACAACAGGGAATCAGAGCAGCTAATCTGTAAATGACAACAACATCAAAACAATAAAAGAGGGAATAAACGGCATAGGTATAGAACCTTCTAATGGAGAGGAAGGCAAGGCAATACCAAGTATTAAAAGACTGCTTCAAACTTAGAAAGATAGGGTAAATTTCAAAGTAACCATAAAGAAAGTTAACAAACAAACTCAAAAAATAAGGAGGAAAAACATAAAGTCTCAGCAAAAACAAAACCTACAAAAACAAAAGAAATGAAAAAAAATCCACAAACAAAAGTAATTCAGCACTGGAGAGTAAGAAGAACAAAGAAAACATCAGCACCACAAAAAAAAGCACTACAAAATGACAGCAACAAGCCCACATCTATCAATAATTA
>NW_004443969.1:14841456-14842563 GCF_000243295.1 Trichechus manatus latirostris
ATCAAAAAATTCCTAGAATCAAATGAGAATGAAAACACATCATACCAAAACCTTTGGGACACAGCAAAGGCAGTCCTCAGAGGACAATTTATAGTCATAGATGCACATATCAAAAAAGAAGAAAGGGAAAAAAACAAAACATTAACTACACAACTCAAACAAGTAGAAAAAAACAGCAAAAAAAGCCCACAGCCACTGGAAGAAATGAAATAGTAAAGATCAGAGTAGACATAAATGAAATAGAGAACAGAAATACAATAGAAAGAACCAACAAAACCAAAAGGTGGTTCTTTGTAAGAATCAACAAAATCGACAAACCACTGGCCAGACTGACAAAAGAAAAACATGAGACGACACAAATAACCCTAATAAGAAATGAAATGGGGGACATTACAACAGACCCAACTGAAATAAAAAGGATTGTAACAGAATATTATGAAAAACTATACTCTAACAAATTTGAAAACCTAGAGGAAATGGATAAATTTCTAGAATCACACTACCTACACAAAGTGATTTTTAAAATTGGAACACACCCATAACAAGAGAAGAGATTGAAAAGGTAAAAAAAAAAAACCCCAACAGAAAAAATCCCTGGCCTAGATGGCTTCACTAGAGAATTCTATAAAACATTTACAGAAGAGCTTGTACCAGTACTACTCAAGCTATATCAAAGCATAGAAAAGAAAGCAACATTTCCAATTTCATTCTAAGAAGCCAGCATAATGCTGATACCAAAACCAAAGACATCATAAAAAAAGAAAATTACAGACCAATAGCTATCATGAATGTAGATGCAAAAATTCTTAACAAAATTCTAACCAATAAAATTCAGCATCATATCACAAAAATAATACATGACGACCAAGTAGGATTCATACCAGGTATGCAAGGATGCTTCAACATTTAAAAATCAATCAAACTAATCCACCACATAAATAAAAGGAAAGAAAAGAATCACATGATCATCTCAATTGATGCAGAAAAGGCATTTGACAAAGTCCAACAGCCATTCCTGATAATAACTCTCAATAAAACAAGTATAAAAGTGAAATTTCTCTATCTAATACAGGGCATCTACGCAAAACCAATGGCCAGCATCATTCT
>NW_004443969.1:14845106-14846455 GCF_000243295.1 Trichechus manatus latirostris
AAGGCATCACTTGGAGGTTTTAGGGGATGGGATTAATTTCCTGTCTCAGAATTCCACATCTATTCCAAACCAGTATGGCTGCTCACTTTTTGGAAGAACTCCCAAATGGGCAAAATTCAAGCAGTTTAGTCTAATCCAGAGGTTCTCATTTGGTTCTCATTTTGGACTGCATATTAAAATATCTGTGAAGTTTTTTGCTATTATTGTTTTTTTTATACCAATACTTAAACCCTACCCATAAAAACTCTAATTTAATTAGACTGGGTTAGGGCTTGAGAATAATGTTTTAAAAAGCTCCCCAGGTAATTATAGTATGCAGTCCTGAGGGAGAATCATTAGTTACTCTAGTACCTTGCTATATTGTAAATATAGCCCTTAAGCAAGCAGAATATCATCACATGAGAGACTATTAGAAAGGCAGAATCTCACTAGAATCTACGTTTTGACAAGATCCTCCAGGTGACTTACATGTCCGTTAAAGTTTGAGAAACACTGTATCCAGTGCATGAAGTATTGTGACAAAGTGATATCTTGAGGATGGTTGTGAGAAGGGAGTGGTGTGACAGCAAGTAGACAAAGATTTTTTCCTTGGTAAGAGTATCAAGTGCCCACAATTCTGTGCTGCAGGCTAAATTCAGTATCGATCGACAGCTAGATCTTGTCTGTCGACACAGCAAGCTTTCTAAGTGTGTTAATGTTGAGGCTAGCCAGAGGGGGTGAATTTCCACGATTATTCAAAGAGAGTTAGGGTATTTCATGTGAGTGTGCAAGAATATAAAACTGGACGGAATTAAATTCAAAAGCTTCTCATTAAAGCAGAGAGGTGTAGGTATTTAAGTGGATATTTTGAGGATAACCCAAATTATACTTGAAAAACTATGTCAGAATCCTAAGGAGCAGAAACAGCAGCAAAGCTTTGGCCAAAGATCACAGGCTTCATTGCTGCCTGAGAGGAGACTTGTATTTGATAAGGCTGGTTAGAGTATAGTGGATTTGGCCTTAAAGTGGCTTTAGTAAGGAAGATGTCTTAGCTGTTTCTAGTGTTCAAGTCTATGTCTGTTGATTGCTTCTTAAACAGTTGTTTGTATCTATTCTTCAGTGCAGCCAAATAGCCATAGGTCTGAGTTCCATTTTTATAATTTATATCTGTCACTGTTCCTCTTTCTACTTTATTTCTGCTATATTTGTGAGAGACCATCTGCGGTGTGTGTAATACGGCACCACCTCAATTATCTGCAGTCTCATTCTGCTCTTTATTGCTTTTTAGTCATATTTTTTATCTTAACTATGTATTTCTTCACAATCTTCATCATCTTTTCTAGCTTTGTATTCATGTCTACCTGCACCTC
>NW_004443969.1:14846574-14889971 GCF_000243295.1 Trichechus manatus latirostris
CTTTCAAAAAAAATCTAAGAAGTTTAATTATTCTCTGTATCTGGAATTGTTAACAAATTGTTTAAAAGGATCTATAATGTTTTCCTTTTGTTCCTCTTACTTATGGATTCATTTGTGCCCCCCTCATCCCCCGCCCCCCAAAAAAACTTAGAATCCAGTCTCTATACCTGTGGATATCATCTCATTTGGGAAGAAGGTGTTCTTTGTCGCGTTAACAGGGCCATATCAGTGGAAGGTGTGTCTGTGAGATACAAAAATAACAGACCAGGCATAGAAACAAGCAAACACAAACAAGGGAAAGATAGATGCCACGTCGCCAACTGAGGAACATGGGGCTAGAGGAGCTTAGACAAGGATTTTCCCCCAGAGCAGACAAAGACAAAGCCTTCCCCTAGAGCCAGTGTCCTGAATTTGGTGACGCAGTGGTTAAGCATTTGGCTGCTAACCGAAAGGCTGGCAGTTCAAATCCAACAGCCGCTCCTTGGAAACCCTATGAGACAGTTTAACTCTGTCCTATGGGGTCGCTATGAGTTAGAATCGAATTGACAATGGCAACAATGTTTTTTAAACCGTCCACTTGTGGTATTTCTGTTACAGCAGCATTAGTAACTAAGATACCCTTTAATGAGGAAAGTTTTACTCTGCTGTTTGAATAGCCTGGATTGTTTTCCTAGGCTTCTTCTCTATTCACTTATTTTTTAAATTGTACTCTTAAACCTAAGCTATAAATATAGTTGATGTGCAGAATCTGCAGTCAGAGTCTGCACTTATTTATTTAGTGTGACTTTGCCAGGTTAAAGAGCGAGATCTTTTCTTATTCTGTTCTAATCTGACTCTGCAAACAAACTTCTCTGTTTTTCTTGCATTGCTTAAAAATGGTAACCGTCTTATCCTTGCCAGAAACAATGAAGGAAAAATTTTGGGCCACTGAGTGACTCTTGTTCTTTCTTTGCAGCTTAATATTTTCAACTTCATATCAGAATTTAATAATTATCCACTGGCTGCTCTGATTATGTCCTAATTAACTACAATTCAACTACTACAACTGCCGCTACAATTACTACCACTACTGATCCTAAGATTTATTCACACCTTAATATATTCTGGGTACCAGTAAATAAGGTAACATATATGGTTTAATTAAATACTTAGAACAATTCTGGGAGCTAAGTATCATTATTCTCTTTTTCCAGATGAGTAAACACATTTCTGCAAATGGTAGCCCATGAATGTGCATAAATTAATGGCAATAATGACTAAAAATTGAGTGCTTAGTGTGTTTCAGTGACAGCCTTAAAGCTTTACCTATATTAATTCATTTAATCCTTAAAACAACCTCGGGAAGTAAATACCAGTATTATCTATATTTTACAGTAAAGAAAGTAAGGCATATAGAAGCTAAGTAACTTGTCCAATATCACATGTGGGAGCCAGGATTCAAAGGCATCACTTGGAGGTTTTAGGGGATGGGATTAATTTCCTGTCTCAGAATTCCACATCTATTCCAAACCAGTATGGCTGCTCACTTTTTGGAACAACTCCCAAATCTCTGAGTTATAACTACAAAATAAGGTTTAGTGAAAACTCTATTTCCTTACCTAACACTGTTGCTCTGCCTGAAGGAGTAAACTGCACTTTACTGGAATTACATCCTGGGATTTTGTCCTGGGGCTGGAAGATTGGCATGTGTATGCTCATCTTCCTTTCTTGATTTGATGATTACTTTGCTTCCTGTGGTTTTATGAACATTCAACAGAACGTGAATTAAACATAGTTAACTGGCTGCCATTTTACCAAGAAGTCTATGAAAGAACTCTATTACCCCATTGATATAATTTGTAATATTTGTAACCATGGTACATTCCTGATTAAAACAATTTAGGATATCTCTCTTTGACAATTATAAGAATCACTGTATGTTTAGTCTTCCCTTGCTCTATTATATCTTCCTAGTATTCAAATCTGATCTTGCTAATAACCCCTTGCACACTATTTTTCAATAGTTCCCCAATGTCTGTAGGATAGACTCTAAATTGCTTAGTTACAGGTGTCTTGGTCATCTAGTGCTGCTATAGCAGAAATACAAGTGAATGGCTTTAACAAAGAGAAGTTTATTTCCTCTACAGTAAAGTAGGCTAAAAGTCCAACTTCAGGGTGTCAGCTCCAGAGGAAGGTTTTCTCTCTGTTGGCCTTCTCATCAATCTTTCCCTGGACTAGGAGCTTCTCCGCGCAGGGACCCTGGGTCCAAAGGACACTCTCTGCTTTTGGCACTGCTTTCTGGGGGTATGAGGTCCCCAACTCTCGGCTTCCTTCTCTTTCCTTTTATCTCTTGTAAGATAAAAGGTGGCAAAGGCCACACCCCATGGAAACTCCCTTTACATTGGATCAGGGATGTGACTTTAGTAAGGCTGTTACAATCCCATCCTAATCTTCTTTAACATAAAATTACAATCACAAAATGGAGAACAACCACACAATACTGAGATCATGGCCCAGCCAAATTGATACACACATTTTTGGGGGGACATAATTCAACCCATGACAACAGGCAATACTCTTCATGATCTGGCCACTGCCCAAGTATATAACTTTATACCCTTCTACTCCTACCCTTTATACTTTGAATTTCAACAATGCTCAACTATTTTCCAGGTGTGTTCATATTTAGGTATATGCTGTCCATATTTTGTCCATATTTGTCCATACTTTTGTGTTCTGTTTTCACAACAAACTTCTATTTATCGTTTAGATATTTTAAGATACTTCCCTGCATTTGACAGTGTCTCTCTCTGTTTCTTCTTATGTTCCCTCAGTACTTTGTACAATATGTCTACAATTGATAACAACTGTCTTTTGACAATTGATAACAATTATTCTATTTGTTCACAAAATAACTATACTAAGTATTCCGTAATGTATCAGGTGTCTATATCTATTGAGGTTCTTTCCTCACCATAGATTCTGCCTGCTTCAGGGAACCTCAGAAAAATCACCTAGGGAAAAATGCTGTGAACTTTCATCAGAATCTTCGTGCTCCATCTTTATCTCCATTCCTTCTCCTAGAGCTCTATATTGACAGCTGCTTCTCTACTGAGATTTTTCAGGCTTTCTGTTTGCCTTATGCTTAGCTTAAATTTTGAATTCCATCTCTCTAAATTCTCTCTCTGGTCAAAAACTCACTGCATAACACATAATCCACACTCCAGAGGCCCAAACTGAGAAAAGTACTGGACACCTCAATGAAAATGACAAAATCCTTTAAGCATGTAAGGTACATCTTATTTTATTAGCATTAAGTACTGTGTTTAATCTATCTTGAAGAAAGAGATTATGTTTATGTCAGACATAAATACATATTTATATACATATTTCTTAACTTAATTGAATAAATAAACAACTAATTAGCTATTGTTACCCTAGTCACTAGAAGGTGATTTTTGACACTATTATTCAACTCAATTTTTTCTTAGGTATTCATGGTTTAGAACAGTGCTTTATAAACTGTACTTCATGGAATACTCAGTCAGAGAGCCCTGGTGTTGTGGTGGTTTAAGTGCTCAGCTGCTAATAGAAAGGTCGGTGATTGGAACCTACCAGCCACTCTGAGGGAGAAAGATGTGACGGTATGCTTCCATAAACTTTTACAACCTTGGAAACTGTATGGGGCAGTTCTACTCTGTCCTATACGGTCACTATAAGTCAGATTCGACTCCCCAGCAGTCGGTTTGATTTTTGGTTTGGAGTACTCAGAAGGTGATATGAGTTTGCTGGGGTACAGGATAAAAAACAAGAAGGAAGACCAAGTAGGCAGGGCCTCTGGCTGCTCACACATACTTCAAACAGGGAAAATATCCTAGTGTGTATTTTACTTGTTGGACTTCTTCCAAATATTTCTGTTGAATAAATATTCCTAAGACTTATACTTTTTTTTTAAAAAAAAAAAACCTATAACCACTGATCCAAAGCAATACTGTTGTTATTGTTAGGTGCCGTCAAGTCAGTTCCTACGCATAAACATAGCAACCTTATGTACAATAGAAGGAAACTGTCTGGTTCTGCATCATCCTCACAATTGTTGCTATGCTTCAGCTCATTGTTAAAGCCACTGTCTAAATCCACCTCCTTGAGGGTATTCCTCTCTTTCAATGACCCTCTACTTTACCAAGCATGATGTCCCTCTCCAGGGACTGGTCCCTCCTGATAACATCTCTAAAGTATATGAGATGAAGTCTCCCATCATCCTTTATAAGGAGCATGCTGACTGTACTTATTCAAAGACAGATTTGTTCCTTCTTCTAGCAGTCATTGGTGTATTCCGTATTCTTCGCCAACACCATTATTCAAATGCATCAATTCTTCTTCGGTCTTTGTTATTCATTGTCCAGCTTTTGCATGCATACGAGGCAATTGAAAATACTACGGCTTGGGTCAGGTGCACCTTAATCCCCAAGGTGATATCTTTGCTTTTAAAAACTTTAAAGTGATCTTTTGCAGCAGGTTTGCTCAGTGACTACTGCTTTCATGGGCATTGACTGTCAATTCAAGTAAAGTGAAATCACTGACAATTTGAATATTTTCTCCATTTATCATGATATTGCTTATTGGTCCAGTTGTGAGGACTTTTGTTTTCTTTAAGTTGAGGTGTAATCCACACTGAAGGCTGTGGTCTTTGATGTTCACCAGTAAGTGCTTCAAGTCCTGTTCACTTTCAGTAAGCAAGGTTGTGTCATCTGCATATTGCAGGTTGTTAATAAGTCCTCTTACTCTAATCCTGATGCCCCATTCTTCTTCATATAGTCCAGTTTTTCAGATTATTTGCTCATCTTACAGATTGAATAAGTATGATGTAAAGATATGACTCTAACAAGTAACTTTCCTGATTTTAAATATGAAGTCTCCCCTTGTTTTGTTTTAACAACTGCCTCTTGGTCTAAGCATACATTCCACATGAGCAAAATTAATTGTTCCGGAATTCTCATTCTTCACAACGTTATCTATAATTTGTTATGATCCACACAGTTGAATGCCTTAGCATAGACAACAAAACACAGGTAAACATCTTTCTGGTATTCTCTGCTTTCAGCCAGGATCAATCTGACATTGGCAATGATATCCCTCCTTCCACATCCTCTTCTGAATCCAGCTTGGATTTCTGGCAGTTCCCTGTGGATGTTCTGCTGTAACTGCTTTTAAACGATCTTTAGTAAAATTTTACTTGTGTGTGATATTAATGATATTGTTTGATAATTTCCTCATTCTGCTTAGATCACCTTTCTTTGGAATGTGTGCAAGTATGGATCTCTTCCAGTCAGTTGGCCAAATAGCCGTCTTCCAAATTTCTTGGCATACATGAGTGCTTCCAGTGTGCATCTGTTTGTTGAAACATCTCAATTGGTATTCCGTCAATTCCTGGAGCCTTGTTTTTTGCCATTCCCTTCAGTGCAGCTTGGACTTCTTCCTTCAGTTCCAACGGTTCCTGATCATATGCTACCTCCTGAAATGGTTGAACATTGATCAATTCTTTCGGAACAGTGACTCTGTGTATTCCTTCCTGCATCGTTCAATATTTTCTCCATAGAATCCTTTAATATTGCAACTTGAGGCTTGGATTTTTTCTTCAGTTCTTTCAGCTCGAGAAATGCCGAGCATGTTCTTTCCTTTTGGTTTTCTAACTCCAGGTCTTAGCACATTTCATTATAATACTTTACTTTGTCCTCTTGAGGTACACTTTGAAATCTTCTGTTCAGCAATTTTACTTCATCATTTCTTCCATTTGCTTTAGCTACTCTACATTTGAGAGCAAGTTTCAGAATCTCTTCTGACATCTATTTTGGACTTTTCTTTCCTGTCTTTTTAATCACCTTTTGTTTTGCTCCAGTATGATTGAAAGCAATACTAGACAGTGGCGAAGAGTAACTTCCCATTGCATTTGAACTTGTTTATATTGTCTCAACTTTGCTTTCATAAATTTAAAACTTTTCTAGCTATGATACTGGATTTCACAAGAAGATAGACAAAGCATTACATGCTTGGCAGTGTTGCTTCTACATCTTTAATGATGACAGAATCCCCAAGAATATCTGACAGACCAAATCTGCATAAGCAAAAGGATTTATTTTCCCAAGCACCTCTTCACATAGGAAATTTAATGATTTAATAATTCCATACCACTTTAACTCCTTGGCACATAGAACTTGAAGTGCCTCCTACCTGGAAAAAAATTGCCAACAACGAATGCCTCAGAAAGTACTAATGCAGAAGGATTAGTGAGCTAGTGCAGAGAAAATGAATTATGCTTAGCACTTACAGGTTTTCTATGGGCAGTAGTGGGATAAATGAGATATTATTGGTAGCATGCGTTTTGTGCCAGAGGCAATATCTAGCACCGTAGTGCTTTATACAGTTTGCTATGCTAGCCTCCATGGTGTGTTCTTCCAAGCCGATGCTGATAGAGCAAAGTAACATACAGAGATGAAATCCTTTAAGTTCTGTGTTCCTTGAAATAAAGGAAGATAAAAAAAATCAATACATTATGTTAATTTGAGAATCAAATAAAATGTACTGTGGATTTTTTTTTTTAACATATCTCCTATGGCTATCAATCCACACTACAGAATCAAAGGGAGTGTTTAGTCTGTCAAAAAAGACTTTAAAAAATTCAAAGCTACTTGTAAATTTTATTTCCTTCTTTTCTCATCATGGATGATCACCATGTATTGAAAGCAAAGGGATTCCTTGAGGTAGAAGGGAGTAATTTCTCTCATGGTATCAATATCTGTACCGGTAATATCTAGAGACTGTTTGAAGTTTTAAGACCATTTAAGGAAAAGCAGTGAAATGTCATCTCTGCTCCTTCTAAATAGATGGCATATTGATAGCAATGAACATTATTTGCCAACATTAGCACAGAAAGAATGCCCAATTTCCTATCACAAAATGGAAATTATAAGGACAAGGAGCTGTAAAATGAGAATATTGCATGTTTATAAAAGTGATGCTTTGATCCAGTGAGACCTAAATTTATATGTCATACACTTCGCCTTCATTAATGTGTGTTATCACTCAACTTCCTTCTAGAAGGTTCCACATCATCTTCCACTTTTTAAATTAGGCACAGTAGACTAGACAAGAATATTACATTAGTTTGAGAAATATATTTGCCAGTAAATGGTTTTTATGTAAGAAAATATGTACCCTAAATATTTGAAAATTGGCATATTGTAAACACTATAAATCATTTAAAAATTACATTATACTCACAGAGTGCAGAGTCTGCAAAAGCATCATTTTTGAATTGTGGCAGCAGATAATAAAACATTATAGAAGCAAGCTTTTGCTTTCCCTTATTACCTCTCAATGTGTGATAGAAGTCTTTATGATGAATAAAGAAAGCCACCCACATTGGTCAACTACAGCAGTAAATGAATTGATTTATTCTTGATCTATTTACCCATCGTCTCATTCATTTGGCACATGGAGTGTCTACTATGGGGAAGATACTGTAGGTGTCAAGGACCCGAATGTAAAAGGCACAGTTTCTGCTCTTAAGAAGCTGACAGTATTGTGGGATGGATGGGTGGAAAAGATCATGGATAATAAAATGTAATAAGAGCTAGGATAGAAGTAAACATTGGGTGCTATGCAGCAGAAATAAGAAGTTCATCTGGTTACTTCTTTAATTTTTCCAGTAACCAATATTTCCACAAAGGTCTGAGAAAACTCACATTCCCTTCATGATCTCTTTCTTGGATTTGGAGCCTACCCTCTCTCTGATAACAGCTCGGCCATAGACTCTCTCTGTACCTGGGGCTTTACTGTGCTCTGACGAACTGCCTGCAGAAGTTACCCTCCTGGGAAAAATAATCCTTTTAATTCCCTTTATATTTGAGAGATTTTTCTTTTCTTTCTCTAGGAGCCCTGGTGGTGCAGTGTTTAAAGAGTTCAGCTGCTAACCAAAAGGTTGGCAGTTCGAATCCACCAGGCACTCCTTGGAAACACTATAAGGCAGTTCTACTCTGTCCTATAGGGTCACTATGCGTCGGAATCGACTCAAAGGCAACTGGTTTTTTTGTTTGTTTGTTTCTTTCTTTCTCTAAAGTCAAACACTCCTTTGTCACAGTTTCACAGAGCTTTCCTTAGCTTCTCAATGTGTAACTATAATTTCAGTTTCCACCACCAGATCCAGCTCTTTCTATTGTAACCCTAATTTAAACTGACGCTTGCAGCTCTACAACTCGCCTGTGCTCTTCACACTCCTGATCCGCTTTCGTCCGCTGGTTAAAATTAAAAAGTGCACTAACCTACATAGAATTAGAGCCCTCATCTAAATGAATGACATCTCAGTATCAAAAGGTGTACTGAGTTTTCAGAATTCAATGCTTTCAGTTCTCCCAAGCTTATATTTTAGCTGTAATCAACATGCTTGAGATTTATTGTTGGAGACGTGCCATGTTATCTCAGCATTGTTGTCGGAGAAAAAACTTGCAGGAAAAATCTTGTGAGTTTATAATCACTTACTTTGGAAACATTCAGAAGTTTTTAAAAAATGAATTTTATTTTGTGTAAGCTACCCTCCGCTACTGTGAATTTGACCACAGCAATCCCAGGCAACACTGGATCTCCCTTGGATAACATTAGTCATCCCTTTCTCATTATCAAGTGTCTTAGAACACTATCCCATATTGATTTTCTTCCCCTGTATCTCATTTCCTAATTTTTCCTCCTCACTATGCATTAATGCATAGCAAATTCCATATGTTTTCCACCTACCCCTGTGGTTATCTCTTGTATATGGCAATTCAGTTTCATATCACACCCCATACTACCATATGCCTCAGTACAGCAAGTTATTCAAGGAGGCAGGAGAGCAAATGATAAGGAGTTATACCTATTCCTGGTTGAAAAGAGAGTGAAAGAGAAAAAGAAGACTCCTTTGCATGCATAAAATCAAATAATAACAGGTTTCTCCCCTTGTGCCCTGTCCTTTGCCCTTTCTTGGTAGTTATCTTTTCTCAATGAAGATGGACACTTCATCCTTTATCAATATTTATAATATCTGGGGATGTTCCTGAGTTTTGTACCATCTGTTGTTGTCAGCTGCCTTCCAGTTGGCCTTGACTCGTGACGACTGCATGAACAATGGAACAAAATGTTGCCAGGTCCTGCCCCATCCCCATGATTGGTTGTGGTTTGGGTCATTGTGATCCATACAGTTGTGATTCTTTGGCTGATTTTCAGAAGTAGATCACCAGGCCTTTCTTCTTAGTTTGTCTTAGTTTGGAATCTCCACTTAAACCTGTTCAGCATCATAGCAACATGCAAGACTCCACTGACAGATAGCTAGTGACTGTGTATGAGGTGTCTTGTCTGGGAAGAGAACCTAGCTCTCCCAAGTGGGAGGCAAGAATTCTACCACTGAACCACTATTTTCCCATTTTGTATCATCTAAATGGATAATTATCTTCCAATCAATTATCAATAGCTCCTTGAATCCATTCATTCATTCAGAACTATTTATTGAGTACCTACCATGTGCCAGTGACTGTTTAGGAACTGACTAGTCACTTCACTTTGATGCCTGTCCTCATGCAGTGTTTACCAAAATCATTAATTGATTTCAATAATGAGACGTGAGAGTAAAGGAAATTAGATCTAAGTAGTGTGCATATAAATAGAATCTAAAAACAATCTGGAGGGTCAGTGATAGCTTCTCTGAGGAAGCTAAGAGCTAAAAGGTTAATTATTCTCCTGAACATAGTAGAGATAACATTGTAGGCTTCCAATGATAAGAAAGGGCATGTCTGAAGACCCTCAGGGCACAAGAAAGTGTGGCTTGTTCAGCTGTTACAAAAAGCCAACGTTGCTTTTTGTAGCAGCTAGTGGGCTCAAACTGCCAACCTTTCGAATAGCAGCTGAGTGCTTAATTACTGCGCCACCGGTGCTCCTCACAGAAGAATAGAACTGCTGAAAACCCTGAATACTTGACCCAGATTGGTAGAGATTATACTTTTGTATATACTCTTATCAAGAGAGGAGAGCAAGAATGGGGCATATACAAGATCAAGCAGTGTCTCCATGCATTTGTATGAGTTTATATCTATTAGGATAGAGTGTGAATAAACATTGGAGGCCTTCAGAGTTTTCAACAGATGTGTGGCATGAATAAGATCTCACTTTACAAAGACCCGTTTGCTGGTTATGTGAATGGATTGAAGATGGGTCAGGAATCAACTTGGATGACCATATAACCCAGCAAGTCCACTCCTAAATAGCCACTCAAAGGAAATAAAAATATATGTCCACACAAAGAATTGCATATGAAGCTAACATTATTCATAATAGCCAAAAAGTGGGAACAACTCAAATGTCTGCCAACTTGTATAAGCAAATCAATAGAGATAAAAAATAGATATGTGGTTTTCTGGGAGACTGGGGATAAGAACAGAGTTTACTGTAAGTGGGCATAAAGAATATTATCGGGGTGATGAAAATGTTCTAAGACTGGATTTAAGGTGATGGTTGCACAACTCAGTAAATTTACTAAAAATCATTGCATTGTACAGTTAAAAATAGGTAAATTTTATGGTATGTAATCATACCTAAATATAATTGTTAAAAACAGAATTACCATGGATGTATTTAAAAGATCATTTTCAATGAGGGAAACCCTCAATGAGATGAATTGACATAATAGCTAAAACAATGGACTAAAACATACCAATGATCAGGAAGGTGGTGCAGGACTGGGCAACATTTTGTTTTGTTATACAAAAGGTTACTATGAGTCACAGTCAGCTTGACAGAACTAACAGCAGCAACAACATGTGAAAGATATATTGAAACACAGTGCTCTAGATGTCTTGATTACCTGGCTGTAAGCATTATGGGAGAGGCTGGTGGGTATATTTCTGGCAGGAGCAACAGTGTGAATTGTGGACCAGGTTGTCCTTCCAATTATAAACACATTCTGATAATTCCACCTTTACAAATTAAGTTGTTACTCTTCTGCTAAAAAAAAATCTGCAATGTCTGTTCTGAGAACTAAGGTTAAAACATCAAATCTAGCACCATTTTTTAGCCACACTGGTATTCTACAGCTTCTTAAGCACAACAAACCATTGACAAAGATGCGGGCCATGGGAGATGCTTCTAATAATTCTGGATGCAGTAGATACCATGGTATGTCTCAGTTCTTTGTTGCTTAAGTAACTTCTCAGAAACTCAGAGGAGTTCAGTGTTAATTTGTGATGGTAGCACACCTCAATGGCTTACGAGAGATACAGGCTATGTATAAACCTCTGAGTGTTCAAAAAAGAAGAAATAGGTACTTATATTACAAGTTTCTTATCCTAATAAAAATGTGTTCTGATAAATACATGCTATACACCTTTCTTCTGCTCTCATTCATATATTTCTTTTTTGTCTCTAGACAATCCACATATTTAGTTTGTCAGTCGTGCTGGTAAATAATATACAAAGGTGCTCAGACAATTAATTACAGACTATAGTTTGCATCTTTACACTGTGTGACATCATTCTACTTCCATCCATAGACACACAAAAAAACATTTTATCTCATCTGTCCTTATGTAAAAAGAATAACAACGATAATTGCTAATACATATTGAGTGCTTACTACCTGCTAGACAAAGTTCTAAATGCTATTATATATATGTTCACACAGTAAATATTGACTGTAACCATATGAAATGGGTACTGTTATTGTCTGTATTTCACATTGAAGGACACTAAAACACAGAGTAATAACTGCCCAGGTCACATAGAAATGTGGCAAAGCGAAGATACAAACCCAGGGCTTTCTGCCTCCATGGTTCACATGTTTAATTACTAGGCAACATAACATGCCTTTCCTATAACTTGCTGATTTCTTCCTATAATATTAAACATTACTTCTCCACTCAACTAAGCACTCTAACTTTTCTGGGATTTAGAACTTCAGAAACATACATTTTAGCTTTATAGACTTCTCATTCTAGTGGTTTTTAAAACTCGATTTCTCCATATCTTTACTCCATTAACTACTGCTTCACCAGAATCCACAGTTACTCCAGAATTCCAGAGTTACCAAGTAAAGTAGTAAAAACACACATGTTTTGGAACAAAAAATGTGTGGACTACGGAAAGAAAACAGAAACAGAAATGTTTTGTTCCATTATTTTAAATAGGTCTCAGACTTATCACAAACCTCACTGGCTTATCGAATCAATTTTGGTTTTTATAATGATAGGTGCTAATGGGAGCCCTGGTTGCCCAATGGTTAAGAGTTTGGCTGCTAAACAAAAGGTGCTAATGAATGAAGAAATGAAGGCAGAAAGTTATGAAATAGCATGATGTACTCTGGAGACTGTAAGATATTCAATGTTGATAGAGAATAATATTTAAAACAAAGCTTGAGAAATGTGGCAAGAGAAAGATGATGGACTTTAAAAGAAATTAAAAGGAATGTCCACTTTATTCTAAATATATTACACAATTAAGGGTTTCAAGTATGGAATTGATGAGGTCATATTTACTGTTTTAGAATGATTACTCTGATTGTAGGTATAGCACATTAATTGGAAATAGGCAGGACATGAAGACACATTATAGACTGTTGTATAGTCAAGGTGAACGTTGATTAAAGACTATACTAGAGCATTAGCAGTAATGAAGATGGGCAGGTAACTCCCTAAGAAATATTTAGGAGGTAGAATTTGAAATATTTGGCATTGTACTGGATGTGGGGAAGAGTGAGGAATCAAGTATACCCAGGTAACTAGATTAAGTGACTCATTAAATGGAGGGGACTCCACCAAAGATACAGAATACAGAAGAGGAAAAGACTGAGGGATAATTATATCTTTAGTGTCTATACATGAGTATAATAAAACAGAATTCAAATGGAGGAAGAGTGAGTTAATTCTGGAAACTGTTATAAAAAGGTTATTGGATTTCTATTCCTGTATAGAGATAACTGCATGTTTTCAACTACTTCTGTCAAAGCCTATCTCAGATTACTCCTGAAATTTTAAATTAACTTTAACAACATTCTTATACTTTTAGTTTTTCAAGCATTGGCATCATTTCATACAATTTGCATCAAGTAACAGACCACAAGGAAATCTGGACACCCCAACTGGGCTCTATTTCACCTGAGAGTAATTGAATAAGGTGAATTCATAGATGCTGGTACATAGATAGCTTTAAAATTTCAGTGAGTTGCTGTCCTTTCAAATTTATTCACCAAGCAATAATTGAGACTCTGTTATGCATTCAGGCCCCTGCTAGGTTCTGCAAAAATAATCAGTTAAATAGCCTCTGTCTTCCACAACTGGAAGAATAGACTTATACACCAACTGCCCCATTGTCACCCCATCACCTATCCCTTCTCTTGATTTCTGCTAACTAGCTAACTCTGCTAGATCAGTTAGGGATTTCCATCTTCCATAACTGATCTTTGGATTATGTGTTCAAGAGTTTAATAATTCTAATATAGTTTGATATTCTGTCTTATATAAAAACCAATAAAATATAAGGATTGTGTCCATTAATACTATGCATGAAGTATTTTGTACACTGCTGGTTAAAAGATCTCTTTTTGTAGAATAATTATTCACTCTTTATATGTAAAAATATTATATAATTTATGTACAATGTATGAATACTTATTTAAAATCCCCCAACAATCTATATGAGCTCTTACATTCACTTCACAGATGAGAAAAACTGCAGCTCAGATGGTCTTAGAGCTGAGGTCTTTCTACAGTATATATCCAAGTAAAAATGCTGCAAACTATTTTTATTTCTCAAAATAATCTTTTTTAGCATAATTCAATCTTTCAGGTTTTTTTTTTTTTTTTTTTTTTTTTTCTCCTCAACATCATTCCTGATTTTCATTGTGGACTTAAAGGAGTAGAAAATCTGAGAGTCTTTAAAAAAGTTCTAATCAGGTGCATATATTTGGCTTTGCCAACTTTTCCAAAGAAATTGTGTTGAGATTATTCACACTTAATGTTTCGAATAAAGCTGTGTTGATTTTTAAATTTTATTGATGCTGCATTTTGACTACTGTGAGCTGCTGCAAAGTAGCAATTTCTTCTAAAAGTTTATGAAAAAAAGTGTTTCCCTAAGTTTATATTTTTCCACAGGAAATTGAAAGATATAACTTTTAACTAAGGTATAATTAGAAAAACAATGTAATATTTCAAGATCTAAATTGAGCATTTTCAAAACTTCACAAATTTTTGCAGCTCTTCTTTCTGACAAAAAAAAAAAACAATAAGGAAAAAAAGGTAAAATCTAGATCTTTGATTCTGATTCTGAAATGATCACACATATGCAATATTCCAAGACATTGTTTTTCCACAATTATGTTGTTACTTTTCCAAAGCGTAATAAGGCTTTAAGATTTTTAAAGCATCAAAGTTGGGTAACGAATAGCAGATTTTATAAAACAAGCATGTGCTCCTAAACTGGGCCTCAAGGCATAATCCCACCAATGGATTTGAATAGTTCAGATGCAGAAAGCAACTTCTGGTTATTTAATACAACTTTTTTCATTTCATAGTTGATGAGATTAAGACTCGGAGAGAGACGGCATACAGCAACAAAACATTACCCCTGCCCCTTATGTTTTGCATCAATGTACACTCTATACTGGAGTTCAACCAAAGAGTGGAGGAGAATGAGATATTTTAAACTGTTCCTCAGAGTAAAATCAATACACAATCAATCAACAAACATTTATTGTGTGTGTAGTATATCTAATTCTGCCAGTTGTATCAAGTTGCCAGCTACACTAGTTCATGAAATAGAATGCTTACAGTAACATTCCTTAACTCAGATAATGTTTTGAGTTAGAATGGTTACCTCCAATCTCTCTCCAATTGTGATAAAAGGTAGTGTAGAAAACACCATATCCAAAGATCATTTCCTGTCAAAACCATGGATTTTATTTCAGTTTCCAAAAGAGTTTCTCTGAGTGTTTCAGCTTTCCTTAATTACATTTGAGTCATGTTTTTAAAGTGTTTTGCTTTACTTGAAAGTCTTTCACCTGAGTTTCCCCAAGGACACTACAAATGAGCAACAGTAACTTTCAAGTTTTGAAACAGTCCTGCTAGTCTGACTAATGGGGTTTAAAGGTCCCCAAATCAAGATGATATAAAATTCACTGGTCTTCTACGCAGGTGATCACTGTATGGGTTTGAAAGAAGATGCCAATTATCATTGGAGCTGGACATAATAAAGTGAAGATGGAAGTAGGTCTTAGGGGAATGAGTTACCAAAAACAAAGTTGGACCTGTGCATGGAGTTTTTAGCATTTCAGAACTGGGAGGAAAATTACCTGTCACTTACTTTAAATTACTTCCCACTAGACATGAAGAAATTGAGGTGAAGAGAGAACAAGGGACATATTCCACATTATAGGTAGAAGGGAAGCAGGAATTAGAATCTATTTATTCTGATTTTAATAAATTTATCTATATAAATATTGAACATGCTTTCTTACAAGGTAATCTATTTTAAAATATGACTTGGTTTTGTGATTGTATTGAGTATAAATCAACTTTAATGAAACATTCAGTCATCACAGAATAAACCTTAAGACAGTTTTCACATGAGAGCTATTTCATATATATGAAGACATTCTTGATATCTATCTCTTTCCCTAACCACCTCCTCCCTTGGCCCCAAGTCTTGTCTTCCACATTTCAGATTCACTTCACTGTTATGATTTGACTTGCACAAACCACAGTGAATATTTTACCTCCATTGCCCCCTTCCCTTAAAACTAGGTTTTTAGTTTAGAGAGAAAAAAATAAACAAACAAAAACTATGATTTTAATTCACATTGGGTTTGCAATAAAATCAAACCCCTAGGTAATAAAAGAATCTCTGGGTTGGAATGGGGTGTTACCCACCATCTCATTCAGCTACCCTCTCATGCTTGAGTCTCTCCTACAACTTCCCCCTTGAAGTGCCTGTCCCCTGCCTACATTTGAACAGTTCCAGTGACAGGCTACATAATACCTCCTGACAGAGATTGTTTCATATTCAAATAGCTTTGCCTGTTAGCTCTTTCTTATTTTGTGCTGAAATTCATGTCCCTCTAGCATCCAAAAATTTGTCTTAGTTTGTCTTCTTTGGGGCCATATATCCACATGACAATACTTCAAATATTTAAAAAACAGCTGCATGTTCTCCTCAAATCTTCTCTTCCCAAGCAAAATATCTCTATTCCCTCAACTGTTCTTACATAATATGATTTAGAGCTTCCCTTAACTATCTTGGAGCCCTGGTAGTGCAGTGGTAAAGAGTTTGATCTATCAGCCACTCATTGGAAACCTTATGCAGTAGTGCTACTGTCTCCTATAGGGTCACTATGAGTCAGAATCAACTTGATGGCAATGAGTTTTTGGGTTAAGTATCTTGATTACCTAGTTTTTGTTTTCTGGAACAAACTCAATTTGTTTATATCACGCTTCAAGTACTGTAAAGAATAAAATATATTTTTACAGATGTATCTGACTAGTGTCAAATACTCTATTTAATATGCATATAACAATGGAGTCTAAGATCACTATTTTTTGATGACTACATCCGTCTGATGATCCGTATGAAACTGGATAATCGTTAAATCTCTTATATCTTTTCTAGAGGTGCTGTTGCTAAACCACATCTCCTCCATCTTGAATCTTTGTCATTAGAATTTTAGAACCAAGTATAAATTTCTATGAATTCAACTTAGGGTTTACCTTCTTAAGTTTGATCGATGAGTTTTGTTTTTGTTGTTGGCTTGTGACATTGGAGACCTCATGTGTTACAAAGCAGAACTGCTCCATAGGATTTTCTTGGCTGTAATCTTTACGAAAGCAGATTGTCAGGTTTGTTTCTTCCTTGGTTCCAGTGGATGTGTTTGAACTGCCAACTTTTGGTTACCAGTTGACCACAAATCATTTGCAACACCCAGGGACCTTATTACTTTCTTAACTTTGATCCTTGAGTTTTGCCGTCATGATTCTGTTGAGGAGATCCTGATTTGGTCATCAACATATTTATTATTCCTCCCACTTTGTTTTGCCAGACATTATTAGTATGAGCATATCTTTGATTTATTTATTAAGTCGCTGACTTAAAAAGGGTAAAAAGACAAATAGGACAGATTCAACTACATGTAAAGTTCTGCAGTACACACCTAGAGACTTATCTTTAGTCTACAATTCCTCAATCTTATAACTATTTCTCAGAAATAAAATATAGTGTGGATGCACAACAGGCAGATAACAGCAGAGCTAATCTATGGAAGATCTGTCCATGTGAATGCACACACACACACACAACACACACATGCACACACACACCCCCTCCCTAATTTCCTTCCCTTCTCTGCGCTGGTATCATCCTACAAAGTACTTTGTCATGGTTTGGATTATGTCCCCCAAAAAATGTGAGCATCAATTTGGCTGGGCCATCATTCCCAGAATTGTGTGGTTGGCCTCCATTTTGTGATTGTAATTTTATGTTAAAGAGGATTAGGGTGGGATTGTAACACCACCTTTACCCAGGTCACATCCAATGGAAAGGGAGTTTCCCTGGGGTGTGGCCTGCATTACCTTTTATCTCTCAAGAGAAAAAAGGAAAGGGAAGCAAGCAGAGAGTTGGGGACCTCATACCATCAAGAAAGCTGTGCTGGGAGCAGAGCGCATCCTTTGGACCGGGGTCCCTGCGCAGAGAAGCTCCTAGTCCAGGGGAACACTGAAGAGAAGAAGGCCGACAGAGAGAAAAAGGCTTCCCCTGGAGCTGACGCCCTGAATTTGGACTTTTAGCCTACTTTAACTGTGAGGAAATAAACTTCTCTTCGTTAAAACCATCCACTTGTGATATTTCTGTTATAGCAGCACTAAATAACTGAGAAACACCTCCATGAAATCTTTAGGGAATTTGAGGATACGGTTGGAATCACGGCAATAATCACATTTTGAAAATGATTATCCTACAAGCAATGATTCTAAGCTGTAGTCCCTTGTCCACAAAAGTATTGTGAGATAACACTACCTCTACAAACCTCTAATAGAAATAAAGTTACATTATATATTATTCCCTAAATTAGTCTTTAAATTTAATACATTACAACAAAAATTCCAATGGGATTTTATTTGCTAATTGATAAAGTAATTTTAAAACTCCTGTGAAAAAAAGAATTTGAGTATTGAATAAAATTTTGAAAAAAATAGTAATCATAAAGCAATAATAATTAAAAGAGGAAGAGGCACTCTGATCATTGAAAGAGAATGTAAAGCCTAGAAGTATATTCAAATAAATATAACTATTTAATAGATACATTTCTATACAGTTGGGAAAAATAATGGCTTATTTACTAAATGGCATGAGGAATAGAAATTTCATTTTGAAGCAATAACACTGTTTCATTAAAATAAATTCCACATAGAATAAATATTTTAATTTTAAAATAAGAGTTAACAATTGCTAGAATTAAATATAAGTCATTGTTTATATAATATCTTTAATACATTAGTCCAATAGCACAAAACACAAATTTTGTGATTATAAAAAATAAAACATAGATTTAAAAGTAAAGCAAAATTCAGTCAAATTACATAAAAGAAAAATATTAGGAATGAGGCAACAATGTTGTTAATATAAAACTAGTTTTTATATAAGAAAATTGTCAAACACTCTACAAGAAGATTAATGTGGGAGCATGAATAGACAATTCTTTAAAAAAAAAACTAGAACAATAAACCTAAGAGTCATCAATCTCTCTGCAACTAAACTAATAAAAAGATATATTTTCCATAACTTCTGTTGGCAAATTTTTAAAAGATTGATAATACCAGTATTAATGTGTTAGACCACCATTCGTCTGTCAGTTTGACAAGAGGCTGTCATTTGAACAGAACAAGGGGATACTTCATGGTTTAAAATCAGGAAAGGTATGCCTCAAGGTGGTTTCCTTTCACTATACTTATTCAATCTGTATGTTGAGCAATTGACCCCAGAAACTGAACTAAATGAAGAAGAACGGGACATCAGGATTTAAGGAAGGCTCATTAATAACCGGCAATATGCAGATGACACAATCTTGCTTGGAGAAAGCGATGAGGACTTGAAGCATTTATTGATAAAGATCATAGACTACAGCCTTCAGCACGGATTGCACCTCAACATAAAGAAAACAAAAATCCTCACAACTGGACCAAAAAGCAACATCATGATAAACAGAGAAAATATTAACATTGTCAAGAATTTCATTTTACCTGGATACGCAATCAACGTCCATGAAAGCAGCAGTCAAGAAATTAAATGAAGTATTGCATTCAGCAAATCTGCTGCAAAAGATCTTTTCAAAGTGTTAAAAACAAAAAATGTCACCTTGAGGACTAAGGTGTGCCTTACCCAAGCCATGGTATTTTCAATGGCCTCATATGCGTGTGAAAGCTGGACAATGAATAAGGACAATAGAAGAAGAATTGATGTCTTTGAACTACGGTATTGGTACAGTAGAGGGTCAATGAGAAAAAGAGGAAGACCCTCAGCAATATGGTTTAACACAGTGGCTGCAACAATGGGCTCAAACATAGTAAAGATTGTGAGGATGGCGCAGGACCAGGCAATGTTTCGTTCTGTTGTACATGGGGTCACCATGAGTTGGTACCAACTCAAAGCAACCTGATAACAACAATGATATGTCAGAAAATGGGTACCTTCACTCATTTTACCTGTAACTAATAGATCAACTTTTGAGCCAGGCCAGTTTGGAAATACCTTTGTGTAAATTTTGGAATACACATACAATGAATAATAAAAGCCATTAGAAATGTTAATAGAGGCATGATTAATGATCTGGAGGAATGTTTGAATAAATGTACCATGAGAAAAACAAACTATAAAAGAGGTATAGATTTTCCCACTTTCATTGTTAACATATGTAAAAAATTATGTTTCTTCTCTACAGTCTACTTTTTACCTATTTAGTAAAATCAGTTCCAGACTTTTGCAAAAATGTGTTTGCCAAATGCCTTTCTAACCAAGAAGTCTCTTATCACTTTGGATGTAAATTCTCAACAAAGACAAAATATTTGAGGAAACTAAAACTGACACAGATCGTTGAGTTCAAGTAAAATCCTCAAATCATGAAAAATAAACGTGGTATTGTCGATATTGTTAAAATATACTAAGTTATAGCAAGCCACAAACTTGCCTAGTTGGACTGTAGTTTTCTCTGACACCTGACTTCAATTACAGAGGAAATCACGCGTCACTACTCTTCATAATTTCATTATGTAAATAATTGCTACTATTCATTGAGTGTCTATTGCATGCCAGGTACTCTGATATTGGAAGAATGAAATTTTGTCTTTACTTTTATTATAAACTTTAATACATTACTTAATATCAATTTTTCACAATAATTTGCTATATATAGTTTTAATGTGAAAATAGGCTTAGAGGGATTAAGTAATTTTCAGTCACACAAATATATAAAGGATATAATCAAGATTGAAACTCTAGTATATCTTTCGCCAAAGCTTGGGCTCTTTTTAACGTTCCATGTTGTATTGCAGAAATTACTCTGTGTAAATGAGCTGACAAATGAAAAGAAATAATAGTGAGACCCTTATCATACAAATAAAATAACAAGCATACTATTTATAAAGAAACATTTGAAGGGGAGATCTTTAAACTAAGAAAATTCATGATAAGGAAAGTTGTTGCAACTGAGAACAAAAATCACCCCAGAGCTTTCTGCCTTGGAAAAAGAGAGACAGAGATGCATGAATCTTATTATCTAATGAAAGAAAACAAACTAGTTTATCTGATCCACGGGAGCAACAACCTGTCTTGGTGGGAAGCAATGGACTGAGAATCAGCTATGCTGTATTTCTCTCTTTTTTCCTACTTGTGAGAGCCTTGGAAAATAGCTGGACTTTGTAAACAACAATTTAAGTTCTCAAATGAAAAGGGTGGCATTAATCTCTAACTCATATGTTTATCTAGTATTTTAATCTCATCCTGATTAAAGTGGAAAATGATAGATACCTTAAATTTATAAATGAATAATCAAATCTACCATGGGATCATTAAGGAAAAAATTATTGACAGCCTTTTGTAGAATTTCAATTACTGTTTTCCCCAAAATTATAGGACAATGATTAAGACCATGAGCTTTAGCGTATGAAAAACTAGCTGCCATCAAGTCAGTTTTGACTCGTCGCAACCCTGTGCGTGTTAGAGTAGAACTGTGCTCCATGGGGTTATCAATGTGTGATTTTTCAGAAATAAGTCTCGAGGGCTTTCATCCAAGGCACTTCTAGGTGGACTTGAACCACCAACTCTTCAATAGCTACCGAGCACATTAACCATTTGCACCACCCAGGAACTCCATTTAGCATATGAAGGATCTGGTTAAAATTCTAATTACTTCTTGTCTTAGTAATCTAGTACTGCTACAATAGAAATACCACAAGTGGTATTGGTTTTAACAAAGAGAAGTTTATTTCCTTACAGTAAAGTAGCTAAAAGTCCAAATTCAGGGTGTCACCTCCAGGGGAAGGCTTTCTCTCTCTCTTGGCCTTCTCATCAGTGTTCTCCCAGACTAGGAGCTTCTAGGCACAGGGACCCCAGTTCAAAGTATGAGCTCTGCTCCCAGCACTGCTTTCTTGATGGTACGAGGTCCCCCTATCTCTCTGCTCACTTCTCTGTTTTATATCTCAAGAGATTGCCTCAGGATACAATCCAGTCTTGTAGATCCAGTCCTGCCTTACTAACACAACTGCCACCCATCTTCCCTCATTAACACATAGAGGCAGGATTTACAATATAT
Source organism: Trichechus manatus latirostris (assembly GCF_000243295.1). Classification (NCBI taxonomy): domain Eukaryota; kingdom Metazoa; phylum Chordata; class Mammalia; order Sirenia; family Trichechidae; genus Trichechus; species Trichechus manatus. The sequence continues at coordinate 14,868,419 of NW_004443969.1, forward strand.
AGGAAAATCACGCAGTACCAGGAATCATGACCCAGCCAAACTGATACACACATTTTTTGGGGGACATAATTCAATCCATGACACTTCTTTTTAGATGTGAGCCACTCTATCCACTATACCACAGCCATGTAGGAGTAAGGACCATATCTACTGTATTTTACACAAATAACTTATGCTTCTATGTTTGTTTGCCACCGGCACCCTCCCCCCATGAGGTATTTTCATAAGCACGTTATGCTAATTTTGTGGCTATAAAGAAAGTAACATAGCTGTGACCCTATACTCCCCAGCACATTTTCTCCTTTTTGAAATGGGCAACTGAGAGCTTGACATAGCTAATGCCATGATGAATCTATAAGTTGTTTTTTTTTTTTCTTTTTTCTTTGCCTTCTCCTTTTTGCATACCTTTGTTAATGACTTTGTTTTGCTCTGTCCGGCCACCTGTGGCTGAGGACCCCCCACAGGAAGATTAGAGCCCAGATGTCAGATATGTATATCTTTAGCCTGATAAGGAAATGTTGGGCATATATGTCTTTAGTATGATAAAGAAGTCTCTTGTAATTACCTTGTAATGAATAAGGACACTTCTAACCCTTGTAAAAATCATATATAAGCGCTAATGTAAGAACTCGTCTTGGGACTCCATAGAGACAGCCTGCATTGCTGTGTGATCCCCTGTGGTGGACACCTCCTAAATGAACTTTCTCACTCTTTCTGACTTGGAGTATGTTTCATTGGCTCGACTGCTCTAGGGCACAGACCATATTCGGGTAACATAACTGTGCTGAAGTAAATATCTCCTTGAGGGAGGGCAAGATTGGTAAACAAATGTAGATAGTGTGAGTTATTTGCATAAAAATACAGTATATTCTTTCCTGTTGATTACGAAGTATTAGCATAGTGCTTATATAGTGTTCAACAACAACAAAAATACATTGAATAGGTCTTATAATACCTGCATCATAGGACTGTTGCAAGGATAGGATTAGATAATACGTGCAAACAGCTTATAATAAATTTTTTGACAGCTAATAAGAACTAAATAAATAGAAACACTATCTGCATCATAATTAAATAACCCATCCTAATTATTGTACTATCCAGAATTCTCAGACAAATTTGAGAAAAAAGATCCTTTGAGGAAAGTTAAGAGAATGCTCCACACGCAACGTACGATATACAAATGTGTGGTGTCTAAATTATAGGTATATTTTTCTTCTCCCATTTCTCTCCATCAGGAATGACAGAACTATGAGCACACCCACCTTGTATTTCTAAATGTCACTGCTTATTCCTGAGAATTTGCTCTGATTTATGCAGTTCAGCTGCAGTCCAACTCTGATGTCTCTACATTTTATTTGCATAACTGCGAGTACACACACCTACTGAGTTTTTGCATTATTGTCAATTGACACTTTTCTCTAATAGCAAATTGCTTGCAGTTCTTTTTCTTTCTTAAAGAAACAAAAACAATAAAAGAGACAAAAAAAATTATTCACCCACCAGCATCATTATTTTCTTTCTTCCTGAGAACCAGAATGTAAAACCTACAAAGAAACTCTCTTTACCCTCAACTTCAGGTAATTTAGCATCAATCAGCCTTGGGTTATAACATACATAATTTCTCTTTACTCTAATTTCTAAAGCATCCAAATAAGAGTTTTATATCAACAGACACCCTACCAAAATAACATGTCTTTTTAATTTTTATGAATATTATGATAGATACAAATGCAATTGTAGCTTCATCTCTATGGAATAGAAATCAGGTTGATTAGGAGATGCTGTCACTGCTCTTTGTTCACTAGAAATGAGCAGAGCATACCGATACGGTAGGTCATATGTATATATGACGTATAGGAAAACAACCAGTTGCCATCAAGTTTATTTTGTCTCTTGGAGACCCCATATGTGTCAGAATAAGTAGAACTATGCTCCATAGGGTTTTCAGTGGCTGGATTTTCGTTTTTTTGAAAGTAGATTGCCAGACCTTTCTTATTAGGCATCTCTGGGTGGACTTGAACCTCCAAATTTTTGGTTAGCATTCAAGTTCATTAACCATTTGTGTCACCTAGATACTCCATATGAATCACAAAATATTAGAGAAGAAGAGAATCTTAGTTCAACATCTTATTTTATAAGGGTTTTTTGAGTTGAGTTCCGCAGAAGAAGAAACTTGGATAAGATTTGCCGTAAGTGATGCATTAAGAAAGTGCTCTCAAGGAAGACTGCTAAGGAAATAGGAGAAGCAGGACAAGGAAGAAGCCTAAGAGGGATGTGATTTCAGGGCAAACTTCTAGTCTAACCTGAGGGTAAAGAGGAGCTCTAGAGGGTAAATAATGCCTCAGGGTCTATTCCAACTAAAACAAAGGGGCTGAGATTTCCTACTCCTGCATAAAGTGGTATTTGGCTAAAGGCTATCTCAGGAGCATGTAAATTCCAAAGCCCATTGCCTCTGCATTTTGTAGGAAGATATCTCTGTCTTCTGAAGACAGTCAGAAGAGCAGGTCATTAGAATTAAAAGAACAGAAGCTGGGGAAGGAGCTAGAAGAAACAGTAAAAGGGCCCAAGGGAACCTGGGTGGAGCGTGACAGTGACTGATACAACACATAAAGAAACTGGGTCCCAAGATATTTATGTAACAGGCAAAGACACAAAGCTAACCAGTGATAGAATCTAAGTCTCCTGATTCATAATCCAGGACGTGCTTGTGTGGGTTCAAAGCAAATACCAGGATATCAAAACTGGTAATTCCAGTTAATTTAAGTAAAAACAAACTTGTCAGTTTATGACTTGGATTGCAGTTCTAGAAGAGGCTGCATAGGCCCAACTCACTATTATTTACTCCCCATTGCTAACTGCCACATTGTCTCATGATTTTTCCCTCCCATTCTAGTGTCTACAAAAAGGTTTAAGATTAACCGATGTTACTCCCTGGAGGGTGGAAAACAAGTGATAATGATCTAAGAATGAAAAACCAAGCAAAGCGCCCATCTAGTGACAAGAAAAAGCAGGATGTCCCCAGATAATCCCCAAAGATGTCACCAGATAACCTCTAAGAATACCAGTAGAAGGTTAACTCATCTGAGACATCATTACCTCAAGGAGAAACTACCAGAAATGATCCATAATCCTGTCCCTATAAAAGACTTCAGCCGATCTCCGGTGGGGGAGACAAGTTTTTTTGAGGACTCTATTCCCCTCTGTCTTCTATATATCGATATATAATAAACATCTTGCTGCTCACCTCACCCCTGTCTCAGAATTGGCTATTGCGACAGGCGGCTCCAATCCGCGTTATTGCGGTAACAGTTCCCTCATATGACAAGAGTAGTTGAAAAATTGTGGCCCCTTCTGCCGCTAAAGATATTTACACCTCTAACTTTCTTTGGCTTTTAAGAACTCACTTAGGCAAACATTACAACCTTAGGAGATTTTTTTCCATAAATAAAATATTTTAGTGAAAACAAAAAAAATTACATGAGTGTTCTAACAGATCAGTATTCTAAATTCTTAAACAGGACTTTAAATTACAGATCCGTTCAAACTTTATTTACACTAACAATATGCTATTTTATTAACATAAAATTAGTGTTATTTAATTTTCACTCAGCAAAATCCAAAATATAAAATTATTGCACATATTTGTCCCTTATAAATGAAACTTGATAGGTCTTTAGCATCTGGGAAAAGGCTCTGCCTTACGCACCGTTTTCATCTTTGTTCTTATATTGTGGTGGTGATGGTGGTGTGCCATTGAGTTGATTCTGTCTCATAGTTACCCTATAGGACAGAGTAGAACTGTCCCACAGCATTTCCTAGGCTATACAATCTTTATGAAAGGATCCCTGGTGGAGCAATGGTTAAACTCTTGACTACAAACCAAAAGGTCAGCAGTTTGAACTCACCAGCAACTCTGCAGAAGAAAAGACCTGGTGATCCGCTCTCGTAAAGATTACAGCCTAGGGAATCTTATGGGACAGTTCTGGAAGAGGCTGCGTAGGTCCAGCTCACTATTATTACTCCCCATTGCTCACCTCTGCATCGTCTCTTGATCTTGTTTTTCCCTCCCTTTCCAGTCTCTATAAAAAGCTTAAGATTAACCCATGTCCCTCCTTGGAGGGTAGAAAACAAATGATAAAGATCTAGCAATAAAAAACTGAAGAAAGCACCCATCTTGGGACAAGAAAACCAGGACCTCGTCAGATAACCCCCAAGAAAAGATTAACTCATCTCAGATGTTACCACCTCAAGGGGGAGCAAACACAAACTTCTAAGACCCATAATCCTGTCCCTATAAAGCTTTCAGCCAATCTCCAGTGGGGGAGATGGGTTTTTGGAATATCTATTCCCCTCTGTCTCCTATATATTGATGTATAATAAAACTCCTGCTGCTCACCTCACCCCGCCTCAGAATTGGCTATTGCGGCAGGGGGTTATTGCAGTAACAGTTCTACCCTGTCACGAGGGGTCGCTATGAGTCAGAATTGTCTGGACTGGACAGAATACAATGACAGATCGCCTGTTTTTTCTCCCCCAGAGCCTAGCAGCCAAATGATTAACCACCAGGGTTCTTTAATGAACATCTACCTCATGTCTTTGGGGGTGTAGAGAATAATAATGAAATTGATTTGATGCAGTCCTTTCAGCTTTTCTTAAAAACAAGGAGTATTTAAATGATGGAATGGTTTCTAAATTAATCAGGAAGAAAACAGGGAATAGAATGGCAGAGGCATATTGAAGGATACTTGGTAAACTGTTGTATTTCCTCCCCTCATGAGCAAAGTTTCATTGCTTATATACTCAAAGAAAAAGTAGATAGAAACTCTGAAAAGTAACAGACTATTTACCGTCTTTTTGTTTCTGAAACAAAACAAAAAACAGAGAATGACTCTGCAAGGAGGACAGATACCATGCAAGAGGGTGGTGAGCGCTTTACCAGGAGGGTGAAAGTTGGTTTGGCAATTGCTAATATAATTTATTTTAATAGGATAAAAAGAACATAAAGAAGTATTTTCCAGTTTACCCTGTTATGTTTTGCCTGAGACTTATGAAAGCAATCGAAATGAAATGTGAATGATATAAAGGTTATGGTTAACACCCAGCACGGTGCTTTTCACAGTAGGCACATAAACAAACATATTGAATGTGAAAATGTTTAAAAATACAAATGCAAAGCCAATCCTTGATGATATATAATAAATATTATTTTCAGAATGTTTTTTCTGTGATGTGTCCTTTGATTTTCTCTGATCTCAATTGTCCGGCTACAGACCTTAGAAACCCAAATATTTAATTAGCTATCTCTTGTCCTAGGGTAAAATCACAACAAAGTTATAGTAAAGCAAAAAGAAAGTTTTATTTGCATATATTCAGAGGCAAAAGTGGAAAACGGACAAGCATGCTGCTAGAGCCATGTGTCTCTGAGTCTGAGGAACGTTACAGAATCATCAGTACATATTAACATTTCAAATGGGTAAAATCATTGAAAGCTTTGCCTTTTCACAGATTGGCTAAAAACTGCTAAATCACCCTGATTCTACCTTTTGAGCTGTTTTTCTTAATAATCATTGGTACAGGTTTCAGTAACAACAGTCAGGAGGGTCTTCATTGGTCCAACAAATCTTACTATTCACCAAGTGTTAATAAAAAAAGATGAGAGTAGAAATATGTGGGTCTTTTGTACTCTGTGCTTTGTTTATGTGAAAGATTCCCTAAAACATATTTTCCAAGATTGTCCTAGCTATTGTCTTTATACCTCAGGGCCCAGTTGATGTGTCCTTTTGAGTCCTTGTGAATCCAGCTCCAGCTTGGTCACATTCTCTATGCTCAAGGACAGGGAAAAGTGGGTCCAATTTTATCTCCTAAATCACTCTCATACTATCTAGCTCCTTAGATGTATTAAGATGCAATATTTTGTAATTTTAGAGAGGTAGACCTGTTCAGCATTTCCTTCCTTCCTCCTTTATTTATTTATTTTTTCTGTTTAGTTTTGTTTGTTTTGACTTTATTCTGGGCAGTAATTCTGCCTTTATCCTTTATCGAAATTAGAAATGAGAAATAGTCCTGAGCAAAGCTTGTCCGACTATCTCTGCCTATTCATCACACTGGTTTAATTTGAAATGAAGTGACTGGTCAGAATTTTAGACACACACGCGTTAAGTGCAAATTCAAAATTCTTTTCCAAGACCATATACAAATAATGTTTTTCTTAATAGCCTTTTGAGGTATTTAATATCACTGCTTTGCCGATTAGCATTGGTAATGGAGATTTGATTATATTTACATATATTATGTAGGTAGTACCTTTCTTTAAGTAGCCTCTATTGTAATGAAATAAAATGCTCTACAGAAATTAGTTGGGAGGTCCAACACCCCCACAGTTAGAAAATGAATCTCATGAACACTGTATTTAAACTGAGGTTGGGATACCAGATGACAAATAATCTTCTATTTGGGCATATGCTACTGCATAAGGAATGAGTTTGAGCACTATTTTTGAATCAAATAAAGGAAAACTGAATTTTCTATTAAAACTTCTATGTTATCATTTTCAATTGAGGATCTCTAACTTGTTTATATCCTATAAATATTTTAAAATCTTGCAATTTTACGTAATAAAATTGTCTTTATGAAAGTTTATTTATTGGTTGTCTATTTGAGATCATTATATTCTGTTTGTGTCAAAAATCAAACGTTGTTCCTCTCAAAAAAATTAAGATATTAGAAGGATCGAACACCATTTCTAAAGAAACAAGTAACAAAGAATTGTTTGGAATTCATTTACACCAGCCCTGGTAAGCATATCTATCTGAAATCTTGTGTCTTCTTTTATGTAGAACAGCACTACTGGGGCCCTATACTCTGGGTATTGTCCCATTTTATTCCATCAAACAGCAATACGAAAGACAAATCCTGCCCCACTCAAGAAAAAGGGTTAGTAAAAGACTGTTAAGGTTTCCATTCTTTTGAAAAGCACTTTCCAGAAAGACAACGAGTAAGAAGAAACAGAATAAAACCATAATAAAAGAAAAACTGATGACAGAGAAATTTAGGAAAGTGATAAGAGCTGGAGGGAAGGAGACACTCTATTGAGCTGTGTTGCAGCAATCCAATAATAATAATAATAGATTTGCTCCACTCACCATAACATCTGCAGAGCCTCCTCCCACAGCAAATGTTGTTGTCGTTGTTGTGTGACATCAAGTCCATTCTGACTCAAAGAGACTCTATAGGACAGAACAGAACTGCCTCATAAGGTTTCCTAGGCTTCAGTCTTTAAGGAAGCAGACTGCCACATCTTTCTCCCAAGGAGCAGCTGGTGGAATCAAACCACTTACCTTTCAGTTAGCAGCTGAGCGTTCAACAGGTTGTGCCACCAGGACAACTGCAACCCTTCACTTGAGAAAAGCTACAAGACCACAATAAGTACTTCCATCTTCTATTAAAATTGTTATGTTTTTGTAGTCACAGATGATTCTAGAACGACATGTCTCCATTTCCATAGAAAAGTTGTTTCCTTCTTGATTTCATTTTATATTGCTTTAATTTCATATTTTATAGCTTAAAGCTCTTTAACAAATACATTATTTCAATTGCATATGTTCATTTCATACTTAAATATACTGAGATTCATAAAGCATATGACTTTCAGAGACAATGTTAACATTACCTAAAAATCATTCCATGTTGTGATAATGGTTGTAATTATCATTCAACACCTAATAATACGGAGTTCTTCTGCAGTTACACTCATCTTGAAATTCTAAGTTCCATCTAACAACCACTGAAGTCTGTCACCGTACAGTCATTAACACTTGAAGAATTGTTTTTGCAAGTATTCTGGAGAACTACTCAAACTTTACACTTACGTTTAGTAATAGAGAGTTCACTTAGTTTTAATGTTAATTAAAGAGAAGCCCAATAATCCCTTAGGGAAGAGTGAGGGGAGGGCAAAATACATGGATATAGGAATTTCTACTCTCACATAATGAACTAAAAAATATAAACCTGGGAAATAAGTATATAAATCCCAGGAAGAAGAATTTTTGAGAAACCTCAGGTTTGGGACATGCTGTGTAATAGACTGTTATTCTGTGATGGAACCACAGGAACAGTGCCTGAGGAGAGAAGCAAATAAAGCTTGTGTGAAAAGGAGGAACAGAGAAAGAACCAGCATTTGTTTATTCATCTGCCTCCATGCTGTGAACAATCTCCAACACACTCATCATGAAAAATCAAGAAAGAAGGAAAAAAAAGAAACTAACATTTCTTTGAACACCTACTGTCTTAGTCATCTAGTGCTGCCGTAACAGAAATACTACAAGTGGACAGTTTTAACGAAGAGAAGTTTATTTCCTTACAGTAAAGTAGGCTAAAAGTCCAAATTCAGGGTGTCAGCTCCAGGGAAAGTCTTTCTCTCTCTGTCGGCCTTCTTCTCTTCTGTGTTCCCCTGGACTAGGAGCTTCTCTGCCCAGGGACCCCAGTCCAAAGGACGCGCTCTGCTCCTGGCACTGCTTTCTTGATGGTATGAGGTCCCCCTGTCTCACTGCTCAATTCTGTCGTTTATATCTCAAGAGATTGCCTCAGGACACAATCTAGTCTTGTAGATCAGGTCCTGCTGTACTAACACAACTGCCACCCATCCTCCTTCATTAACTTCATAGAGGCAGGTTTACAACATACAGGAAAATCACACAGTATCAGGAATCATAGCCTAGCCAAACTGATACACACATTTTTGGGGGGACATAATTCAAACCATGACACTTACTATACCAGCTGCTCCTTGGAAACCCTATGGAGCAGTTCTACTCTGTGTTATAGGGTCTGTATGATTTGGAATCCACTCAATGGCAATTGGTTTTTGTCACAGGTGTCATATATCAGGTAACATATATATACACTCTTTATAGAGTTCCCTCTTTACAACAACTCTGTGAGGTAGGTAATATAAATATTCAGATGAGGAAATAAGTGAGTAATAGCTAGTAAGTGCCAGAACTAAGACTGATTTTAAGTTGTGGCAGTCCCATCAGATTATGCTGTCTCTCAAAGATAGAAGTGTGCCCATAAGCCATTGTCCTGACCTAGTGATACTCAAAAGTCACAGGGTAAGAGTGAAAGAATCTTCCTCTTCCAGTCTCCACCATCTCTGTCTAACTTCTCTGTCTGTGCTCAGGCTTAGTGACCAGGTCTCTCAAGGATTGATTTCAGCTTATTGGTGGGAAGAATGTATACTGTAACTTTCAATAATTACAAAAGAATGCAAACAAAGCTGAACTCTTAAATTTCAAAGATGGGGTACGCTCTTTACTTCAGATTAATCAGAGTGACAAAACAGGGATATAAAAGAATATAATACAGCATATGACAATTGATTTATGCGTCATAGTCTACAAAAAAGTCCTCAAGTTAGAACAGACTATTGCAAAATTTGAATGTGTAACCTAGAGTATTTTTTTTTATCTCAGATGAAGCATGTTGTTAATCAAAAGTCTCCATCTTCCATTTTCAATAATAATAGCTACAGGAGAATCAGTGAGGTTAAAGGAAAGGATACTCCAATAGATGGATAAATCAGCGCACTGTTGCACAAAATATTTCCTTGGATTCTTATGCTCATTCTTTCACCCTTAAGTCATGTCTCCATAAGCTTTATAGCAAAATTATGAAACATTAAAATAGAAGATTTAAACCATAAATTGTTTAAAAACAGCAACAACAACAAATCTATCGATTTCAGAAGAATATGACTACAGAGTAGAAAAAATAAGTAGTTATGCACTTAAAGGAAATATGTGATAATGATTTGTTTCTCTTTCTAGTCAAACTAAATACGAGTTGGACAGATTCACACATGTTAAGCTATGGGTATTGAAATGAGTATTTCAACTAGTTATCATTTCCTCCAGTCTGTAATCAGAAATTCAATCTGTTCTTTTAGAAAAAGCTCCTGGCTTAAAAAAATTGTAATCTTTGCAAAACTGTTTTATACCCACATTGTTTTCTTTAATAGCTCCATCTACTGAATTGCTAAACTTTTATGTGTATTTATGTAAGGCATGGAGTGCATTATGCATCCTGCATCACGCTGTTAGCTTCAGGGAACAGGGGCAGTGTTCCACGAATACAAGGGCATCTATTGAAAGTTTACGGATGATTTTGCATCTTTCCTTCAAATTAGTAATGATTTTTCAAGCTGAAGAAAATAGATACAAAGTGAGAAGAGAAAATATTATGAAAGAGAGGCAAAAGTAGAAATATTTCCCCAGGCCTTCTGTTCCAAAATATATTATCACTTTTATTTTATCTCAAATTTGAAAATTTATGTGGAGTCCAGGCATCATTTATTTGGGTTGCCCAGAATACCTCATAAGGTGCACCTTCCCCAATCTTCCCATCTCTCTGGTGAGAGCTACTATCATCACCTACTCTGCAAATGCCTTCTACCTGGTCTCCCTGCTTCTCTCCTTGCCCTCACAGTCTAAACACGGATGCCTGAGAATCTTTTAACATGCTAGTTAGATCATCTAACCTCTGCTTAGAACCTCCCATGGCTCTCTATATGACTCAGAGGGCAATCCAAAACCTGCCAAAGGCCTACAAGGCCTTCCACAATCCATACATCTCCTCCCAACCCTTTACTTCTCCCTACTGCTCTACTGTTATGCTCCTCCTCATTAGCAATGCTCCAACCACTCTGACCTCTTTGTTGTTTCTAGAGCAGAGCAGGCAGACACTTGTCTCAGGGCCTTCGTACCAGCTACTCCCCCTGCCAGGAAACCTCTTTACCTCCGTATACTACATGGCTAATTTTCTCACTTCTTTAGGTTTTTGCTCAAATGTCACCATCCTTGTGATGTCTATACTGAATGCTCTATTTAATATTGTCACTCCAACCCCACACTTATAGAAGTTGTCAAGGATTTCATTTTAGTTGGATCCACAATAATGCCCATGGAAGCAATACTCAAGAAATCAAATGACGCATTGCATTGGGCAAATATGCTGCAAAACACCTCTTTAAATTGTTCAAAAGCAAAGGTGTCACTTTAAGGACTAAGTTGGGACTGACCCAAGTGATGGTGTTTTCAATTGCGTAACATACATTGAAAGCTGGGCAATAGATAAAGAAAGCCAAAGAAGAATTGATACCTTTGAATTATGCTGTTGGCGAAGAATATTGAATATACCATGGACTACCAGAAGAACAAACAAATCTGTCTTGGAGGAAGTATAGCCAGAATTCTCCTTAGAAGCAAGAATGGCAAGACTTCATCTCATATACTTTAGACATGTTATCAGGAGGGACCAATTCCTGGAGAAGGACATCATGCTTGGTAAGGTAGAAGGTCAGGGAAAAAGAGGAAGACTCTCAAAAGATGGATTGACACAGTGGCTGCAACGATGGGCTCAAGCATAACAACGATTGTAAGGATGGTGCAGGACCAGGCAGTCTTTCATTCTGTTGTACACAGTGTTGCTGTGAGTCGAAACCTACTCTATGACACCTAAAAACAACAACGATGATCCCACAATTTGTGTTCCCCTTACTCTGTTCTTCTTCTTTTTTAACAGACGGATATTTGATTTTATTGTTTTTGTTTTTTGTGCTCTAAGTGAAAGTCCACAGTTCAAGTCAGCTTCTCATACAAAAATTTATGCACACATTGTTATGTGACCCTAGTTGCTCTCCCTATAATGTGACAGAACACTCATCTTTTCCACCCCAGATTTCCCATGTCCATTCAACCAGCTTCTGTTCCATTTTACCTTCTCATCTTGCCACTGGATAGGAATTGCCAATTTAGTCTCATGTATCTACTTGAGCTAAGAAGCACTGTCTTCACGAGTATTATTTTATGTCTTATAGTCCAGTCTAATCTTTGAAGAGTTGGCTTCGGGAATGGTTTTAGTTCTGGGCTAATAAAGATTCTGGAGGCCATGTCTTCCAGGATCCCTCTAATCTCAGTCAGACCATTAAGTCTGGTCTTTTTATTAGAATTCGAGTTCTGCACCCCACTTTTCGTCTGCTCCATCAGGGACTCTTTGTTGTGTTCCCTGTCAGGACAGTCATTGGTGGTAGCCAGGCACTATCTAGTTCTTCTGTCTCAGGCTGATGGAGTCTTTGGTTTATGTGGCCCATTCTGTCTCTTGGGCTAATATTTTCCTTGTGTCTTTGGTGTTCTTCATTCTCCTTTGCTCCAGGGTGGTTGGGACCAAATGATGCATCTTAGAAGGCTGCTTGCTAGCTTTTAAGACCCCAGATGCCACTCACCAAAGTAGGATGCAAAACATTTTCTTAATAAGCTTTGTTATGCCAATTGACCTAGATGTCCCCTGAAACCATGGTCTCCAGATCCCGCCCCTGCTACTCTGTCCCTCAAAGTGTTTGGTTGTATTGAGGAAGCTTCTTAGCTTTTGGTTTAGTCCAGTTGTGCTGACATCCCCTGTAGTGTATGCTGTTGTCCTTCCCATCACCTAAGATAATTCTTGTCTACTGTCTAGTTAGTGAAATTCCCTCTCCCTCCCTCCCCACCCTCGTAACCACCAAAGAATGTTTTCGTCTGTGTTTAAACCTTTTCTGGAGTTCTTATAATAGTGATCTCATACAATATTTGTCCTTTTGCAACCAACTAACTTTACTCAGCATAATGTCTTCCAGATTCATCCATGTTATGAGATGTTTCACAGGTTCATCTTGTTCTTTATTGTTGCATAGTGTTCCATTGTGTAAATACACCATAATTTGTTTATCCGTTCATCCGTTGATGGGCACCTAGGTTGTTTTCAACTTTTTTCTATTGTGAGCAGTGCTGCAATGAACATGGGTGTGCATATATCTATTCATGAGATGCCTCTGTTTCTCTAGGATATATTCCAAGGAATGAGATTGCAGGATTCTATGGTACTTCTATTTCTAGCTGTTTAAGAAAGTTTCAAATTGATTTCCAAGGAAGTTGTACCATTTTACATTCCCACCAACCATGAATAAATATTCCAGTTTCTCCACAACCTCTCTAACATTTTTTATTTTGTGATTTTTTGGATTAATGCTAGCCTTGTTGGGGTGAGATGGTATCTCATTGTAGTTTTGATTTGCATTTCTCTAATGGCTAATGATCATGAGCTTTTCGTCATGTGTCTGTTAGCTGCCTAAATATTTTCTTTGGTGAAGTGACTGTTCATATCGTTTGCCTATTTTTAAATTGGGTTATTAGTCTTTTTTGTTGTTGAGGTTTTGCAGTATCTTCTAGATTTTAGAGAGTAGACACTGATCAGATTTGTCACAGCCAAACATTTTTACCCAGTCTGTAGGTTGTCTTTTTACTCTTTTGGTGAAGTCTTTTGATGAGCATAAGTGTTTGATTTTTAGGAGCTCCCAGTTATCTAGTTTCTCTTCTGGTGTTTGTGCATTGTTACTTATGGTTTGTATTCTGTTTATGCTATATATTAGGGCATCTAGCTTTGTCCCTACTTTTTCTTCCATGATCTTTATCATTTTTGATTTTATATTTAGATCTTTGAGTCATTTTGAGTTTGGTTTTCTGTATGGTTTGAGGTATGTGTCTTGTTTCATTTTTTTGCAGATGGATATCCAGTTATTCCAGCACTATTTGTTAAAGGGACTGTTTTTTCCCCAATTAACGAACTTTGGGCCTTTGTCAAATATCAGCTGCTCGTAGGCGGATGAATTTACATTTGGATTTTCAATTCTGTTCCATTAGTCCATGTATCTGTTGTTGTACAAGTACGAGGCTGTTCTGACTACTGTGGCAGTATAATAGGTTCTAAAATCAGGTAGTGTGAGCCCTCCCACTTTGTTCTTTTTCTTCAGTAACGCTTTACTTATCCAGGGCCTCTTCCCTTTCCATATGAAATTGGTGGTTTGTTTCTCCATCTCACTAAAAAATACCAGTGGAATCCGGATAGGGATTATGTTGTATCTGTAGATCACTTTGGGTAGAATTGACATTTTCACAATGTTGAATCTTCCTGTCCATGAGCAAGGTATGTTTTTCCACTTACTCAGGTATCTTTTGGTTTCTTGCCATAGGGTCTTGCAGTTTTCATTGTATAGGTTTTTTACGTCTCTGGTTAGATTTATTCCTAAATATTTTGTCTTCATGGGGACTATTGTCAATGTCATTGATTTGGTGATTTCCTCTTTGAAGTCCTCTTTGTTGGTGTAGAGGAATCCAACTGATTTTTGTATGTTTATCTTGCATCCTGATACTTTGTTGAAATCATATATTAGTTCCAGTAGTTTTCTTGTGGATTCTTTGAGATTTTCTGTGTATAAGATCATATCATCTGCAAATAGAGATGCTTTGACTTCTTCCTTACGAATTTGGATGCCCTTTATTTCATTTTCTAGCCTAATTTCTCTGGCTAGGACCTCCAGTACAATATTAAATAAGAGTGGTGATAAAGGGCATCCTTGTCTGGTTCTCATTCTCAAGGGGGATGTTTTCAGACTGTCTCCATTTAGGATGATGTTGGCTGTTGGCTTTGTAGAAATGCCCTTAATTATGCTGAGGAGTTTGTCTTCTATTTCTGTTTTGCTGAGAGTTTTTATCATGAATGGGTGTTGTACTTTGTCAAATGCCTTTTCTGCATCAATTGATAAGATCATGTGGTTCTTGTCTTTTGTTTTATTTATGTGATGGATTACATTGATTGTTTTTCTAATGTTAAACCATCCCTGCATACCTGGTATAAATCCCACTTGTTCATGGTGAATTATTTTTTTGATATGTTGTTGAATTCTGTTGGCTAGAATTTTGTTGAGAATTTTTTTGTCTATGTTCATGAGGGATATTGGTCTTTAATTTTCTTTTTTTGTGGTGCCTTTACTTGGTTTTGGTATCAGGGTTATGCTGGCTTCATAGAATGAGTTTGGGAGTATTCCATAGCTTTTCTATACTCTTAAATACATTTAGTAGTAGTGGTGTTACCTCTTCTCTGAAAGTTTGGTAGAATTCTCCAGTGAAACCATCAGGCCAAGGCTTTTTGTTGTTGCTGTTGTTGTTAGGAGTTTTTGAATTACCTTTTCTATCTCTTCTTTTGTTATAGGCTTATGTAGTTCTTCTACCTCTGTTTGTGTTAGTTTAAGTAGGTAGCGAGTTTCTAGAAATTTGTCCATTTCCTCTAAGAAAATTTTAGATTTGTTAGAGTACAGTTTTTCATAGTATTCTGTTATGATTCTTTTAATTTCATTTGGGTCTGTTGTGATATCTCCTATCTTATTTCTCATTCAGGTTATTTGCTTCCTCTCCTGTTTTAATTTTATCAGTTTGGCCAGTGGTTTATTGATTTTCTTGATCTTTTCAAAGAACCAGCTTTTGGTCTTGTTAACTCTTTCAATTGTTTTTCTAGTCTCTATTTCATTTAATTCTACTCTAATTCTTATTATTTCCTTTCTTCTGGTGCCTGAGGGCTTCTTTTGCTGCTCTCTTTCTACTTGTTGAAGTGGTAAGGTTAATGTTTGGATTTTGGCCCTTTCTTCTGTTTGGATGTGTGCATTTATTGCTATAAATTGACCTCTGAGCACTGCTTTTGCTGTGTCTCAAAGGTTCTGGTAGGATGTGTTTTCATTCTCATTTGATGCTGTGAATTTCTTTATTCCATTCTTAATTTCTTCTTTGATCCAATAGTTTTTGAGCAAGGGGTTGTTCAGTTTCCATGTGTTTGATTTTTTTTTTCCTTGCTTTTTCTGTTATTTATTTCTATTTTTATGACCTTATAATCAGAGAGGGGAGGCAGCAGGTAAATGGGAGAGAGGTTCTTCCTAAACAGGATATTTTTTGATCCTTGTGGTAGGTTAGATGCATGTACTTAACTTTTGCTGATTGAGCTCCACTTTTCACTGCTTCTGGAGGCTTGAGCAGACTCTCTGCCACTCGGTCTCTCCCGATGTGGAAAGCACGTCCCAAATGCCACTACTTGCCTCACCGCAGATGCCACCTGTCAGGCCTGCAGGGTGCTCGTTCCCCCTGGGTCAGGTCTGGCAAATCCTGGCTGCTTTTGAACCATCTCTCCTTCCCCTTGCCACTCAGTCCAATTCCTCAACTTTGCCTTTGATGTTCAGGGCTCCTAGATTGATATATAATTGATTCACTTGTTTTTTCGGGTCTTTATTGTAAGAGGGATCACTGGAAGCATCTGACTACTCAGCCATCTTGGCCCTGTCACTCTCTGTTCTTCTTTTGTTTGCTTATTTAGATTTTTTTTTTTTTTTAATCATCTGTCTCCCCCTGCTACAATGTAAGGCTTTCAAGGTTAGGATTCTGTTTTCTTAGCTAATATCCCAGTGCCTAGAATAAGGCCCAGTAAACATCAGGCATAGAAAATCTCCATTGAATCAAATTATTGAATCTTTTAACAACTTACTACCAATCTACTCCCTTGCACCACACACCCTGTACACTCAGTGTTTTTGCCACATACAGAATTTCACAGATTATGAAAAAATATCTCTAATCCTTATTGTATGTGATAAACCAAAAAACCAAACCCATTGTTGTCAAGCTGATTCTGACTCATGGCGACCCTATGGGACAGAGTAGAACTGCTCCATAGGGTTTTCAAGAAGTGGCTACTGGGTTCTAACTTTTGGTTAGCAGCCACAGCTCTTAACCACTGGGCAACCAGGACTCCATTATGCAATAGTATTCATTAGTTTTAACTACTTGGTTGCTGACCATAATATAATAGATAATGCAAAGAATGTATTTGATTTTTGTTTTCAAATGAACAACAGAGCAATAAACCAATGTAAAAGACCCCCAATTTATATTTCTACCCACTGAATTTCTTGTGATAAAGACCACAGATCAACAGTTCTTTTAAATCATAGAATCCGCTGTCAACTGAGGCCAAGAAACGGGCCTTTAAATAGCATGAATCAAAAGAATGGTGTTGGCGTGATTTGCTCTACTCTATATTTAAGCTTCCTGTTAATAGTAATAATACCTGACATCTCTTTGATTCTGAAAGAATTGTGGCGTTGAATCATCTTGTCCTGCACAAGACAGCAGCCTCTCTTCTCTGTCATTAATTGTCAGACACCCATCAGTTTTGGAAGACTGAATGACAGACTTGTATTCTTTTGCTTTCTCTGGGTACATCAGCTTTATTTCCATATATAGCTGATTACCTAATTTTCATTTGTATATATTTGGGGATGTTGTGGTTGGTGCTACCAGAGAAAAATGTAGCAGTCTTCTTCCTTAAGGATTACAGCCTTGGAATCCTTATGGGGCAGCTCTACTCTGCCCTAGAGGGTCACTGTGAATTAGAATTGACTTGACAGCAGTGGGTGTGGCAGTGGTTGGTGCAATGTGTAGAATACTAAATTCCAATGGATTATTCATTTGGGTACATAAAAGTGTTAAAATAAATATTAGTGGAACTTTCAGAAATCTTTCTTGAATGCCCTGGCCATACGTTGTTTAGTCTGTCCATCCTCCACATCACATGTAGTAGGGACAGCAATTCATGTGAAGAAATACAAATCTTAATTTCTCTCAGCCTAAAATTCTAGATTTTGCTCCCTGACAAAAAGCCCACTGTCTATACTCTTCAGAAAGTGGGAAGTCATTCTTAGTCTACTACTGACTGGCACTAGACTCGCAGGCAGGTCATATTGTTCTGTAAGCCTCCTGGAGAAAATAATAAGGCATTGTTGGAGAGCTCATTAGAGTTTGTCATGTCTCCTTTTAGTTGTCAACCCAGAATAATCATACCTTACATGCTTTTTGCTTTTCCAAAGATTTTCTTACTTTCTATCAGAAGTAGCTTTGTAACAGCCCTGTAAAGAGATGGGATACATATTATTCTCCAAACGTTCCAGGAAAAGAAACTAAGACACAGACAGTCAAATGATTCCCATAAGGTTAAACATTCCATAAGGTCAAATCGATAATAGCCTGTTATGGTAACAAATCAGATCCCTGACATTCAGCATATTTTTTATGAGTCAGCATGCTTCCCAGTATATAAGCAGATCACATTTTTGTTTCTTTTTTTAGCTGTGCTTCAAATGAAAGCCCACATTTCAAGTTAGTCCCTCATACAAAAAGTTACACACACACTGTCTTGTGATCCCAGTACTCTCCCCATACTGTGATAGCACACTCCTCTCCTTCCACCCTGGACTTCCTGTGTCCACTCAACCAGCTCCTGACTGTCTCTGCCTTCCCTAGTCTCATGCATCTACTCGAAGCAAGAAGCACATCCTTTACGAGCATCACTCCATGTCCCACAGTCCAGTCACAATCCTTGCCCAAACAGTTGGCCTCAGGAATGGTCCCAGCTATGGGCCAACGGAAGTGTGGGGGCCATGTCCTCTGGGGTCCCTTCAGTCTCAGTCAAACCATCAAGTCTGTTCTCTTCACTAGAACCTGAGTTCTACATCCCACCTACCTCCCTCTCCATCAGCGACCTCTGCTCTGTTCCTTGTCAGGGCAGTCATTGGTGGTAGCCCGGCACCATCTAGTTCTTCTAGTCTCAGGCTGATGGAGTCTCTGGTTTATATGGCCCTTTCTCTCTCTTGGGCTAATATTTTCCTTATGTCTTTGGTGTTCTTCATTCTCCCTTGTTCTAGGTGGGTTGAGACCAATTGATGCATCTTAGATGGCCGCAGAAGAGTCACTCTTATGATAAAAAATGAATGAAATGAGAAACTTAAAGTCTCCATCTGCTTTTTTTAAAATCTCCAGTGTCTTATGTAAATGCACTATTATCTCTGCTTATCCCCAGAAAGCTTCCATCTGTACTAACAAGCAAATCTATACTCAGCAGGCATAAGGACTCTTCTGTCAGCTTGTACTCTGTGCCCACTGAGCAGGACATCTCCACACACGTGTGCTCAGCTAATGCATCTCTGGGAATCAATTGGCCTGCCAAGCATGTTCTCTCCCAAAGCTGGACGAATGTCATGCTGTTTCCCTTCCAACCTATGTAGAAATAGTGAGAATGGCCCCTTCACCTCAGGTCTCTGACCTACTCCATGTATCAGACTGAAGACAGAGGCCTTATTACCATTTCCTCTTCAAAATATCCTTTTTCTTTTACTCTAAGACCCATGCATAAAGATTCCTTTTCAATAACTCCCTCTTGCCCGCCCAATTAAAAAAAAACATTTAAATGGATGTTGAGAAGTCACTGGCTTCACATGGAAATTGGCCAGAATGTCCCTGCTGCATAAAGATTTGCTTATTTTATTTAACATATACGTTGCTACAGTGGCTGCAACAATGAGCTCAAACATAGCAGCAATTGTGAGGATGGCGCAGGACCAGACAACTTTTCATTCTGTTGTACACGGGGTCTTTGAGTAGGAGCCAACTTGACAACACCTAAAAACAACAGCATACGTGCTTACTATGTGCCAGGCACTGTTTTAGTCACTTTACAAATAGTAACAAATTAAAATGAATCCTCATAGCAATCGTATAAGACAGAGTTCTAGTAAAATTCCCATTTGATAGTTGAGGAACCTGACTCCTAGAGACATGAAATAATCTGTCCAAGGTTACTCAGGTAATAAATGGCAGTGCTAGGATTCCAACCCAGGTCATCTAGCCTCTTAATTACTAAGGAAAGTTGTCTCTCTGTTTTCTACCAAATAAAATCAGCTCTTTTTCCTGACCGCCAATGTTTTCTCCCTCCTATCTTGTAGTTTGGATTTACCATAACTGAGCAATTAACACCATTTTTTCCCTCACCTCTTCAGTATCCTTAATGTCTGATCTTTCTCAGTGTTTTTCTTATAGATGCTTTTCTCTCTGTAGATCCAAATTATACCCATCCTCAGGACCTTTCTCAACTTTATAATCTTTATGAAATGTCTTCTCACTGCTTCAGCCTTTATGGGTCTCTTTCTTCTGTGAATTTTATAAAATACTTATAATGAATATATATTTGCTACTCAAACTGTGGTCCATGCCCAGCAGCACCAGCATCACTTGGGAGGCTGTAGAAATGGAGCATGTTGGGCCCCAGACTAGACCTTTGAAACAGAGTCTGCATGTTAGGATGTAGATGATCCACATGCACACTAATGTTTAAGAAACCCAGGTCTGTATCATCTATTTTAGTGCACAATTCTAAATTATCTTCTAAGATTTAGAATCTTTTATTTCCCAATCTATAAAGTTAGAATTATGGTAATTAGTTGATTACAATATATATTTCAAGATGCCTGTCTGAGTGTTTTAAGGTCCTCAATTGTCTAACTAAAAACAAATGAATGTACTATAGAATACAGTAGAATACAGTAGAATTGCCCCCATAGGGTTTCCAAGGCTGTAAATGTTTATAGAAGCAGACTGCCACATCTTTCTCCCAAGGAGTGGCCTGCAGTTTCAAGCTGTTGACCTTTTGGTTAGCAGCCCAGCCCTTAATCACAGTGCCACCAGCTGCTCCTGGTACAGCTCACGATCAAAAAAAAAAACAAAACAAAAAGAAACCTAATTCTGAATCATAGCGACCCTATGTGACAGAGTAGAACTGCCCCGTAGAGTTTCCAAGGAGAGGCTTCTGGATTCGAGCTGCTAACCTTTTGGGTAGCAGCCGAACACTTAACCACTGCACCACCAGGGCTCCACAGTTCACAATAGGAAGACCCAGTTCATCCATTCTGAGTCAGTAAGTTAACCAATATTAACTGAACACTTCATGTGATTCAGTGCTGAAGACAAGCAGTCAACAAGTCAGAGACCTGGACTTCACCGAGCCTCCATCCTAGTGGGGGAAACCAACAGTAAACATAACAAAATTGTAAAAATTATCTAGTACATCAGAAAGTGGTGAGTTCACCACGGAGTAGAATTTATACCAGGTATGCAGGAATGGTTCAACATTAGAAAAACAATCAATGTAATCCATCACATAAATAAAACAAAAGACGCGAACCACAGGATCTTATCAATTGATGCAGAAAAGGCATTTGGCAAAGTACAACACCCATTCATGATAAAAACTCTCAATAAAATAGGAATAGAAGGGAAATTCCACAATGTAATTAAGGGCATTTATACAAAGCCAACAGCCAACATCATCCTAAATGGAGAGACTTGGAAAGTATTCCCCTTGAGAATGGGAACCAGACAAGGATGCCCTCTATCACCACTCCTATTCAACATTGGGCTGGAGGTCCTAGCCAGAGCAATTAGGCTAGAAAAAGAAATAAAGGGCATCAAAATTGGTAGGGAAGAAGTCAAAGTATCCTATTTGCAGATGATATGCTCTTATACACAGAAAACCCCAAAGAATCCACAAGAAAACTACTGGAACTAATAGACGATTTCAGCAAAGTTTCAGGATAGAAGATAAACATACAAAAGTCAGTTGGATTCCTTTACCCAACAAAGAGAACCTTGAAGAGGAAATCACCAAATCAATACCATTTATAATAGCCCCCAAGAAGATAAAATACTTAGGAATAAATCTAACCAGAGATGGAAAAGATCTATACAGAGCAAACTACAAGACACTACTGCAAGAAACTAAAAGAGACCTGCATAAGTGGAAAAATATACCTTGC
>NW_004443969.1:14898593-14912429 GCF_000243295.1 Trichechus manatus latirostris
CTTAAAAAGCTAGAAATAGAAGTACCATACAATCCAGCTAAGCCGCTCTTTGGAATACGTCCTAGGGAAATAAGATGCATCACAGGAATAGACAAATGCACACCCATGTTCATTGCAGCACTGTTCACAGTAGCAAAAGGATGGAAACTACCTAGGTGCCCATCAATGGAAGAATGGATAAACAAATTATTGTATATCCACACAATGGAATATTATGCAATGATAAGGAACAACGATGAAGCTGTGAAACATCATATAAGATGGTGGAAGCTGGAACTTATCATGCTGAGTGAATTTAGTCTGTCACAGGACAAATACTGTATAAGGCCACTATTATAAGAACTCAAGTGAAGGTTTAAACACAGAAGAAAACATTCTTTGATGGTTACAGGGGTGGGGAGGGAAGGTGAGAGTTATTCACTAACTAGATAGTAGATAAGAATCATCTAAGGCAAAGGGAAGGACAGCCCACACTACAGGGGAAGTCAGCACAACTGGACTAAACCAAAGCTAAGAAGTTTCCTGAATACAGTCAAATACTTTGAGAGACAGAGTAATAGGGGTAGGGGTCTGGGGACCATGCTTTCAGGGGACATCTAGGTCAATTGGCATAATAAAGCTTATTAAGAAAATGTTCTCCATCCTACTTTGGTGATTGGTGTCTGGGGTCTTAAAATCTAGCGAGTAGCCATCTACGATGCATCATTTGGTTCCAACCACCTAGAGTAAAAGAGAATGAAGACCACCAAAGACACAAGGAAAGTATTAGCCCAAGAGACAGAAGGGGCCACATAAACCCAAGACTTCATCAGCCTGAGACCAGGAGAACTAGATGGTGCCCGGTTACCACCAATGACCATCCTAATAGGGAACAGAACAGAGGGTCCCTGATGGAGCAGCAAAAGATAGGGTGCAGAACTCAAATTCTAATAAGAAGACCAGACTTAACGGTCTGACTGAGACTGGAGGTACTCCAGAAAGCACAGCCCCTGTACTCTGTACGGCCCAGAACTAAAACAATTTCCGAGGCCAACTCTTCAGACAGAGACTGGACTGGACTGTGAGACATAAAGTGATATTCGTGAAGAGTGTGCCTCTTAGTCAAGTAGTTACAAGAGACCAAAGGGGCAGCTTCTGTCCAGAGATGAGATGGGAAGGCAGAGAGGGTTAGGAGCTGATTGAATAGTCATGGGGAATCTGGGGAGGAAAGGAGGAGTGTGCTGTTGCAGAATGGGGCGAACAATTAGTGTCACATAACAATGTATGCATAAAATTTTGCATGGGAGACTAACTTGAAATGTGAACTTCATTTAACTACAACATTAAAAAAAAAATTTGAAAAAAAAAAAGTGGTGAGTGCTTTGGAGAAAACTGAGGCAGGAAACAGCTGGCAGGTGAAGCACGGAGGACTGCAGTTTTAGGCAGGGTTGCCAGGGAACCTCACCATGAAGGTGCCATCTGGGCAGGATTTCCCCAAACATCTGTGGAAAAGCTACAATGTTGTGACGACCCCAGGGTCTGTTCTGGGAGCAACATCTTAGTGGGGCCCACCGGGTGGCTCAGGGAAGTTGGGGGTGGCTGCCCAGGCACTCCTGGCCAGAGCCTGCCTAACCACCAACTGCCTTCTCCGCAGGTTAACTTTAATCAGCCCCTGTCCATGCTCCAGCAGCTGACCGAGGACCTGGAGTACCACCACCTGCTGGACAAGGCAGTCCACTGTACTAACCCAGTGGAGCAGTTGTGCCTGGTGGCCACCTCCTCCATGTCCTCCTACTCCACCGTTGTGCACCGCATCGCCAAGCCCTTCAACCCCTTCAGCCCTGCGCTGGGCGAGACCGTCAAGCTGGACCGCCTCGATGACCCGGGATTGCGCTCCCTCTGCGGACGGGTGAGGCGCAAGTTCCCATGGGGCTCGTGCAAGGCCATGTCTGCTACTCTCCGGCCAGGCTGCTTTACAATGCACTTAAAATAGTTTCCCTTTGTTTTAAATTCTTTACCATGGCCCACAAAGCCTTAAACAATCAAGCTCCATCTCATCCACTGTCCACCTGTGCTTGCTTTCTACGGCCCAGGCAAACAGACATTGTTGCAGTTACTAGAATACATCTTTGGTTTGCCTTTGCAATTTGTACATGATCTTCTTTTTGGCTCATCTATTTTACTCCATTTGTATTTTTGTAGTTTTAAAACAATATATAAAGCTGTTCTGTGCTTTGAAAATTTATAAAATGTGTATAAATTTGTTAAATACACATTTGCAATTTATTTTTATTTTTTGTATTCTACCTTATGCTTTGAGTTTATCCATGTTGAAATACCTCATCTATTTTAACAAATACGTAGAATTTTTTGTAGGAATACATGAAAGTTAATATATCTATCTCCCTACAGAGGGAAGTTCATTTATTTTTCCTCCAGGATCTTATTCCTGTCTCTAGGAGTGCTTCTGAGTTTGTCTAAGCATACAATACGTAGAAGCAAAATTGGTGGATATTAGATTATGAGATATGAGTGTCTTCAACTTTATTATTTTGCCGAATTGTTTTTTACCATGGTTACTATTTACAATCTCATAAAGAACATGTAAAAATGCTTTTTTCCCTGCATCCATGACAGCAACTGGAATTACTGATTTTTTTTTCCAACCTGAAAGGTGAGAAATTGTATATCATTGCTTTAATTTATATTTCAGTGATCAATAGTTAGGTTGAGCACCTTTATATAAGCTTAGTTGCCCTTTGAGATCATTCTTATGTAAACTGTTAGTCCAAAGCCTAGCTCCACTTTGCTATTGTGTCAACTTGTTCTTGTTAAGTTCTAGGAAATTTTTATAGATTGTAGAAAAGTCCTTTGTTGCTTGTACGTACAAATATCTTTGCAAGTCTATGACTTGCACTTACACTGTGTTTATGACAGTTTTTGCTATACATAGATTTAAAGATTTAATATGGATATTTGTACACTTTATAGTTTATTTATTTATGAAATTCTTTCTTATGTTGAGATCAGAAAGGTATTTCACTATATTTTTGTAAGAGTATGATTTTGATTTTTGAGTATACAGTGAAATAGAGATCTATTTTTTTTTTCTCATTTAAGCGCCCAATTGTCACAATTCCATTTTGAAGTGGCCCGTCACCTACCCTGATGTGATATGCCTCCTCCCTCATCACTCGGATCCCAAATATATGAGAGTTTGTATCTGCGTTCTCTGTTATGTTCCTTTGGTTAGTTTATCTATCACTACAAAAGCATCATGGTGTTTTCAATTATTTTTACTCTAATTAATTGTTGCTATACTGGAAGAAAAATCCTTACTCATATTTTTTCTTCATTGTTATGTATATTCTTATCCTTTACTCTTGTAAATTTCAAGATCCACTTCTAATCCTCTGATATCTTCTATCAGCTGCAGTAGTTTCCATTGCTTTTTTTGATTTACATACAATCTTTTTACTTGTGAATAATGACAAACTTGTCTCTTCTTTTTAATCCTTGCACATTTTCTTTCCTTTTCTTATTTTACTTGACTTGCTTAACCCTCCGGAAAAATGATGACTAGAAATGAAGAAATAGAGATGCTCTTTTTTCCCGATTTAAAAGAATACATCGATTTCCCCAAGCACAATGTGTTTTGCCAGTTTGATTATGTATCTATTATCAATTCAAAGAAATTTTATTCTAATACTACATTTATTATCTGTTTATGTCACTGGTGGATGTTTAATTTTATCAGATGCTTTTTTTCTCTAGTGTATTTGTTTTTCTCCTTTAATCTGTTAATGCGATGAATTGCTTCAATAGATTTTCAAAATTAAGTCATTCTTGCAGGCTAAGATAAATTCTTCCTGGATTTCTAATACATTACTGAATTAAATTTTCTATTATTTTATTTAGATTTATTACATCTATGTTTATATATGACACTTCCACCCAATTTTGGTTTCTTGTATTTTCTTTGCCTGGTTTTGAATTAGAATTATATTAACATTATGAAATGATCTGGAAAGCCTTCTCATATACGTAGATTATCAGTTTCTTGAAGGTTTGATGGAAGATCTTGAGCCTAACGGGTAGTTTATGATGGTTGGAGATGATGGTCGGGTTTGTAGAAATCATGAATGACTTATTCAATTTCTTTAACGGTTTTAGATTATCCTAGTTTCCTGTTACTTTTCAAAATATTTTTTCCATTAAATTTTGAATACAAAAATATATTTACAACACAGACAAGCAGAAAGCATAACATCCTCACCTTCCTTGTCTTTTCAGCAGTATTTGGTACAGTTGATCATGGCTCCCAGGCCCCCTCTCTGCCTCTATGGCTACACTTTTCAGTGTCTATTCTGATTCCTCCCACCTCCTTACATCAGAATGCAGAGTGCCCAGAGATCAGCCCTGGAATCTTTTTCATCTACACTCATTTCCATGTGATTTCATCTATCTTCATGCTTTTATTTCTACATCTCAGACCTTTTCCCTGGACTCCAGATTCATATACCCAACAGCATGCTTGATATCTCCACTTGGATGTTTAATAAGGACCTCAAATTTAAAACGTCCAAATTTGTGCTTTGATTTTCACCAAACTGCTCTTCTTACAGTATTCTACCTCAGTTAACAACAACTCCATCGTGATTGAAGGCCTGGGAGTAATCCTGAGCCAGCGAACCTAGGAAAGCCATGCCCAGATTCCTGACCCACAAAAACTGTGCGATAATTAATGTTTATTGATCTAAGATACCAAGTTTTTGATATAGATATACCAAGTTTGTTTCATAGAGCAATAGAGAAGTAATACAAATTATATTCTATCTAGTTTTTTTTCTTTCCTTTTCTTTTTTTCTATTCTTTGAAAGAACTTGTATCAAATTGATGGCTCTTTCTTCCTCAAGACATGAGTCGAGTTTACATGTTAAGTCCTCTGGTCCTGGAGCTTTCACGGTGAAAACGTTTGTAATTATAGTTTCAAAATTTCATTAATACTTATATTAACCATTCCTCCTAGTGACAGATTTGACGACTTTTATTTTGCCACATGTGTCACTGGCATAGAAATTGTCAGTATGAGATGAATGTAGAAAATGAGATGTGAATTGAAATTATAATAAATTGAAATTAAAACAATTTTGGTTTTCTTCAGGATGCTGTCATAGATGGAAGAAGGTTAAGACTGATGCAGACCCTGGTTCTCTAACCTACCTTAAGCCTAGGATTTTCCTCTCCTTCTCACCACTAATCAACTGGAAGTGTACCATTACAATCTCCATTTTAGTTCCATTTCACTTCTTCTATAATTAGAAGAAATACCTCTGTTATGGATTGAATGGTGTCCCCCAAAAATGTGTGTCAACTTGGCTAGGCCATGATTCCCGGTATTGTGTGGCTGTCCATAATTTTGTGACCTGATATGGTTATCTTGAGTGTTGTAAATCCTAACCTCTATGATGTTAATGAGGCAGGATTAGAGGCAGTTATGTTAATAAGGCAGGACACAATCTACAAGATTAGGTTGTATCTTGAGTCAGACTTGTTTGAGATATAAAAGAATCAAACAGGAGAGGGACTTCATACCACAAGAAAGAAACACCAGGAGTGAGGTGCGCCCTTTGGACCTAGGGTCCCTGTGCTGAAAAGCTCCTAGGCCAGGGGAAAACTGAAGACAAGGATCTCCCTCCAGAGCCAACAGAGGGAGAAAGCCTTCCCCTTAGCTGGCACACTGAATTTGAATTTATAGCCTTCTAAACTGTGAGAGAATAAATTGCTGTTTGTTAAAGCCATCTACTTGTGGTAGTTCTGTTATGGCACCACTAGATAACTAAGACAATCTCCAAATTTCCGTCATGAATTTTTTGTTTCAATTGTCACTACTATTATGGTTTTCATCTTCTCTGAATTTTCAAGATTATTATAATGTGGTATGTATCATGTAATATAATTTTATTAGAAATTAAACCAAAAGCCTGAGTAGACATTTAACAAATATCTTTACTAAGTATTTTAATGTATATTATATTCTTAAATTAAAAAAAAAAAAAACATTGCCATCGAGTCAGTTCCAACTTATAATGACCCTATTGCACAGAGTAAAACTGCCCAATAGGGTTTCCAAGGAGTGGCTGGTGGATTTGAACTGTTCACGTCTTGGTTAGCAGCTGTATCACATAACCACTGCACCACCAGGGCTCCATTCTTACATAAAGATTGAGGTAAATGTTGGAAGTAGTAAACATTTATGATATGGCCCTTGTTAATAGTGTGCCTGTTACATTCTAATTGACCTTTAAATTCCATATTATTTATCTAGAGGATCAATAATAATAATAATAAAGTGTAAAATGATTAACAATTATTGAGTTAGAAGGTCTCTATTACAAATGATATTGAAGAATATGTTTTGGGGCAACTTGTGGACTGGATTTTGAGCATTTCTCTAGCTGTACAACAACTTTTTTTTGGTTTAAATTAGAATCAATTTATTTGTAAGGATTTTGACACAAAAGAAATAGTAAACCACCAGTATTGACATTTACAAGATTACTGCTACAAAATTACTCTGAAACAAATGCCGTTGCTTCAACTTGATACTTTCAGTAGATATTTGGTAAGCACTTCACCATCTAAGAAGTTCTTGAAACAGCCAGCATATTTTGATCTTGAAAAAGTCAGAGAGGACACTACCTAAGAAAACAAGCTCGCGTAGTAAATACTCATAAGACTGGAGAAAAACCAGTCGTTGCCTAAGGCACCATTTATTTATATTACAAAACAACAATTATAAATTATCAGAGATCTTGAGTTTCTTCTTCTTTAAGGACAATACTGTAATATTTGTAACTAAATCAACTGTGATGATTTTAATAAGCAGTGTCCTCATTTTCTCTTTATAAATCAGATAATGTGATTAAAATCTCAGAAATATGGGTATAGTGTGTTTTTAGAAGAATTCACTACTACATTTATTTCATGAACCTCTGAGACCACCAAAGGGGAATGAAGATGCTGATATTGACATCAAGATACTAGTGTTAGGGAAGAGGAAAGGGACAATGTCACAATATTTTCCCAAATTAGAATCTTAGATGGTGCTTTAATATAGAATTCCAACCTTTTGTCTATGAGAATAACTTCAGAACTCTGTGGGGGTGTTGTGGATGTATTTATTGGACATTGAAGTCATAGTAAAAGATAAAGTGCGATTCTTTCCTCTACCACTCCTCCTTATGGCTACAAAAATGACTACCACACTCAAACAGAAAAATGCACAAATACCGAACACACCCCAGAAACACTCCTTAGTTCAAAGGTTTGGGCTAAGATTTCTCCCAGATGGGATACTGCAAATATGGAATCCCATTTATGACAGGCAATTGAAAGTCAATGTGCAGTCCAGTGACTATTTACGTCAAGAATACATTAATATTTAAAACTTTTTGCAACATGGTCAACTGAGTGAACACATACCAATGTTTCAGTATAAAAGTTTTCTTACCATCATCATCATCATAAAAGATTATGTCATTCTTCTTCTTAAATCACCTATTCGTCCCCCCCTCCCATTTTTCTTAGGTTAATTAATCCATATAATGGTAAGAACAAGTAACTTCACCTCTTTACTGTTTTTTGTCAGGCTGGTGAGGCAATTTTCTCTCCCTTCCCCCTTACATCATGGTCTGCCTCTGTCTACAGCTCTTCAGACTTACAGTGTGCTGACATGCTGTTACAACCGCTTATTCTAACACATCATATGCATCAACAGGATTTATTTTGTTTTTGTGAAAATAGTAACAGTCATGCATGGCTTAACATCCACGCTAAGGTCTGTGAAATAGGACATTATATGAGTTGGATGTTGTGCGAACACCATATTACATACTGTATTTTTAGGCAAATAATGCATGCCTTCTACATTTGTTTGCCAACCGCTCCCTCCCCTTGGGAAATATTTTCATAAGCACCACTATGCCAATCTTTTTTTACATGTTGCTGTAAAAAAAGAAAAAATTGTCATAGTGCTCTTAGGAAAATACGTCGTGGGGAGAGAGTGATCAGCAAACAAATGTAGAAGTTGTACATTAGTTGTGTAAAAATACAGTACTTAGCCAAGCCATATGGGATACTGTTGCTATCACTAGCAGTGGTTTTGCTGCATTTGGGAACCCTGATGCACTTCATGGTAATATTTCTGAAAGAAAATTAAACAGAGGAATAATGCTGCAACCCTCAAGAGATGTGTGATCCATGAGACTGGATGTTGCCGCTTACAAGGCAAAGCATACACGGCGATACAGTAAACTTTATTTGTAAGTAGGAAAAGTTCACATTAAAATAATGATAGAAAGTACTGTACAGTACATACATAAGCCAGTAACATAGGTGTTTATTATAAGTATCAAGACATATGTATTATAGGTTATATATTTACTGTGCCATTATACATGTGGCAGTGCAATCGCTTTGTATACAAGAGACATGAGATACGCATGTTTGTGGGAAGCTGTTGCGCTTGCTACATCTGGTTATATTCTCTACCTCCTGTTCTCCAATTGGGATTTCTGAACTCTATTATAACCTTATGGACCCACGGACGTATATGCAGTTGGATGTTGCCCAAACAGACATTATAAGGTGCATGACTGTATATGCACATAGTAAAATATCAAGTAGAAGTGGGATTCTTATTATGAAATATAATAGTCTCCTGTTCATCCCTTGCTAGGCTTACTACCTAAAGGCAACTTCTTTTAATCTTATTTGCTTTTAGTTCTTCTAGCAAATATCCCTATAACTCAAGATGATAAGTTTTCACTTCTATTTCTTAATTTCTCAGTTTAGATAGTATCTATCACCCTCATATAAAAAAAGGCTTATCTTTACTTATGCCACCACTTCATCCCACTCTTTCCCTAGTGTTTAATATTTAAACTTTTAATTATACATTGTCAATATCCCTGGGGTACTCTAAAAATTTTCCTAGCTTTAAATTCAAATGGTTCTGTCCATTTTTATATGCAATTAATTGCCTAAAATAATGCTACAAGTTGCTTGCAAGATATTCATGCAATGATTTTTAAAAATGCTGTCATAATTTTCTCATTTTTGGGAGACATTCTCAAGCTACCTTCCATTAAATCAGGTTGAGCCTCTTTTTTGCCGCAGAAACATCCTTTTTGTCATTTCTGTTTTGTCCCAGAAACATCCCTCCTCTCAGAACTGCTGAATCCCAGCTCTTTCGTTCAGCTTTGCTACACTGACTCTTTCCTACATCCTTTGTCTTCAATTTTTTTGGTTTATTTTCCTCTTTTGCTAGAGAATTTCCCTTAATAACTTTTTAAATAAAGAGTTGATAGAAGGCAAACTATCCAAGTTCTTGCATTTTTGAAGTATTATTTACCCTTCCATTAATTGATAATTTGTCAATATACAGGGCTTTAGATACTGCTCCATTGTCATTTGGTATTTAGTATTGTTGATGACAAGTTTAGTGTCAGTCTGCTTTTTGTTCCTTTGTCTCTTGATTACTTCCCACCACCTAGGCTGGAAGAACTTATAATCTTTTTAGCACTCATTTGGTAAAATTTAAGAATATTTATGTTCAGGGCCCTCACAGACTCACAAAGTCACATCAGCTGGGCCCTGAGATAAGACAACAGATGGGGCAATCTCAGAAATTATCTTAAGGAAGTTTTCACAAAAGGGCAATAAAACCTAACCCAAAGGACTTCTCACCTTTTGTCTTTTTCTATTAACATTTAGTGAATAGGAGTTTGTTTAACCAATGAAGACCCTCCTGACTTTCGTTACTGAAACCCGTACCAATGATTGTTAAGAAACATGATTCAAAATGTAAGATTACAATTTCTAGCCAATCAATGAAAAAGTGATGCTTTCAATGATCCTACCCATTCTGTGATGTTGATATATACTGATGGCTCTGTAACTGTTCTTGGGACTCGGGCAGACATGGCTGTGGCAGCATGCTTGTCCGTTTTCCCACTCTTGCCTATTCGGTAATATTCTTTGGACTGGGGCAGACATTCTAGCTCTGGCAGCATGCTTGTCCACTTCCCACTTTTGTCCTTTTGAATGTATGCCAAATAAAACTTTCTTTTTACTTTACTTTAAAAAAAAAAAAATTATGTTCATTTGTGTTTGTGTTTTTCTTTTTTTTCCCCATTCACTGTGCTTAATGGGCATCTGGTAAATCTTTTCAATCTGAAGACAATTTCATGCTCTTCTTTAGCTCTGGAAAATATTTTTGTGTTATTTCTTTGGTAAATTCTTCCTTTCCATTTTTTTTTTAAACTATCTCTCTTTCTTTTTTATATTCTCAATTGACATGTCTTTTCGAGAAATTTCCACACCTTAACTATCTCTCTGAATAAATTATTTGCTTTTAATTTTAAGGGCTTTTTATTTTTTTCTGATTGTTTCTTAGCAATATCATTCTGTCTTGCTTTATGAATACTTTATTCTTTTAAATCTGACTACATTAATTATAGTTTGATTTATTTGTTTGTTCTTATATACGTTATATTTTATTTTGTTCCATTGTTTATGTGGTTCTCTTTTCTATAAATTAGTTCATTTTTTCCCTATTTTCAGTCTTTGCTTTTGTTTATCTTGATATTTCCCTTTCATTCATATACCCTGAGAATTATGGGTATTTGTTCATTTCTTAGAAAGGCAAAACTGAATATTTAGTGTAAATGGGTTTTTTCTACTATTGTGTAAGAGTTCAGCATATACACCACCAGCTCTCTTTCCTCTGTTGTAGTAAACTATATATACAGACTATTAGGGTAGATTTTAGAGTGAATGAATCAAGAGTTGGATTTTAGGCTGCAGATTTCTCCAATTATCAGAAAAAATGGACCTTATTCAGTTGCATTGCTCCTTCAAAAGAAGTCTTATTTTTTTCAGACTGTTAAAATTCATTACAGAAAAGCCTTCTGTTTGTTTCTGGATGGATTGTTTGCTTTGCCAAAAAGCAAATATTGATCATCTGTACTTTCAATGTCATGGTGAGACAGGGTTATGGAGACTGAATGATACAGCTGTCTTTCTTTGAAAATTTTCTTTTTTTCAGAACAGTTTTCACTTCTACCATTTCCTATACATGCTGACTCTGCCCAGAGCCTCTTTGGAGTTCTGTGGCATGGCAAACAATGCCTCCTTCTCCTCTGCCCACACAAATTCTACTCTAAATTATAACTTGTCTCATTTGCTATCTATGGCCATCTGATTTCCATTTTTACAGAAATTTAGTGACAGTTCTCATTTTTATTTGGCATTATTTAGCTATTCTATTTTTTGAGACTGTAAACATTCATTTCAGAGGGATCTCAAAAGGGAAGAGAAACAAATAAATGTGCTCCATTTACCATCGTGTTTTGCTTCTTTTCTGATATCTCTGATCTCTGTAATAGACAATTTTTTTAAATAAAGTTTCTGCGAAGAAAATCACTTGTTTTTATTGTGAGGTTTTTTTCTAGTAAAATTCAAGTAGCATTAACAATAACAATTAATTAAATAATAAAGGAAGCTAACATTTATCAAGTTTCTACAATGTGCCAAGCGCTCTGGATTCTAGATCCAAATGGACTATTGACCTCAACGTGTAAGGTAAACAACGTAAAGTTTTAGGAAAAACAAAGAGAACCTTCTTGTGATTTAAAATGGTTAAGTATTTCTTAATCCAAAAATAAAAAATACAAATCATAAAAAAATTATAAACTAACCTATATTAAAAATCTGGAAACGCTGTTAATCAGAAGACATAGTTAAGAGAGTTGAAATACAACCCACATCACGGAAGAAGATATTTAAAATGCACATAGATTATTTAAAGAACTCCTACAAATTATTAAGAAAAAGAAAAATTGACAAAAGATTAATGCTTAATGATGATGGTAGAACAACGTGATGAACATAATGTCACTAAACTGTACGTGTAAAGACTGTAGAGATGGCAAATGTTTAGCTACTTATATATTTACCATAATTATAAAAAAAGAATATTTAAATGACCCCAAAAGGGGAAAAAAGACAAAAGAAAAGTTATTAACTTCATTAATCTCTAAAGAAATGCAAATCAAACCCACCGACTAGAATGGTTAAATTTAAAACAAAAACAAACAAGTCTTGATTAGGACATGGTGCAAAGGGAAACACATACCCTGCTGGTAGAAGAATAAGTTAACGTTTTGGAAAACTGTTGGCAGGATCTACTAAAGCTAAACATTTCATACCCTAAACTGCAACAATTCCATTCCTAAGAATACGCCTGACCTAATTTTTTTCATTAAAAAGCACCCACTGAATTTTGTAGAAGCACTATTGCTAACAGTCCCAACCTGAAACAACTTACTCATCAAGTGTAGAATGGCTTTTATAAGTCATGGTATATTCAGATGATATATTACTAAACAATAATAAGAATGAATAACGTAAAGCTACATGCAACAATATGGATGAATCTCACAAGTATAACATGGAACAAAAGAATTCAGATAAGAATACATGTTATGCCATTCCATGCACTTACAGCTTATATAAACTGTAAAAGGTATAATAATAGATAAAACTCATCTACCCATTGCCGTCGAGTCTATTCCAACTCATAGTCACCCTGTAGGACAATCTAAGCTGTTAGAAATCAGGATGGTGGCTAGGCTTAAAAGGGTCAATGAGGGCTCTTTTGAGGACAGGTAATATTCTATTTCTTGATCTGGGTGCTGATTACATTAATGTGTTTAGTTTGTGAAAATTCACTGATAGGATATGTACACTTTTCCATGTATTTATTATACTTCAATAAAAAGTTAAATAAGAATACAGCATGGGGTGGAAAGAGAAGGAGAGAATTAAAGATGAAATAAATTGGGTTACATTGATAACTGTTGAAATGTGTGATGGGTGCATAAGAGTTCATTTTACTATTCTATTTCTGTGTAAGTCTAAAATTTCCCATAATAAAACCATACAAGCATAAAAAAGTTAAAACAAAACAAAACACAGAAGTCTTTCTCACACCCAGACATGTCTAGAATTTAACACCAACACAACCTGTGGAAAAGTTAACATATTTGAGCACTTTGTCCACTGATATATCTATTCAAAGTATCTCAACAACGCATGACACATAGTAGGTGCTCAAAAAATACTTGCTGAAAGAAATAATGATTGAATCTGGAAGGCCACATAGTTGAAGTAATTATGTTGTGGAAACTTGTCATGACAAAAGGGTCAAACATTAAAATGAGAGATTTTGGTTTTATTACTTATATGCAAAAAAACATAATGTGGTTTGTATTTATTCAGGCTTTATGTTCTTCCTCACGGGATTAGAAATCTAAAATCTTTCCTTAAGGAAAAATAAGGTCCCCGGTATGTATGTAAAAGTGTTTGGCTTTTCTGTGAAGCAAATACCTCCACTTTACAATCTCATCCAAGCCACTCATTTCTTTGTGCTTTCTTCCATCACAAACATGAGCCTTTCACTCCAGGTAGCCCAGAGTATATTTATTTTAAAATACTACTAGGTGCCAGTTTTGAGGAATGAGGGTGTATTTGAATTCCACAATACTTGGTTTTCTTCAGATGACAGGATACAATACAAGTGAAGAGTATGCTTCTTAGTTCAATGAGATACACAAGACCAAATGGGCAACTCCTGTCCAGAGGAAGGAAGGGACAGTAACTGGTTGAATGGACACAGGGAACCCAGGGCGGAAAGGGGGAGTGTGCTGTCATATTGTGGGGATTGCAACTAATGTTACAAAACAATATGTGTATAAATTTTTGTGTGAAAAATTATCTTGAGCTATCTTTCAC
>NW_004443969.1:14913417-14914993 GCF_000243295.1 Trichechus manatus latirostris
TATACCCAAATATTTAAAACATCAGTCCTTTAAATTAAACATATGGAGTTTGAAATATTACCTTTTCAAAGAGCCTGTGTTTCATTAATGTTTATATACGATAAAGAAGTTTACTTTGATAAAGTCTCCAGAAGGTTGTCTATTTAAATATGTTTTCGAGCGGCATTCCGTATTGATTGCAGGACATTTGGCGGACAGCAATTAGCAGTGGAGTTTTACTATCCACCATAAACGCAATCTGTTTTACCTTAGAAGCGCTTACTTTAGCGTCAAGATTTTGCATCCCTCATAAAAACAGGAAATCTGAGGCAAAGACTTACAAAAAGGATGATTTGAAGCTTGCGTTTCATATTCATACTACTACCTACCTTATTTCCTTTCAATCCATTCTCCACATTGAAGTGGAAAATCCCTTTGCCACTGAGTCAATTCTGAGTCACAGTGACCCTATAGGACAGAGTAGAACTGCCTCATAAGGTTTCTGAGGAGTGGCTGGTGGATTCGAACTGCGGACCTTTTGGTTAGCAGTGTAACACTTAACCACTGTGCCACTAGGGCTGCCAATTGAAGTGGAGCGAGCTTTATAAAATGTAAGTTTAATTCAATTATAATCCTATTTAAAACTTCTACTCACTCCTTATTTCCTTCAGGATAGTGTTCTTACTCATGTCAAAGCCTTTATCCTCCGTCTTCTGCATACCTCACACATTTCTGTTCTTTAAAGTCACCCACTTAGGATATTGCTGTAGCACCAGTATCACAGTTCTGGAGGCAAAGAGTCGAAATCCGGGTCTCTGTTTCGTTAATTCCTTTCTTTTCAGTAGTCCTGGGTGTTCCTTTGCTCCTTGGCTTATAGATGATCCTCACATGGCATCTGTCTTCCCTGTGTGTGTATGTCTCTGTGTCTATTCTGGTCTTTTTATAAACCAAAAATGATTAGGTTTAGGATTCACCCCGCTGCATTGATATGGCCTCATTAACATAACAAAAGAAAAGCCCTATTTCCAAACAGGATCACATCCACATGTACAAGGGCCAAGTATTCAACACATTTTTTTTTTTGGGGGGGGGGTTACAATTCAGTTGATAACTCCCCATCCTTATCGCTTTTCAGGATCCATCCCTCCCATTCTACTTGTGATTTTTCGTATGTGCCATGTTCTCTCTTGTCTTCAATGTGTATTCGATTTTTTTTGCCTCCTATTTCTTCACTCAACTCTACCCAACGTGGCTTCTCAAATCCCAACTCACTTTTCCTATAAAACCTCCCAGACATCTCAAGACTAATACCTCCTCTTACAGGCTCCCATAGCATAAATATTTATAGTAATTATCAACCTTATCTCTCTGTGTTGCAATTGGTTGCTTACCTGTCTATTTCCACCATTTCTCTAGAAACTTTCTTTTGCAAATATTGTTTGCATTTCTTTTGCAATCATGTATGAATTATTTAACACAGAGTTAAAAAAATTATTTTTTGCTATCGAGTTGATTCTGAATCATGGCAACCCCATGTGTGTTACAGAGTAGAACTGCTCCATAGGATTTTCTTGGCTGTAATCTTTATGGAAGCAGA
>NW_004443969.1:14916742-14917534 GCF_000243295.1 Trichechus manatus latirostris
GAATCGACTCAACAGCAACAGATTTTGTTTTTTTTAAATATAGAATGCTTTCTACCCATGTTCTTTACTTCTGTAATAGCCTTTGACTTCCATCATATCTGAAGTTGTTTAATTTTTTCTGTTTTTTCTTTATGTAATAAAGAGCTTGACTCTGTCTTTGATGTTTGACTGCTGACAGCTTCTAAATTCTACCTTTCTTTCTTATCTAGAGCTGATATAACAGAAATACCACAACTGGGAAGTTTTAAAGGACAGAAATGTATTTTCTCACAGTGTAGGAAGCTAGAACTCCAAATATAGGGCAACGGCTTTAGGGGAAGTCTCTCTCTGTCAACCCTGGGTAAGGTCCTTGTCTCTTTTCAGCTTCTGTTCCTCCTTTCCTTGCAGATCTTCATG
Source organism: Trichechus manatus latirostris (assembly GCF_000243295.1). Taxonomy (NCBI): domain Eukaryota; kingdom Metazoa; phylum Chordata; class Mammalia; order Sirenia; family Trichechidae; genus Trichechus; species Trichechus manatus. The sequence goes on from NW_004443969.1 coordinate 14,917,139, forward strand.
TGGGTTGGCATCTATCTTCACCCATCTGTGCTTACTTGTTTCTGTGCCTAATCTACTCTTATATATCTCAGAAGTGATTGGTTTAAGACACACCCCACACTGATATGGCCTCATCAACATAAAAAAACAAACAAACCTCTATTCCTTAATGAAATTGTGTTCACAAATGTAGGGTTAAGATTTACAACTCATTGAGGGGGGAGGGGGAAAAATTCAATCCATAACACCACCCTTCCTTCTTTGCCCCCCATCTGGAAAAGCTGATAAGAAAGCCAGGGTGCTCTTTCCTTTGTTGTCAGTGTGGAACTCAAGCTCATAAGGTCTTCCCATGTGGGAGAATCCTCTTCCCAGTTCCATCCACTACCCACCATAAAAACCCAAGCCAATATCCTTTTC
>NW_004443969.1:14936761-14937701 GCF_000243295.1 Trichechus manatus latirostris
ATAATTCCAAGAAGTTCTCTTCCTCTGGAAAATTTCTTGATTCTTTGTTTTGGGAGCTTGCTGAAGCCATCATGATCTGCCTCTTTATGTGATTTCTTATTGACTGTTGTCTCTGAGCCATCAATAAGTTATTATATTTATTTATTTTATGTTTGCTTACTATGTCCTAACTTCTTGTTTTGTTTTGTTTTAATATGCCTAAATAGGCTGCTTGTGTGAGCTAATTTGATTACTGGCACTTTTGAAGCTCTAACGCCCTGTCACCAGGTGGTTAGTTCTGTTACTAAGTATGTGATCTCAGGAGTCCGCTTACTTTTCTCATGTGGATTCAGGTCAGGTGTCTAAGTAATTGGTTACCAAGCATGTGGTGCAGGCTCTCACCTACAGTTCTAGGGGGTGATTGGTGTAGGGGTGATTGTACAAGGGTGATTGGTATAGGCACAGGTATCTGGCTGCAGTACAGGGTCAAGCAATTAGCAAGGCAGAGGGCTGACAGCTGCCCCTGAGTAATGGGAGGAAAGCATGTCCCTGTTCCCTAGAGCACACTGTGAGTGAGTTTTGCAGCTGAACTATAGGCACCCAATTCTGTTGGCTGTAAAGACTGGGAGGCACCACATATTCTTGGACCACTGTTGTGGGTGGCTAGGTGGCATGGGTGGAGCCACCAGTCTTCAGGCTCCTGATGTGGGTAGGTGAGGACCCTGCTTAATGGGCAGAATAGTGTCAAATGTCACAAGTCTTCCACTCCCCCGTATAGCTGACAGTCAAAATTATGTTTCAAGTATATACCCTGTTGTACTGTGCTAACAAGGGCCTATGCTATTGAAATGGGTCCACACAAGTCTATGCAGGAGTGAAAGGCATTCAAAGTCTGTGGACCCCTTATGCCTGTGCCTAGGAAAAGAAGCTACACCTACCCTAAGTTCCTGGCTTATGGGAG
>NW_004443969.1:14946974-14948245 GCF_000243295.1 Trichechus manatus latirostris
GATCCATGCTGCATTAGCTGATAGGGGATCTCTGCATATATTTCTCCTCAGTCTCTGTTCTCTGTCAGTTTGTTATTCTAGTTGGTGCTTGGCTGAGTTCTTTATCTCTTCATTTGATGTTTAGGGTTTCAGATTAATGTTTGTCTCTGTTTGAGTTAGTTTTAGTTTTTTGGATCTTTTCTGTGTAGGGGTGGCGTAGTGTTTCTCTCTAGAGTGCTATGTTGCCCAGAAGTCAGGGCTCACTTTCTAGGGTTGAAGAATAACTTTCTTTCTAAAGGCTGTGAAGGCATATATATGGCCAAAAGGCCCAGATACGGTAGATATTTTTTTTTTGTAAGATTCTATGGTTTTCAATAACACATTTTCCTCTTTTCAGCTACATAATGAAATTAATTTTTAATTTGCAAAAGCTTCCCATCTGTTTCTCTTTCCCTCTCCCTTTCTCTCCTCTCTTTCTTTATCTCACCTTTTTTCTCCACCTCTTTCTTCTCATCTTCTTCTTATCATTTTCTTCACTGCTCACTCACCTACTAATATAGACTCCTTTGGTACAATCACTAGAATAAGAAAAAAAAATTACCCTGCAACCATTTCTTCCAACTTGATTGGTTTCACCTCTCTGACATCTTCTAAACTGTACCCTTGCTGGAAATACTTACTGTCTGAACTATTCAACAAAGATCCCACTTTATGAATGTTTAAGGAATACCTAGCAGGTTCAGAAACTCTGTTCATAGTCCATAATATTACAAAATACACGATCTAACTGGAAACTCTCAGAGCACTGTTGTGACTCCCATTTGAAGATGCTGAGGCATATGTTTCATTGGTTCTCTGGCATCTTTATGTCTTCGAAGACATGCAATCTCCTTCCTTAAGAGTTATTACAGCACATGGTAAGTGATTAGCAAATCCCAGAACATGTGAACATGTGGATGTTACAGTCACAGGCAGACAAGGCATTTTTTTCTCAGTACTCGGAGTCACAACTAATCATATTTTGTCTCTCATAAAAGCACTGGGCCACTTGAGGAAGTCATTTTGTACTCCAGACAATCACACTGCCCAGCTGGCTATGCAAATAATCTAGTATAGAACATCCTTCTTGAAAACATTTCCTTAAAGAAATGTTATATCAAGACCTGATTTTATGCAGCTAAAATGGAACACTTGTCACTAGCCATTTCCATCTGTACATATCTCAACTTGCAAAGTTTTCTTGTTTATTTTGCCCTTTTATGTCAGGAACAATGGAAAAAGAAAAAGACACA
>NW_004443969.1:14951120-14984095 GCF_000243295.1 Trichechus manatus latirostris
GTTCCCCAGGATTCCAGGGACCTGAGAAAGCCCAGGACCTCACTCTCTAGTGGCTCATTGGGTAAGCTCTTCTTCAACAGCTTGCTGTAGGACAGCTGGGAGGAACCACCTTCTTTCCCCCTGCTGCCATCAAAGTTATCTACTTGTGTCCTATTCCTTCATTGCTCTTGTGATCCACTTCCTAAAATAATTAGTTATTTGAACCTTGCACAGAGCCTTACGGTTGATTTTCAGTAAATGTTTATTACATTGAATTCAATCTGATAATCTAATTCCCATTAAGCTGTCAAAAACGAACAACGGATTTAAACGTCACTACTCACAAAAGAAAAGGGCCTTAGTGGCGTAGTGGTTAAAGTGTTCTACTGCTAACCAAAAGGTTGGCGGTTTGAACCCACCAGCAACTACATGGGAGAAAGATGTGACTGTCTGCTTCCATAAAGATTACAGCCTTGGAAATCCTGCGGGGTAGCTCTTCACTGTGAATCGGAATCCACTTGATGACAACAGGTTTGGTTTTTTGGTTTTTGACTCACAAAAGAGAATTGAATTTTTAGTAGAGAATTTCTGAAGACATAGCCTAACCCAAGGAAATGACACCAAAACACAAAATGTTTGGGGAGAAAATGCAAGCAGATCGACCTCAAATTACTGGGTCCTAATCAGCATTTTTTTTTAAATAAAAGAATGGAAAATATCATCATGCAACCCACATAATTAAGATAAACATTGATTTGTGAAGCTTTTGGAGTGTGTGTGTGTGTGTGTGTGCACTGAGTGATGATGTACATCACAACACCATTTTATGTAAGGATAGAGAAGATAGTCAAAATCTCAAAAGGTCAATGATTATAGTCATTAATTGGAAGAGCAAACAACATTAGTTCCATTTCTTCTAGCCTTCGTTCCTTTGGAAATGTTTCAATATCATTGATAAGGTCAGTGGCATGCCATATTGGTCAGTATGGTTATGCTTTTGTCAGCTTTTATGGATATGGAAAGATACTGTCCATATATAATAGGATATCACATTATTTCCTTTTATTTTCAGGTTCATTATCTTCATTAAGTGTACTCCCATCCATCTAGACAATGAGGTAAAAAACAAGACAATATAGTGTAGTGGTTAATCATGCAGACCCTGCTTACCATAATACAATCTCTGCCATTTCCTAGCTGTGTAGCTTTAAGCAAGCAACCTCAATTGCCTCATCTGTAAAATGAGACTCATATAGTGAAACCTGGGAGAGCTGGAACTCAATGGGACTGCCTTGATTTTTTGGGTCTCGCAAGTTTTCTGCCTTTGACAGGGTGCAGTCTTAACACTTTTCTGTTGGTCTCTATTAGTGGAAGATATTTGAGTTTTCCTTCTCTGCTTTCAGCCTTATACAGGATCCGGCTTTCACAGGTTTTACTGTAATATTACCTACTTTGTAGGGTTGTTGTGAAGCTATGAACATTTAGTATGGCATGCACAAAATAAACATTAAGTCAGTAGTTAACTCAGTGTTTTGCAAACTATAGATCACAAATCCTGAGTAGATCATGAAACCAATTTAGTAGGCTGTATTCAACACTAAAGCAATAACATACGCTAACATAGCATGGCAGAGTACAAGTAAGTAGTTAAAGTATAATTCCTAAATCTCCTAAATCTTCTGTTTTGTGTGTATATATGTATATATATATGTTTGTGTGTATATGTGTTTTTGGCTTCTAGGTCATTAAGTAAAATATACTTATAACTAACAGACCTGATCAGAAATACTTAAAATGTCAAACAGACCTTTTCTCCACAGTAACTAAATTACCCCCTTCAATTTTAGGTTTAGATCCCTTTTGGGGGCAAACTTTCTTTACCTTCCTGGGGGTTAAATCCTTTTTCACATAAAAACCCGAATTCTACCCCTGAGTAGAACTATACTTTCACATTTGTTTGATTAATAGCTGTACCTCTCTGTAGACTGTAAGCTTACTGACAGTCACGACTGATCCTTTTTGTTCATTTCTGTGTTTGTAGCATTTAACACTGTGCCTGGCACATAGTACATGTTCAATGAATATTGAATGAATGAAAGAATAAATGAATGTGTCCTCAATTTCTTTTAACATCACTCATATATAGAATCAACCACCTTCTGTGGTTTCTTTCTATGGATTCTTTCTAATTAATATCATTCAGGTTCATCTGTTTCACTGCATTGTTTAGGGGACTTATTTCTTCTTGCCTGAGTTTCAGCAGTAGCCCCCTGACTGGTCTCCTTATTTATGCCCTGCTGCTTTTCCTCCCACTCCAATCCAATTAATTTGCTCCCTAAGTGATTTTTTACTGAAATTAAAATATGGTCATGCTACTTCTCAGCTTAGTATCTTCCAATGGCATCTAATTGCCCTCAGGATGAAGTTCAAGCCCCTTATTTTGTAGGGGGTATAGACATTTACAGCCGCAAATGCCTTTGTGCCAAATTTTAACTTTATTTTCTTATAACTCAGTTTGATTTTCTGATTCCAAACTATATTCTGTTTGATTCACAATCCATCTAGTCACTTCTCAGTCCCACTTAGTTATTTCTGAGTCAATTTTGATTTATATTTTAGCCATATAAAGTATTGTAACTCCTGTATTTTTACTTGTCTGCCTCCTTTCTCTTAGTGGTTGAGTCTACTCTTTGGAGATTGAGTGATGGTGGTGGAGGTGACTTACACTATTACCACCACAATATTTTAGGGAGGAGGGCTTCTGCTTCTTGGTTTCACTCTGCTTCAGATATATATTAGCCTTCTAATTTCTTATGTGCTTTCTGGTTCTCAGTTGGAAGTGAGTAACTCCATCAAAGCTGACTTGGGCAGTCTAGGGATGCTGATTTGGTACCTTAGCTTTCCAGTGATGGTGGCCCATGGAGAGGGCAGTCATGTACTCTCCCAAACTCTGGAGCGGACTGTCTATGCCACATCCTTCTGATGAGTAAGTGAGTTTATATTCTAAACCAGCTCTCTGGTACTTGTGCCCCGCTCACGCTCAATCTCCCTCTCTCTCTGTTTTTCTCTCTCTGTCTCTGTCTCTGTCTCTCATCTTCCTCTCTCCCTCTTCTCCCCTTAGATGTGAAACTATGGAAGTGGTCATATACCATGTAACTTAGGAACTATGGAAAACTGAGGACTACTAATGGGCTCTCACACTGCCCCTAAAATCCTTCCTTTAGCGTATGACTATCAGGACCACATATAGTTGTAATGAAGCACTGTTTTTTTCCTTCTCTCGAATTCCTCAAACTTCAAAGTCTAAAGAGAGGTTCTGTTCTCTAAGAGTGTCTTATATTCCTTAGCACTTGTTAAACCCTCTAGAACATGATTCAACTGTAGTTTCTCTCCAAAGTTTATACGCTTTTTAGGGTTAGGTATGGAAGGAAAAAAAATGAGCTTTGCCTATTTGCATCCTTTAGTTCACCTTTGGGTGATGACTTTGGAATGTATAAGTCACAAATTTTTCTTTGTTCATTTTATTCTCCCAATTTGAAAGCTTTCCTCTGGAGTTAATGGTAATCCAGAGACTTCAGTAGGAATGTGGAAGATTGGAGCTGGTGGTGATATTTATTTTATTTTACTGGCACTATTCTGAGCTATTGAATGGGGCAAATGGTTAAGCACTCGACTACCTGCTGAGAGGTTGGCAGTTGGAACATACCCACAGGTGCCGGGAAGACAGGTATAGTAATCTACTTCCAAAAGGTTACAGCCTTGAAAATCCTATGGAGCAGTTCTACTCTGAATGCATTGGGTCACCATCAGTCAGAACTGACTAAATGGCAACTAACATCAACAACAACGGGCATTATTCTAAGCACTTTCCTTCATTATTTTATTTATTTCTGACAACAAACTTCTGAGAAAGGTGGAATATTTTCCCCCTTTTATAGAAGAGGAGACAAAAATATTAAAAACAAGTAACCTCTTTAAGGCCACACCACTCATGGTAAAACCAAAATGCTAACCCAGAATGTCTTAATCTGGAATCCTTGCTCTCAGCTATTTTTCTGTGCTGCAAACACCACCACAATTCACAAAGCCTCTGTAACTTGGTACCAGATGCTATAACTTTGAGTGGAATATTCTTTCTCTGACCTCATTCTTATCATTTGAAATTCAATTCACCACATTACCTCCTCTGAAAGCAAGATTTCTCCTTTAACACTTCCCTCCCCAAGCTCTCTGGTCTGATTTTGCATGCTCCTTCCGTGTGATTTTGTAGTGCCCTCTGGAACCCTCTGTCATTGTAGTTATCCATGTACTGTAAAAACTGGTGTATTATTTTTGTCTCCCACTAGACCATGGTTTTATTGAAAGCAAGAATCATATCTTCTTGATTTCTGTATTTCAATGCCTAATATAGTGTGTAGCACTTAAGAAATATTTAGAAAAATTTTTAATGAACTACTGAGTGAAAATGCTTGAAAGCTGAAAATACTTTTCAGTGCTGCTGTGGAAATAACAGAAACTCTATGAATTGGGATGTATGGCAGGTTTAAGTAATGCCTATTAATAATAACAGCAAATCTTATTTTAACTCTCTGAGAGCCATGGATGAAGACACTAGTTCTCTCAAGTTTTATGAGTCTCACTATCCTTGGCTATCCATCTCGTTCTCTCTGCTTTGAAAAAATCATCTAAAATAACATTTTCCCAAAGATGTCTATCGTTCAGAGATTTTGCAGTTACTAATAAAGAAATGACATTTCTGCTTTTTGAAAGAATTTTTTGTGGTGTTTCTGAAGATTAATACACAGAAGCGTAACAGAGAACTACTATTACAGGTTAATATAAAGAACCCTGTTGTTGTCAGTTGCCATCGAATTGATTCTGACTCATGGTAACCAGATGAGTACAGATTAAAACTGTGCTGCATAGAGTTTTCAATGCTGTGACCTTTCTGAAGCAGATGGCCAGGCTTGTCTTCTGAGGCATCCCTGGGTGGGTTTGAACTGCCAACCTCTCAGCCGGAAACTGAGTGCTAAACTGTTTGAACCACTCAGGGTACACTAAGGAATTCAAGGGGACTGGTTTTAAGCAAAAGCTATGGAAAGATTTGTGTGGGCAGCAACCAGCAAGACCTGAAAAGCTGAAGCCGCCACAGCATTGGGCCACAATTAGTTAGAACAACCCAGTAGGAACAAGAAGAGTTGCGTGGTCCAAGACTCCTGGAATCCTGGAATTTCCAAACCACTCTGCCCACCAAAAATATTGCCACTGAGTAAGTGAAAACAAAAAAAAGGAAGTCATACCTACTACACCCAGCATTCATATTCTTGGGCCAAATGGCTCGTTTTCCAGGCCACCCACAGGAAATGCTAAAACTTAAAAAACTGCCAAGACTTGCTACTAGCCCATTCAGAAAAAGACAGATGTATCCTTTTGCCCATATTCCCTGGAATGGATGTCTATTAAAGGTCAGTAGTTGACTTATTAAGGAAAGATAAATCAGGATTACAAACAAAATGTCTGCAGAATGTCAGAAACGCAAATGGCTAAACTAATTACTTGAAAATAATTGCTTGGGATTTGACCAAGAATCAATTCATTAGCATTCAGCACCACTAGTTTCACATGAAGAAGGAAAATAAAACATGCCAAAAAGAATGGAAATTTTCTGGGAGTGAATAAAGGAATACCATTTTCAAAGTAAAACTGCATAATCTGCTGTATATTTTAGGTGCAATTATCAAATGTTGATATACTATTCAGCTTGCTAATTGCATTCCTGACTTCAGTGTGTGAGATATTGAAGGCATTTAAGGAGGACAACCACGGGGAATGATTTCAAAGTGCTAATAGGTAATGGATGAGCAATTTGGGTATGACGAATGCAACTGAATTCTTCAGACAGACACATAGACCTCTAAGAAAATGTAAATAAGAAATTATAGGCTGAAGACAACTTCCTCCTCTATTTTTACCGTCAGGATCTCTACATGCAGATTTTAACTTTTACATTAAATTGTGTTTTCAAACAGCATAATAATTTCTGAACAATCGATTATAGCACTCATGCAGGCGATTTTGTAAAACTAGGGTGGACTGTTTTCTACTTCACATTTTAAAATCAATTTTTATATACTGTTCTTTGCCTTTTGGTTCTTCACTTATTTAGGAATGTTGTTTTTGTTGTCAGCTGCCATTGCATTGGCTCACAACTCATGGTGACCCCCACACACAATGGATCCAGAGGATTTCCATTGGCTGATTTTTGAAAATAGATCATCAGGCTTTTCTTCTTAGTTCTTCTTAGTCTGGAACTCAGACCTATTCAGCATCATAGCAACACACAAAGCTGCACTGACAGATGGCTGGTGGCTGCACATAAGGTACATTGGCTGGGAATTGAAGCCAGATCCCCACATGGAAGGTGCATCACTGAACCACCCATGCTATCATTGTACTATTGAACCTCCTGAACATACCACTTAACTCTTGATTGTACACAGGTATTAATTCTCAATCTGTTCTCTGCTTTTTGAGGATAAGTGCTGTGTTCCTTTCCTTGTATACCTGAAAGCACAAAGCAAGTAAAGGATACACTGGAAGCAATCAATTATCAGTTTGCTGACTGTATTAACATGCCTCTCAAAACACTGAAAAATTGTGTATGTTGCCTCATATAATGATACTTTTTTTCTCCATATTTTTTTTGGTCCAAAGGATTCTTCTATGTTACCCAATCAATCTTCAAACCAGTTAAAAGTCATCACTGCATATGATTATTTTACCAATAATATTAGCATGTTTCCAAATATTTAATAAGCTTGTTTTCAAGATGCAGTACATAGCAAGAAAAAATGTGAATTGTTATGTGTTATAATCTGGGTATTAATGACCATCTGAGAAAGCTGATAGCCCAAAGAAATATCCTATGGTGACTTACAATTTCTATTATAGCTCATTTGTTTTTTTTTAATTAAGTAAGAAAAGAAACAAAATCTCTTCCACCTCTATGGTTGTCTGAAGGAATAATAGTGCCATGGGCAACAGGTATGGTCTTTTTAATAAATTAGCAACAAAAACAAGACTCAGTTTCTTAGAACTGATTAACCCTTGGGGTAGGGCAATCTTGAAAGTACCACGCAAATTGCTCTTGTCCAGCCTTGTCATTTTTTTTTTTTTATGTAAAAAATTCAAATGAACCAACCTGTGCTATTTATAAAACATTCGCAAAAATATTTTTAAATGGGTTTTCACATTTTCTGAAGAATAATCTGCAGAATATAGTGGATATTTCCAGAATAAAATAATGTGCTTTCTGGCTCTTTGATTATCATATCAAAATTGATGTCATTCTTAACAGCACAATTAGAAGAGCGTAGTCAATGTCACTTAAATGTGTATGTAAAAAAAAATTTTTTGAAATGGCGTATCTTTGGCTATGTGTATTTTCAAAAAAAAAAAAAAAAAAAAGTTGAGAATTTAGAGGGTTAAAATGTTGTGGGGTTGTTAACCAATGTCATAAAACAGCATGTGTATTACTGTTACATGAGAAACTATCTGTTCTGTAAGCCTTCACCTGAAGTACAATAAAATATTAAAAAAAAAAAAAAATTGATGTCATTCTTACAATAACAAGAGATCATTTTTATAATAAGTAGATTACATGCATTCAAAAGTGAGTGGTTACAAAAATGTGCAAGTTTTCAGTGTTGTTATTTGGTTTGTTAATTTAAAATAAAACAATATTGAAAATTTATGTGTCTCAAAAATTCTTATTTTGTATTATACATTATAATCAGAGATGGGACATTTCAAAGTGTGAAATAAAAAGCAAAGTCCTTTTCTCCATAGAACTTCAAATGTAAATTAGAAATAAATAAATTGTTTACTAATGGGAATAGAGAAATATTTTGCTTTGCTTGTTGGAGCAGAGAGAAGGTCAGGAGAAAGATAAAACAGGATAAAAACAAGAAGGTTTAAGGAAAAGTACTAAAAAGAATATTTGTTACAAAAGATGGAAAAACTACAGAGGCAGGATGAAAAAGGCACTAAATATGGGAGAAAGATACAAGTAGAATAATATTCTATAAAAATGTAAGTGGTAAGGTGTCTTAGTTATCCAGTGCTGCTATAACAGAAATACCACAAGTGGATGGCTTTAACAAACCGAAATTTCTTCTCTCATAGTCTAGGAGGCTAGAAATCAGAATCCAGGTCACAAGCTCCAGGGAAAGGCTTTCTCTTTCTGTCAGTTCTGGGGGAAGGCCTTTATCATCAATCTTCCCCTTGTTTAGGAGCTGCTCAGTGCAGGGACCCTGAGTTCAAAGGATGTGCTCTGCTCCTGACTCTTCTTGCTTGATGGTAATGAGGTTCCTCTCCTCTGCTTGATTCTCTCTTTTATATCTCAAAAGAGACTGACTCAAGATACAAGCTAATCCTATAGATTGAGTCCTGCTTCATTAACATAACTGCCTCCAATCCTGCCTCATTAACTTCATAGCGGTAGGATTTACAACACGTAGGATAATCACATCAGATCACAAAATGGTGAACAATCACACAATACTAGGAATCATGGCCTAGCCAAGCTGACACATATTTTTGAGGGAAACAACTCAATCTATGACATGAGGAAAATAAATAAATAAGACTCAATTATTTACTCAAAAACTCCCTAGGGTTATTTAAGTGATCATGAAAATGTGTTCGTTTGTTTGTTTTTTAACTGTTGTCGTTGTTGTTTCCAACCCTCCCACTCCAGAGCTGTTTAAAAGAATACTTTATGTATACTAACTCATTAATCTTTTCTAACTTACTGTGCAGAATATAATTACTTCTGTTTTTTTTGCATGTGAATGTGCATGATAGACGACAAGTTTGAACAATATATCTTTTACCCTTCTCCCATTTCTGAATATATATAAATATGTGAAAACGTATTGAGCTTTATATGGTGCGGGGAGTGTATCATATTAATAAAAAGGTAAAGAAAATGCTTTTACAAAATAATTGTTACACAACAAAGAAAATCAGTAGCAATTTCTTAAAACTATGTATAAGTGAGAAAATTACACATACTAAGTAATGTCTTAACTTTGGAAAAGTAGATGTGCATTCTAATTTTGCTCTCATTGCTCCAAACATTTTCTGGACTTCATATTTGGAATAAATTTTGAACCAGTGGTCCATTCTCATGACTGTCCCTAGGAGTGATAAAATGCATTCAAGTCAAATTTTATTTTTGTGAACCACCAATAGTCAGTTGTTTGGAAGTATTTGCCACAGCTTTCACAGAGAAAGCATGGATTATAGGAAGATACAGAAAAAGTTGGTACATGATGCTTGGAACAAGAGGAAATATTAAGATATGCTTCCAACAATACAAAAATATATACAAACAAGGTTATTCATTGCCACATTGCTGATAATTCTAAAGTATTGATAATAATCTAAATGTGCATACATAGGAGTGTGATTGAGGAAACAATAAGCACAATGTAAATGCAGTTGTAGAATGAATGAAGAAGATCCATGAACTGATATGGAGTGATTTTCAGGGTATACTGTTAAGTGAAAAAAAGAAAAGTACAGAAGAGACCCTACAGTATAGTCTACCATGTGATAAAGAAAGGGATATAAAAATATATGCATTTGTCTAGTTTTTGTGAAAAAAAAATAGCACAGAAAAGATAAATAAGACAGGATGGAATAACTTACCTGTAGGTGATGAATGCATATGGGATAGAAAGAATGAGGAATAAGAACAAGATAGAAAGGATGAGGAAGAGTAAAATTTCTTGAATGTACCTTTTTGTTATGCTAATATATACTGTTCTCAGAAAATTAAAAAAATAAAATAAAATAAACAAAACATGTGATGATTCCAAAATGGACTACGAACACTAAAAAGTAAACATTTTTGTATTTAAAATGAATAACCTAACTACATTGAAGAGGATGAAGAGGAAAATAACTAATCAACATAGTTGGAGCCAACTAAATGGCAACTGACAACAAATTAACTTTGAATGACAGTACTTTGACAACACTCTAAGGCTAGTTAAAACTGTACAGAAACACTGCATTCTAGTTAGTAAACTTGTTTTTCCTGTAGGTATAATTTACTAATTCTGAAACTATGAATGATCTAGGATCAAACAAATAAGTAAAATTATTGTGGATAATAGGATCCAGAGTTCTCACTGTCAGATAAAATAGTTACAAGTAAGTCAGTAGGTCAGTATTGAAGGTATCAGCATTAAATCATTGTTTTTAACATAAATAAATATAAAATAATTATATTTATATGTTTCTATACATATATCCCCTTAATCGTTTCAATGAGAGCACCTAGAAATGACACAAATAATTGCACACAATGAGCAAGTTTAGTACCCAAATCTTGATTTCTAAGCATGATTCTTCAACAAAAGGAAGCAATGGTCCTTGGAGAAAGAGGTGATTCCAGAGCTGATGCAAGGGAAGTACAAGGTAAGACTGGAGTATTTTGTATTCTCAGAAAGTAAGGCAATCTAAAAAAAAAAAAAAAAAAAGATGGAAATGTTAAAAGGAAACAGAGATCTATTTGAAGAGGCTCTGATGGCCAAATCCAGGAAAACTTGAGCAACAAGATAGATAAAACTAGTAATAGATTACAACCTGTAAGTCAAACAAATATCCACAACTCCATACTACTATATAAAAACTAATAATATGAAACTAATGGAATAAATCTAAAAATTGAGAGATAACAGAAATCTCTCTTTAAATAATGAATTGATACGAAAAAAAATTTACAGTGGAGATACCTGGTAGATACCACCTTATCTAAGTGGTCATAGTTACATCTCCCGTAGTAAAAACTATCAAGATCATGTAACTTCTGATAGGATGCACTGAGAGCGGCACATCATTTCAGCATTATTCCTGCCAGAAATTCCTAAACCAAATTTACTTGTAAGAAAACATCAGTAAAACCCAACTTGAGGGACATTCTATAAAATAACTGGCCAGTACTCACGAAAGATAAGAAAGGCCTAAAGAACTATTCCAGATGAAAGGAAACTACAGATACATGACAACAAAATGTACTGTGTAATCCTGGATCACACCTTGGTCCAGAAAGATGGACATCACTGTGATAATTAATGAAATTGAATAAGGTCTATAGACTATCTAGTAGTATTGTATCAATGATAACTCTTCCTTTTGATAATTGCCTATGGTTATGTAAGATGTTAACATTGGGGAAAGATGGGTGAAGTTAATAAGAAAATACTTTGTAGTATCTTTGCAACTTTTTCAATCTGAAATTATTTTCAAACAAAATAAAAATTTTAAAATTAGAAAAAAAGAAAGCAAAATAGGACATCTAGCTATAAGATATGAGGATAGAGCACAGCAACAGCAGACTGGTCATCTAGGTCCCCACTCCGCATAGAAGGCAAGAACTCTGAGCATATCATTTCTGTTTGTAATAAGAGTTTCAAACTACACACCCTGTAGCTTTATATTTTACAAGACCATCTTTCATTGTTAAGATTGGATGCAAATATGTGCTACATTTGTTTTTCTTCCACAAACACTGATAATACTTTACATCTGTAAACACAAGGGATAATGAAATGTCTACATTGAAGCAGAGAACCTGAGAAGTTCACTGGTCATGTAACAAATTATAAATATTTAGTAAACAAATTCATATCCATTTATTGGTAACCACTGGCCAAGTCTGGCTAGGAGAAGTTAGCATCCAGAGTTGAAATAAGCCAGAGAGTTTGAAGCAAACACTTCAGATACATTTAAGAAGAAAAAAGTAAAAATTATGGAGGACACATGATTTCTGAAGATCTTCTTAGCTGACAAAATGAAGCAAGTGAATACAGAGAAGCCAGGAAGGCAAGCAGTATCTCCGACTGGAAGATCAGAAAATACAGCAATAAGGAAGTGTGCATCATCATCCAGAAAAACAAGCTGGGTTCAACACAGCACATTTCCAAAGGGACTGAGTGTGCTCCCCAGGCCATGAGCCATTAGAGTGCAGGAAAAAATTGTATGGCTTCTTTTTCCTTTTATATCGTATCACATTTTACATTTCTATTTTTAAAAATGTTTTATAATGGACATTATGTACAAGTTCTTATATATAATTTATAGTTGAATATGCATATATGGAAGTTACTGAGAATTTCTGTACTAATGAGTGTGATTAAAAAGAAATGTTGGTGATCATAGGAATGCTCTATGTATTGTTCTATTTCTATTTGATAAACTGTGTATATTAATGCTTTTACTTTTGTATATGTAGCTCATATTCTGTTTACAAAAATAAAGGGAAAGTGTTTGGAGTCATTGGTTTAGAAGTTCTCCAAATAAAATATGGATCAAATCAGATATAAGCGTCATCTTGCATGCCAGTGATGCCCAGCATGAATTTTGTCTGACCTAAATGGCTTGTCAGATCTTCTCTTTCTACTTAGCCGTACAGAGCTGCATACACTATTTAAGAATGAGAACAGTAAAGTGAAATGCTGGTGAACTGATCTATGGCCTCTGACCTCTGGTCTCTGGTCTCTGGACTAGATCAAGTTTTCCTCTGGTTGAGAGCAGAATTGAGCCCACAAGAGACAATCCTGGCAAGAAAGTAGGTCACTGACTGAGTGATAAACCCTGTTTCTTAATAAGGTAGGGTCAGAGAAACTAAGCTGACACAGAAATATTAATCAGAAAATATCTCTTTGGTTTTCAGAAGTTATAGGAAATACGTTGACATATGGCCTCCACTTAAATTAAAATGCATTCTAGAGAGGCAACCTGGGTAGCTATGTATGAAGAATGGCTCCTTCCTAAGATCGTTCAGGGTCAGCAACCTCTACATCTGCAAAATTAATCTCTGGCTATGAGGCCATCTCTGCTTAGCCGAAATCCATGCAATGCAAGGCAATATCCTTACTCCTCAACAAGATTTAACATTCAAAGATGTGTCTCTCGCCTTTGCTTTTCACCCGTCTATTCTTTGCAAATGACTTACAAGATCATAATTGTACATTTCCTTATTGAGAGGAGAAATCCATGTGCAACAGGGTGAGAGGTACTATGAAGATTAAGAGGGAACCCTGAGGCAGAGCAGGTGAAATGCCCTGCTCTATGAGTGGGAATAGTTAAAACAACCCCGGGAGTTAGTCTTAAGTGTTAGAGAAGGAGACACAGAGGTCTGCAAAGGAAGGAAACGTCAGAAGGCTGTGTCTTGGGCCACTGGCTTATCTAAGATCAGGGATAGTCCATCTCTGCCAATCAGTCATTCTAGTGAATAGCTTCCTTTCAAAAAATTACTTTGCAAAAGAGTAAGGGATCATATCCTTGGCTGAAAAATATTTCCTCTTTATTCCATCTTTATGTAGTTTGTGGATAAGAATCCTTAAACAAATAAAAATAGTAATAATTATTATATATCAAAAAGGAAAGATGTAGGCAGAAAATTGGTGACTTGATGCTGTAGCAGTGAGATCTAGATCACATACCACTGACATAGTTGTGAGGGTCACACAAGTGTAAAGCCTCAAAGGATTCTGTTTGTGTTTTGTCATTCCTCAGTCTTGCTGAAGACCCTTCAACAAGATCCTCGCTCTTTAAAAGTCATGGTTCTTTTGGCTACTTTATCCTGCTGCTAAGTAGTGTGTTATTCTTATTTACCTAGTGCTACCATAACAGAAATACTGTAAGTGGATGGCTTTAAAGAACAGTAATTTATTGTCTCACAATTCTAGAGGCTAAAAGTCCAAATCAGGGTCTCAACTGTGTTTACTTCTGTGAGCCTCTCTCCTCGGTTTTGGTGTATGCTGGTGTCATGGATTGAATTGTGTCTCCCCAAAAATATGTGCATCAATTTGGCTAGGCCATGATTCCCATTGTTGTGTGGTTGTCCTCTACTTTGTGATTGTAATTTTATGTTAAAGAGGATTAGGGTGGGATTGTTAATACCCTTACTAAGGTCACATCCCTGATCCAATGTAAAGGGAGTTTCCCTGGGGTGTGGCCTGCACCACCTTTTATCTCTCAAGAGATAAAAGGAAAGGGAAGCAAGCAGAGAATTGGGGACCTATACCAACAAGAATGAAGCACTGGGAGCAGAGTGTGTCCTTTGGACCCAAGGTTCCTGCACAGAGATGCTCCTAGTCCGGGGGAAGACTGATGATGACAAGGACCTTCCTCCAGAGCCGACAGAGAGAGAAAGCCTTCCCTTGGAGGTGATGCCCTGAATTTGGACTTGTAGCCTACTGGACTGTGAGAGAATACATTTCTCTTTGTTAAAGCCATCCACTTGTGGTATTTCTGTTAGAACAGCACTAGATGACTAAGACAGCTGGCAAACCTTGGCATCTTTTGGCATTCTGTGGTGTTCCTTGGCATCTATCTTCCCTTGTGGATGTCTCTGTGTCTACTCTGCTCTTTTTATAATTCAGAAGTGATTAGGTTTAGGACCCAACCTACTCTGGTGTGACTACATTAACATAACAAAAAACTCTATGTCCAAACAAGGTCATATTTACAAGTATAGGAGTTAGGACTTCCACATAAATTTTTGGAGGAAACAATTCAATCCCTATCACATGTGGCTCAGGTTGATCAGAAAATCCTTTGCAGGATTTCAGATTTTTTTAAAAAGGAAACAAAATCTAGCTCCGAGTAGTATTTAAAAGGACTTCCGTGGTCACCAGTGAATATCACAAAGCCATCAAATACATTTCCCTGTGACACTCATACTCCTCTCTCTTCTCTGAGTTATAGAACAGTTCCTGCTCTCAACTCATAGTCTTCCTTATGGGCTACAGCCTTACCTGTCCTCAAAACCACCCACTGTGATCACCTAGGAAATGTCTCTTCTCAAGGAAAAACAACGATCCTCTATTTACTTTATAGACTGTCTTAGTCGTCTAGTGCTGCTGTAACAGAAATACCATAAGTGGATGACTTTGAGAAAGAGATGTTTATTCTCTTACAGTCCAGTAGGTTACAGGTCCAAATTTCAGGTGTCAGCTCCAGGGGAATGCTTTCTCTGTTGGGTCTGGAGGAAGGTCCGTGTCATCAAGCTTTCCTTGGTCTGGGAGTTTCTCTGTGCAGGAACCTCAGAAGCAAAGGACAAGCTCTGCTCCCGGCACTGCTTTCTTGCTGGTACGAGGTTCCCATGTGTCTCTGTTCCTTTCTTGCTTTTATATCTCAAAAGAGATTAGATTAAGACACTATCCAATCTTGTATACCTCATCAGTATAACTGCCACTAACCCATCTTATTAGATCGTAGTGACTGAATTTACAACACATAAGGAAATCATATGAGATTACAAAATGGTGCACAATTATATAATACTGGGAATCATGACCAGCCAAGTTGACAGATATTTTGGGAGGGCACAGTTCAATCCATGACATAGACTGGTTATGAATCCCAATTTGCCACCGTTAACAAGTGGTGACTGTAGATTCACCAGTCAAGTTCAGTATTTCTCTACTATTTAGCTGGAGGAAAAGTTTAGTGTTGTGTTTCACTAAGAGTGCAAACACAAAAAAAAAATATTAAAACTGGGACACCATAGCTGGAATTGAAGAAAATACATTGCTTTCCTCAAGAAAAAATTTTTTTCATATCATGAGGGTGTCATTGTTTTTTTACAGAACCTTTCTAATTCTTCACACCTTTCTACGTGGTCCTTTCTCATTGTAGTCTGTTATTTTTAAATATATTGTGGGAATGTCTCCTTCTTGTCATCATTAATAGACTTTTTAAGGCAGGCTTGTGACTTTATGCTTTTTTATCCCAGCCCATTGTACAATAAGCATGCAGCATGCTCCCCCCACACACGATTACAGACAAATGTTACTCATTTGAAAAAAAAAATTTAAACTCAAATTTTGTTGTTTGTGTTCCTCTTATTCATACTTCTAAGATTTCTCTCTCTTAGGTTCTGTCATTTACTTGCTGTTAGAAAGGTCCTAGACAAGGTTTATACAGAAAAAACAAAAAACTAGCAGTTTCTCTGTACTATGATTCTTTGCTCCTTTTCTTTCTCAGACCGGAAAGGTGGTCCCCGACATTCACTACTGCTTCAGGGAGTCCAGATCTCCTACCGACTTGATTTTGTTCCTAGTAACTCTGCTTTGGAGCCCTGGTGGTGCAGTGGTTAAGAGCTAGGCTACTAACCAAAAGGTCAGCAGTCCAAATCTGCCAGCTGCTCCATGGACACCCTATGGAGCAATTCTGCTCTGTCCTATAGGATCCCTATGGGTTGGAATCGACTTGACAGCAACGGATTCGGTTTTTGGTTCGTTAACTCTGCTTTTGAAGGTAGAGATGGTTCAGTGGTAGAATTCTCTCTTTCCATGTGGGAGACTTGGGTTCGATTCCTGGCCAATGTACCTCAAGTGCAGCCACCACGCATCTGTCAGTGGAGGCTTAGGTCTTGCTGTGATGCTGAGCGGGTTTCAGCAAAGCTTTCAGACTAAGACTGACTAGGAAGAAAGGCCTTTTACTTCTGAAAATCAGTCAGTGAAAACGTTATGGATCACAGCAATCCAATCCCGTTGTCCGTGGTGTCACCATGAGTTGAGGGTTGACTGGATGGCAGCTAACAATAACAACGACAACTCTGTTTCTAGGAATAAGTGTATACACCATTCCAGCCCAGACACTCGCCTTAATATAACAGCATTCTTTTACTCTTAAAATACAAATCTTGTCCGGAATATTACATAGCATCATCTTGAAATAATTAACAATTTGCCATCTGACTTGACCGGGGCAGATTAATCAGTAAGCAAGGCTTAATTGTGTTTACTAATATGTAAGTGCACAATTTCACATGGGTTTTACCACATCTTTGAGGTAGTGAAGAACAGGTGAAATTGTACACTACAGATTAGTAAGTAAGCCCCTGCATACCTTGCTTATTGAACAATCTGTCCCTGGAATTGACATAGTTCTAATGAGACATAATATTGTTATATGGAATGTTAGAGAGTGAGATGAGTAAGGGAAGAGAAAGGAGTTTAGACAGTATATTGTTTCATTCAGAATTCCTATGAATTTGGAATGTTTCAAATGGCATTAAGCATAACACTATCACCTGCAAACATCAAATATGGTGATTTATTTGCTGCTGCTAATCTTTTATTCCATCCATCACTGATTTCTTATGATGTTTCTAAATTTTGAGTAACATGCACTCTTAGATAATACTCATATAACATCACAGAAAAAAGTTGATGAAAATATATTTATTACACCCCGGTAAGATACTTGCATTGATAAGACGAGTATACATTTTGAGTCCAGAATATCCACTATTTTAGCATAGCCTCACGGATTACTCTGGTTAGAGTTTCAGACATACAGCTCTTTCAGTCTTCCCAGTCATAATAGAAATATCCATATTTAAAACTGAAGAACTTTTTGGCACCCAAAATGAACAGATTGCTAATTTTTTCACCCCCAAGGAATCTGCATCATTCATATGGTATGTTAAAAAGCATGGTTTTCAAAATCGTCTGTTTTCTGTTCTCATTTGCTAATGTTAATGAATGCAATCTTATTTGTTTATTTTGCAAGAGTTGTCTTCCAACAGGGAACAGCTTTCTCACATTTCTACATTAAATAGCTGTAGCAGAACATGAAGCCACATTTCATACTGTGATACTGGACTTCAATGGTCACCTGCTTTGTCTGATCAACATGTACTTCCACGTGTACCTGCCCTGAATAATGTGCTATAACTAAGAGAAGAAGATCTCATCCTCAAATACACTTCACCTGGTGGTGAATGGAGTTCCCCCTTCTCCAACACCATGTTTGCATCTGAGGTCTGGTGTCTTTATTTAAATTTTCCAAAGCGACATCATTTCTTTCTTACTTCTCAGTGGATGGTAGATAAGGTTGTGACATAGCATTTCTCCAAATCCTGTACTTCCTTCCTTGCTGTGACTTTGGGCAAGCCACTTAGTGTCTCAGAGACTGAATCTTCACATACAGATTGTGTATAATAAGAACACCTACCTTATAAATAAATTGTGATGGCAAAAAGAAAACTTATGAAAGTAATTTATAAAATGTTATGTGACAATTCAAGTAGTTAAAATATGCTATATGTGTAGCCAAGTATCTAGAAAGATCTTGAAGATTTTAACTTGGAACACAATCAACACCTGACAGGATATCCCTTGCCTAAAGCCAACAAACAAAAGTAGAGTATCAGAACCAGTGTGTTATATTTATAAGCAGCCTTGCACAAACTTGAGATGGATGCAGAACATGGGGAATGTATTATAAAGTCAATTGGTATGAACCAAAAAAAAAAAGTGGCCATCTTAGCCGGTGGTAATTCATGTAGAAATAAAAAAAAGAGTTTGGGAAAGAAAGTCAAACTTAAAAAAAAGAAAGAAAAACAGTGAAATGGGGTCTGGGAAAAAAATTAGTTTCCAGGACAACAAATAGTTACAAAATTCCTAGGATTATGTCCACAATACAGGAAAACAAAGTTTGAATTCCCAGAGTTCTGTTTTTAAAGCCAGAGGTGGTGCTCACTACCTGACCCAAAGGTCCAGTAAGGTCTTCAGAGAGCATTTATAAGCAGTGTCTTACACAGCTTCTCAGAAGATAACGCAAGAGCCTGAGGAATCAGTCATGCTCCACATCAGATGTTGGCCACAGGGACACTGCATCCTCATATTTGT
Organism: Trichechus manatus latirostris; assembly: GCF_000243295.1. Lineage (NCBI taxonomy): Eukaryota > Metazoa > Chordata > Mammalia > Sirenia > Trichechidae > Trichechus > Trichechus manatus. Next base: position 14,969,819 of record NW_004443969.1, read on the forward strand.
TCTCCTTTTTTCTGTGTCTCACTCTTCCTTCCCTCCACTTTTGCTCCCTGAGGCTGCATGCCCTACAAAAGTAGTAGCAGATTTAAAAAAAACAAAAAACAAAAAACATGTGTTTTCTCTGAGAAACCTTGTTGTTATTGAATCTGCCTCAAGGCAACTCCATGTGTATAGAGTAGAACTGCCCCATAGAGGTTTCAAGACTGTGAACTTCAGCAAGCCTGTCACCAGGCCTGTCTTCCACATCTTCCCAGGCTTCTCAGGGTGGGTTTGAACTGCCAAACTTTCAGCTAGGAGTTGAGCCCTTAACCATTTGCGCCCCCAGGGACTCCCTTATTAGGCTTTAAGATTCCCTTAATACCAAAGAGAAGATGGGTATTAGGGAAAGGGTTGAGTTCTTCAAGGACAGGGGCTAGGCTAGTCTACCAATCTTGGACAGTTAAGGAGTAAGTTAGGGTGTGTTAGGACGAGGGTTTTGGTTCACCTGATTTATCTTAGAATTAAGGTGTCAGAAGAGTGCTGAATACTATAATTTATTTCTCTTCTTTCATTGCTTGAAGTAAGGCTTTAACAAACAGAAATTTATTTTCTCACAGTTTAGGAGGCTAGAAGTCCAAATTGAGGGAAGGCTTTCTCTCTGTGTCAGCTCTGGAGGAAGGTCTTTGTCTCTTCTGATCTTCTGCTCCTGGGTGATTTTCGTGTGACTTAGCATGTGTCTTCCCCCATCTCTGCTCGCTTGTTTAATCTCTTTTATATCTTAAAAGGGATTGACTCAAGATACACCCTATGCTAATCCTGTCTCATTAACGTAACAAAGATAACCCATTCCCATATCAGATTATAGCCACAGGCATAGCAGTTAGGATTTGAGGGACATAATTTAATCCATAACATATGCCAAAACAATACTAGACTTCTTGATTCTTCTGAGATAGTGCTTTAGATTTTTACTGATTTTTGCATCATGCAGAAAAAGAGTTTTGGGGGGAAATCTAGAAAATGTACTTCTAAAATGTCAATTATTTTATATCTAGGTCCAGTCTACCAGTATTGGACAGTTAAGGAGTTAGTTAGGGTGGGTTAGGGAGAGGGTGAGACTCTCTTCTGAGTCTGTAACTTGATTTTTTGTAATACAGGAGTGACTTGAAAATCTATTATCAGCCTGAAGGAGAGAAATTAGCAATTGGCTCTAAAAATGGAGCAAAGTCTCAACGCAGAAACTCCTCACCCTCCTGTATGATATTGTCTCAAAGGTACTAAGGCTGTTTTTACTGGAGAATTGTGTCTGTCCACCTTTAAAGGGGCAAATAATCACAATGATTTAAGCAGTGAAGAGTAAACACAAACTCTTCATAAATGAACCAAAATTTGGTGAGCAGAATGAGATAGACTGCTAAGATATGTTTAAATATCTTTGAACATACATAAGAAACAAATTTTTTTTTTATCTTTAAAAGAAATGTTTTCCTTGCCATAAATTTCCCTTTCTTCTCTCTCTCCTTTATTCTCAAGGAAAACTTTTCCTTTGTTTTCAAGGGAATTTTTACAGACAGGCTTGTAAACCAACAGTGCTTTAGCTTTAAACCTGTTGTCCTTATCTACACCTAACCAGCAAATTCTAACCTACCCACGTACAAAGAAAAGAGACAGGGTGCACGTTGTCACAAATCCCGTTTTCTAAGGTGCTTATGAATGTTGAGCATTTCTGTCATTCTGCTACGTGAGAACAGATGTCCCTAAAAAGTTCTGTCCAACGGTTTTCAGTAGGATAAAAAGCTTTACACACATTCTTATTGTTTTGTGCTTGTCAAAGGAGGAGAACTGAAAATCCATGGTGGGTGAAAAGGTAGGTATAAGGAAAAAAAGTTTGGTTCCAGTGTTTCAAAAACCAAATTGGAATATTTGGTTATTTTTTTTCTTTTTATGAATCAAATTGAGCTCATCTTACAAAGAGACTAGTTTATAAACTTAATGAGAAAAAATAGAATATAATTGGAAGATATTTAATGGTGGTATAATTGGAGATGTGGGAATTTAAAGAATATTTTGAAAATACTAAGTGATCATTCTCTAATCACTGCATTGATAACAATTTATTTACCACATAATCAGGAAAGGGAATGAAAATATGGATAAGGGAAGATGAAAAAAAAAATTATTGAAAGACTGAGGATTCAGTACTCCACTGGAATCAGAAAAGAAATGAAATTAGATTATTTTGCCTGTAGGGCAACAATGTGTTAGAAATGGAGTTATGCTAAATATAACCTTTCCTCAACCTTTATTCAAGGTAGTAGCTGAAAATTCTCTTTTCACACATAATTTCATCATGCAATTACCTCAGAGAAAAAAGATAAGAAATACAACTTTGACAGGCAATGCAATCTTTTTTTTTTTTTTTTATATTTTATTGTACTTCAGGTGAAGGCTTACAGAACAGATAGTTTCTCATGTAACAGTAACACACATGTTGTTTTATGACATTGGTTAACAACCCCACAACATTTTAACCCTCTAAATTCTCAACTTGTTTTTTTTTTTTTTGGTGAAAATACACATAGCCAAAGATATGCCATTTCAAAAATTTTTTTACATACACATTTAAGTGACATTGACTACGCTCTTCTAATTGTGCTGTTATTCTCACTTAAGATGAAGGCTTACAGGACAAAATAGTCTCCCATTTAACAGTTACTACAAATGTTGCCCTATGACAATGGTTAACAATCTCACATCACATCAACAATATCCATACTCTACTTTGGCAATGCAATCTTTTGAAGTAGTCTTTCCTCTTTCTGAAAATCTGGGTCCACCAGATCCAATTTCAGACTAAGTACAATGCTAAATTCTCTGAGAAGGAAATGGACAACTACGTACGCATACTAATATTATATTGATTAATATTATTTTCCTAATTCAGAAATGTAATAGCTATTTACAGAACAGTTGGTTGCATCACTATTATTTCAGTTGTGACCTTAGCTAGGTAATAAAACAATAGGCTTTTCCTCAATGAGCTCCTCAGTTTGCACAACATACTTTAAATACTAAGTTTAAAGAAGGAATTTGCTATCTTACCGGTTCTGTCAGGTGGCTATATTTTACCATATTATAGAAAACTCATAATTATCAATCCTTAAATACCTTTGTTTGCAAATTAGTTGAGAAAAGCAATTTGAAAGTTCCTTTGTTTTTCTCCGTAGACCCCCAGATAATATTCTTTTAATTGCAGGGATTGGAAAGCCTGATACTTTCCAATTTTAGTGCAACGTATTGACTTTCGCAGTCATTATTCTACTTTGAACTTTTCTAGAGATACTTACTTCTACTGCAAATAAATTAAAAAAATACTTATTCTGTTTCGTCCAACAAATACTAATGAGTGTCTTCTTTGTGCCAGGTTCAAATGTGGTTGTTAGAGGAAGAAAGTATGTTTCCTAACCCCTCAGTTGGGTGTTCAGAGTCTCACGCAGTAGGAAAGTTAACTCAAATCATACAGAGCCACACACCTTGCCTCAGTCTAAATAGCAAAACAAAACAAAATCAGCTGCTCCCGAGTTGATTCTGACTATGGTGATCCCATGTGTGCAGAATAAAACTGTATTCCCTAGGGTTTCCAGGGCTGTGCCCTTTTATAAGCAGATTGCCAGGTCTTTCTTTAGTTTCTTTTGTTGCGACTCTTTTGTTACTAACGCTGCTGGTTAGTAGTTTATCACCATAACAGTTTGAGCCACCCAGGGACTCATCATTCTACACATGTGATTGGCTATGAATGCAGCCAGTTGAAAAGAAATGCACAAGACCAGAAGAAAATTCAACATCAATATTAATTATCAATACGAGTTAAATCAGTAGACTTGATTATAATTCACTATTTTATGACACAGGAGCCTTGATGGCAAAGTAGTTAAGAGTTTGGCTGTTAACCAAAAGGTTGGCAGTTCCAATCCACCAGCTGCTCCTTCAAAACCCTATGGGGCAGTTCTACTCTGTCCTATGGGTCATTTTGAGTCAGAATCAACTCGACAGCAACGGGTTTACGGTACGGGTTTTATAACATAAATATAAAATAACATGAAATACAATGAAATATAAAGCACAAAATTCAGAACTCAAAACGTTGATTTCCTGGCAAACTAAATTTTTGCCTACTAAAGGATATGAAAGAGGGACTAGTTATTCAATTAGAATCCAGAAAAATGGATACTTTCTCATGATCCCTAGTTTTGCAAAAAGGAGTTTTCTAGAAGCAGTGATATTAATTAGGTGGTATTATGATTGTAAATAATTAGCGTGGAAGTACAGATGTGTCGTCTACCCACTCACAAGTGGACTTCTATGAAGTCAGGTGGGGTGATTCAGGGAAGAGGTGAAAAAGTACTCCAGTTCAGAGACATCCTAAAATAAATTCATGATTAAATTTAATCTGAGACTTGAAAGAAATAAATTGGATCAAGAAAGAGTAAGTGGAAATGACAAGCAATGCAAATGTGGGCAAGAGTAGGTTTGAGGTTGATGTGAAAATAAGGATAGAGCTCTAATTGAGACGATAACATAGTTAAGAGCGAATGATGTAAAAGAAGATGTACAGGACAGGAAGGACAGAGTAACAAATGACAGGGCCAAGAAGAACATTTTGTTATTGAGCATTTCCAGGGATGCATACCTACTCATTCATACACAAACACTTAAAGCCAATTGTTTAATTTGTAAAGCATCAACAGAAGTCTGAAACTTAACACTAAACCACTAGTCTTTAACCACAAAAAAATTTAACATGAAAGTAATAAAATGTTTTCAGCATCCTCAGCCCTGTGAGGCAGCCGGGAGCCAAGGTCACTCAAAATGGCAGCAGATTTTCTTAAGGTCTTGTAATTCTGCATATCTAGAATGCTTTGGGACACTAATGCAAAGCCATTTCCCCTTGACTTTCTTTCACTTTGGAAGGAACCAATAAGGAACTCCTCACTTGGTGAATAGAATATGATAAATAAAGCACAAACCAAAATCAACAGATTAGGGGTGGAGAGGAGGAACAAACTTGAGATAAGAAGGGATCCAGTCAGAAATGTGCTTATATAGGAAAAACTTGTTGGCTGTTTAGAACTTTTCAGGAAGAAAGTGATATTACAGTCAGACATCCCTATGCTCGAATCCCAGATTCACGCTTACTGCAGTATGACCTTGAGTAAGTTATTCACCTCTATGAGTCTCTGTTTCTTTATGAAATCAAGATTATCATTACTTGACTGATCATCTGGTTAGGAAGGTCGTACAGAAAAGTACTTTGCTCTAATGCCAGGCACGTGATAAACATTTAATAAATACATCTGCTCTTTTCTGTGTATTCATATTTTCCCATAACTGAGTTATTACACTGTATTTGTCAATTTTTTTTGCATATTTTGGGACAAAAATATGTCTTAACTATTTTATATGTTTTCCTTCCTTCTTATACATCTTCCCATCTTTTAAGCTTTCCAGTGTCAACATCTTAAATATTAACATACTTTTCAAGAATGCACTCGTGTGTGAGTTCCTTCTCTAAATGGCTTCAGGCCCCTATGTTTTTGGTTTCTTTTAATTAACTTTTGTTTTAAATTATATTCATCTGTAATAGAATTTCTACTTCTAATTGTACTTTTTTTATTCCAAATAAAATATATTCCCCAAAAGTTCATTCTTCAAGAGAAGAATGCCTAGAACACCTTGAAGAAGGAGAATCCATCCTCCAGATGATGGATTCTCAAAAACTTATTAACGAAGCCTATTGACTTTTTAAAGACTCTAAGTATATCCACAATCTTATGAATTAATTGTATATATAAGCTTAGGCAAAAGCATGAATTTTCACTCTTACATGTAGCTATTTATAATCAACCTTATGATAAAATTAAAATTCAAATCATTTCCATAGCAATTTCTAGCTAAGCCCAAGGGCTCATGTAAAGCAGAAAGAGTGTTGGTAGCTTTGCTGATATTGAATAGTGAGCCAAAACACTCCTTTTGCAAGTACATATGCTAGGTGTTGAGTTGGGAACACAATTAAGAGTCAGGGTATAATTGCTTGAAATCAATCCTAGAAAGGACATATTCAATATTCTCATGAAAAATAATGAATGTGCCATTTAAATTTTCTGGTAAAGCTTATTTAATTTTTTGATAATCAGGAAGAAGGAGTGACTCTATTTTTAATTTAGCTAGAGTTCAAAATAAGAAGGCATCATTACTGCTTAGGCAGCTGCCTAAAATGACATTTATTTGACATTTTCACCTATATAGAAATGCATCTTATGAAATAAAGTTTATCAAGCAGTGAAGTTAAAATGGTAATCATGTCAGCAAAATTCTTCAAGGTTACTCTTCCCTTTGAAAACTGCCATTCAAGGGCAATTACATATTAGCTGTAAACTGCATTCTGATTTCTGATATTATACCATATTATACCATCTTGCATCATTAAAACACAAAACAACCTAGAACTTTTTTTTCCAAACTCTTGTTCTTGATTTGATAAAGGAATTCTGTGAAAAAAAATAGTAAGTACTCATGTATCACTGGCCCATTAGTTGGGGCATTACACTTGGGTAACGTAATTGCAGATAGCCACAATTGTATGAAGAAAACAAAATATAAAACATAATGGAATCTTTCCAGTTCCTTTTACAAAACTAGAATAACCATAGAACCTAAACATGGCTTAGATATTACAGAAAAAGAAAATTGCAGGTTATTCGCACATATCAAAAAATAAAATAAAATAAAAAAAAATTAGAAAATCAAATTGAGAATCGAGCAATGTATTAAAATAATAATGACCTGAGTGTGAACAATATATATATGTACATATATATAGTTTTCAAAGAGTGAACATATGCTTAATATTAAGCTACAAATTAATATCATTTTGCAAATGAAAGAGTGGAAGGAATTAAATAATGGCTTATCTTGAGAAATGTGGAGTAGGCGAGGTCACAAACCTTGTATTTCTAGAGCCACTATTATCAACAGTGTTTATTAACGCCTATTCCAATGCTCTTTGAAAATTTTCACACAATTAAGAAATTCATGGACACTTGTGAATATTTAGGGATTCACTTAAATTAACAGAACCGAACTGCTTACAATCTGAGATTCCTAAGACAATTGAAGTCTTGGTTTGAGGCTAGTTAGTTTAGCTTATAATGCTTTAAACAACAAGGAGAGCAAAGTCACAGAAAGGCAACTTCTGCAAGACACAGAAAACAGCTCGAAGGCCTAAATAACCTTTCACTGTGACAGAATTTCTTCTATGATGTTTAAAAATGAAGATTGTCAAACAGATGGAGCGCTTACCTATTTTTGAAAACATCATAATGGAAAAAAACTAAGGAAAAACTTAACTTTCCGATGAAATACTCCAAGTTTCACTTACAAGTGAAAACACAAAGAAAAAAAACCAAAAACAAATTAAAGGCCCACCTGTCATTTAATTCTGTGTGGATATGTGAGTTTTTGTTGTTGTTTGATTGTTTTTAATTTAAAAAATATGGGATTAAAAGTAAACAGTTGTCCAAATCAGTTGGAATTTTTTATTCATTAAAGCCATTGAGACCTAGCAGACAGGAAATGAGGCAAATTTGTCTGAAGATGAAAATTAGAGTTATTTTTTTGATACTAGCTCACACTGATATCATTAAAAATGCACTGTTTACGATAAATAAATGAAGCCAATTAAAGCAAATGGACATTTCAGGATATCAGTGCCAGCGGTCAGTTATTGTTTGACAAAACAGCATTAACTAATTCTGGATTTCTTTTTTAAAACTTAAAACTTTAGCACTGCTTTCTTCCTAAAACAGCAGCGATAAGCACATTTTTATAGGAAAAAAATCATCCTCCTACTCAAGAAAGCTGAAATAGAATGCATTGTAACTTGCAATGTCTCATTTTTCTGTAATATATCAAAAGGTGTTACTGTTAAGAACTAATTTTGGCCAACGTAAGTAACAATTCAAGGGAATCTTCCATCAGTGACTCCCAAATTGTCTTACTAAAGTCTGCTCATCTGCCTCTTCCCACATACTAGAGGAAAAGATAAAAGATGATTACCAAGAACTGGAAAGAAATAGACATGAAACATTTAATACTAATTCATAACAGAAGGCAAAATCACTATTCATCTGTATATATTACTTAACACAGTACCTATTTTAACTTTACTTACTTTTGTGGAGTATGCAAAACAATTTTAGATAGTTTTACTTATAGGCTTCGTAAGAAAGGGTCACTGTATAAGTACATTTTGGGAAATCAAGTTTACATTTGCTTTAGCAAGAGTGGTATGGATGATTTATATTGAAAGAGTGACATATAGGATGCATACATTGTAAAGTCTAATTATTGAGATATTGTAGATCTAAACTTTTAATATATGTATCTCTAAATCTGAAAGTTTATCCTAATGTGAGGTGGGGAGAAGATGTTGGCAGGAAAAAGAAGATGTAATGCATAGTGCTCAGTCTAATATCCTCATAAAAATACTAGTGACAGACTGACTAACCAAAAAAAAAAAAGATTTGCTAGCAGCAGAAATGCTTAACTATGGAATCCTTTCAGCGTGACATACCTGATTATCTAAGATTGCTTGAGTTAAACAAGCCTACACTCTATGAATTTCTGGATCATGGCTTCTTGAAAATGTCACATAAGCCCTGTCACTTTGAAAGAATAAAAGGGAGGTGCTTTATGACCTACGTGGCTGCTTCTGCTTAAGTGAGGTGACTGCATACCTCGATTAGAACCTTATCTGTTAACCTGGACCAGAACAAGTCATATCAGAAACATGGGGCCTAGCCAGAACAAGTCATAAGAGAAATGCAAGACCTAAGAAGCTAGGTTAGCGGTCCTAAACTTCTGCCATCTTGTTCCTCACAAGTACCTGAAACGTTCAAATTATTAGTAAAGCTTGATACTGGCTAAGATCTCTGAGTTATGTGAATCTGATTTGACAAACTGAACCTTTGTATTATCTTAGATGTTTATAAGTTGTCAAGTACTGTTTGGCAATCAACATTTTTAGTAGAATGTAGAGTTAAAATTCTCAGAACAATCAAGTAACAACTAAATATTAACTTACGAACATCACATCTTAATAACCCTTAATAACTCACTTTGTAGGTTACTAGAAATTAACAGTCATATATAAGTGGTTGCATTTCATTCACATTTGTTGTTAGGGGCTGCCAAGTCACTTCCAACTCATAGTGACCCTACGTACAACAGAAGAAAACACTGGCTGGTCTTGCACCATTCTTATGATCATTGTGATGCTTGAACACATTGTTGCAGCCACTGTGTCAATTCATCTCTTTGAGGGTCTTCCTCATTTTTGCTGACACTCTACTTTACCAAGCATGATGTCCTTCTCCAGGGACTGGTCTCTCCTGATAACATGTCCCAAGTATGTGAGACAAACTCTCGCCATCCACACTTCTAAGGAGTATTCTGGCTGTACTCCTTCCAAGACAGATTCATTCATTCTTCTGGTTCTTCTGGCAGTCCGTGGTATATTCAATATACTTTGCCAACACCATAATTCAAAGGCACCAGTTCTTCTTCAGTCTTCCTTATTCATTGCCCAGCTTTCACATGCATATGCAGCGATTGATAATACCATATTTTGGGTCAGGTGCACTTTAGTCCTTAAAGTGACATCTTTGCTTTTTAACACTTTAAAGAGGTCTTTTGCAGCAGAGATGCCTAATGCAATGCATCATTTGATTTCTTGACTGCTGCTTCCAGGGGTGCTGATTATGGATCCAAGTAAAATGAAATCCTTGACAACTTCCATCTTTTCTCTGTTTATCATGATGGTGCTTATTGGTCCAGTTGTGAGGATTTTTGTTTTCTCTATATTGAGGTGTAGTCAATAATGAAGGCTATAGTGTTTGAACTTCGTCTGTAAGTGCTTCAAGTCCTCTTCACTCTCAGCAAGCAAGGTTTTGTCATCTGCATAACTCAGGTTGTTAACGAGTCTTCCTCCAATCCTAATATCACGTTCTTCTTCATATAGTCCAGCTTCTCGGATTATTTGCTCAGCATACAGATTGAATAAATATGGTGAAAGGATACAACTCTGTCGCACACCTTTCCTGACTGTAAACCACTCAGTATTCCCCTTGTTCTGTTTGAATGACTGCCTCTTGGTCTATGTATAATTTCCTCAGGAGCACAACTAAGTGTTTTGAAATTCCAATTCTTCACAATGTTATCCATAATTTGTTATGATCCACAAGGTTGAATGCCTTTGCATAGTCAATAAAACACAGGTAAACATCTTTCTGATATTCTTTGCTTTCAGCCAGAATCCATCTAACATCAACAAATGATATCCCATGTCCTCTTCTGAATCAGGCTTGAATTTCTGGAAGTACCTGTCAATGTATTGCCACAACTGCTTTTGAATGATCTTCAGCAAAATTTTGCACGATATTAATGATACTGTTAGCTAATTTCTGCATTCTGTTGGATCTCCTTTCTTTGGAATGGGTACAAATACAGATCTCTTCCAGTTGGTTGGCCAGGTAGCTGTCTTCCAAATTTCTTGGCATAGACGAATGAGCACTTCCAGTGCTGCATCCTTTTGTAGAAACATCTCATTCCATCAATTCTTGAAGCCTTGTTTTTCGCCAATGTCTTCAGTGCAGCCTGGACTTCTTCCTTCAGTACCTTCGATTCCTGATCATATGCTACCTCCCAAATGGTTGAACGTTGACCGATTCTTTTTGGTACAATGACTGTGTATTCCTTCCATCTTCTTTTGATGCTTCCTGCATTGTTCAGTATTCTGCCCATAGAAACCTTCACTAATGCACTCGAGCCTTGAATTTTTTCTTTAGTTCCTTTAGCTTGAGAAATGCCAAATGCGTTCTTCTCTTTTGGTTTTCTAACTCTAGGTCTTTCACATTTCATTATAATACTTTACTTTGCATTCCCATGCTGCCCTTTGAAATATTCTGTTCAGCTCTTTTACTTCATCATTTCTTCCTTTCACTTTAGCTACTCGACATTCAAGAACAAATTTCAAAGTCTCTTCTGACAACTATTCACTTTTGAGAACTGAAAAAAAGTGATTTGCCTCACTGAATGTTTGAGGGCTGCTGAGAATAACCTTTGTGCCTTGTGTCTTTGTATATTATGCTTTGAAAATCAACTTTCTGGTCAATTTTGAGCCTCACATGTTTATATAATTTTTCTAAATTATTCTTATACTTGGGGGAAAGTATCATAACAGTAAAATTAAGATACTGAATAAGATTTAAATGTCTCTCATCACTGTTTTACTGAGGGAAGAATTAGACTTGTGACTGTGGGTACATAACAGTAGAACATTTACTCAGTTCTAGTACCCTGGTGGCACAATGGTTAAGTGTTCAACTGCTAACCTAAAAGTCGGCAGTTTGAATCCACCAACTGCTCCTTGGAAACCCTATGGGACAGTTCTACTCTGTCCTATACGGTTACTATGAGTCAGAACCGACTCAACGGCAATGGGTTTGTTTTATTTTCTTTTTAATAACCATTCAAAAGGGGCCCTGGTGGCACAACAGTTCAGTGCTTGACTGCTAATCTAACGATTGGCAGTTTGAAACCACTTAGCAGCTCCACGGGTTAAAAGACATGGAGATCTTCTTCCATAATGATTACTGCCTAGAAAACCCTATGGGGGGAAGTTCTACTCTGTCACGTAGAGTCACTATGAGTCAGAATCGACTTGACGGAACTTAACAACAACAATTATTCAAATATATACTTTTCAAAATATACATGCATCATTAAGGATTCAATACAGGGAACAAAAGCCGTTCTAGGTATTCTGAGCAGTAAGGGATATAAGAAAGAAATTAAGAAATCTAGGAAACTAGAAGTCAGAGAGCCAGTTCTTACCCTTCAGGTAATGGCATCAGAGATCCTGAAGAAGCTGCTGTCCATTAGTGGTCAGGAAACAGTAGGAAATTACAGCTGATATTATGGCTATTCTAACAGCCTGGATGCGGCAAGATAGTGGGACATCTGTGTTCAGCCTCTGCAAAAACTCCTATCTGTTGGAACTATTAAATCAACGTCCTCTATTGCTAGAAGAATGCCCTCTGTGTCTCTCCTGCTTTCTAAATCTCATGTTGGAGCATCTCACTGGCAGACTCTAGTCTAGAATCCCGGAGACCAAGGAGTCTGGGAAATGTAGGTTTTATGATTCAAATCTTTCAGATCATGGGAGAATATTAAAATAGGTGGCAATTGATGCTGATTGCCTATAGACATTATCTAACTGAATACATACCTGGATTGAACAAATATTGTTTGTCATTATTAGATGTTTTGAGGGGAGATACTTAATGGTTAGGAGCTCAGGCTTCAAACTGATGGGCCTTAAATTGTTTGCCAGTTACCAACTGTATGAACTGATAAATAACTCTTCAAAAGATCTTACTGAGTAGGTACTATTACACTTTCTATTTTACGTATTAGGAAACTGAGCCCTACCTCAACAGTATACAACGTCATTGCTGTGTTTGTGAGATTAATAATAAATATAAAGTACCTATGACAAAGCTGGTACATGATAATTACCCAGTAAATGTGAGTTAATATTATTGTACTAATATGCTATATGTATATATACATTGTCAGGTAACAAGATTAGAGTAGAACTATTCAGACTATATCTTTTCACTATTTTCTGTTTACGTTATTCATTAAAATGCACTTTTGTTTTTGCCTATACATTTTTCATTGATAAAATTTAATTTTTTTTTAAATGAATGTCTATGTAAGTGGACTACATTTAGTCATTTTGACTGAATTATTTTAAAGCATGTTTAATGTGATTTATTAATATATGAAAATTGTTCAGAAATTGATCCACTTGTAAATTAACTAGAGGTGCCTCAAAATGATTAATATCAGCAGATTAGATTAGAGGAAATCATAATTGTAGGATTTGCAAATCATTAAAGTTAATAACAAAATCATTTTCTTTCATTCATTAGCAGTTATTTCTAAAAACATTTTAGTTTTGTTTAATCAGTGGAAATAGATTATAGAATTGATTTTGTAGTTTTAAACACCTATATTTTAGTTCATTTTTGTTATCCTAAAATGAGTTTGCTTTTGAAAACCCATTTTATTTCACTGGATTTTGTTTTTATTTTCTACTTCTCCTCTATGCTTCGGAAGAACTCTATATATCTCTCTGTCTCATTATGTATCACCCTATGTTTCAACTGTTTTGTCATTATATATGAGATACCTACCAATATTTAGCACCTAGCATTGGCGCCTGATAATATTAGGATCTCAACAAGAACTTAAACAATAAAACTAGTGACCCTAATAATTCAAACACACGCACATACACACATTTTTTTTTTAACATTCAGCTTGCAGGAGAAACAGTATAAGTATGATCTCCCTAAATCTACCTTTCAAATTTCAGACAAATGCCCTAGTTTACTGAATTTAAATCACTTATAGAACCCTAGCAGTAAGGGAGTCTGAAAAAATTATGTTTATAATCTTCCAACCTGTGCAGTACAGTAAGACACAGTAGAAGAAGAGCATAATGACCCCTTCAGCAAGTCTCCATATTTGTTATGCTGTGCTATCTGCCTTATGTACAAGGGCACTCAATCTCTTGCCTTTCCTGACCATATAAGGAAGTTATTATCACCCTTGTTTATAGAAGAAGAAACTAGGGCTTATAAAAGGGAAGTGACTTGTCTAAAGTCACATGTAACTACAGGATCTAGTTCCAGCGCTCATCTGAACATGTTACATCTGAATTCTATGGTATTATTATTATTTTGTATATATAAGGCTTGACTTAAACTGTTATTTGTATTGGGGAAGACTAATAGGGTCATACACAAATTTAGTTCTTAAAATAATAACCATAAATTTATATTTGAAAAAAAATACTTCAGGTGCAAACAATTTATGCTCAACTGCTGAACTAAACGTTGGTGCTTCAAATTTATCCAGCTGTACCATGGAAGAAAAGGCCTGACAATCTTTTCCTGTGAAGATTACAGCAAGAAAAGCCTGTGGAACAGTTCTACTCTGTAACTCATGGGGTCACCATGAGTCGGAATCCACTAACATAGATATAGATAGATGTACCTGTGTGTGGTATATGCATAATTAAACATACTAAAGTGTTAAATGTACCAAAACCCTCTTGCCATCGAGTCGATTCTGACTCAAAGCAGCCCTTTAGGACAGAGAAAAACTGCTCCA
>NW_004443969.1:14984195-14985588 GCF_000243295.1 Trichechus manatus latirostris
AATAAGGTTAAAAAGAAAATAAAAAAGAACAAAATAAGCTATTAACAAGGGAATCTAGGGAGACCAGGAAAGATTCTATTGAAAAATCTCATTTATCTACACACTTTTCCTTAGAGTTCTTACTTACTTGGTTGTTGTTCTTGTTAGTTGCCTTTAACCCATGGGAACTTTATGTATAACAGATTTTATGTATAGCATTGCCCTACCTCTGCCAGCTTCATGATTTTTGTTACATTTGAGTCCATTTACTTCATAGGCTTCAATTATCACTCTACATTGAATGACTCCCAAATCTTCATTAATTCCTCTGACCATTCTCTCATGCTCTAATTCTTAACTTTCTCCTACTTCCTGGACTACTGAAGGAAGAAGTCCAAGCTGAACTGAAGGCAGTGGTGAAAAACAAGGCTCAGGCATTGATGCAATACTAACTGAGATGTTTCAACAAACAGATGCAACACTGGAAGTGCTCACTTGTCTATGACAAAAAAATTGGAAGACAGTTACCTGGCCAACCAGCTGGAAGAGATCCATACTTGCACACATTCCAAAGAAAGGTGATCCAACAGAATGAGGAAATTATCAAACAATATCATTAATATCACACACAAGTAAAATTTTACTAAAGATTATTCAAAAGCAGTTACAGCAGAACATCCACAGGGAACTGCCAGAAATCCAAGCTGGATTCAGAAGAGGACGTGGAATGAGGGATATCATTGCCGATGTCAGATGGATCTTGGCTGAAAGCAGAGAATACCAGAAAGGTGTTTACTTGTGTTTTATTGACTATGCAAAGGCATTCAACTGTGTGGATCATAACAAATTACGGAAAACATTGCAAAGAATGGGAATTCCAGACCACTTAATGTGGAATCAATATGGAGACCAAGAGGCAGTTGTTGGAACAGACAGGGGGATACTGCATGGTTGAAAGTAAGGAAAGATGTGTGTCAGGGTTGTATCCATTCATCATACTTATTCAATCTGTATACTGAGCAAATAATCTGACAAGCTGGACTGTAAGAAGAAGAACGTGGCATCAGGATTGGAGGAAGGCTCTTAACCTGTGATATGCAGATGACACAACCTTGCTTGCTGAAAATAAAGAGGACTTGAAGCACTTACTGATGAAGATCAAAGACCACAGCCTTCAGTATTGATTACACCTCAACATAAAGAAAACAAAAATCCTCACAGCTGGACCGTAAGCAACATCATGATGAACAGATAAAAGATTGAAGTTGTCAAGGATTTCATTTTACTTGGATCCACAATCAACGCCCATGGAAGCAGCAGTCAAGAAATCAAACAATGCATTGCATTGGGCAAACCTGTTGCAAAAGACCTCTTTAAAGTGTTAAAAATGAAAGATGTCACTTTAAGGACTAAG
>NW_004443969.1:14986423-15001098 GCF_000243295.1 Trichechus manatus latirostris
ATAAATCTCCTGGCTTCTAGTTCTTTCTCAACTTGGCCCATCTTATATACACTGCCAAGTAAATCTTTAAACACAATTCTGGCTGTGTCACTGCCATGTTCAAAAATCTTCAGAAGCTATCATATATCAACTAAAAACCCTGACATCCAACGCCACTTATGAATTACATCTAACCATTATTATTATTATTTGTTTTGTATCTCATAACTCTTCTGTAATGTAACCATGCTGGACTCCTTGTAGTTCATTAAATGTGCTCTAAAGCTTTCTGCCTGCATACTTTTTGCTCAGTCTGTTCTCTCCAATGAAAATATCCTTCTTTTTTTTTCTCTTCTGTTTTATTTGCCCGTCTTTAAACATCTATCTTAAATTTCATATTTTCTATGAAGAGATTCCTAATGTCCCTAAGTGATACACTTTTTCTGTTAAAATGTCTTTTTTTTTTTTTGGCTTTTACAGTTCATATAGATTTTCTCATGCTTTTAATGTGGTTTTTCACTTCCTCCTTGGTATCTAAACCTTTCTTAGTTATCGGTGTATTCCTTAGTGCATACGGTAGGTGCTCAGCACTGCATCAAAAGCACTCACTAGAAGAAAGTTTAATAAGGCAGGGAGCACAATTACAGACGGCAACAACTAGCACGTGATAGGAAGTAGAAGTGAAAGCTTGCATTCAAGGGTTAATTAGACATCATACCAGTGTGGGGAAATTGTGAAATGTTTTTCTACCAGAATGGGCTTGATGAGTAAGTACTTTATACTTCAGAACTGCGTCCGTGCACATGCTGGGGCTAAGCCATGGAACTAGTTAAGCAGATCTTCAGTTTAACCTTGATACAGTCTCAGAGAGGCATCATTTGACAAGCCAAAAAACTTTCCCAGGCCAATCTGTTTAGCTTTGGTGATGACCTGAGAAATCTAGCAAACACTGAGTAGAATCTACTGTAGAATATTATTCCCAAAGATCTTTTACTATTTTTTTTTATTCAGTGCTACTTGCACAATAAAATCCATTATTTCACTTCACATCAAGTAATGCCCTAAAAACTTACAAGAGTATAGTTTAAATCTCTTCACAAACCATCAGATACTCAAAAATGAAACTTTTTGTAGATCAAATTATTTTTTTCCTAATAGAATTACAGTAATCTGCATACACTATGAGTAGTGAAAAAAGAAGATTAGAAAAGTGCTTGATGATGTTCATCTCTGATAGTTTGCTGGATTTATCAGAGGACTCTTATAAATGTCAAAGTTTTAATCAGATTGGGTAAAGAGTATAAAACTTAAGATTCTTTTAACCAATAGGAAGTTAGGAAGTGGTAGGAATTAATCATCTTAATTACTTATATCTTTTGATTCTAACAGACTGAATTTCTTCTGACAAAGAAGATGATGTGCAATGTATAACAATCTTTTAAACACCATCATATCTTGGCTTTGATACAGTATTCTCTGAAAACAAAACTCTACACTTCAATCTCAGGTTTTAATAGCAGCATGCAATAATTCTGTTGGCAAGAACTAAAGAGTGAAGGTGAGTTTATATTCAGTTTAGTCAAAGACCTTTCAATTCATTTCTCTTACTTGCTGATTATTTCTCTTAGTTTTGTTTTTGTAGAAGTCTTGGGACAAAAATGAATCAAAAGCAAATAAATATTTTTCCTACAGAACGTTTATACAGAAATGCATATAGGGATTGGATGATGATCCTCTAAGTTAACGGTATGAATATAATTAAAAAATGAAATAGGATGGTAGGAAAATAATTTAAAAATGAAACAGGAATGACAACTATCTTTCATCACATAATATAATCCATAAGATGATATTTCACCTAAATAAGTGTATTAAATGACAAGGATCTGTCATTTAAACCCTGAACTGACTTTTTATTAACGTGAAGTAAATTTAATCACACATATAAAAGGTAAAGAACTCTTTGCTACCCAAATGGGCCTGCGTTTATTTTAAAAGTGAAGTTTCTCAAACCCACGTATAGACAAACAAGAAATGTCTGTCTGAAAAGAGGAAAACAACAACAAAATGAACATAACAACAAATGGAATTAAAATGAACTTTAATGAGTCAAAATACCCCCTTTTTTTAATTAAAGGAGAAATAATGATCTATTTCACCTTTGAAAAATTCCAGCCATGAATTGGTATCGTTTCATCACACACAGTTTATCCATTTGTTTTGGACTAATTATTCATCCATGTTTCCAAGTCTATATAAATTGACTTTCTTACCAGAATATGAATTTATTAAGGGGAAATACTATGTCTTATTATTATTTAAGTTAATATGATATAGCAAAATGTTTTAAAAAATGGTAGTCACTCCAATATCTGTGGATTAATGAATGCTGTTGTTGTTAGGTGCCATTAACTTGATTCAGACTCATAGCGACCCCATGTGACAGACTGGAACTTCCCCAGAGGGTTTCCTAGGCTGTAATCTTTATGGGAGCAGATCTCCAGGTCTTTCTTCACCAGAGCATCTGAGTAGGTTAGAACCACCAGTCTTTCAGTTAGTAGCCTAGCACTTAACCGTTGCACCACCAGGGCTCCTTGGTTACTTAATAAACATTTTAAAATTACTTTTGGCAGTCTACTCAATTGTGTTAGGAAGTTTGCTGTCCTCTTTTCTTCTTTTTCTATGACAGCACACTATAGGCTGTCCCCGGGTTACAAATGAGATTCCTTCCTGAGTGTGTCTTTAAGAATTTGTAGGTAAGTCAGAACAGGTGCATATGATTCTTACTTAGCCTTACTTTCGTGTAAGAACCCTGGTGGTATAGTGGTTAAGAGCTATGGCTGCTAAACAAAAGCTCAGCAGTTTGAATCCACAAGCCCCTCCTCGGAAACTCTATGGAGCAGCTCTACTCTGTCCTACAGGGTCACTATGAGTTAGAATCAGCTCTATGGCAATGGGTTTGGTTTGATTGGTTTTAGTGTCAGAAAAGGCTCAAAGCTTTTTCAAAGATGTAAAAGCTGCATGTGCAGCGAGTGAAGGTGATTGTGATGAAGAATTTGTTGCGAGTAGAGGTTGGTTCAATCTTTTCAAAGTGAGGGCAAATTTACATAACATTAAAGAGCAACTATGAGTTGTGCATAAGTCGGACATACGTAACCCAGGGACGGCCTCTATACCTCTAGTTCTATATTATGTTAAAAATAAAGGGGAAATAACCAACTAGAGTAAGTCAATCACTACATTATCCTTTTTAGGACAGAATGCCTCCAAGATGTATCTCTCTTCAACTACAAAAAATGCTGAAAAGACAGAGAGATTACAATTTTAGTTTTGAGGGAGAAAATAAAGGTTGTGTTCTAAAATTTCTATTCCTGACCAAGAAATACATTAAATATAAAGACAACATAAATATAGTCTCAGATATTAAAAACTCAGAAAGTTTACCTCTTAGGGATTTACATTTTAAGATGGAAATTTAAGAAGTCATTTCTAGAGATAAAATAAATAAATAAGTCAGAATATAACATTCTTTGCAAGAAAAACAAGTAAATCGGGAAATTTTGAAGGTGTGAAGATTCTCTAAAAGACAGAAGATGAGATCACATTGTTTATCATTGGAAGTTAAAATGTCAGATCATATCAACATTGTTTGCTGGTGAGAGTGGGGGAAAATAAATGAGAAAGTAAAAGAAGATAAGTTTTTTTATTTGCTTCCTTGTTTAAAGGGAAGATATAGATACTAATTACCTACAGATGTCTAAAACATGTAAGTCTAAGTTGTTAAAATATAAGAACAATCACTATGGACATGCAATATGTATATACCTTAGAGATCAGAATAAGAAAACATACACACGCAAACACTCACATACACACAGAAAACCCAGTGTCAGAGAAAGGAAAATAGAAGATACAACGATTAAGTCTATAATAAGTCTATGTTATAAACTAAATCTATAACAACAATGAAGATGAATGGATTGAGAGTGTTGAAGATTTAGATTTTCTTCTTTTTTTGGTAAAAAAAATACCTTGCTTATTTATTAAACACACCAAAAACAAAACCTGTTCTATCACTCAACACATAACTCCTAAGAATCTATTATGTTTTAGGCCCTATATAAAATTCTGGTGATAAATAAAACAAGTCAACATTTTGGTTTTCACAAAGGCTCTTTGAAAGTGGAAGAAGCATGTAATGAAACACACATTTCATATATAAACGTATGCTTAGATATGAATACACGTTAGATAATAATGTGACTTGCACATGTGTATGCATAACTGTTTGCATTTTTAAATATAATCATTAATACAGAACATGAATGACACTTTAAGATTTACTTGGAACAATTACAGAATCAAAGGATAATTTTTAAAGGCTAAAAACATGACTTTCATACAAAAATTAAACCAACATATGTCACAATTTATTTAACTCATTAGTGGGGAAATCAGTAAAATGGTAAAGCTGGTGAAAGTTATTATATGAAAGACAGAAGTATTTCTAGTTATTGAAACAAAGAATTCTGAAATGAGAAATAAATATACCAGGCGGAAAGGAACATCGAAGAAACTCCCCAGTTTCAACATTGGTACTGAACAGAAAATAAAAATCTCCACCCTGAGAATTTGTAATGATGAGCCAGCCTTTATCTAGGTTTGCAGTCTGTGTATGGCCAAAAATCCATTTTTGATGTTTGAATTATGACAAATTTTAAGCTTGACAACTCCCCCATCCCCATTTGTCCCTTACCTGGGCAAGCCAGTAAGAAAACTTGCAGACTCCTTTTCTTGGTGCCAGTGGGAAGACCACACCATGCAAACCCCAGCTCTGAAGGGGACTGGGGTTGGGGGAGGCTTACTTGGGCACCACTTTCTAACCACAATAAAAGCCAAAGCTGCCAGACTTACTTCACTCAGGCTACCAGGATCAACTTGCTCCTACTCTACCATCCCTGGGAAGTCCCATGGTTGAGTAATCAACTTTTCATATTCTCTCAGTTCATGTAGTGTCATCAATCTCGACTCAACATCTGAACTGTTCTGCTGAGAGGGAGTCCATCCCACCCTCCACAGGGTGAACAATAAATGCTTACACTTAAAACAACAATTATTATTGTTATTATTATTACCAATACTGGATACTTTAGTACAGCACCATATTTCCTTTACAAGGTGGACACACCCAGATGTTATAACTTTGGTTGTTAGTAAGTCACAACTGTTCTCTTCTCCAGAGAATTAACCTTAACCAAATGGGAGCCCACTTGCCTGGGAGATTACACCCATCTCAAGAGACGCTCTACAAGCAATGATTGAGTACAAAAGGCTGCCCCTCTTGCCTTAAGGTCATACTAACTAATGCAATTCACTCTTCAGAGCTCTCTGTGAGATAAGCTATATTTCTAGTTGAAACTATATTCTTGCTTAACTCTTTCCCTTGCCTTCTTCTGTATTTCTCACTCACTTTCTCATAGAAACTCCCCACAAAGAATTACAAGCAAGTGAATTTCTGTCTCCGGTGCTACTTCTATGGAACTTGACCTAAGACAGTTATCTTCAAGTAAGGAAGGGAACAGAGTGGAAAGGACAAAGACAGAAGCTAGAGTTTCTGAAGATACCTCATTTATCAGACATAATTTTGAGAGTCATGTAGTTATTTTGCCTAACTATAAAAAAAATAAGTTTTAAAATGCAATCCCTAGAAATCATAATCAAAATGAGAGAAATTTACTAATATGTGTGTTTAGTTACTCGGCATAACCACAAAGAAGAAAACACTGCAAGTAACATTAAAACACTGCAATGTGCTTGTACATCTTTAGTGAGAGAAGGATAAAAAATGAAATAAAAAAGTTAACTGTTTTCAGTAATCACATTTTTGGGATGTGGTATTGGGTTGCTATTCTACGACTGTCTTATGTGGATTTGAGAATAAAGCAAATGCAAAATTATATTGGTATCATTAAGGGTCAATATTTTTATTATTAAAAAAAGGAAAAAAATATTGCCTAGTAGTCCTGAATATGAAATTAGAAATTAGCCACTCATATCCATTAAAAAAGATCAGACTCAATAAGATCCCCTAACACTCATATTATGGTCTCTAATACCTTACCTTTTTTCTTTCTTTAATAAAACAAAACTTGGAGTGAAATGGCTGACTCCGTTGTTTGCATCAGGAAATGAACAAGATGAGCCTGAATCATCTTATCATACACAGAGCAGAAAAGATATCAAAGACAAGAAGGATCATATGAAATGGATTCATGAGTCAGCTTGGAGAGTTTCCCATTAGGCAAAGAGGAGAAAACTTGGGCATTAGTAAGAATATAAAGCACAATGCATTGAAACACATCGAATTTGGTTATATCCATGAATTAATAATGCTATTTAAAGACAGACAGACAGATAGACAGATCATAGATGTTGTTAAATTAGGTGCTATTGTCGAGTTGGTTGCAGCTCATAGGGACCCAATGTGACAGTATACATATATATACATATATATATATATCTGGAAGGTGTTAGAGAACCAACTCATTATTTTTATAACTAATAAATAAAGGACAAAATTCAAACATCATTATATAACTATTTTAGTTAATAAATGAAGGAAGAATGATTCAGTTAGAATATCACCATTTTTAAACCATCGCTGAGCTAATGGATGTAGGCAATGATCACCAGTGCCTGCTGGCATCAAATAAAGAGGAACAAATAAATGATAGAATCCTCCTGAAGAAAATACAGACACCATCTTTGAAATGCATTGCCCAAAGGTCAAATCTAAATCTTATAAATACTCTAGATTTAACTACTAATCTACATGAAATTCAAATGTCAGAGAAGCATGTTAAATAACTCAGGGATGCAGTCAGCAAAATGCAGAAAGTAGGAAAACTGTACAGGCCAATAACTAAATTGCCAGGAAAGAGGAAGAGAAAGAGATTACTTATAGCAGTGGTTTCCTCTTAAAAATCTTAGTGTCCAGGTTACATTCCATATCTCATACCAATTAAATCCAAATTCCAAATTTCTGGAGATGGAAGCCAGACATCTGTATTTTTAAAGATCCCCAGGTGATCTCCATGTGTAGCAAAATTGGAATACCGCTTACATATAGATTAAAAAAGACTAAAGAGACCTATCAAGCAATGTTGCAGTGCTTGGACCTTTTTCAGACCTTATTCAAGCAAACCAACACAAGAAAAAAAACAAACATAAAATTATTGGTGAAATTTGAACACTGACTGGATAAAAAACAACAATTTTTCATTTTTTTAAAATATAATTATAATACTTGGCTATTTTTTAAGTTCTAATGAGGAGCCCTGGTGGCAAGGTGGTTAAGAGTTCAGCTTGGTTGGCAGTTGGAATTCACCAATGGCTCCTTGGAAAACTATGGGGCAGTTTTACTCTGTCCTATAGGGTCACTATGAGTTGGAATCGACTTGACGGCAATGGGTTTGGGTTTTTTTGATAGGTTTAAAGACATAATGAAATGTTTATGTGTGAAATTATATGATACACTCTTGAGTGGATGGGGGTATAGACGTGATACAATCTTGAGTAGGGGGAATAGATGTGTACATATATATAGAGAGAGAAAGAGAGAGCCCTGGCGGCACAAACTGATAAACACTAGATTTGCTAACCGAAAGGTTAGTGGTTTGAACCCACCAAACCACTCCATGGGAGAAAGACCAGACAATCTGCTTCCATAAATCTTATAGCCAAGAAAACCCTATAGGGCAGTTCTACTCTGTCACATGAGGTCAATATGAGTTGAAATCGATGGAAGTGAACCTAACAGCAACAGCAAATATATATATATGTATACATATGTGTATATATATATATATATATATATATATGAAACAATGTTGGTCATGAGTTAATATTGTTGGAACTCTGTGATAGATGTAGGGGGTGGCAAGACTGTGAAGGTCCTCAGATTTTACCCTACTTGCAAGCTAACAAATTAGCTTGCCACAGTTTAGTGAATGCTAGCAAATATATGAGACTTCTGGGACAAAGACAAATGAGTTTATTACTCACAGCAATAGCAATAGCCAGAGTATTAGCACTAGTTCCCTGAACCCCAATTCCTATATGACAACAGAATAGGGCCAGATGACACCTGTACATTCAGTAGGTTGCATTACAGGAGAAGAATCTTGAGCTTAAGGAAGCTAAATCTTTCATAATGGCCTGTACGCTTACTTCACCTTTGTCCCAGAAGTAGGCATCATCTTTATTATAACACAGACCCATTTGCCATCAAGCTGATTCTGACTTATGGCAACCCCATGTGTGTCAGAATAGAACTGTGCTCCATAGTGTTTTCAATGACTGATCTTTTAGAAGCAGATTGCCAGGTCTTTCTACTGAGGTGCCTCTTGGTAAACTCTAATTACCAAACTTTTTGTTATCAACCAAGCATGTTAACCATTTGCACAACCCAGGGATTTCCATGTCCAGCTTCCAAGGCTGTTCACTACAGAAATAACTTTGAAAAGATAGTCCAGAAGAAAGGGAGTCGGTGTCTCTGCTCATAGGACTGGCACAAAAGACCCATAGAGAAATGTCTCCCAACAGGGTTCATTTTACTAATATCTCTACCATTGTACATTTTGAATTTTTTATAATCAAAAAGAAATAAACAAACATATCAGTAATCACAATGAATGTAAACAGAGTAAGTGCTCCAATTCAAATAACGATTACCAAACTATTACAGAAAAAATTCTAGCTATGTACACAACATACGAGTCATACCCACAACCAAGAAATATACAAGAGTTTACAACTAAAATGACAGAAACATATATTCCAGGCAAATATTTACCAACAGATAGCTGTTATTGTTATATCTTATATAACAGACTAAATATAAAATTCCTTATTAGAGATGAGGAAAAAGATTTAGTTCAGCAAGAAAATAATATATTTCCAAATTTATATGTTCCCAAAGGCATACTTAAAATACAAAGCAAATATCAACAGAGTTAAAGTAGAAGTTAATACATTCATTATCATCGTAGGAGATTTTAACATTTCTATGTTAATAATTGAGAAATCTGACAGAAAAAAGAATCTCTAAGCATCTGCAAGATTTGAATAAGATAATTAGCAAGTTTGATTTAATGGACATTTTATAAGAATGCAGTCAGTGAAAGAATTGTATGGTGCATTTAGCCAACTATAAGATCCAAAGCTATAGAACCAGGTCCAAAAAATTCCAAACGACTTCTTTCATGCAAACCACATTCTCTGACTACAATATAACTTTTAGAAATCAAGAACAAAACGATAAACAGAAAAATCCAGAAAGTTTTTCCTTCCTATATTAGTTTTCTAGGCTCCCTAGCAAATTACCACAAACTTAGAAGGTTATGAAAACAACTATTTAGTATCTCATAGTTCCTCTAGGTCAGAATTCCAGGCAGTGCTTAGCTGATGTCTAGTTACCTAGTGCTGCTGTAGCAGAAATACCACAAATGGGTGGCTTTAAAGAACACAGATTTACTTTCTTACAGTTTTGGAGCCTAAAACCCAAATCAGGGCCTTAGCCATGTCAGTTTCTTCCTTGTAGGTAGTCCCAGGCATTGCTTGCTTCCTTGGCGTGTAGATAATCCTCACGTGGCATCTGCCTTCCCCATATCTGAGTGGCTTTGTGTCTAATCTGCTCTTTTTAAAGCTCAGAAGAGATTAGATTTAGAACCCACCTTACTGGGGTACAAACTAACAAACCTAACAAAGGAAGTCCTTTTTCCAAACAGGATTGCACAGGGTTAGGGGTAAGGATTCCAATATATATTTGGTAGGGAGGAGTGGACACTATTCAGTCCACAATGTCTGGGCTCTCTGCTCATAATCTTTCAATGCTGCATTCAAGATATTGGTAGGGCTGCATTCTCATCTGGCATTTGTGGTTATCTACATGGATGGCAGAAGTCAGGTTCTTACAGTTGTAGGACTGAGGTTCTCATTTGCTTGCTGGCTATCAGCTGAGGGGTTCTCTTAGCTCCTAAAGACTGTACGTAGGTCCTAACCATGTGGCTCCCTCACAACATGGCAGCTTTTTTGTTCAAAGGCAGCAGAAGATTCTCCCTCCAGTATGTTACAATGGAGCCTTATATAACATGAATAATCATGGGAGTGATTATCCAATAACCTTTTCTATAAAATGTAACCTAATCAAATCAACAACTATCCTATCACATTCACAAATTATATGGAGTGTGTACACCATAGAGAATTCCTGGGAGCAAAGGATAACATGCTTAGCTGATGACAGAAAGATTGGAGGATGGAGTCCACCCAGAGGCACCTCAGAAGGAAACCCTGGTGATTTGCTTCTGAAAAGATTACAGCCAAGAAAACTATATAGAGCAGTTCTACTCTGTAATACACGGAGTCCCTATCAGTCAGAATCAACTTGACTGCAACAGAATTTGATTTGTTGAACACTTGTTTTAAAAAGAGCTCTCACTCCATTACTTTTTTAAAAATTTTGTTTAATATTTTTATTTTCTGTTACCTCCTCTGGAGAAAAGCCCTGGTGGCGCTGTGGTTAATTGCTTGGCTACTAACTGAAAGGTTGGCAGTTTGAACCCACCAGCCGCTCCGTAGGAGAAATATGTAGCAGTCTGCTTCCATAATGATTACAGCCTTGGAAACCCTATGGGGCAGTTCTCCTCTGTCTTATATGGTTACTCTGAGTCAGAATCGACTCGACAGCTGTGAGTTTGATTTTGATGATAGGGTCACTATGAGTTGGAATCGAGTGGACAGCAACAGGTGTGGTCTGGTTTTTTCCTCTTTGGAATCTAATCATCATTCGATTAGATGATTAGATTTCATGCTTAGAAGAGAGCTTGGAACGTGAGTGATACTCAACAATGCTGAATGTGTGAATATATGATATATATGGTTTCTACAAAATCATGGTTCAACATTTGGGGAAAAAAATCAACTTTTAACACTACCTTATAATGTAACACCAGAATCAAATATAGAGGAGATAAAAGTTGTGTGTATTTTGCATGTATGCACATATATATAAAACCTTGTGGATTGAGGAGGCATATCTAAGAATGACACCAAATTCTGGAGCCATAAAGCATAAAAGTGAAAATTTTTTTCTTTTTTTTTTTTTAATTGTGCTTTAGATGAAGGTTTACAGAACAAATAGTTTCTCATTAAACAGTCAGTACATATACTGTTTTACGACATTGGTTAACAACCCCACGACATGTCAACACTCTCCCTTCTCGACTTTTTGTTTTTTGTCTTTTGGTGAAAATATACATAGCCAAAGATACACCATTTCAAAAATTTCTACGTGCACAATTCAGTGACATCAATTACATTCTTCCAGTTGTGCTGCTATTCTCACTTTAGATGAAGGTTTACAGAACAAAATAGTTTCTCATTAAACAGTTAGTGCACATGATGCCCTATGACAATGGTTAACAACCCCATTACATGTCAACACTGACCTTACTCAACCTTGGGTTCCCTATCATCAGCTTTCCTGCCCCTTCTGCCTTCTAGTCCTTGTCCCTGGACTACTGTGCCTCATTAGTCCTGTTTTGTTTTATGGGGCTGTCCAATCCCCGGCTGAACGGTGAACCTCGGAAGTGGCTTCACCCCTGAGCTAAAACGGTGTCTGGGGGCCATATTCTTGGGGTTTCTCCAGTCTCTTTCAGGCCAGTAAATCTGATCTTTGTGTGTGTGTGTGTGTGTGTGTGTGTTAGAATTTTGCTCTACATCCTTCTCCAGCTCTGTCCAGAACCCACAAGAGTGAAAAATTTAACAGTATAATAAAATTTCCATACACTGGAAAACACCATTTAATTGTTAAGAAATAAACTAAAAACTTATAAAATAGTTTTAAATAAGAATCATACAATTTAATAATAATGCTATATAATGATAATATATAAATTTAAAAAAAAAGGAAAAAAAATAGCAAATTTTTAAAATGGACTAAAGATACTACCAGAAAAATCTCAGAGTAAGAAATTCAATGGCCCATGGTTAATAACCACGTGAAAAATGTTTTACTTTTCCATTAAAGGAGTAGACATTAAGGCAGCAAAATGCCTTTTTTTTTTCTTTCCCCACCTACTGATTGGTAAAAGCAAAAAAATAGTGGCATTCAAAGTTAAGAAAAAGTCTTCTCATATGTTTTCAGTGGGAAGGCAAATTGATGTGGTATTTCATTTTTTTATTTTTACTGTTGTACTTTAAGTGAAACTTTCCATTTCAAGTGAGACTCTCATACTAAAATTTATACATACATTGTTATGTGACCCTAATTGCTCTCCCTGTACTGTGACAGCACACTCCTCCTTCCCACCCCTGATTTCCCGTGCCCATTCAACCAGCTCCTGACCCTCTCTGCCTTCTCATCTCACCTCTGGACAGGAGCTGCCCATTTAGTCTCACGTATCTCTGGAGATAAGAAGCAAACTCTTCACAAGTATCATTTTATGTCCCATAGTCCAGTCTAATCTTTGTCTTGAAGAGTTGGCCTCGGGAATGGTTTTAGTTCTGGACTGACAGAAAGTCCAGGGGCCATGCTTTCTGGGGATTCTCCAGTCTCAGTCAGACCATTAACTCTGGTCTTTTTATGTGAATTTGAGTCCTGCACCCTGCTTTTCTCCTGCTCCATAAGGGACTCTCCATTGTATTCCCTGTCAGGGAGGTCATTGATGGTAGCTGGGCACCATCTAGTTCTTCTGGTCTCAGGCTGATGTGGTCTCTGGTTTATGCGGCCCTTTCTGTCTCTTGAGCTAATACTTTCCTTGTGACTTTGGTGTTCTTCATTCTCCTTTACTCCAGGTGACTTGAGACCAATGGATGCATCTTAAAAGGCTGCTCGCTAGCTTTTAAGACCCCAGACACCACTCACCAAAGTAGTATGCAGAAGATTTTCTTAATAAACTTTGTTATGCCAATTGACCTAGATGTCCCCTGCAAGCATGGTCTCCAGACCCCCACCCCTGCTACTCTGTCCCTCTAAGTGCTTGGTTGTTGTCTTAGGCTGGGTTCTCTAGAGAAGCAAAACCAGTAAACAGTATAAGTATATATAGAGAGAGATTTATATCAAAGAAACAGCTCATGCGATTGTAAGCGCCAGAACGTCCCAAGTACATGGATTTGGATAGAGGCTTCTTCCAATTCACATAGCCGCAGGGGCTGGCGAACCCAAATTGACAGGTCGGAAAGCAGGACTCTGCTCACAGGCTGTGAAGATGGCTGAATCCCAGGATCGGCAGATAAGCTGATAGCTCAAATCCCAAGAATCAGAAGCCAGAAGAACAGGAGTCAGCTGCAGGATCCAGAGTGAGCAAAAAGGCAGCACGTCTGCTTATATTCAGATGCAGGCCACACCCCCAGGGAAACTCCCTTTCATCTGATTGGCTACTCACACCATATTCAATCATGGGAGTGATCATGTATAAACACTGAGAATCATTGTCCAGCCAAGTTGACACACGATCACACAATCAGGAAACTTCTTAGTTATGGTTTAGTCCAGTTGTGCTGAGTTCCTCTGTAGTGTGCTGTCCTTCCCCTCACAGAAGATAATTCTTGCCTACTATCTAGTTAGTGAATAACCCTCTCCCTCCTACCCCACCCCCTAACCACCAAAGAATGTTTTCTTCTGCGTTTAAACATTTTCTTGAGTTCTTATAATAGTGGTCTTATACAATATTTGTCCTTTTGTGACCGACTAAATTCACTCAGCGTAATGCCTTCCAGGTTCCTCCATGTTATAAGATGTTTCACGGATTCATCGCTGATCTTTATCATTGCGTAGTATTCCATTGTGTGGATATACCCTAATTTGTTTATCCATTCATCCATTGATGGACACCTAGGTTGTTTCTAACTTTTTGCTATCATGAACAGTGCTGCAGTGATCATGGGTGAGTATATATCTATTCGTGTGACAGCTCTTATTTCTCTAGGATATATTCCAAGGAGTGAGATTGCTGGATCGTATGGTACTTCTATTTCTAGTTTTTTAAGGAAATGTCAAATCGGTTTCCAAAGTGGTTGTACATTTTACATTCCCACCAACAGTACATAAGTGTTCTAGTCTCTTCACAACCTCTCCAACATTTATTATTTTGTGTTTTTTGGATTAATGCTAGCCTTGTTGAGATGAGATGACATCTTATTGTAGTTTTGATTTGCATTTCTCTAATGACTAATGATAGTGAGCATTTCTTCATGTGTCTGGTAGCCGCCTGAATGTCTTCTTTGGTGAAGTGCCTGTTCATATCCTTTGTCCGTTTTTTTTTTAAATTGTACTTTAGATGAAGGTTTATAGAACAAATAGTTTCTCATTAAACAGTCAGTACACATATTGTTTTATGACATTGGTTAACAACCCCATGACATTTCAACACTCTCCCTTCTTGACCTTGGAGGATCTTTTGTTTGATGAAAATATACATAGCCAAAGTTACACCATTTCAAAAGTTTCTATATGTACAATTTGGTGATATTGATTACATTCTTCCAGTTGTGCTACTATTCTCACTATCCTTTTCCAAATTATTCCATCACCGTTATCTTCAACTCACTGCCCCCTAGGCTTCCCAACAAAACTTTTGAGTTGCTGTCATCAATTTAATCTCACATAGATAATTCTTTTTTTTTTTTTTTTT
>NW_004443969.1:15003817-15006643 GCF_000243295.1 Trichechus manatus latirostris
ATGTTGAACCATCCTTGCATACCTGGTATGAATCCTACTTGGTTGTGGTGTATCATGTTTTTGATATGATGCTGAATTCTATTGGCTAGAATTTTGTTGAGAGTTTTTGCATCTATATTCATGAGAGATATTGGTCTGTAATTTTCTTTTTTTGTGGTGTCTTTGCCTAGTTTTGTTATCAGGGTTATGCAGGCTTTGTAAAATGAATTCTGAAGTATTGCCTCCTTTTCTATGTTCTGAAATAGTTTGAGTAGTACTGGTATAAGCTCTTCTCTGAATTTGTGATAGAATTATCCAGTGAAGCCATCTGGACCAGGGTTTTTTTTGTTGTTGTTGTTGGGAGTTTTTTTTAAATTATCTTTTCAATCTCTTCTCTTGTTAGGGGTCTGTACAGATTTTCAACATCGCTTTGTGTTAGTTTGGGTAGGTAGTGTGTTTCCAGATTTATCCATTTCCTCTAGGTTTTCCAATTTGCTGGAGTATAGTTTTTCATTAATACCCTGTCATAATCATTTTGATTTCATTTGGGTTTGTTGTAAAGTCCCCCATTTCTTTTCTTATCTGTGTTGTTTTTGTCCTGTCCTGTTTTTCTTTTGTTGTTCTGGCCAGTGGTTTGTCGATTTTGTTGATCCTTTCAAAGAACCAACTTTTGGTTTTGTTGATTCTTTCTTTTGTTTTTCTAGTCTCTATTTCATTTATTTCTGCTCTGATCTTCATTATTTCTTGTGTTCTAGTGCTGTGGGCTTTTTTTGCTGTCCTCCTACTGTTTGTTCAAGTTCTGTAGTTAATGTTTTGCTTTTGTCCCTTTCTTCTTTTTAGATATGTGCATCTATTGCTACAAATTGTCCTCTGAGGACTGCCTTTGCTGTGTTCCAAAGTTTTGGTATGATGTTTTTTCACTCTCGTTTGATTATAGGAATTTTTTGATTCCATCTCTGATTTCTTCTATTAACCAGTGATGTATAAGCAGGGTGTTATTCAGTTTCCATGTAATTGATTTTTGTTTCCCTTGGTCTTCCTGTTGTTAATTTCTACCCTTCATGGCATTGTAGTCAGAGAAGATACTTTGTATTATCTCAACATTTTGGATCTTGTTGAGGATTGCTCTGTGGCCTAAGATGTGGTCTATTCTGAAGAATTTTCCATGTGCATTGGAAAAGAATGTGTATTTTGTAGTTGTTGGGTGTAGTGTTCTATACATGTCTTTGAGGTCAGGTTGGGTGATTGTGCCCTTTAGGTCTTCTGTGTGTTTGTTGAGTTTCTTTCTAGATGTACTGTCCTTCACCGAGAGAATTTTGCAGGATATATTATTCTTGGCTAGCAATATTTTTCTTTCAAGGTTTTATATATGTCATCCCATTGCCTTCTTGCCTGCATGGTTTCTGCCGAATAATCCAAGCTTAGTCTTATTGTTTCTCCTCTGTATGTGACTATTTTCTTTCACAAGCTGCTCTCAGGATTCTTTGTTTGTCTTTGGTTTTAGTGAGTGTGATTATGATATGCCTTGGTGATTTTCTTTTGGCATCTATTTTATATGGGTTTCATTGAGCTTCTTGGATGGTCAGCTTTTCATCTTTCAGGATATTGGGGAAGTTTTCTGTCAGCAATCCTTCAATGATCCTCTCTGTGCTTTCCGTTTTCTCCCCCTGTTTTGGTACTCTGATCACTCAAAAACTTTTGCTTTTGATTGTATCCCACATAATTCTCAGGGTTTCTTCATTTTTCTTCATTCTTTTTTCTGATCTTTCCTCAAACAGAGTTGTACACAAGTGTTTTTCTTCAGTTTCTCTGATCCTATCTTCCATCGTTTCAAACCTGCTCCTCAACTCTTCTATGACACTGTCCATTTCTGAACTCCTGTTGTTTATCTTTTGAATTTCTAATTGTTGTTTTTCTATGATTTCTAGTTGTGAATTTATTTTAGCATTTTGTTCCTGTTTTTTTTTTTAATTCTTCCATTTTTTGTTTGTATTTTCCATGAATTTGTCTGCCTTTTCCATGATTTTTTCTATTTTTCCCCCATTTCTGCTGTTTGCTTTAACTCTTGGATAATTCTGAATATTAGAGATTTGAATTCCCTATCAGGTAGTTCTAGTGCCTTCTCTTCTTCTGGAAAGTCATCTAGTGTTTTATTTTGAATGTCTACTAGAATGATCCTGTCCTGTTTTTGTATATGTTTTGATATAGTCTGCTGTCTTCAGGGCATTCAGTAGTTATTTTCCTCATTTATTGATTGTAGATTCGTTTGTTTCATCTTGTTTTTTTGTTTTATTTGGTTATGTATGAGCAGGCGGGCTGTGCTTTTTTGTTTGTTTGCTCGTCTATGGGCACGATACTTTTCACCTCCTTCTCCAATGGGCAGGGTCAGTCACTCACGTATAGTACAGCATGGCAGGTCCAGCTGAAGGGGAGTTGCTGGGATGGGTTGCTTGTCGCATGTACCAGGGCTGACAGAGTGGACCGGGAATCAGTGCAAAGCAGGTTCCAGTGGGCAGTGCTTGTGCTGCTTGGGAGTATGATGTTCAGTGCATGGTGCAGGTAGGCAGGAAGGAGAGAGGAGATTGTGATATGTGGGGCTAAGATGGGTATAAGAAAGAAGAGAGAGAGGAGAGAGGAACAACAGCCAAAAACATACACACAAACAAAAAGGAGTGTTAAGGGAGCTTGCTAATGCAGTGGAGACATAAGAGGCTGAAAAATGGGGAAAAACAAAAATAAAAAAAGAGAAGGGGTAAAAGAAAAAAGTGAATAAATCATGAAACTGGAAATGAAGAAAGACAAAATGGGAATAAGAGAGAGAAGAATACAAAAGAAAGAAGAAAAAAA
>NW_004443969.1:15006983-15009052 GCF_000243295.1 Trichechus manatus latirostris
GGTATTTGAGAGAAAGGAGGGAGAGGTGGTGAGAGGTAAGGAAGAAATCTAAAGAAGCAGAAAAAAGCAACACCAGCAGCCAACAAATGGCACTCAGGTAGTCGGCCAGTGGGAGCAGGTGGAATCCAAGTGACACCAGGGTGGAGCCGGTGCTTCCAGGCCCAGAAACTGTGGCTGCAGGAAGCAGAGTAGCCCGAGCGGGGGTGAAGAAGGGTGGGGGATGGGAAAGTGTATATCCCTAGTTACCAGTTGTTCTCTCTCCTGCTGGAAGCTCCGTGAAGCTGTTTTCTCGTACTCCCTGTTCGCTGATCTCCGATAGGAGTCCAAGATGCTTGATCCATGCTCCGGTAGCTGATAGGGGACCTCTGTATCTCTTTCACTCTCTGTTCTCAGTCAGTTTCTTATTCCATTCAGTGCTTGGCTGAATTATCTCTTCATTTGATAGTTAGGGTTTCAGGACTGATGTGTGACTCTCTTTGACTTAGTTTTTTGGATCTTTGTTGCAGAGATATGGCATGGTGCTTCTGACTATAGTGCCATGTTGCCTGGAAGTCTCACCTTTGCCCATTTTTTAATTGGGTTATTTGTCTCTTTGTTGTTGAGGTTTTGCAGTATCTTGTAGATTTCAGAGATTAGACACTGATCAGATTTGTCATAGCCAAGTTTTTTTTTCCCCCACTCTGTAGGTTGTCTTTTTACTCTTTTGGTGAAGTCTTTTGATTAGCATAAGTGTTTGATTTTTAGGAGCTCCCAGTTATCTAGTTTCTCTTCTGGTGTTTGTGCATTGTTACTTATGGTTCGTATTCTGTTTATGCCATGTATTAGGGCTCTTATCGTGTACCTAGTTTTTCTTCCATGATCTTTATTGTTTTTGATTTTATATTTTAGGTCTTTGATTCATTTTGAGTTTGTGTTTGTTCATGCTGTGAGGTATGGGTCTTGTTTCATTTTTTTTGCCGGTGGATATCCAGTTATGCCAGTACCATTTGTTAAAGAGATTGTCTTTTCCCCAGTTAATGGACTTTGGGCCTTTGTCAAATATCAGCTGCTCATAGATGGAAGAATTTACATCTGGATTCTTAATTCTGTTCCATTGGTCTATGTATCTGTTGTTGTACCAGTACCAGGCTGTTTTGACTACCGTGGCAGTATAATAGGTTTTAAGATCAGGTAGTATGAGGCTTCCCACTTTCTTCTTCTTCAGTAATGCTTTACTTACCCTGGGCCTCTTCCCTTTCCATATGAAGTAAGTGATTCTTTTCTCCATCTCATTAAAAAATGTTGTAGGAATTTGAATCGAGATTGCATTGTATCTGTAGATTACTTTAGGTAGAATTGACATTTTCATAATGTTGTGTCTTCCTATCCATGAGCAAGGTATATTTTTCCACTTATTCAGGTCTCTTTTGGTTTCTTGAAGTAGTGCCTTATAGTTTTCATTGTATAGATCTTTTTACTCCTCTGGTTAGATATATTCCTAAGTATTTTACCTTCTTGGGAGCTATTACAAATTGTATTGATTTGATAATTTCCTCTTCGAGGTTCTTTTTGTTGGTGTGGAGGAATCCAAATGATTTTTGTATGTTTATCTTGTATCCTGAAACTTTGCTGATATCTTCCATTAGTTCCAGTAGTTTTCTTGTGGATTCTTTGTGGTTTTCTGTGTATAAGATCATATCTTCTGCAAGTAGAGATACTTTCACTTCTTCCCTACCAATCTGGATAAGTTTATTTCTTTTTCTAGCCTAATAGCTCGAGCTAAGACCTCCAGCACGATGTTGAATAAGTGTGGTAATAAAGGGCATCCTTGTCTGGTTCCCATTCTCAAGGGTAATGCTTTCAAACGCTCTCCATTTAGGATGATGTTGGCTGTTGGCTTTGTATAAATGCCCTTAATTATGTTGAGGAATGTCCCTTGTATTCCTATTTTGTTGAGAGATTTTATCATGGATTGGTGTTGGACTTTGTCAAATGCCTTTTCTGCATTGATTGATAAGATCATGTGGTTCTTGTCTTTTGTTTTATTTATGTGATGGATTACATTGATTGTTTTTCTAATGTTGAACCAT
>NW_004443969.1:15009443-15029167 GCF_000243295.1 Trichechus manatus latirostris
ATTTGTCCATTTCCTCTAGGTTTTCAAATTTGTTAGAGTACAATTTTTCATAGTATTCTGTTATGATTCTTTTAATTTCAATTGGGTCTGTTGTGATATCACCCATCTCATTTCTTATACAGGTTATTTGCTTCCTTTCCTGTTATTCTTTTGTCAGTTTGGTCAATGGTTTATCAATTTTGTTGGTTTTTTCAAAGAACCCGCTTTGGGACTTGTTAACTCCTTCAATTGTTTTTCTATTCTCTATTTCATTTAATTCTGCTCAAATTCTTATTATTTCCTTTCTTCTGGAGCCTGAGGGCTTGTTTTGCTGCTGTCTTTCTACTTATTCTAGTTGTAGGATTAATGTTTTGATTTTGGTCCTTTCTTCTTTTTGGATGTATGCATTTATTGCTATAAACTGACCTCTGAGCACTGCTTTTTCTGTGTCCCCAAGGTTCTGGTAGGATGTGTTTTCATTCTCGTTTGAGTCTATGAATTTCTTTATTCTACCCTTAATTTCTTCTATAACTCAGTAGTTTTTGAGTAAGGTCTTGTTCAGTTTCCATGTGTTTGATTTTTTTTCCTTGCTTTTTCTGTTATTGATTTGTACTTTGATAGTTGAATGGTCAAAAAAGATGTTTTGTAATATTTTGGTGCTCTGGATTCTGTTAAGGCTTGCTTTATGGCCTAATATGTGGTCTATTCTGGAGAATGTTCCATGCGCATTGGAAAAGAAAGTATACGTGGCTGTTGTTGGGTGGAGTGTTTGGTATATGTCTGTGAGATCAAGTTGGGCGATTGTAGCATTTAGATCTCCTGTGTCTTTATTGAGCTACTTTCTAGATGTTCTCTCTGTCACCTGAAGTGGTGTGTTGAAGTCTCCTACTATTATGTGGAGCTGTCTATCTCTGTTTTCAATGCTGTTAGAGTTTCTTTTATGTATTTTGGAGCCCATTTATTGGGTGCATAAAGATTTATTATAGTTATGTCTTCCTGGTGTATTGACCATTTAATCATTATATACTGTCCTTCCTTATCCTTTGTGGTGGATTTTACTTTAAATTATATTTTGTCAGAGATTAATATTACTACTCCTGATATCTTTTGAGTATTGTTTGCTTGATATATTTTTTTTCCATCCTTTGATTTTTAGTTTGTGTTTTTAAGTCTAAGGTGTGTCTCTTGTAGGCAGCATATAGACGGATCGTGTTTTTTTTAACCATTCTGCCACTCTGTCTCTTTATTGGTGCATTTAGTCCATTTAAATTCAGCATGATTATTGATAGGTATTAGTTTAGTGCTGTCATTTTGATGTCTTTTTTTGTGTATTGTTCACAGTTTCTTTGTTCCTCTTAATTTTCTAAATTTGCTGAGTTGTTTTTCTTTATGTATTTTCTTTTCATCTTTTTCATTATTGTTAATTTTGTATTTGCTGAGTCTTTATATTTTTCTTGTTATTCATCTTGATGTGTAAGACTCTTATTTTCCGTTGTGGTTACCTTAATATTTACCCCTATTTTTCTAAGTTTAAACCAGTCTTTTTTTTTCTTTATATCGCCTTGACTTCCTCTTCATATGAAAAATGTATGTCTACATTTTTTAGTACCTCTTTTTTGTGTTAGTGTTGTTATCTTTTACATATTGACATCTCTGTTTCCCTATTTTCAGTTTTTTAGCTTTGATTTATTTTTGTGACTTCCCAATCTGGGTTGATATCTGGTTGCTCTGTCCTGTGTTTTAGTCTTGCATTGTTATCTGATGTTATTGATTTTCTAACTGGAGGACCCGCTTTAGTATTTCTTGTAATTTTGGATTGGTTTTTGACAATTCCCTAAACTTCTGTTTATCTGGAAATGCCCTAATTTCACCATCATATTTGAGAGACAGTTTTGCTGGATATATAATTCTTGGCTGGCAATTTTTTCCTTCAAGGCTTTATATATGTCATCCCATTGACTTCTTGCCTGCTTGGTTTCTGCTGAGTAGTCCAAGCTTATTCTTACTGACTCTACTTCACAGCTGACTTTTTGTTTATCCTTAG
Organism: Trichechus manatus latirostris; assembly: GCF_000243295.1. NCBI lineage: Eukaryota > Metazoa > Chordata > Mammalia > Sirenia > Trichechidae > Trichechus > Trichechus manatus. The sequence continues at coordinate 15,011,467 of NW_004443969.1, forward strand.
TGGCTCTTAAAATTCTCTCTTTATCTTTGGTTTTGGCAAGTTTGATTATAATATGTCTTGGTGACTTTCTTTTGGGCTCTAGCTTATGTGAGGTTCTATAAGCATCTTGGATAGATATCTTCTCATCTTTTATGATACCAGGGAAGTTTTCTGCCAACAAATCTTCATCAATCCTGTCTGTATTTTCTGTTATCCCCTCCATTCTGGTACTCCGATGATTCATAGGTTGTTCCTCTTGATAGAGTCCCACATAATTCTTAGGGTTTCTTCATTTTCTAAATCCTTTTATCTGATTTTTCCTCAGATAAGTTGGTGTCAAGTGCTTTATCTTCAATCTCACTAATTCTGACTACCATTGCCTCAATTCTGCTCCTATGACTTTCTATTTTGTTATCTAATTCTGAAATTTTATTGTTAATCTTCTGGATTTCTGATTGTTGTCTCTCTATGGATTCTTGTAGTCTGTTAAATTTTTCATTATGCTCTTCTCTAATCTTCTGAAGTTCTTCTGTTGCTAGGTCTGCATTTCGATGGAAGTCCTTCCTAATTTTTTTGAAGAATTCTGTATATTAATCTTCTGTATTCTGCCTCCCTTAATACCAAGAAATTCTCTTCCTCCAGAAAATTCCTTGATTCTTTATTTTGGGAACTTGCTGAAGCCATCAAGGTCTACCTGTTTATGTAATTTGATATTGACTGTTGTCTCTGAGCCATCAATTAATTATTATATTTATTTATTTTATGTTTGCTGTGTCCTAGCTTCTTGTTTTGTTTTGATATGCCCAAATAGGCTGCTCATGTGAGCTAGTCTGATCATCAGCTCCCCTGAAGCTCCAATGACTGGCCACCAGGTGGCCAGAACTGCCACTAAGTATGTGAGCTCCGGAGTCTGCCCACTCGTTCTGTATGGATTCAGCTCAGATGTCCAGGTAGTCAGACACCAACTGTGTGGTGCAGGCTCTCACCTACCTTCCTAGACAGGTATGGGTAATTGGTGTAGGCACAGGCATCTGTCTGCAGCGGCGTTTCACACAGTGAGCAAGGCAGGGGGCCAATGGCCGCTACTGAGTGTCTGGGAGGAAAGCGTATTCCTGTTCCCTAGGCACTTAGGTGGATGGGTTTTGCACCCAGACTATGAGCACCCAGTGCTGTTGGCTGTAAAGACTGGGGGACACCACTTATTCTTGGGTCCCTGTTGCAGTTGGTTAGGTGGTGTGGATGGAGCCACCAGCCCTCACACCCCTAATGTGAGTAGGTGAAGACCCGGCTTAAAGGCAAGAGCAGTGTCATATGTCAGGAATCTGCCACTTCACAGCCAAAACAGTTGAAGTTAGAATTCAGGTGTATACCATGTTGTAGTGTGGTAATGAGGGCCTACACTGTTGAAATGGGCCCACAAAAGTCTATGCAGGGGGAAAGGCACTCAAAGTCCATTGACCCCTTATGCCTATGCCTAGACAAAGGAGCTGTGCCTACCCTGAATTCCTGGCTTAGGGGAGCCAGCAGATTTTTTTCCCCGTCTCTGTTAATTTGTTCCCTCTCAAAGGCCAGCGGATTGGCTCAGGCAGCATGATTCATCCTACCTCCAGCTCAGGGGCCTTGGCAATTGCTCAAACTGGTCCCAGACCCAGTGCAGAACAGGGAGCAGGAAGGTAAATGGGAGAGAGATTTTTCCCAGAGAGGGATGTTTTTCATCAGTGCAGTAGGCCAGACGCAAGTACTTATCTTTTGCCAATCAAAGGCTGCTTCACTCTGGTTCTGGATGGCCTAGTAAACTCTCTGCTGCTGGGTCTCTCCCAGTGTGGAAAATGCCTCCTGAGCACCACTGTTGCCTGCCTCACCATGCACCATGAGCTGATCCGGCCTGAAGGGCTCAGGCTCTCTCCAGGTCAGGTCTGGCAACTCTTTGCTGCTTCCGAACTGTCTCTCCCTCCTCCTGCCACTCAGTTCAATTCCTCAGCTTTGCCTTTGATGTCCAGCGCTCCTAGATTGTAATATATAATCGATTCACTTTTTTTTCTGGTCTTTGTTGTAAGTAGGACAACCAGAAGCATCTGACTACTCTGCCATCTTGGCCCCACCTCCTGATATGGCATTTCTGAAGGGAAATTAGGAGATCAATATAAAAACTTCTTTTGATCCATCAATTCAACAGCTTGGAATTAATCAGATGTCTTATAATTATTGTTCTGATAAACAATTGAAAACAACCAAATTGTTGTTTCATTAAGTAGTATGATAAATCCATAAACTATAAAGTATTCATTTAAAATGATGATTCAGATTTATGTTTCATATGGAGTGCTAAGCATAGTTTCTTAAGTGCTTGAAATATATATGTGTATGTACTCATTCATATATATGTGCAAAATGACGTAGATAGGTATTAAGTATAAATCAAAAACCCAAACTCGTTGCCATCAAGTTGATTCCTACTCATAGCGACCCTATAGGACAGAGTAGAACTGCCCCATACAGTTTTCAAGGCTGTAAATCTTTATGGAAGCAGGCTGCCACATCTTTCTCCCATGGAGTGGCTTGGTGGGTTCGAACCCCCAACCTTTCAGTTAACAGTCGAGGGCTTTAACCACTGCACCACCAGGGCTCTCTCATATACAGTATAAAGCTAACTAAATTTTGCTCTCTATTTGAATGGTGAGACAAGTTTTGGGATTTATCTTTCTCTAACTCCATCATTTTTATTTTGCACAAAGAAAAAAAAATGAAGCTCTTTCAACCCCCAGTGGAAGTAATTGGCTTAAAATTAGTGGCACAGCTAATGCAGAACAATTTGTGTGTGTGTGTGTGTGTGTGTGTAACACATTTTCTTTTTGCTTTTTTTAATAAATTTGTAGCTTGTACCCTAGAGGGGGAAATATTTGAATGATAGTCTTAATGAAATAAATCATTTTTAACTAAGCACTAAGCTCTATAAAATATCCTTTAAAATATAGAACAATAAAAATACAAAAAATCAGTCAAACATGGGAAAGTCAGTTTTCTAGGGTGATTTCTGCCTTTGACACAATAGCTTCGAGGTCTAAGAAAAAATACCCCAACAGCTTAGCTGAACAGAACCCTCTAGACTGAAAAATCACACTGTATCTATCAACATCCTTACAGGGTGTTCTGGTGACATCAACTGCAAGTTCTTTGACTTCTCAGACTTCTTTTCTTGTTTTCTGTGGAAAATGCTGACTTGTGGAAATGAATAGGTTAACGAGGGCTGAAGGGACTATGATGAAGTAAAGCACTGAGAGCACAAAATACAATCTTAAGCCATCAAATGAAAATGTAAAGGACTGGAATACACATATAACAAGAAGTGAAGTTCAGCTCATTTGTTGCAATACACATCTATGAAAAAAACCCAAACTTTTTTTATTCCAGGGTTTTTCAAAGTTTAGCGCGTGTCAGTGTCACCTAGAAGGCTTGAAACATACAAATTGCTGGGACCCACCCCCAGAGTTCTCATTCAGTAGGCCTGGGATGGGGCCTGAGAATTTGTTTTCGTAAGTTCCCAGATATTACTGGTCCTGGACTACACTTTGAGAAAAATGGCTCTATTTCACTGTCCTCCAGAGAGTACCTGTGTGGTCCAAACAGTTAACTTACTCGATTGTTAACAGAAAGGTTGGAAGTTCAATTTCACTCAGAGGCAACTCAGAAAAGAGGCCTGGAGATCTCTTCCAAAAAATCAGCCATTGAAAATCTTATGGAACACAGTTATGGAACAGTTATGGAACACAGTTCTATTTTGACCCACATGGGGTCACCATGACCCCACATGGGGCCAACTCCATGGCAACTGGTTGGCCACTGTCCTACTTTACTACTTTCTTAAGAGTTACAGCTATATAAACTTTATGTATGTACGTGTCTAGATACATAGATTGCTGCTGTGAACTGGACTCCAACTCATGGTAACCTAATGTTCAACAGAACGTACAACGTAATGAAAATTTGCCCGTGATCTCCGGCATGTTTGTGTCTGTTTTTTTGGGTTATTGTACCAATCCATCTCTCTGAGGGTCTCCCATACCCTCACTGGCCCTTACCTCACCAAACAAAATGTCCTCCTCCTTTTTCTTGGTGTTATATATTTTGTCTTTGCTTTTTATTGTACATTTGTAGCTCTTACTGTAGAAAAAATGTTTGGATGATAGTCTTAATGAAATAATTTTCCACTAGGCACTAAAATCTTTAATACATCATTTAAAATATAGAGCTGTAAAAATAGTCAAAGTACTCAAGAAATTAATCCCTCTTGATGACACATCCAATGCAAGCAAGTCGGACAATGTTCTGTTGTGATCTATAAGGTTTTCACTGGATAATTTTCAGAAGTAGATCTTCCTAGTCTGTCTTAGTCTGGACACTCTGCTGAAATCTGTTCACATGGGTGACCGTGCTAGAATTTGAAATGCCAGTGGCATATCTTCCAGTATGACACCCACACACAAGCCACAACGGTATGAAAAACTGACATACAGGTGATGGATATACATACGTACATACATGTGTATATAATTTACCTGTCTTCTCGCACCTAAATGTTATCTCCACAAGTCAGTCAATACAAATACATATCTACTGAGCACTTATTCAGTAGACACTGGGGAAACTATGATAAACAGGAGATATTAATTACTTCCATCAGAGAGCATATACACAAATGGAGAAAACAGGCAATAAAAACACAAAAGCAGATATTTTAATGAAATTGTACAGCTGTAAAAAGGCATTCAAGAAGATAAAATGTGGTAATAAGATACAAAATGTCCAGTGACTGTAGGATGGTCAGAAATAGACTCTTGAAGGAGATGACATTTGAGTTAAGAACAGAAATAAAATAAGAAATCCTTTATATAATATGTCAAAACAGTATTCCAAACAGAAGAAACAAAGTTCAAGGCCCTGGCCCAGGACTGAGCCTAAAGAAGTCAAAGGTTAGAAAGCATGGTGAGTATGTCTATAGGCCAAAGTAATAAACTTGGATTCTATGCTTGGCAATGGGAATAGAAAACAAGTATTTTATCACAGCTCTCTCTAAATCCCAATTCCTAGACCAGTGCCTGGTGTATAAGAGGTTCTCAGCAAGTATTTTAAAAAATGAATATATGAATGCTTAAATGAATAAATGAGTAAGCTGTGGGGGCAAAATGTGGATATGAATTTCCATAGGTGGTGACATCCCTCATGCTTATAGGGACATCACTGCTTTTATAGCTTTTGTTATATGCTGCAGATGACAGAATAAACGGTCGAGCTTTATTCTCAAATTCTCCATCCAAGAGGATAACTTTCTGCCATCATTGAAACTGCAATATCAGAAATAAAACATTAATTTGGCTTTGTCTCTGAACAGTGTAGGATCTCTATGAATCATAAGAATATGGCAGAGATAATAATACTTAAAAAATACTGCCAAGCATGCATTGCCTTTGACTGTTTGAGATTGCCCTCTAGTGACAAGACCAAAACAGTTGCTGTCAAGTTGATTCTGACTCATAGTGACCTTATTGGACAGAATAGAACTGCTCCATCGGGGTTCCAAGGCTGTAATCTTCATGGAAGCAGACTGCTGCATCATTGTCCTGAAGAGTGGCTGGTGGGTTCGAACGGCCGACCTTTCCCTTTTGGTTAGCAGTCCAGTGCTTAACCACTGCGTCACCAGGGTTTCTTGACAAGACCAAACATAAATAATTTTGACAATCTTCCTTTTGAGCAAGCTGGGAAAGGTGGGAATGCAAGGTTTCATATTAGCTGAGACTATTTTGTTATATCTGTGAATGATGCTGTGCTTCGGTGCATTTCCTTCTCATCTTTTCATTAATATTAAGTGGCTTAATAATAATACAGTACTCAATGTATTTTGCTCACTAGATTTTGAAACCAAGAATAAAAAACAAAAACAAAAACAACTCTACCTCAGTTAGGTATTATCTGGATGGGGTGACCAGTTGTTATTTGTTTTATTTTTCCTTTATATATATTTTTAATTCTAAAAGTATCGCATACCATATATAAAAAACTAAATATTCAAATCAATATAATGGAAAGTTAAAAAAAAAACTTCAAAATTTTTCTCTCTCCTGTACTACCGCAACAATGGCAGATAAAATCCCAAATCTTCCTTTATGATATTTTACATCGTACGCATTAAATACGCGCATATTCTTTAAGTATATATATGTATATATAAAATTTATGTTCTTTTAACCACATTTTAAAAAACTGGAAAAAAGTACATTAAAGGACAATTAAAAAAAAAAATCTCATAGAAATAAAAGATGAACATGAGTTAAAGATTTTAACTCATTATTAATGAGGGAAACAGGTGTTACAAGGAGTTAAGGGAGAATGACAAGAAAAGACTTATTTATAGATCGTGAATATTGAAATGAAAGTGCAAATAGAGGCAAAACTGCCTTCTACAGTGCGGGAGGGAAGTAAATGGAGTAGCAGTAGCTACAGGACTTAATTTACATATATTTGCATATCTATAAACAGGATTCTGCATTGTTATCAGTTGTCTACAATTTAAAGAGTGTTAAAATAGCTTAAAGGTAACACAATGCTAGAATTGAATAATGGAGATAGTTATACTCTAGACTAGGTATAGTTTTCCACTAAAGCACAAATTTTCCCCTACAAAACCAAACAAAAAGTACAAATTTACATAAATCCGTTAAATTCTTTTAAGCGAACTTTCATTTATTTATTTATTTACCTAAAATTCCACACACATCTGAGATGTAACATCTGTGTGCGTGTATGTGTGTATGAAACCTGATACTTTCATTTCTACAGGTTAGAGTTCTTCAAGTAGAATCTCTGAATCAATGATCAAGGATAATATTTTTTCTTTTTTTAGCAGCTATTATCAAACTACTCTTCAAACTGTTTGAGGCAATTTAAACTCTGTCAAGTGTATATGAAAAAATCTATTTGAACCATCACTAATACTAGTTATTACCAACATTTTAATTTTTGCCAATCTCATTGAAATACTTAGAAGACCTGGAATAAGTAATTCTCTCCATTTCTCCTTGTAGATCCTTAATTAAAATGTTTTCATTCTCTTCACATAGGTTCTATACTGCTTTAAAAAAGTATGTATTTTTTTCAATGCTCAACGTACAGAAAAAGAAATTTAAAATATATATATATATATATATCTCATAAAGACAACCTTCCTTACTAGAATATCTCAATATTAATAATTCTTCATTTGGATTCTTGGATGACAGTAGGCACAGTCCTGTGAGAACAAAGGTTTCCTGAACGGGTGATTACTGAGATCTGATATAAAAGTTAGTCCTCCTTTCTGTCCTTTGTAGGTGTTATACCTGTAAAAAAAAAGTAGAATGTATTAGAGTAAAATGAAAGTTGAAAATAAAGTCGGTATGACCACATCAGAAATACCTCACATGGCTCAGATGGCATTTTCTCTCCTAAATAGGAAAACTGACCTTCACCCAAAGCTTCTTTCTGCTTACTTTCTAATTCTACTGTCTAAATATAGGCCAAGCCCAGCTATTTTCCCAGAATCTGCAGGAGTTGCCTTCTGCCACTTTTACCTTTGAAATGATAATCCGTTGACAGCCCTTCTGTTATTTGTTTAGTTTTACATTCTGATGCACCCAAATTCACAGCCATCCAGGTGGAATCAAAATCTGGAAGAGATTTATCACTTTGAAGAAACTAGGCATATTCTTTCATAGTACTTTCTTCTTTTTTACTCCTCCATCCTTAATTTCTACTCTTAGAGACAAAGGAATATATAATCCTGACAAACAATAAATAAGTAAATGAAATCAATATTTCAGAAAGAAAGAGTTTAGGCTCAAAGACAAAAAGAATTTCAAGAAAGAAACAACCTCATTAGTTTCATTAGCATTTCAATAGAATTTAGGCCTTCTGAAGAGGGTAGGGTGAGATTCCACCAAGTGTCATTGGGAATAAACACTTTGGGATTCATGACAAGCTGGGGAAGAAGGTAGTCATGTTTTTAGGCTCCCTTATTTAAAGGAACTAACAGCTCCATTGCTCTTGGCAGAAAACGTTGTGATTGCAGCTTTTCTATTCAGTGCAGTGGAAATATAAGTGAATGTCTCCAAGTGACAGTGAGATATTGGCAGTATTTTCACATATTATGTGCTTATACATATTCTTTTCCTCCCCCGCCCTTTGACAGTCCAATTTTTATAAACTAAAAAAAAAAATTCTTAAATGATATAACCATCCAAATCATTGTTTCATAAGACTATAAATACAAATGAATACATTACTTTGACATCACAGAGTCTGATGAGTTGCACTAATCACACCAATGCATACTTAATGTGCTTAATTTCTTAAGCAGCAGGATTTAACTATGTATATATTCCTAAAGCTACACAGTTCTGAAAAAGGAGGTGTTTGATCATGAAAATAACAAATTATATACTCCTTGTATCAATTTTAGTTACTTTTCTGTAAATGTATTTTCTGTTTATTCAAGATAGTTGAATACTTAAAGAAGTGATTAATTAAGTTTTCATACAAAGGAGTTCAAAAATTAAATTCCATTCACACTATGTCAAAAATCCTTGGACAATGTTTACTAAAATATTTAGCAAATTTGTTTCATTTATACTGCCTTATTTGTAGAGTTGTTAAAAAATGGAACATCAAAAACCAATGGATAAAACTAGTATAAAATATATTTTAATGTGAATTATATTCTAAGTGATATTGTGTATTTAACCACTCTTGATTCTGCTAATTATTACCAGCCAAACTGTGTTTATAACATTTTGTTAATCCTTTGTGAATTTTCTGTAAATAAATTTCTCTCAACTAAAGACTCTTAAAAAAAACTATAAATTTCATCTATATAGAATATTTTCTAATAGATTCAGAGTTGATAGTCTCTTTTAAGAAATTTTAAAAATTTTTGAATTTTTATATTGAAAAGTAAGTGCATTCACTTTACCGGAAATACTAAAGAAATTTTTTTTCTTTTGAAAGTTGGGGAAATAATTAAATAGGATGAAAATGGAGTTTTGGAGTTGCACAGAGGTAGCCCATATGTGATATATTCTCTCTTGTCTTCTGCCTGCTTTTACAGGTGTTGTTGTTAGGTGCCCTGGAGTTGGTTTTGACTCACAGCGACCCTATTTACAACAGAACCAAACACTGCCTGGTCCTGCGCCTTCCTCACAATCGTTGTTACGCTTGAGCCCATTGTTGCAGCCACCGTGTCAATCCATCTCAATGAGTGTCTTTTTTTCACTGACCCTCAACTTTACCAAGCATGATGTCTTTCTCCAGGGACTGATCCCTCCTGATAACATGTCCAAAGTATGTGAGATGTAGTCCCGCCATCCTGGCTTCTAAGGAACATTCTGGTTATTCTTCTTTCAAGAAAGAATTGTTCATTCTTCTGGCAGTCCATAGTATATTCAATATTCTTTCCCAACACCACAATTCAAAGGCATCGATTCTTCTTTAGTCTTCCTTATTCATCACCCAGATTTCACATGCATACGAGGCAACTGAAAACACAACGGTTTGGGTCAGGTGCACCTTAGTCTTCAAGGTGACATCTTTGCTTTTCAATATTTTAAAGAAGTCTTTTGCAGCAGATTTGCCCAGTGCAATGCGTCTTTTGATTTTTTGACTGCTTCTTCCATGGGTGTTGATTGTAGATCTAAGTAAAATGAAATCCTTGACAATGTCATTCTTTTCTGTGTTTAACATGATGTTGCTTATTGGTCCACTTGTGAGGATTTTTGTTCTCTTTATGTTGAGGTGTAATCTGTACTGAAGGCTGTGGTCTTTGATCTTCATCAGTAAGTGCCTCAAGTACTCTTCAGGTTCAGCAAGCAAGGCTATGTCATCTGCATATCACAGGTTATTAATGAGTCTTCCTCCAATCCTCATGCCCTGTTCTTCTTCATATAGTCCATATTCTCAGATTATTTGTTCAGCATGCAGATTGAATAAGTATGGTGAAAGGATACAACCCAGACACATACCTTTCCTGACTTTAAACTAGGCAGTATCCCCTTGTTCTGTTCGAACTGCATCTTGATCTATGTATAGAATACAATTAAGTGTTCTGGAATTCCCATTCTTCGCAATGTTATCCATAATTTGTTATAATCCACACAGTTGAATGCCTTTGCATAGTCAATAAAACAGGTAAACGTCTTTCTGGTATTCTCTGCTTTCAGTCAGGATCCATCTGACATCAGCAATGATATCCTGGGTTCCATGTCCTCTTCTGAATCTGGCTTGAATTTCTGGCAGTTCCCTGTCAATATACTGCTGTGGCCATTTTGAATGAATTTTTAGCAAAATTTTACTTACCTGTGATATTCATGATATTGCTCAATAGCTTCCACATTTGGCTGAATTATCTTACCTGGGAACAGGCATAAATATGGATCTATTCCAGTGGGTTGGCCAGGTAGCCGTCTTCCAAATTTCTTGGCATAGACAAGTGAGCACTTCCAGTGCCGCATCTGTTTGTTGAAACATCTCATCTGGCATTCCATCAATTCCTGAAGCCTTGTTTTTCACCAATGCCTTCAGTGCAGTTTGGACTTCTTCCTTTAGTACCATCAGTTCTTGATCATATGCTACCTCCTGAAATGGTTGAACGTCGACCAATTCTTTTCATTATATATACTCTCTGTATTCCTTCTGTCTTCTTTGAATGCTTCCTGCTTCATTTAATATTTTATCCATAGAATCCTTCAATATTGCAACTAGAGACTTGAATTTTTTTTTCAGTTTTTCAGCTTGAGAAATGTCAAGCGTGTTCTTCCCTTTTGGTTTTCTACCTCCAGGTCTTTGCACATGTCATTATAATACTTGGTCTTCTTCAGCCGCCCTTTGAATTCTTCTATTCAACTCCTTTACTTCATCATTTCTTCCTTTCACTTTAGCTGCTCTACATTCAAGAGCAAGTTTCAGAGTCTCTTCTGACATCCATTTTGGTCTTTTCTTTCTTTCTTTCTAATGACCTCTTACTTTCTTCACGTATGATGTCCTTCATGTCATTCCACAGTTCCTCTGGTCTTCCGTCATTAATGTTCAATGTGTCAAACCTATTCTTGAGATGGTCTCTAAATTCGGATGGCATATACTCATGGTTGTACTTTGGCTCTAGTGGACTTGTTCTAGTTTCCTTCAGTTTCAACTTGAACTTGCATATGAGCAATTGATGGTCTGTTCCACAGTCAACCCCCGACTTTGTTTTGACTGATGATATTGAGCTTTTCCATCATCTCTTTCCACAGATGTAGTCAATTTGATTCCTTTGTGTTCCATCTGTAGAGGTCCACGTATATACTCGATATCTATGATGGTAAAAAAAAGATATTTGCAATGAAGAAGTCATTTGTCTTACACAATTCTATCGTGAGATCTCCAACCTCATTTCTGTCACTTAAGGCCATATTTTCCCACTACTGATCCTTCTTCTTTGTCTCCAACTTTCACATTCCAATCACCAGTAATTATCAATGCATCCTGATTGCATGTTCAATTAATTTCAGACTGTAGAAGTTGGTAAAAATCTTCATTTCTTCATCTTTGGCCTTAGTGGTTGGTGCATAAATTTGAGTAGTGGTAGTATTAACTGGTCTTCCTTGTAGGTGTATGGATGTTCTCCTATCACTGACAGCATTGTACTTCTTTTTGACAATGAATGCAACGCCATTCCTCTTCAATTTGTCATTTCCGGCATAGTAGACCATATGATTGTCTGATTCAAAATGGCCAATACCAGTCCATTTCTGCTCACTAATGCCTCTTCGGAATCCAGCTTGAATTTCTGGCAGTTCCCTGTCGATGTACTGCTGCAACCATTTTTGAATTATCTTCAGCCAAATTTTACTTCTGTGTGATATTAAATGATATTGTTCTATAATTTCAGCATTATTGAACAATATCATTAGTATCATATGCAAGCAAACAATAAAGAGGACAACAATGTAATTTGTGAAAAAATGTTTTTTAAGAAATATTTATCAAGATGATTTTGGGAGAATTCTTGTGTCATTAAGAATGTATATGTAGATTTTTCAGAAAAATCACTTACTAGCTTGGCTCCAGAAAGATTATGGTAGAAAATAGATTAACTAACTTTGTAAAATTTTAGCTTACTATTGTCTTGCGTCTATGCATAATCCCAAGCCCCCATAATTGTGGTCAAGTCCTCGCTTCCACACTTTTCTGTGTAAAAGCTCACCTATCCTTCAGAATGTTGAAACACTTGATGTATTTGTTTTGTACCCTGTGTTCTCCAGTTCCAAATGTATCTATTCCCTCAGTAAACCTTTGCTTTTATTTTACAGAGCAGCCCATTTTACTCTTATAGTCTTAGTAAAATAATAATGGAATGTAGTATAACATTATATTTGAAAGATTCGTCTCATTTTAAGTGTTCTGTTTAGAACAAGATGGTAGAAACTATATAAAATAAAAAAGCTTCTTTCTATGCACAAAAACTGAAGGAAGATAAAGATGAAAATCGATGCATAAGAGACTAGGAATTATGAGTAATTTAAGCATTTTAATTTGTTTTTTCCAGTGAAAATAATACCATTTCAGATCTGATGAAGTTCATGACACCCTCCTTAGGAAGTGGTTTTGGCCATGAGAATAGTTAAACTCAGTAATTATGTAAGAAATATTTATTATGCATCTAGTATTGTGTTTGATATTGTAGAGATCTAAAATTGGTATAACATGCCTGTCGCAGAAGTTATTGCAGTTTGACATAGGGAATAAAAACCTCACTTTGGTCTATAACTGGGAATTCTATAAAACTCAGTCAGTCATTTTTCACTTCTTCTCAATCAATTCTCTGTGGAACTTGGCTGATATATACAGTTATGGGAGCCTTTGTACCACCAGAATAAACACAACCATACTGTGGCTATTGTTCAGGGAGCATTTACTATTTACCAGACACTGAGCTAAGCATTTCATGTTCATTATTAAATTTAACACTCACAATAAACTTCTGCACTATTTTCTTTTCCCTTTCAATAAATGAGGAAAATGAATCTTGGAGAAGTTAAACACATTTTCCAAAATCTCATAGGTATTAAATATTACAAACGAGATGAGAATACAGTTCTATTAGAGTTCACTGCCTGTACTCTTTACCACTCAATAATACCTCTCCTACAGAACATGCATTCTCTTTTAAGTTGAAAATGGTGAGTTACGTACGGCTTTATTGTCTTCTTACAGTATAGGTTAAGGCGCCTGCAATTTGATTGCCTGGGATCAATACTCAAGCTTCATCCCTTAATAAATGTGTGATCTTGGGCAAGATTCTTGGTCAGTCTATCAGTTTTCCTATCTACAAAATGGGAATAATCATTATGAGGATTAAATGCTTAAAAGGGTGCCTGGCACATAGTCAGTATTGACAAATGTTAACTATTACTATTATTTTATTGTTTGCAATTAATCTATAAAATTTTGAATTCCTTTTATAATTATTAATGGGCTAATGGTTTCAGAATTTTTTAAAAAAATAAATCAAAGTATATGATACAATATTGACCTTTAATATTCAAACAAAAAAATACTCATGACCCCCGAAGAGAGAAGTGATAAAACATAAGTTCAAGATAGTGTTGAAAATCCATTGGGTGCAAAAACAATAATAATCAATTTTGACAAAAAAAGTATAATGAGAAACTTGCCTTAGAAAATGGCACCTGAGCTGGAGGACAAAACTCCATAAATTCCAAAATGAATAATACCTATATTATTCCCACAGACTTCAGCTTAAAGAATAATGAGAGTACAGCAATAGACATCAGGAAAGATGTTCAACTTCACTATTAATTACGGGAATGAAAACTCTGTGTGTATGTGTGATGGAGTGTGAGAAATATATATATACATGCCATTTGATTGAAAAATAATATATATTGACATCCCTCATGGCAATGGTTCAAGTAATGGGTACTTAATTATCTATGGAAGTCGTATTTGGAGAAAAATTTGGCATTCTACAAGCTTTTTGAGTGCACACATTCACTGACTCATCACTCCCTCTTCCAGGAGCCACATGGATAGAGAGAGCCATGTATAAAGAAGTTAATAAGAACTAGGGCTTGTAATAGTGAAAAACTAGAATTAAATTAAGCTTAAACAATAAAGGAGGTGCATATACCATGGAACAGCAGCATGAAGACTTTCCAGGAAATATGAGGATATAGATAATTTTAAGGAATCATTTTTGGATACTAATATTATGTATCTTCTTTTTACCAAAATTTGTTTGCTGGAGAAGCATACTGTTGAGCTCTTTTTTCAATTCCATTATCACAGTCCTTTATTGTCTTCCATTTTACCAAACAAAAACATACCACCTTGGTGTATTGCCTGGAGGGTCAAAAACACCAGGGACACCAGTGCATGGAAAAATTTAAATATTTGTGGCAGAGAATCTTAACAGGACATCGTTCTAGGGTTGGCAATTTACATGTTTTGTATCTTAACCATTGGAGCCTTGGTGCCATAGTGGTTAAAAGTGATGGAGTTATGGAAAGATAATCCTCAAACTCTTGTTTTCAACATTCAAATAGAGAGAGAAATTTAGTTAGCTCTATAGTGTATATTGGAGCCCTGGTGGTGCAGTGGTTAAGAGCTCAGGCTGCTAACCAAAATGTTGGCAGTTCAAATCCACAAGCCTCTCTTTGGAAACCCTCATGGGGCAGTTCTACTCTGTCCTATAGGGTCGCTATGAGTCGTAATCAACTTGATGGCAAAGGTTTGGTTTTTTTGGTTTTATACTGTATATTAGAGATCCTTGGTGGTGTAGTGGTTAAAGCACTCAGCTGCTAATGGAAAGGTCAGCAGTTTGAACCCACCAGCAGCTCTGCAGGAGAAAGATGTGGCAGTCTGCTTCCATAAAGATTACAGTCTTGGAAACCCTATAGGGCAGGTCTACTCTGTCCGATAGAGTCTCTGTGAGTTGGAACTGGCTTGATGGAAATGGGTATACTTTATCATGTCTGTTAAATGCAACCTCTGGAGCTACATAAATACTGTAACATTTTTAACCATTTTGAGATGTATGAATTTAAATAGATGTAGAGTGGGTCAGTGGGGGATAAAGAACATTTTTATTTAAAATTTTCAACACTTCTCTTCCCTTAACTCTTACTAAATAATGCATAGCTCCCGAGAAGAGGAAACAATAGAGAACTGTAAGAAATATTGAAAGTGTTTTAATTCAGCTCCTCAATGAGTTCAGGGCAACTTACAGGCTTGATTTTTACTAGCTTTATTTTACCAATTTTGAAATTAGGACTCAGAAGTAAGAAAGACGTCATGATGACACAGGATAACACATGTATTTGAAATGAAAAATTAACTCAGACTTTTCCGGCTGGGCAGTAACTGCAATTGGTCTGCTTGGTTTAACAATGAGGTATAACTATGCCCGTTAAGTTGTATGGTACATATTTTCAATGAATTAAATAAGTTAAATTTTTATCTTCAAGGTGTTGGTATAAATTATAATTAAAGGATATGACAAGATAAAAGCATTTTAACAAAAATATTGTATTGCAAAAGTGTGTTGAAATTAATGCTATTTGAATTTTCCCAAACCTTTTTGAATGTAACAATTAAACAGAGTACTTCTAAGGGAAAGAAAACAGCAAAAACAAATTTTTCATGGAGAAGTGGACATTAGGTTTTGGAGTCTTTCACCAGCAAAGGATTCTTTCAAGGCCCTAGGAGGAACCTTAGAAGTATTTATATATTCATATATTTTTGTAAAAATTTTTAAAAAATAAGATACGCTAACTGTAATCAATGAAGACCATTGTTTCTATCTACTCCCTATTTTCCTCCATTTCACATTCCCTTAAGTTGGTACATTTGAATCTGGCTAAGCGGAAGCTGGGATCGGCAAGTTGGGTCTGTATGTATGCATATGAGTCACAGTTTCTTCTCTATATAGTTAATACTAGCCCTCCTGGTATATTAGTATCTTCCAGAAATACTCATCCTGTCCACTGTGCTGACTTACTCAGTGTAGGCCAGAGGTCATACTCAATATGAGTGTATCTTAATATGTTGTTGATGCTGTTAGTTGTCATTAAGTCAGCACTGAATCGTGGTGACTCCACATACAACAACAGTACAAAATGTTACCTGCTCCTGCACCATCTTCATAATCATAGGTAAGCTCAAGTCTATTGTTGCGGCCACCATGTATTCTGAGTGCTTTCCAGCCTAAGGGTCTCATCATTTAGCAGTATATCTGACAATGTTCTGTCATACTCCACAGGTTTTTTATTGGCTAATTTTCATTAGATTGCCAGAACTTTCCTCATAGTCTATCTTAGTCTGCAAACTCCACTGAAATCTGTCAATGATCCGTGAACCTGCTGGCATTTGAGATACCACTGGCATAGCTTCCAGCATCATAGCAACATGCAAGCCACCACAGGATGACGGACTGACAGGTGGTTGGTCAGGGGTGGATTAACCAGTAAGCAAGGTACACAAGGGCTTAATTGTGTTTACTTACTAATTTGTAGTAAAACCCACATGAAATTGTGCACTACAGATTAGTAAGTAAGCACAAGTAAGCTGTGCGTACCTTCCTTATTGGGTAATTCGTTCCAGTGGATGATGGATTTTAAGATGTAGGGCACCAAAAAATAAGTGAATAGTGGAAGAAAAACAAGGTTTTCAATGAAAAGAGATAGAAGCTAGCTTATTAAATATTCTTCTAATGATCAGATATGTAAAATTTTAAGTGAAGGATTTGTTTATTGATGTCTAAGAAAGAAAGTTCTCTAGTGAAGAATAGCTTTGATAATGCATTGTACGCAACTATATGTATAAACATTTTGATGGGAATTGTACCAAAGAGAATTTAGCAGAAATTCTATAGCAGTCCTACAAACAGCAAGCACATCTGTGTGGGAAGTTGTGTCTTCTACACGTCCTAAAAGTATAGGAGAGTACATTAGTGTTTCTAGTACATCTTGTCCTGATGAAATATGGTGATTCCGAAAGAAATGGCTCAGAAGTACTTGCTTTGCAGTGAGATAGTCTAAAGAAAATGTATGACAGTGATAAAACCTGACACATGCTTGACATCCGTCATTAATTCAAAGATTAATCTGAGATTAGTCACTGCACCCAAAAAAAAAAAAAAAACTGAATTGCCCTGGCATCCTATGGGTCCTACATGAAAGAAACTTTATAAACAATGTTCTCATGTCTGATAAGCAATTAATCACATTACCAAAAATGTACTGTGAAGCTAAAAAGAACTTTTCTAAACTATCAATAATAGAAAACAATTTTTGATTAACTATGCTAGAGTTGTGATCAAATTATCTCTTTCAACTGTTTATAGAAAACGTTCTTAGAAAATCATTGTCATATAGGTATCAGAGAGTTTACAGCCAAAAACTGTAGAGAAAAAGAATATTATAAAAGTATATCAGATAGTAGATTAAATATTGTTATTTTTCTGGATTGTATTAACATTATGGCATTTGTAAACTTTTTCTTCTTTTTGTTTTTCTTTTTTTTTTATAGTACTTCAGGTGATGGCTTACAGAACAAATAGTTTCTCATGAAACAGTAGTACACATATTGATTATGACATTGGTTAACAACCCCACAACATGTCAACCCTCTCCCTTCT
>NW_004443969.1:15034541-15099743 GCF_000243295.1 Trichechus manatus latirostris
TTTTTCTTTGTTCTTTTTTCTGAGTTTTCCTGAAACAGAGTTGTATCCAAGTGTTTGTCTTCAATTCCACTGATCCTGTCTTCCACGGTTTCAAATCTGCTTATCAGCCCTTCAATGACACCGTCCATTTCTGAAATCCTGTTGTTTATCATGTGATTTCTAATTGTTGCTTTTTATAATTTCTAGTTGTGAATTTATTTTGGCATTTTGTTCCTGCCATGAATTTGTCTATTTTTTCCGCATTTTTGTCTGCTTTTTGCTTCAGCTCTTGGAGAATTCTGAGAATTAGAGATTTGAATTCCCTATCAGGTAGTTCTAGTGCCTTTTCTTCCTCTGGAAAGTCATCTGTTGTTTTATTTTGGACGCCTACTGGAACCATAATGTCCTATTTTTGTAAATGTTTTGATATTGTCTGCTGTCTTCGGCACACTCAGTAGTTATTTTTCTTGTTTATTGATTGTAGATTTGTTTCTTTTGCCCCTTTTTTTTTTAAATTTGTCTATGTCTGAGCAGGCAGGCTGTGTGTTCTTTGTTGTTTGATCGTCTGTGGGCACAATACTTTTCACATCCTTCTCCAATTGGCATGGTCAGTCACTCAGATATGGTTCTGCAGGACAGGTCTAGCTGAAGAGGAGTTACTGGAATGGGTTGTTTGTGGCACTTACAACAGCCACCAGGGTGGGTCGGTAATCAGTGTAGGGTAGGTTCCTGTGCTGCTTGGTGGTGTGATGTTAAGTGCACGTTGCAGGTAGGCAGTTTGTAGCAGGGAGATGTTTATGCATGGAGCTAAGATGGATATGGGAGAAAGGAGAGAGGAACAGGAGCCAAAAACATACAAACAAGAAAAAAAGAGTACTAGGGGAGCTTGCTGTTGGTGTGGAGAGATGAGAGACTATGAAATGGAGAAAAACAAAAAGGGGAAGAGGAAGAAAAGAAAAGAAAAGAATGAATAAGTAAAAATCAGAAAGGGAAAAGAACAGCAAAGTTACCAGGGATCCCACCAGTGTGGCTATGAGGTCTGGGGAAGTTGTTCTCAGGTGTTGCAGTACAGCCTGGCTAGAAGGCATAGAGGTATACAACACCAGGTATTGAGGGAACAGAAAGAGAAAGAAGATATAGAGAGACGAGAAACTGAGTAATGAAGAAAGACAAAAAGGGAAAAAGAGGGAAAAGAAAACAAAACAAATAAAAAAAAAAGAACAAGAAAAGCCCCCAGAAATACAGAAAAAAAAGGAAATACAAAAAAAGAAATGCCCTCAGGGATCCCTCTGCCCGTCTTTGCAAGCTGAGGGGGCATGTTCCAAGCCACGCAGCACCGCCTGGCCAGAACCAGCTTCCAACTCAAGAAAAGGAAAAGAAAACAAACAAACAATTCAAAACAAACAAATGAACAAAAGCCCCAGGATCCCACCAGTGCTGCAGCCCAGACCAGGAAGCAGCTCCATACTCGAACGGAGCTCTGCAGCCCCTCAGGAAGAAACAAAGATGGCACACGGAGCCAGGTATTTGAGCGAAAGGAGGGGGAGGTGGTGAGAGGTAAGGAATAAATCAAAAGAAGTGGAAAAAAGCAATACCAACAGCCAATAAATGGCAGTCAGAGAACCAGCCCATTTGGGTGGGTGGAATCCAAGCAGCCAGTGCTTCCTGGACAAGAGACCATGGCCGTGGGAAGCAGAGGAGGCCAAGTGGGGGTTAAGAAAGGTGGGGGTGTGTGAAAGCGTATATCGCAAATTACCGGTTGTTTTGTCTCCCGCTGGAAGCTCCATGAAGCTGCTTTCTTGTACCCTGTTTGCTGGTCTCCTATAGGAGTCCAAGATGGTGGATCCGCAGTGTGTTAGCCGATAGGGGACCTCTGCAGGAATCTCTCCTTGCTCTCCATTCTCTTTCAGTTTTCTCACTCCATTTGGTGCTTGACTGAGTTCTTTACCTCTTTATTTGATGTTTTAGGGTTTCAGGATTGTTGTTTTCTCTGTCCGGATTAGTTTTTCAGATCTTTGCTATGGAGGGACTGCGTGGTGCTTCTGCCTAGAGCACCATTTTGCCAGAAGTCCTGTAAACTTTTTAATCTATGAAATTTGTTAAATTTTTTTCTCATCATAAATATTGATTTTCATGTATAATTTTATTTTCATAACTGTATGTTCTTCTTTTTCAAATTTACGCCAATTTTTAAGAAGCTTCAGGCTCACAAAAGAGGGATTCACCTCTGAGTAGCAGATATAATTAACAGCCATTAAATAAGTCTTTTTAAAGCTTTTTTTGTGCTACTTCCCAAAACTGATACTGTGAATGACACTGATAACTAGGTAACAAATTATTTTGTAGCTCAGGTAGTTTCTGTTCCTTTGCTTTCAACAAATTGGAGGACGTAATTGATAAAAGATTTCTGTATGATATTTTGGCATAAACCTAGAAAGGAATTTAAAAATAGAGCAACATTTCTTTATCTAATCTCCTTCCACTTCAATCTAATTATTCATGTGAATTAAGTTCCTCCATCCTTACATTTATAAAAATAAAAAATAAGAATAACATTGCTGTTGAATCCTTTCTCTTGCTAGCAGTAAGTAACATTCATCCACTGGAGCGTTAATGAATTGGAAAAAAAAAAGCTACAACTATGCTATTAAGAGATGCATTTCACAAACGTTTACTTGTTTTGTTTGATAATTAATCAAAATGTAAAATATATTTTGACTTTGTTTGCCACTGGTATAAAAACAATAAATGTATTTATAACTTAGTGTAAGAAATATTTAGCACTTAAGAGCAGAGAAAATAAGTGATTTCCATTTATATATGTATATATTGCAAGTACGTACATATATAAATTAATCACAATTTATATATGAACATATTTGTTTTATGAAGTGGTATAAATTGACCAGCAAAATATTTTAACCGTATATTTGCAGTAAATAAGCATGAAATTCTATGGAAAACATGAAAACAGGAGTTTAAAGGAAAAAAATAACATCTAAAATGACCCACCCTTTTAAAGAGTTTATTTGTTTATGTTTAAATAGATTCTGGTAGATATCAAATTACTATGGTATTTAGATTTCATTGGATACGGTTAAAAGAGTAAAGAACCTGCTTTATTTATAAAATGTCAATATTTGCATTATGATAAGAATTAAATCCTTTGCAAATGCATGTAATTATTTTATAATTTTTAGATGTTAACTTTAAAATATTTGTAGGGGATATAGTTTTTAAAAATTAGTTTAAGACTCACAAAGGAAAAACTTTTGAAGACCACTGCTGTGAAATTCAGTGTAGCATTTCATATGATGAAGTAAATGTGTATGTATTTACTTGAAAATTTTGCTATACATTGCTAAGTGAAAAAGCAAGTTTTAGAATGTACCAAGATGTAAAGATGAGACTTATTCTGTCTTGGTTTCAACTGACCCACTAATGTAATAGCATTAATATACCAAACTAAGTATGAACCCCCTGCCCCATGTAGAATCTACTAATGGAATAATTATGAACTAACTCAAGATCTGGATCACAAAAAGTATTCGGAGTGTGTACAGAGAGATGATTTGTTGGGAGCTCCTATTGACAAGCCACTGTTGAAATAACATCAATGGAGAAGCGCTAGGATAAGGAGGGCATTGGATGAAATGGATCACTCTGAGATATTTAGTTGTATTGCCTGAAGAGAGGGACACTGTGGCCTCCTCTGGGAACATCTAGAGTGGCAGACAAGCTACCTAATGGAAGACATAAGAGGGCTGCCACTTTGGAAGTGGCTTATCTACCTTTTCAGAGACTTCATGGTAAAACAATATATAAGTGTTTTCTATAGGCTAGAATTGGAGCACAATGGAGAGAGAACCAATCTGAAGCTGTTTTAAACCCTGTCTGAAAAGGTGAGGAGACCGCAGTAGGAATATTCTATGTAGAATGGGCATTAGGTGAACCCACGGTTGAGGGGCCATCCAGGAGAAGAGAAGGCGTCTTCCACATTAATATGGCCATAGCCAGGGAGATCTCAAACAATGGAAATGCAAAGACCCTTCTAAAGCATTCTATTCTGTCAGGATAGTGAAAGTATACTGTGGTTAACAAATAAAAAACAAAACAAAGTCTTTAAGTTGTTTTCTTTTTTTTTTGGGTAGTAAAAATATATATAACACAAAATTTGCCAATTTAACTTTTTATACACCAACAATTTAGTGTTAAGTCTTTAAGTTTTAATGACAATGAAAACAACAAATGTTTATTTCTCATCTCTGCTTCATATCCATCAACTCACATCTGTTTGTGTGTTGAGAGTGTGTGGAGAAAAGGAGGGACTAAAAGTGGGCTCTATACCACATGTCCTTACTTTAATAAAATATTGCTGAAGATCATTCAAAAGCGGTTGCAGCAGTACATCAACAGGGAACTCCCAGAAATTCAAGCCAGATTCAGAAGAGGACATGGAATAAGGGATCTTATTGCTGATGTCAGATGGATCTTGACTGAAAGCAGAGACTACAGAAAGATGCTTACTTGTGTTTTATTGACTATGCAAAGGCATTCAACTGTGTGGATTATAACAAATTATGGATAACATTGCAAAGAATGGGAATTTCAGGACACTTAATTGTGTTCATGAGGAATCTGTACACAGACCAAGAACCCAGAACAAAGGGATATTGTGTAGTTTAAAGTCAGGAAAAGTGTGTGTCGGGGTTGTAACTTTCACCATACCTATTCAATCTGTATGCTAAGCAAATAGTCAGCGAAGCTGGATTATACGAAGAAGAATGCAACATCAGGATTGGAGGAAGACTCATTAACAATCTGCAATATGCAGATGACACATCTTTGTTTGCCGAAAGCAAAGAGGATTTGAAGCACTTGCTGATGAAGATCTAAGACTACAGCCTTCAGTATGGATTGCACCTCAACATAAAGAAAACAAAAATCCTTGCAACTGGACCAATAAGCAACATCATGATAAAAGGAGAAAAGATTGAAGTTGGCAAGGATTTCATTTTACTTGGAGCCACAATAAACACCCATAGAAGCAGCAGTCAAGAAATCAAATGACGTATTGCATTGGGCAAATCTGCTGTGAAAGACCTCTTTAAAGTGTTAAAAAGTAAAGATGTCACTTTGAGGACCACAGTGTGCCTGACACAAACCATGGTATTTTCAATCTCCTCATGTGCATGCAAAAGCTGGACAATGAATAAAGAAGACTGAAGAAGGATTGATGCTTTTGAATCATGGGGTTAGCAAAGAATGTTGAATATACAATGGACTGCCAGAAGAACAAACAAATCTGTCTTGGAAGAAGTATAGCCAGAATGCCCCTTAGAGGTCAGGATGGTGAGACTTTGTCTCATGTACTTTGGACATGATATCAAGAGGGACCAGTCCCTGGAGAAGGACATTACGCCTGGTAAAGTAAAGACCCTCAACGAGATTAATTGACACAATGGCTCCAATAATGTGCTCACACATAGCAACAATTGTGAAGATGGTACAGGACCAGGCAGTGTTTCCTTCTGTTGTATATAGGGTTGCTACGAGTCAGAACCGACTCGAGGGCACCTAACAACAACAACATTCCGCAGGTCCTTACTCCAAGATGTGTTGTTGCTTTAATTAGTTGCTGTTGAGTTGATTCTGACTCATTGCAACCCCATGTGTACAGTGTAGAACTGCTTCATAGGATTTTGAAGCCTGCGGCCTTTCAGAAGCAGATCACCAGGCTTTACTTCTGAGGTGCCTTTGGGTGGGTTTGAAGCACCAAACTTTTGGTTAGCAGTGAGTGCTTAACCATTTTTGCCACGTAGGGACTCCTCTAAGATTTAAGCTGATTTAATTTTCATTACAGAATGTTTCAAGTTGAGTTGCTAAGGAAGGAAATAGTGTCTTAGAATGTTCCACTTGAGCAATAAAATTCTCATGCTTAGTGGTGTCACTAATGCCCACAGTCCATTGGACAGAACTAGTAATGAGGAGGAGAGGAAAATTTGATATGTATATCAAAAGTCTCAGTCATATACCCCAGACAGAGTCAGCTTCAACCATCTGTCATGGCCAAACAATCAGAGCCACTTAGGTTCTTTCCTGTCCTTCCTTCAATCTCAAGGATTCTGGAAAAGCAGCTCATAAGTGGGAGAGCAAGTAGGTGGGGAGAAATAGCAGAAGCCAAGCACAAATCCTCCTGTGAAAACCAACAGCCACCAGCCCCAAGGAAAGAGTGCACAAATTACACCTGCAAATGAAGATCTAAGTGTTAGTTAATATCTCGTTCTGAACATTTAATTTATGAGTTGAGGACTCTTTTATGACTTAAATGGATCTCATGACTATTACCTAGAAGTAAGCATTAAAGTCACAAAATTATTAGATGTTTTTAATCTAAAGACAGGAAAGTATCACTCCTCCCTAAAGAGAGAGTGAGAGAAAACAACAGTTAAATGCAATAATTGGAACAACAAAGTATTTAGTATGATAACATTTCTATATGTATATGCAGACAAAAAATGATGAAATCAATGTTAAATGAAAACAAATATTTACCAACTAAGAGGACCATAAGGATGTGAGGATTTTTATTTGACCTCCTTATTACAAATTAGTGTTTTTCAAGAACACATTTATGCCTTGAGTTTTTAACAAAACAGATACAAAGAAAATTACTAGGATCTAGTTTAAAATTAGGAGTCCCTAGGTGGTGCAAATGGTTAATGAGCTCAGTTGCTTACCGAAAGTTAGAGGTTTGAGTCCCCCCAGAGGCAACTGAGAAGAAAGGCCTGGTGATCTACTTCTGAAAAATCAGACGTTGAAAACCGTATGGAGCACTGTTCTACACTGACACACATGGGTTCATCGTAAGTCATAGTCAACTAGAAGGCAACTAGGGAAAAAAAAAGTTTAAAGATATTGGTGTAATGAGGCCACAAAAGCTGAAGTTTGGCTTTTTTGAGCTTTTTTCATGGTGCTAAATAGGCGGTAATTCAACACTCTTATTTCACTGTAACCTTGCTTTCTCCATTGTGAGAGATGTCCTTGAACTCTCTTCTTTTTAACAAGATCTCCTTAAAAGTACACATTGCAGTCAATACAAGAAAAATTTCAAGCATTATAACTTCTACAACTCTTCAAAGGTTTTTGTATAGGGGACTAATGTTATTTTTGTAAGGATTTATTGAATGAGCATTTGTTGAAGATGAACTACAAATTTAATTTCTACCAAACATTTTTACTCTTACTTCTCAAACTGTGGTCACGCTACCAGCTACATCACCAGGGAATCCACCTAGACCTACTGACTTAGAATCTGTACTTTATCAAGATCCCCAATTGATTCCTAGGCACATTAGAGGTTGAGCTTTTTTTTTTTTTTTTTTTTTTTTCCCTTTAAAATACATTACATATTACACTTGGACAAAATTTCAGTTTTCACTAATGTTGACTACTCAACAAATATCCAGTCATAACCCTTTTCTAAATATTAGATATATATCCACGGTTAGAGATTTTCAAATTTCTGATATTTCCTGTCATTTTTTCAACTCATTCCATCTAGAATTCTCACCTCCACTCATCTTTGACCTCATCAAGATTTCCAAATCATTGATGTCCATCACCCTTCAACCATATTTTCTTCTTCACCTAGATTTCCTAACGTGTCATTTATAATAACTTTCTTAGAAATATCCTCAACTCCTTTGCACTTTTCTCCTTGCGTTACACATGTCTGCAAAACCTCAATCTGTGTTAACCCCAAATATTTAACTTGTCAGCACCAGAAACCTTTTGGATAAATGTTGTTGGAGGCAAGCATACACATATGACAACTACTCTCACTTTAGAGGCAAGCCTTCCACACTCTCCCTTCCTTTCCTGTCCTGTTCTGAAGGATTTATCTTAGAAAATTAATAGAGAGCTATTCAGGTTAGACATGCATAAACTAGTTTTGTTCATTGCAACATAGTCATGGCAAGGCACACAAGTAAGATCACACAGCATTCATTAAAACCACAGAATCTGAATTAGCAATTACAATTAAAATGCTAGTTCAATGGTTAGAGTTCAAATCTTTAGACTTCAGGCTTTTACCTTTAACGAGAGGTCTCAAGAAGAAGACTTAACCAGGGCTTGAAGTCTGCAGAGGTGCCTCATAGCTAGGGTCTAAGGTCGGTGGGCAGTCTCAGTAAGCTCTTGGTATTTGCCTCTGCTTTTTCTCCATGAGTGTGCAGAAATTCAAGGTTTAGATGTGACAGTCTCACAATGGCTTTACAAGATAAGCACCTGCATGACATCAAAGACTAGTATGCTAATGCTCTCCAGGAATTGGAGATTAGCTAAATGATGCTTCTTTTCTTCAAGGTTAGAGATTAGGGAAGTTGTTTCGACTGATGTCTCAAGGCTAGTTTACAAAGACTGGCTATGTTAGGTCTTCTTTTATCACAGCATATCAAGTCAAAGTCAACTTAATTTAAAGATTGTTTACCACATTCTTGGAGCCCTGGTAGCACAGTGATAAATAGCTCAGCTGCTAAACAAAAGTCTGGCCGTCTGAATCCACCAGCCGCTCCTTGGAAAGCTACTATGTCCTATAGGGTCACTATGAGTCGGAATCAATTGAACAGCAACAGATTTTGATTTTTTTTTTTACTACATTCTTCACATTCTTCTATGTTTTTATACCTAAGTTCAGAAATTTTCTAAATAACTTTCTCATGATTTACAGTTCTAAGTTATATTTAACTTTAGAGAATCTCAAAAAGATTCATATTTCTTTTTCTAAGTTTATATTTCTATTTCTAAGTTTATATTATGAATGTTTATATATATGTGAGGAGCCTGGTGATGCAATGGTTAAAGTACTCGGTTGCTAACCAAAAGGTCAACAGTTCAAATCCACCAACTGCTCTGGGGGGGGGAAAGATGTGGTAGTCTGCTTCCATACAGATTTACAGCCTTGGAAACTCTATGGAGCAGTTCTACTCTGTCCTCTTGGGTGCTATGAGTCAGAATTGACAGTAGTAGTCTTGGTAGGTAATACATATGTACTTTGAAAGTGTAATAGTGACTTATACCTTTCGACATTTGAGATCATAGTAGAAACATACAGAACATGTCCTTTCCTTTATTTCCTTTCCTTTGCTTTGCTTTCCTTTTTTTCCTCAATTAAGTGAATAATGCATCTTCACTATAACAAATTAGTACAATGCAGAAAATTATAAGAAGTAAAGAATTCCTATAATTTCACCACACTGTAACAATCATTACTATCATCTTGGCAACTGTTCTGTCACATATCATGCATCCACAAACAAATACAGTTGATCTTCATTTTTAACGGACTCCTTATTTGTGAATTTGCCTACTTACTAACATTTATTTGTAATTCTAAAATTCCAATTTCTTGATCATTCATGGCCATGCTGAGTGGAGAAAATTTTGAGTCACCTTATGTGTATCTTCCCAGCTGAGGCTGAACAAAGCAACCCTCTGCTTTCTTGTTTCAGCTCTCATACTCTAAACAAGTTTCCTTTCTGTAGTCTATTTAGTGTCACATTTTTCACATTTTTGTGCTTTTTGCTGGTGATTTGGCTATTTAAAATGGCCTCCACATGTAATGTTGAAGTGCTTGCTAATATTCCAAAGCTTGAAAAGGCTGTGATGTGGCTTACAAAGAAAATGTGTGTGTTAGATAAACCGAGATCAGGCATGAGTTACAGTGCTATTGGATATGAGTTCAGTGCTAATTAATCAGCAATATATATTAAATATATTTAGAAGTGAATAAATATACTTAGAAGCCAGATGGTAAGACTTTGGCTAGCTTACTTTGGACACGTCATCAGAGCAATCACTAGAAAAAGACATTATGGTTGGTAATGTAGAGGGTCAGAAAAAATGAAGAAAACCTTTAATAAGATGGATTGCCACAATAACAAAAGCAATAGGCTCAAACATACCAATGATAATGAAGATGGCACAGGACCAGGTAACATTTCATTTTATTATACATAAGATCTCTGTGAGCCAGAGCCAACTAGACTGCTCCTAACAACAACAACATATGCTACTTAAGGTACCTTTACACAGAAGCACATGTAAAACAAGAGGGTACATTGACCAGTTGACGAAAGTATTGTGATCAGAGGCTCTCAGGAACCTAACCCTACATTTTTCCTAGAAGTCATGGTTCAGTATTCACTAATTCAGTACTCGTGGCAACTTTATAGAGCCTAACTCCCACAAATAACGAGAATCAACTGTATATACTTTTTTCATATATGGAATCAAATTCTGTCTTAGTTATCTAGTGCTTCTATAACAGAAATACCACAGTGGGTGGCTTTAACAAACAGAAATTTATTTTCTCACAGTGTAGGAGGCTAGATGTTTGAATTCAGGGTGCAGCTCTAGGGTAAGGCTTTCTTTTTCTGTAGGCTCTGGGGAAAGGTCTTTGTCTCTTTTCAGCTTCTGCTTCTCAGTTCCTTGGTGATTTCCATGTGGTATGGCGTATCTTCACCCATCTCTGCTTTCTTGCTTGGTTGCTTGCTCAATATGTTTTTATATCTTAAAAGATTGACCGTACTACACTAATACTACTTTATTAACATAACAGAGAAAACCCATTCCCAAATGAGATTACAACCACAGGTACAGGGGTTAGGATTTACAATACGTATTTTTTGGGAACACAGTTCAATCCATAACAGTCCACCCTTTGCCCCCTCCCCCACGAAGTTATGTCCTTCCCACATGCAAAACCCATTCACCCCATCACACCATCCCAAAAGTCTTAAGTCAACTCCCCGTCCAAAATCTCATCTTCTGAATCAACTAAATCAAATACCAATGAGACTTTAGGGGTATTATATCCTGGGGCAAAAGTCCTCTTCATCTGTGAATTTTGCTATTTTAATTGTAGATGAATTTCAATCTCTTACCTCATTTTTCCTCCTATAACAGCACTGAACCTTATTCCTTCCTCATGTTTCCGTATTTTCTGCTACTTGTGCATGTGTATATGCAGTTCTAAATAAACCATTCTGTGTGTGTGCTCATACTCATTGTTTGTTTTACAAAAATGGAATTGTGTTATATTTACCTTTCTAAAAGTTACCTTTCTAAAAATTTTTACTCAACAATATCTCCTGGAAATTTCTCCAAATCAACTATAGTTAATATATTCCAATTCACATAATATTCCAATAGCATAATTTATTTAGCCATTCTCTAATACATAAACATTTTGTGCATTTCCTTGACTATTGATATATTTAAACTTTTTATTTTATTTACATTTTTCAATGAAAGGCAGTCAATATTAGCCCAATAATGAAATGTATAAAACTAACAAATAAAACAACAACAACCAAGCATTCCCTGAAATGAAAGTAGTCTTTCAAGGTAAGAGCAAAAAAACAAGGTAATGACCTCTATGCCTTGGTCTGTAATTCTCAAATGGGGATGTGACTCTGGGGAAAGGGAAGAAGAGAAGAAACAAGAGGAATTGCAGGGGTGGATAACTGAAAGAACAAAATTGAAAAAGGGAGACTAAAGTGACCAAGAAGACCCTGCCACTAATTTGAGCTAGATTTTATATGAACTGAAAGATAACTTGATGAGAAAAGCAAGTAAATATTCTGCATTATCTTCATAAGGCTGTGGACCTCTGGTTGCACACTGGTTAACCAAAAGGTTGGCAGTCTGAATCCACCAGCCACTCCTTGGAAACTGTATGAGGCAGTTCTACTCTGTCCTATAGCGTCACTATGAGCTGAAATCACCTCAACAGCAACGAGTTTGGTTTAGGTTTTCTCATAAAGCGAGTATGCTCAAGACTGACCAATATTAATAATAGCTTCCTCTGGCTGTTCCATCACACGTAGCAACATCTGACATAAAATGTGAGATACTGATGGAAGACCTAAGACAACTGCTAAGGTCAGAGTGGATCTACAGGCTTTAACCTGACCTTTTGGGTCATGATTTAAGTGAAACTGATAGTGATTTTACAGGTTGGTAAATATTTCCTCACTTCTTAGGCCTTTGTATGGCAATAAGGGTTATCAAAAGCAAGGGAATTGTTAATGATTGAGTACATGGTTCTTACATCAAGAACTGACATGTCTAGGCTTGCCATCTTTTACCTCTACCAGACATCTATTCATCAATGACATACGGGGACTAAAATATTTATAGAGGAACCCAAATGGAATATGGAATTTACTTTAAAATACTCCATAAAAAATAAAGTGATGGACTAGATAAAACAAGAATGGTAAATTATTAATAATTGTCGGCGTTACATTGATGCTCTTTATATACTTTTCCTTTCATTTAATAATCATAAAATAAATTAAAAATGAGAAAAAATCATAGGGGCAATTAAAGAAGTCTGATCAAGATTTCTGTACATATAAGAACGGTCATCTCTACCCATTATGAATAGATCATGGTTATTTTTAACTATTTTTGTGGGTGTGTGTATAACATATTTATGATTTTGAAAATGCTTCCTGTTTAATTAGTCTGTGGAAAAGTAGAAATCTGCCTTTGGTACTTTAGCTTAAATTTGCATGCTCACTTTTGCAGAAATGATAGTCTCTCTTCTATTTGACATTTTGCTACTAAAATTTCATATTGTAAGTAAAGCAATACATTGGGGAAAATTGAGCTGTGTTTCACAAACAAGTTGTAAGTCCTCAATAAGCTATTTTCTCAACAATCTTAAGTTTAGGAGGATTTAAGGATTTATTCTGCCTTTCAGCATTAGCTCCATAAATACTTGCCTGTCCTTTTTATGAGTAAAGAAAGGAGCCCTTTACATGGATAAGTCGGCACCTGGAGTGCCCTAGATTCGGCAAAACATTTTGAAGAAATGGAGCAATTCTGCCCCTAAAGCTTGTCATTTTAAGTTCAGACATTTCAAACAATTTAGATCCAATATTCTTTAACTAATGAAAAGGGGAGCTCCAGGAAAACTCATGATCTGGAACTACTTACTTTAAAGTTAAAAAAAAAAAAAGAGGAAAAGAAAAACTTCTGAAAAGTTTAGGGGGAAGGACAGTGGCAGGGAATATGTATTTAAAGTAAGAGTGATAAGTGATAAGCAAATGAAAACTAGGACAGAATGAAAGAGATTCTACAGGAAAGAAAAGTAACTGAAACACAGCAGTGTAACTAAAACGCAGCAGCTGCAAATTGTGTCAAGCTTTGTGAAGTATTCAGCTCCCACAGTAGGAAAGAGAAAGACAGAGGGAGACTGGAAGAGGGGGTGCTGAACCAACTCCCTTTTCCCAATTCATCAGTGTGTTAAGATAACCCAATATTGGTAAAGCATTATTATTCATATGATTTTTAGTGTGATTACAAAAAAATACATAAACTCTTAAGAATAAAGTTTGGGGGCTGTGTGTGTGTGTACATTTCCGGTCATAGGGCCAATTTGTGGTTTCCATAGTTTGCTGCCTTGATATTCAATAATTCGTCCTAGTTGCCCTTCCACTTCCACTCATTTCCTGACATGACCATCCTGTCTTGTAACACAGTCCCCCTCAACAGTTGCAGTCTCTAAATGGCGCTCCCAACCATGCACCACAAGGTTTCCCCAGACAAGAATATGTTACTATCCTGTAACCAAGTCTCTCAACAGCAGTACAGTCGTGTGTTGCTTAATGTCCACGATATGTTCTGTGAAATGGGACGTTATATGATTTGGACACTGTGTGAACACCATACTACAGGCAGTCCCCAGGTTAAATAAAGTTTGTGTTAAATACAATGGTTTGTAATAATGAACGCACGCACTACTTCGTTATGCTCATCACAACACTACAAGGTTTGGAAGTGTTTCTTAAGTGTTTCATGTGCATAGAAAAGTAAAATATATACCATATACTAAGACAAACATTCCACTAACTGATGCTAAATAAGAACCATATTTACCTGTTTTGACTTACCTACAAATTCGACTTAAAGACAGATTTAGGAACGGATCTTGTTCATTACGTGGGACTGCCTGTATGCATAGTGAATGCAACAGCTTCCTACATGAGATACACGTGTTGGGTGTGGGAAGCCGTCACATTCACTGTATACAGTTATGTCTGCTACATCCTATTTTCTGATAGGAATTTTTAAACTCTATTACAACCTTATGGGACCATGGACATATATGCAGTCAGACATTGTCCAAATGGATGTTCTATGGCGCATAACTGTAGTTACTCCTTGCTCCTCCAAGCCATTTCACATATGATTGTCTGGGATCAAAATACCTCTCGTTTCCATGCTAATGCACTGGAAACTTTTAAACTGACTAATAAGACTTCAGCACACACTGACCACATCTGAGACCCCACCCTGCTTGCCCTGCACAAGCCCTTTCCTATAATTCCTGCTTGTTGTTGTCTTGACCCCCAGAGCAACCCTCTTTGCAGCCTTGCATCAAGGTGTGCTGTAGTTTCCTCTATGGGACCTGTGAGTACCGTACTTTTACTCAAATAACGTGAACCTTTCCCATTCCTCTCAATGTTACCCATAATTTGTTCTGATCCACACAGTCGAATGCCTTCTCATAGTAAAACACAGGTAAACATCTTTCTGGTATTCTCTGCTTTCAGCCAGGATCTATCTGACATCAGCAATGATATCCCTTGTTCCACGTCCTCTTCTGAATCCGGCTTGAATTTCTGGCAGTTCCCTGTCGATGCACTACTGCAGTCACTTTTGAATGAGCTTCAGCAAAATTTTACTTGCATGTGATATTAATGAAATTGTGCAATAATTTCCACATTCAGTTGGATCACCTTTCTTGGGAATAGGCATAAATATGGATCTCTTCCAGCCAGTTGGCCAGGTAGCCGTCTTCCAAATATCTTGGCATAGAAGAGTGAGCAATTCCAGCACTGCAACCATTTGTTGAAACATCTCGATTGGTACTCCATCAGTTCCTGGAGACTTGTTTTTCGCCAATGCCTGCAGTGCAGCTTGGACCTCTTCCTTCAGTACCATCGGTTCCTGATCATATGAAATACTTTGATGAAAACTGAGCCACAAACTAAATATCAATGGCAGGTTTTCTAGTAATTCATTTGTATCCATGGGAAATATAAATTACAGAATTGCCAAACTTCTATTAAAACACTTTGCTTTGACCTTACTTAAACCAAAACCTGCTGCCATCTAGATGATTTCGACTCACAGTGACCCTATAGGACTGAGGAGAACTTCCCCATAGGGTTTCCAAGGGCTGAAATCTTTGCAGAGGCTGACTGCCACGTCTTTCTCCCACAGAGCGGCTGGTAGGTTCGAACCGCTGACCTTTCAGTTAGCAGCCAAGCACTTTAAGCACTGTGCCAGCAGGGCTCCTTCAACCTTACTTGGGAGGCATAAATCTCTTTATAACCTATTTTTAGGTGGACAAGAAATTTAACAATTAAAGGGTATTTGAGAAAAAAATGCATTCTTGCTCTTGTCTAGCAAAACATCAAGTAGAATAAAAATGATTTAATATTTTGTTTCTTATCCGAATATTTACATCTTCACACAGATACTTCCATTACTCCAAAACGCTGTAAATTGATCACTAAGGCAATAATAAATTACACATGAAAATAAATGTAAAGATTTCTATATCACAGAAAAAAAATGCAACTTGTAAGTATATCTCTGTAATTTTCCTCATATGTTCTGAGTTTATTCGTATAATAAAATCATTGAAATATACATGTTTTCAGATAAAGTAGACTAATATGAGATTCATTCAAAGTAATTCAGTGGTAATTATTATGGACAAAAAAAAATTCTCGGCAGATCTTTGGTTCCAATGTGTTTAATGAGGGTTTTTTTTTTTTTTTCTTTTTAATGCACTGCAGTGATTGCTTGGCAAGAAATAACAAAAGACTATAAATGGTTCCAATTAGCAGGGTAGAATGCCAGTCACACTTCATTTTTAATCCACTACACCAAGAAATATAACACACTTGCACAGCATCTGAGGACAAATTATTTTCTATGTATTGAATTAAATCTCTGTCTCTGATTAATTTAAAGTTTTAAACTTTGCAGGGCTTTATTTGAACACTAACTTGTGTTCTCTCTCTGTTTTAATGTTTAATTTTGGTACCTAAATTCTCTGAAGCATCACCTGAGTTAGTGTTCAGAATTTTCTGGCCTAATCTTTTTTTTTTTTTTCCGAAATAGGATTACTATGAGGTTCATAATATAATTATGCAGCCTTAATTGGTATGGATAAATTATACATCAGTTGTGCAATTTCTCAGTTATGTAGTGCTCCTTTGACATAATTGGAATCCAATTATTTAATTGCTAATTTGAAATCAATAAGGTTATTTTTGTCTCAAGATAATGTATAGTAAATACTTCTCAGAATATAATCAGTATTGCTTTCATGTTTTCAATATTTACAATATAAAGGGAACATTATATCAGAATTAAATGTGTTAGTATTATAAAGGAAAAGGACATTGTAATAGACACCTCTAAATGACTAGCTTACATATCCAAAAGCTTGGACGGCATTGCACATTGTTCATGAGCCTATCATCATTTAAACGAGCCTTGGTGGCACAGTAGTTAAGAGCTTGGCTGCTAACCAAAAGGTCAGCAGTTCAAATCCACCAGCCGCTCCTTGGAAACCCGGTGGGGCAGTTCTACTCTGTCCTATAGGGTTGCTATGAGTCAAAATCAACTCAACAGCAACGGGTTTTGGATTTGGTGGCACAGTGGTTAAAACAATTGACCGCTAACCAAAAGGTTGGCGGTTTGAAACCACCAGCAGCTTGGCAGGAGAAAGAAGTGGTAGTCTGCTTCCACAGAGATTTACAGCCTTGGAAACCCTATGGAGTTGCTATGAGTCAGAATTAACTTGACAGCAGTGGATTCGTTTTGGGGTTGGTATCATCACTCAAAACAGCTTTAGAATCACGTTACCTACTTTCACAGCCGCAAAAATAAAATCATATCCACTTCTTTAGATTGATGTATTGTTCCTGGCCAAAAATAGTACTAGCCAGTTTCATCTGACATTTGTTGAAATTTCAGACATAATTTTATCTTTTCAGCACCATAAAGCAGTACCCTGCACGTAGAAATCAGTTGCCCTTGAGTGGACTCCGACTCAAGGAGACTCCATATGTGTCAGAACAGAACTGTGCACAATAGGGTTTTCAGTGACTGATTGTTTGGAAGTAGATCGAAAGCCTTTCTTCTGAGGTGCCTCTGGGCGGACTCAAACCTCCAACCTTTTGGTTAGCAGCAAAGCATGTTAACTATTTGTACTACCTAGGGACTCCCTGCACATAGAAGATGCTTAAAAAAAAATCAAGTACTTATCATATTCACACCTATTGATTTTTGGAACTCTGAAGGGTGAGCATGGAAGGTTCTGTGGTAATCTCAAGCTTTGATTACCTTGTTCACTCTCTCTTTCTGTATATATGTACCTGAATACACATTTCAACAATCATGCTGTTTACTTTTGATAAAAATAATCAATGATACACCAAATACATCCAAGATGAAATTAATGACTCTGATCAAATTACAGGATCAGAATAGTTATCGCATCATCTGCGTTTGCTTTAGATGGATGCTGTTGAAAATACCAGCTTATTCCCCAACCTACGTTCCTTATGCTATCTTTCAAGGCTTTTAAGAACTTACTTGGATATATGCTATAAGATAATTAGTACCCTGGAATGAACTTCTGCTCAGTGTAGATGGTGTTACTGAGTAGTTAATTTGAATGCAAATTTTCTTGGTAAAATGCTTTGTGAGTGGATGTTGTCAGTTTTGATGGATCAAGTGCATTTTTATTGGATGTGATAAAGTTATTACAATAGAGTGACAGTTTCTTTCTCTATTTAAAATGATATATTAGAACTCCATCCAAAGTAAAAGTGGAAGGTAATATATTAGTATTAGCATATTACTAATGTACTCATGTTCTAGTGCTGCTTTAACTCAGTACCATAAATTGGGTGGCTTAAAAGAACAGGAATATATTCTCTTATAGTTCTGGATGCTAGAAGTCCAAAATCAAGGTGTGGGCCAGGCCATGCTCCCTCTGAAGGCTCTAGGAAAGAATTCTTCCTTGCTTCTTCATAGCATCTGATGATTGCCAGCAATCTTTGGTATTCCTTGGCTTGTAGCTGCATCAGGCAAATTTCTGCCTCTATCGTCACATGACCGTCTTCCCTGTGTGTGTTTCTGTCCTTGTATCTCCAAATATCTGTCTTTTGATAAGGACACCAATCATTTGATTTCAAGCCCACTCTAATCCAACATCACCTCAACTTGATTATATCGTCAAATACCGTATTTTTAAATAAGGTCACATTTTTAGGTACTGGGGTTAGGACTTCAACACATCTTTTTGGGGGACAAAATTTGACCCACTACAGTTATCAAAACAACTAAAGAAAAAGTAGAGATTATAATTAACTCAGTCTTATAATGCCAAACAATGAGTTCATCTTTTCATTACCAATTATTTTGCATAGTGTAATGATATAATTTTTTTATATGTATTTTGAAATGAAAGCTGAGGTTTTAAAATCAAACTTGTCACTTGGTTTATAACCATAACTTTCTCTGGCTAAAATGATTATTTCAAAACCAACAAATAAAAATCTTCTGTTACCAAAGATTTAAATAGTTTTTCTGTTATTATAGTCCATAGTGCACATCATGATAAAGAGTTCTCACATTAAGTATAGTTGTCCCTAATATTTTTAACATTTTATTTATCAGAACAATTTTAGGTTTACAAAAATCTGTGCAGAAAGTACAAAGAATTTCCATATAGCCCCCTCCTCCCCAACATACCATTTCTCCTAC
The DNA here is from genome assembly GCF_000243295.1 of Trichechus manatus latirostris. Classification (NCBI taxonomy): domain Eukaryota; kingdom Metazoa; phylum Chordata; class Mammalia; order Sirenia; family Trichechidae; genus Trichechus; species Trichechus manatus. The sequence continues at coordinate 15,053,388 of NW_004443969.1, forward strand.
TATTAACATCTTTCATTCCTGTGGTGTATCTGTTACAATTGCTGGAACAATACTGATACATTATCATTAACTAAAGTCCACAGTTTACATTAGAGTTCAAAATTTGTGTTGTACAATCCTATGGGTTTTGACAAATGTATAATGTTATGTGTTCATCATTACACCAATATTCATCCTTCCTGCCTCTCCCCTTGAACCCCTGGAAACCGCTGATCTTGATATTATGTCCATAGTTTTGCCTTTTTCAGAATGTCACAGAGTTGGATCATATAACATGTAGCTTTTTCAGACTGGCTTTTTTCACTTAGCAATATGCATTTAAATTGCCTTCATGTCTTTTAGTGGCTTAATAGTTCATTTCTTTTTATCACTGAATAATATTTAATTGTATAGATGTACCACAGTTTGTCCATTCATCTATTGCAGAACATCTTGGTTGCTTCTAATTTGGGGCAATTATGAATAAAGCTTCTATCAACATTCGGGTGCAGACTTATGTTTTTATCTTATTTGGGTAAATACCTAGGAGTTCAATTGCTAGATCATAAGGTAAGCCTATGTTTAACTTTGTAAGAAAATGCCAGACTTTCTTCGAAAGTGACACTACCATTTGCATTCCCACCAGCAACTAATGAAAATTCCTATTGCTCCACATCCTTGTCAGCATTTGATATTGTCAATGTTTTGGATGTTAACCATTCTAATGGCTGTGTAGTACTATCTCATTATTGTTCTGATTTGCAATTTCTTAATGACATATTAGTTGGAATCGACTTGACAGCAATGGGTTTGTTTTTTGGTTTGGTAATGACATATGATGTTGAGTATCTTTTCACATGTTTATTTGCCATCTGTATATCTTTTTAGATGAGGCTTCTGTTCATATTTTTTGCCCCTAATATTTCAGTTTACTTAATGCTGCCACCTAACATAAGCTATGCTTCTTTAAAATGCAAAATGTGTGTGTACATTTCAGTTCAAGCTGCATAATGTAGAACATTCAGTCATTCATTCAGAAGTATCTCTAGAGCATGTGCTATGTGCCAGGTAGGACACAAATCCCTGTCCTTTAGGAATTTGGCTTATTAAGACAGACAGATGTAAATTTACAATGGCATCACAGTGCTCTAAATGCTTTATTAGAGGTACCAACATCCAACCATGCACCTAAATCATAAGCCCCAAAATGTTCATTGCACCTCTAGTCAATAAGTCTGCAGCCCTATATACAGGTGACATATTCGAGTTACGATGAACTACGCCTACGGCTGTCTTTTTTTTTTTTTAAATCATATTGTTAGTAATATGTATTACATACAATGTTGCAGCACATAATTTGCTGATGTATCATTCTCAGATGTTCACTTGCAGATGTTCAATGTTGTAATTTGCTGTTCAAAACACTGCCGTAGAGCAGGCAATAATGAAAAAAGAAAAAAAAAAAAGAGGTATTAGATTTACGTCAGAACTGACTTACCACGGAGTCGTCAGAAGGGAATCCTGTCCTAATTCAGGGACTATCTGTATTCAATTCAGGGCAGATTTGCTGTTAAACTAATGAAGATCAAACTTTTAAAAAGCCAGTTGCCATGAATTTGATTCCTACTCATGGTGACCCATGTGTGTCAGAGTAAAACTGTACTCCATAGGGTCTTCAATTGCTGATTTTTTGGAAGTAGATCACCAGGCCTTTCTTCTGAGGTGCCTCTAGGCCAAGCATTTTAGCCAGGGCCCCTTACTTGCTTACTCTCTTCTTAGACCCTATGACAGTCTATAACAATGTATGAAAAAAAGCATCATGGATTTGTGTTTGGTAATTAGTAAAAATGCTGTGTTCTTTTTCTTTCTTTTCTTTTTATATTTGTGGTATGTATCACTTTATAAAAAAAATAAATATAGTCTGGTTTATTTTTCATTCTAAGTAAATATTTACTTTTGCACCTACTCTTGCATTTACAATCTTATATGTTTTCAGAGTTCCCTCCAATTATATAAGCTTCTGATCTCTTAAAACCTGATTCCTTACTTAATATGTCCTTTATCTAACCCTTTTCACTTCCACTCTACATTCTGGAAAATTCTCCCATCTGTCTTCCCTTGTTTCCGGTATTGCTCACCCCTGATTCAACTTTAAAAAAAAAAAAAAAATATAGTAATTATATTATTTCTGTATGATTAATTTATGCATCAACTTGGCTATACTATGGTGCCCAGCTTTTTGGTTAAACATTAGTGTCATAGATTGAATTATGTCCCCCCAAAAATGTGTGTGTCAATTTAGCTGGGCCATGATTCCCAGTATTGTGTGGTTGTCCTCCATTTTGTGATTGTAATTTTATGTTAAAGAGGATTAAGTTAGGATTGTAACACCCTTACTAAGGTTACATCCCTGATCCAAGGTAAAGGAAGTTTCCCTGGGGTGTGGCCTGGGGTGTGGAATGGGAAGCAAGCAGAGAGTTGGGACCTTATACCACCAAGAAAGCAGTGCTGGGAGCAGAGCGCGTCTTTTGGGCCTGGGGTCCCTGCTCAAGAAGCTCCTAGTTGAGGGAAGATTGATGAGAAGGCCAGCAGAGAGAGAAAGCCTTTCCCTGGAGCAGACACCCTGAATTTGGACTTTTAGCCTACTTTTCTGTGAAGAAATAAATTTATCTTTGTAAAAGCCATCCACTTGTGGTATTTCTCTTATAGCAGCACTAGATGACTCAGACAACTAGTCTAGATGTTACTAAGAAGGTATTTACATGTGATTAGTATTTAAATCAGTGGACCTTAGATAAAGTGGATTACCTTTCATAATGTGGGTAGGACTCATCCATTCATTTGAAGGCCTTAGGAGCAAAAATCTGAAGTTTTTCTGAGGGAGAAGGATTCTGTCTCAAGACAGTAAATTAACTTCCTGTCAGAATTTCCAGCCTTCGAGCTGACCTACTGATTTTGGACTCAAGACTGCTGGAGTTTCCAGACTGTCACCTGACCTACAGATTTTGGACTTGCCATTCCTTACAATCACGTTATGTGAGCCAATTTCTTAAAATTAATCTCCATTTATCTATCTATCTATTACTGGTTCTGTTTCTCTAGAGAACCCCGAGTAAGACAGTTTCCAAATCACTTACCTGATAACATGAATCTCTTTCTTAAAATTCTATTTGTTTTCCATTGTCCATAAGATAAAGCGTAAATCCACAATATGCTTATGTAAGTTTTAGTTTCTTACTACTGCTGTAACGAATTACCGCAAACTCAGTGGCTTAAAACAACACTAGTTTATTATCTTACATTCTGGAGGTCAAAAGTCCTAAAATTAGGATGTTAGTAGGGCTGTGTTCTATCTGAAGGCTCTAGGGGAGAATTGATTTCCTTGCATTTTCCAGCTTCTGTCTAGAAGGCTGCATTTTCCAGCTTCTTTCTAGAAGTCTTATAAGAGATAAAAGGAAAGGGAAGCAAGCAGAAAGTTGGGGACTCCATACAACCAAGAAAGCAGTTGCCTGTATTTCTTAGCTCATGGCTCCTTTCTCTATCTTTAAATACAGAAAGAAGCTGAATCTCTCTCTCTGACCTCAGCTTCCATCTTCACATCTCCTCTGACTCTGACCTCCTGCATCCCTCTTATAAAGACCCTTGTGACACATTGGGCCCCTCTGGATAATCCAGCATGATCTCCTCATCTAAAGATACTTAATTTAATCACATCTGAAAAGTCCTTTTCACCAAGTAAGGTAACATATTCCCAGTTTCCAGGGATTAAGATATAGATATATATATTATTCTGCCTAACGTATATGGCCTACCGAGCTTTTGAAACCAGTGCCTCTCTAACTTTCTAATTTCATCTCTTACCACATACCACCCTCACACCATACAAAGCCCCCCAGAATAATAACAAAAAGTAGTATTTGTGAGCTCTCATTACGTGCTCAAACTCAGTGTTTGCATGTTGTCAATTAGTTCTTATGATACTGTGAAAGATGTGGGATGGTTAATTTTATGTGTCAATATGGCCAGGCTATGGTGCCCAATTGTTTGAAAAAACATGAATGTGGTTGCTGTTATAATAACATGGAAATAAATCAGTTGACCCCAAGTAAAGCAGGTTACCTTCCATAATGTGTGCAAGCCTCAATTAATTAGTTGGAGATATTAAGAGCAAAAAGGGAGTTCCTGTAGAGTGTGTTCTGCCTCCAGATTATAAATAGACATTTTGCCGGAACATCCTCAATTTACTATTCTCAATAGCTGACCTACGAATTTTGGGACGAAAGCCTGTAAGAGTCTCCAGCCTTCTGGCTGACCTAGAAGTCTTAGATTTGTTGGCACCCAAAATCATATGAGCCAATTCCTTAAAGTAACTCTCTGTTTCTCTGTCTCTCTCTCTACATATATACAGGCAGTCCCTGGGTTACAAACATCCTTTCTACAGACAACTCATGCTTAAGAAAGGACTGCTATAAAGCCTGTTATATTAAAAAAAATTGAGTTAAATACAATGCTTCGTAGTAATGAATGCACACACTACATAGTGACACTCGTGGAAACATTGAGCGGTTTGAGAGTGTTTCTTAAGTGTTTTATATACATAGAAAGGTAAACTATATACAATATACTAATACAAACATTTGACTAAATGATGCTAATAAGAACCATATATGCCTGTTCCAACTTACCTACAAATTCAACTTAAAGACTGACTTAGGAACAGATCTCATTTGTAACCTAGGGACTGCCTGTATGTACAGTGTATGTATACATATATGTATATGTATGTGTATGTGCATGTGCAGATGCAGATGCAGATATAGAAGTAGATGTAGGTTTAGCTATGGAGCACTGGTGGCATAGTGGTTAAGAGCTCAGCCAAGATGGCAGAGTAATCAGATGATTCCAGTTGTCCATCTTACAACAAAGAAGGGTAAAAACAAGAAGTGAATCAATTATGTATGACAATCTAGGAGCCCTAAACATCAAAGGCAAAGTTGAGGAATCAGACTGAGTGGCGGAGGGAGGGAGAGAAGGTTTGGAAGCAGCAAGGAGTTGCCAGAGCTGATCCGGTGAGAGCCTGAGCCCTTCAGGCCTGATCAGCTTGTGGTGCACGGTGAGGCAGGCAAGCAGCAGTGCTTGGGAGGTGTTTTCCACATTGGGAGAGACCCAGTGGCAGAGAGTCTACTTGGCCATCCAGAACCAGTAAGAAGCAGCCCTCAATCAGCGAAAGATAAGTACTTGCGTCTGGACTACCGCATGGATCAAAAACACCCCCCTTAGGGAAAAACCTCTCTCCCATTTACCTCCCCACTGCCTGCTCTGTGCTGGGTCTGGGACTGGCTTCAGCAATTACTGAGTTCCCTGGGCCAGAAGTAGGACCCATTACACTCCCTAAGCCATTCTCCTGGCCTTGGAGAGTGAACAAATTAACAAATATGGGAAAAAATAATCTGCTGGCTCCCCTAAGCCAGGAACTCAGGGTAGGCACAGCTACTTTGCTTAGGCACAGGCATAAGGGATCCATGGACTTTGAGTGTCTTTCTTCCTGCATAGAGTTGTGTGGGCCCATTTCAACCGTGTAGGCCCTCATTACTGCAGTACAACAGGGTATATACCTGAAGTCTAACTTCAACTCTTTCAGCTGTGAAGTGGCAGGTTTGTGACATTTGACACTGTTCTGCCCATTAAGCAGGGTCTTCACCTACTCACATCAGGGGCCTGAGGACTTGTGGCTCCACCCACATCACGTAGCCACCTGTGAAAGGGGCCCAGGAATAAGAGATGCCACCCAGTCCTTACAGACAACAGCACTGGGTGCTCATAGTCCAGCTGCAAAACCGACACATCAACGTGATCTAGGGAACAGGGATATGATTTCCTCCTGGACACTCAGGGGTGGCCGTTGGCACCCTGCCTTGCACAGCAAGTGTCCCCCTGCTGCAGCTGGATGCCTGTGCCTACACCAATCACCCATGCCTGTCTAGAACTGTAGGTGAGAGCCTTCACCAGACACTTGGTTGCCGACTACCTGGATACTTGAGCTGAATCCATACAGGAGGAGTGGGCAGACTCCTGGGCTCACATACTTAGTGACAAGTCTGGCCACTTGGTGGCAGGACATTGGAGCTTCAGGGGCACTAGTGATCTGGATAGATCACACAAGCAGCCAATTTGGGCATATCAAAACAAAACAAAAAAAGAAGTTAGGACATAGTAAGCAAACTTAAAATAAATAAATATAATGACTTATTGACGGCTCAAAGACAACAGTCAATATTAAATTACATAAAGAGGCAGACCATGATGGCTTAAGCAAGCTCCCAAAATAAAGAATCTAGAAATTTTCCAGAGGAAGAAAATTTCTTGAAATTACCAGAGGCAGAATACAAAAGGTCAATATAAAGAACTCTTCAAGACATCAGGAAAGAAATTATGCAAAATACAGAACATGCAATAGAGGAACTAAAAAGATTAGATTAGAGAAGAGCATAATGACAAATTTAACAAGTTGCAAGAATCCATAGACAGACAGCAATCAGAAATCCAGAAGATTAACAATAAAATTTCAGAATGAGACAACTCAAAAGAAAGTCATAGAAGGAGAACTGAGGTGGTGGAAGTCAGAATAAGCAAGATGGAAGATAAAGCACGTGATATCACCTTATTTGAGGAAAAATCAGATAAAAGGATTTAAAAAAAATGAAGAAACCCTAAGAATTATGTAAGATTCTATCAAGAGGAATAACCAATGAGTGCTTGGAGAACCAGAACGGGGGGGGTAACAGAAAATACAGAGAGAATCATTGAAGATTTGTTGGCAGAAAATTTTCCTGATATTGTGAAAGATGAGAAGATATCTATCCAAGATGCTCATCGAACCCCACATAAGGTAGATCTCAAAAGAAAGTCATCAAGACATATCATAACCAAACTTGCCAAAAACAATGATACAAAGAGAATTTTAAGAGACACTGGGGATAAACAAAATGTCATCTACAAAGGAGAGTCAATAAGAATAAGCTTGGACTACTCAGCAGAAACCATGCAAGCAAAAAAGCAATGGGATGACATATATAAAGCCTTGAAGGAAAAGAATTGCCAGCCAAGAATTATATATCCAGCGAAACTGTCTCTCAAATATGATGGTGAAATTACGGCATTTCCAGATAAACAGAAGTTTAGGGAATTCGCAAAAAACAAACCAAAAGTACAAGAAATACTAAAGGGAGTCCTCTGGTTAGAAAATCGGTAACATCAGATAACAACCCAAGACTAGAATACAAGACAGAGCAACCAGATATGAATCCAGATAGGGAAGTCACAAAAATAAATCAAAGTTAAAACACTGAAAACAAGGAAATAGATGTTAATATGTAAAAGATGACAACATTAAAACAAAAAAGAGGGACTAAAAAATGTAGACACAGATTTTTCATATGGAAAGGAAGTTAAGACAATATAAAGAAATAAAAGACTTGTATAAACTTAGAAAAATAGGGGTAAATATTAAGGTAACTACAAAAGAAACTAAAAATCCTACACATCATAATAAAAAACAAGAAAAATATAAAGAGTCAGCAAATACAAAATCAACAACAGTGAAAAAGATAAAAAGAAAATACATAAAGAAAAATGACTCAGCACAGAAAATTAAGTGCAACAAAGAAACTGTGAACAACACAAAAAAAGACATCAAAATGACAGCACTAAACTCATACCTATCAATAATTATACTGAATGTAAATGGACTAAATGCACCAATAAAGAGACAGAGAGTGACAGACTGGATTAAAAAAACACGATCTGTCTATATGCTGCCTACAAGAGACACACCTTAGACTTAAAGACACAAACTAAAACTCAAAGGATGAAAAAAATATATCAAGAAAAAAACACTCAAAAAAGAGCAGGAGTGGCAATATTAATCTCTGACAAAATAGACTTTAAAGTAAAATCCACTACAAAGGATAAAGAAGGATACTATATAACGATTAAAGGGTCAATACACCAGGAGGACATAACTATAATAAATATTTACACACCGAAAGACAGGCCTCCAAAATACATAAAACAAACTCTAAAAGTACTGAAAAGAGAGATAGACAACTCCACAATAGTAGTAGACTTCAACAAGCCACTTTCAGTGAAAGACAGAACATCCAGAAAGAAGCTCAACAAAGATGCAGAAGAGATAAATGCTACAATCAACCAACTTTATCTCATAGACATATACCGAACACTGCACCCAACAGCAGCCAAATATACTTTCTTTTCCAACGCACAAGGAATGTTCTCCAGAATAGACCACATATTAAGCCATAAAGCAAGCCTTAACAAAATCCAAAGCATTGAAATATTACAAAGCATCTTTTCTGACCATAAAGCCATAAAAGTAGAAATCAGTAACAGAAAAAGCAAGGAAAAAAATCGAACACATGGAAACTGAATAACACCTTTCTCAAAAACTATTGGGGTATAGAAGACGTTAAGGATGGAATAAAGAAATTCATAGAATCAAACGAGAATGAAAACACATCCTACCTGAACCTTTAGGAAACAGAAAAGCAGTGCTCAGAGGTCAGCTTATAGCCATAAACGCACACATCCAAAAAAAAGAAACAGCCAAAATCAAAATATTAACCCTACAACTGAACAAGTAGAAAGAGAGCAGAAAAAGAAACCCTCAGGCACCAGAAGAAAGAAAATAATAAGAATTAGAGCAGAATTAAATGAAATAGAGAAGAGAAAAACAATTGAAAGAGTTAATAAGACCAAAAGCTGGTTCTTTGAAAAGATCAACAAAATTGATAAACTGCTGGCCAAACTGACAAAAGAAAAACAGGAGAGGAAGCAGATAACCCATATAAGAAATGAGATGGGTGATATCACAACAGACCCAACTGAAATTAAAAGAATCATAGCAAAATACTATGAAAAATTGTACTCTAACAAATTTGAATACCTAGAGGAAATGGACAAATTTCTAGAAACTCATTGCCTACTTAAACTAACACAAACAGATGTAGAACAACTAAATAAACCTATAACAAAAGAAGAGATTGAAAAAGTAATTTAAAAACTCCCAACAAAAAAATAGCCCTGCCCCGGATGGCTTCACTGAAGAATTCTACCAAACGTTCAGAGAAGAGTTAACACCACTACTACTAAAGGTATTTCAGAGCACAGAAATGGATGGAATACTCCCAAACTCATTCTATGAAGCCAGCATAACCCTGATACCAAAACCAGGTAAAGATACCACAAAAAAAGAAAATTACAGACCAATATCCCTCATAAACATTGATGCAAAAATCCTCAACAAAATTCTAGCCAATGGAATTCAGCAACATATCAAAAACAAAAAAAAAAATTCACCATGATGAAGTAGGATTTATACCAGGTATGCAGGGATGGTTCAACATTAGAAAAACCATCAGTGTAATCCATCACATAAATAAAACAAAAGACAAGAACCATATGATCTTATCAATTGATGCAGAAAAGGCATTTGACAAAGTCCAACATCCATTCATGATAAAAACTCTCAACCAAATAGGAATAGAATGGAAATTCCTCAGCATAATTAAGGACATTTCTACAAAGCCAACAGCCAACATCATCCTAAATGGAGAGAGTTAGAAAGCTTTCCCCTTGAGAACAGGAACCAGACAAGGATGCCCTTTATCACTACTCTTATTCAACATTGTGCTGGAGGTCCTAGCCAGAGCAATTAGGCTAGAAAAAGAAATAAAGGGCATCCAAATTTGTAGGGAAGAAGTAAAAGTATCTATCTGCAGATGATATGATCTTATACATAGAAAACACAAGGAATCCACAAGAAAAGTACTGGAACTAATAGAAGATTTCAGCAAAATATCAGGATACAAGATAAACATACAAAAATCAGTTGGTTTCCATACGTTTTCCATGACCTCCACTGTATGTGGAATTTCTACTGCTCCTGCTATATTATCTCTGAGCATTTATTTGTCTACAGGCCTCCCTTCATAAGATCTCATACTCGTCAAGGAAAAGGGTCACGCCTTTAGTATTTTACTTCCTAAGAATCTCTTTCTTGTAACTGGGACATAGAAAGCAGTTAATAAATGTTTGTTGGATAAATAAACTGAACTGTAAGGCATAGTACAGGTTATAGGTGGGAGTGATAAACATTGCTTAGGAGAGTTAGATCACAAAAGAGTGAAATAGCACAGTTTATTTGAGAATTATAAACTTTTTAGAATGGCTGGAGTATAGCATAAAATGGATGAGTGTCAAGAACTAAGGTGGAGAGACAGCTAAGCAACAGATCACAGGAGGCCATATTAAACTATGGATGTTGGACCTTATCTGCAAATATAATGCCAGAATTTAACTGTAAAATGGATATTAAATTTATATTCTAAAGGATTTTTTAGATTAAAAACTGATTTTATGACCATACATAATTGTTTTATTGTCTCCTCAATTCAGTGCCGTAGGATTGAAAGTCAAGACAAATTACATCTTTAGACATCATTTCTATCATGAACTATGTCAGTATCAGCACTTCTATTTTGTTAAACCCATGCTTCACCACCTTTTTAAGCAAAATGAGAAATTGAGATGTTGGCATTCTACAGACCTTGGTTCCCTCTGTTCAGCTTATCAAGGGGAGAGAGGACATGTATTTTGTTATGCTTATTAGCAAGCTTTGTCAAAAGGAATCCCTGTTTTAAGAAATGCCCTAACCTTTACATTGTTGGTGACAGAGCACACTCAAATTAATCACCAGGAATCCAATAAATGCTGTCGCACAACACACCACGGTTATGAGAGTAGAGAACTTGCTAAAATCTGTGATTGCCTTGAGGTATAGAAGCATCTCATAACATGATGAAACTGGAGGACATTATGCTGAGTGAAATAAGTCAATCACAAAAGGACAAATATTGTATGAGACCTCTATTGTAAAAACCCATGAAAAAGTTCACACACAGAATGTAACAATCTTTGTTGGTTACCAGGGAAAAATAGCAGCAGGAACTTTCCAGACAGTAAAAGATGTTATTTTGGAAACCAGCTGACTTTTCTCATCAGTAGGATCAAAAGCCTGAGCTAAAGTTCAATATTTTTTATTGGGAGAAACTAGATTTTTGTTTACTCTGTACCAGAACATAGACAAGAACACATCACACACAGACACACAGATACACACATCCTCAAATATGTAATCAACAGAAATGCCAGCAGGTATTGTTATGTCCGCGTCTTAGTTATCTAGGGCTGCTGTAACAGAAATACTGCAAGCGGGTGCTTTAACAAATAGAAAATCGTTTTCTCACATTTAGGAAGCTAGAAGTCAGAATTCAGGGCAGTGGCTCTAGAGGAAGACTTTGTCTGTCAGCGCTGGGAGAAAATCCTTGCCTCAACTTCCTGGGCTTATAGACTAGTCTACCTCCATTGTCTTCAGATAGTGTAGGTCTTCCCCCCTGTCTACTTCCTTACATCCCTTATCTGCTCTTTTATATCTCAAAAGTGATTGGCTTAAACCACCTCTTACACTCATATGACCACATTAACATAACAAACTAGATCTTATTTTCAGATAGTGTTACATCCACAGTATACAGTTTAGAATTTACAACACATATTTTTGGGGGACACAAGTCAGTACGTTTTGTCATTTAGAATCAAACACTTAAATACGTTCTTTCCAAGATCACAAATTAGGTAAGCAGTGGAGTCAACGCTGCCTTATTTGTGTCAGCCTCTGAAACGCGTGTTCTTTTCCACCACAGCTTTGCCCTTCATTCTGGGAAAACCAATTGAATATCTGCTATGTGCAAGATAGTACATTTGGCTCTATGAGAAGTGCAATATCCTGACCTTGGGGGCTTCCAACCCAAATATTTAATTTATTTATCATTTCCACTCTTACACATCTATAATCCTACTTTATGCCACTCAGGCAATAGGAAGCAACACAGTTTCTAAGCTGATTCTTATCAACAAATAATGTTTGTGATTGATACTCAAATGTATGGCAGAAATAAGACTTTTGAATGCAAAAACAAAAAAGAAAGTTGAAAGTGCAAAGGGTATAACCAGCCGTTAAAACTTGAGTGTCCTTGTAGATTTCAAATGCTCTTAGATACACTTGTATTCATTAATGCCTGTGATGTGTTAAGTACTGTGCTAGGCACTGGAGAGTCAGAGGAAAGCCGTAAATACTGACCTTGCCCTCAAAGAAGACAAATAATTTAATAAAGACTTACAGTAAAGTTTGTTAAGTGCTATGAAAATGTATTTTGGGAGCTTTAAACCTAATCTACAGTGGTCAGGGAAAGTTTCCAGGTGGAACACACATTTAAGTGGACACAAAATGAATTAATGACATGGAAAGGGGGAGAGTGGTGCCAAAATGTAAACTACTGGCAGTCGGTCCCCATATCATTAAAGAATATTACTTCTAGGAACAACAGAGGAAAGGGAAGGAAAGGCAGTGATTGGGCATATTGAAGGTCCTATTACTCACGGTTTGATATTCAATGTCAAGAAAAAAAAAAAAAGCATCAGAAGTGTTGTAATAGGTTTGCTATTTCACAATTACATAGTCCAACACAGATGTAATACACAACACAGATGTAAAAACTGAAAATTTTCTTGACTAATATTTAGCCTCTGTCAGAAGACTTACTCTATACGCTTTCAGGAAAATTCAGTCACACTGAGCAATTTCTCAGGTCTCCTCAAGAGAGCTTAAACCACTTCAGGAGTGCCTCAGTGACGCTCAAACATTCATCTCAATGTCCTTACTTTCTCCTCAAAGAGACTTTTCCCATTTCTCCATCCCATCTTACTTTTAACATCGCAGAATTTGATCCCGACACGCCAATTCCTGGCACAGAGTGTGTGTGATGTTATTAATTTTGGAGGGGTGTGTGTGTGTGTGTTATAATGGTATTAGTTGAGTAACAGGGTGGAATTTACACAGTCCATCTTGTTAGACTCTGATAAGGCCAAGTCTGGGTCTTAGATGGAGCTGGGTGCTGGCCTTGATACACGTTCAGTCCTCTTCCACCTCTCTGTGGGTGGGACATGTGCACCTGTCTGCAGTTATCCTCCTCTTCCCACACTACTGCTTCTTGGGGTGACTTCTCATTCACCCTCCCAGCTAGCTTCCACACCTCACTCAGGCCTATGGGAAACTTACTGATCTCCTCATGTCACCCTCAGACTTGTGGGAGATTATAAGAGGTTATACGAGCACCTCTCATATGTAGATGTCACCATCTTTTCTTCCAGGACACATTTGTGGGACTTGTTGCTTGTGCTGCTGGAAAACAGCACATCAATTCCCCCATCACTTAAATCCCCCCTTACCTTGCAAAGACCCTTTTACTTCTTCCTCCTCTTTCTCCCAACTTGCCTTGGGAGAGAGGACACGTGCACCACATTGTCTGCTCTGCCTTCCTCCTCCTCTTCTCTTAACATCCACTTTATGTCAAACTCAGGGATTCTCCACCTGGGCATAATTGACATTTTAGTTCAGATAATTCTCTGATGGAGACTATGTGCATTACGGAAACCCTGGGGGTGTAGTGGTTAAGAGCTAAGGCTGCTAACCAAAAGGTAGGCAGTTCAAATACACCAGCAGCTCCTTGGAAACCCTATGGGGCAGTTCTACACTGTCCTACAGGGTTGCTATGAGTCAGAATCAACTCGACAGCAATGGGTAACTAATGGGCAAGTGCATTATAAAATGTTTACCAGAATCCTTGGTGTCTTCCTAATAGATGCCAGTAGCATCCCCTCAGTTGTGAAAAAAAAAAAAAAAAAGTCTCCATACATTTTGCCAAATGTCCCCTGGGGAGCAAAATTGCCCCCTCTTTTTTGAGAACCACTGCCCTAGCAATTTTGTTTACAGTAAAGGCGATAAACTGATTTTATAAGAATATGTCTATTTTAAGGTATCTACAGCCTCATGCCTAAAATCTAGAGTTTATTTCTCTTCTTTAAACTCAGGGAAACTAGAGTTAGCATCTTTGATTTGCTGAGCCCTAGTAATACCCTCTGTGCCTCACAGGGATAATTGTAACCCCATGTCTTCCAAGTTGAGAGTCATAGGCTAGCATAGCAAAAGTTGTACACTGGTGGGTGCTTCCATGACACAAATTATTATTTTACATATCATCTGTCACAGTGGTTTTGTCTAACATCTGAAGTTGGATTTATAATATAAAGGCAAACTATTAACGCGTTTCCAACATTTTGACCAACACAATTATTTATTTACTTATTTTTACTTTTTTTTTTGTATAAACCTGTAGAACTCATTAAAAGAAAAAAAAAGCCAAACAATATCTATATTACCATCCTTAGATAAGTCTCATATCAGCTACACCTGCTTTTCTACTGTCTCACTTTGGACTCAGTTACCATTGGATTATTTACACTTAGAATCCCAAACTGTCATTATTACTCCATGCTACTGATCCATCACATCTTATCTCCTTTACTCTCTCCCCTCTGTTCTTCCTACTGTGACAGGGGCAAAATGATTCTGAGAACCAACCCCACATAACTCTTGGTCCAACTAAGCTGTATTTGTTTGAGTGTGATATACAGTTCAGTAGATAGGCTTCTAGGAGCTACATACATCATTTTGTTCAATCTTACAGCAGTTGTTTCCCATCCTATAGTTATGTGCTTAGTAGTTTTACAATTAATTTGTGATATATTTGGAACTAAAAGAGAAACGCAATTTGTGAAGGGAATGCAACTTTACTTTTAATGCAAACTAATGTACAATCAATCAGTAGTATTCAAAAGGAGAGGGAGAGAGAACTACAACTGTTGTAAATATATACTAGTTTAGTTCATTTTAATGTTCATGCTATTAATGTCTGGGTTCACACATTATTATAAACAGGAATCTAAATCATTGCATCCAGTTTTATGATATAAATAAAACATTAATAGGAACAACAAAATTAGGAGCAATAATGCATTTTCAAACAAGGGTTTTTATCCTATTGTGTTATAAAAACCCGAACACATAACTAATCTGATAACATAATTCTTGAAATATACATTATAACAAAGACTAATTATTTTTCTATAGAAATACTGTTACAGGATTTAGTTTTTAAAGGTCACTTTTCTTATAAAATGAAGCTATAAAAATTATACTTAAAATTGGTAGAGGTGAAATTTTGTCTTTGAGGCCTTATCCATTTTGGAAATTCCGATACCATGTTGTTGGTGTTGACTGCCGTCAAGTTGGCCCTCTGACTCATGGTGACCATATCCATAAGTGAACAAAACATTGCTCAGGCCTGTACGATCCCATGATCAGTTATGGATCAAACCATTGTTATCCATAGGATTTTCATTGGGTGATTTTCAGAAGTAGACTGCCAGGCTCTTCTTCCTTGTTCATCTTAGTCTGGAAGCTCTGCTTAAACCTGTTCAGCATTATAGCAGCATGCAAGCCTCCACTGAGAGATGCGTAGTGGCTGTGCCTGAGGTGCATTGGCTGGGAATCAAACCTGTATCTCCAGTATGAGAGGTGAGAATTTTATTTCTGAAACACCAATTCCTGCTAGTAGGTGCTTAATAAGTATATGTTGAATGGTCTAAAAGAATTCTTAGAAATATTACAATGTAATGTGTATGCTAATTAGAGTAATGAGAAAGGAAGAAATTTATTATAGTTTTGAAATATGCCTTCACAATGTAAATGTTCAATAAATGTTTGTAATCTAAGCTGGAAATGTTATTATAGGAAGTTGAAGAGAGAAACTGTAAAGTGCTGACAAGTTGTTCACTGCATGTCATAGGCAGTTTCTAAAATGGCTTCCAGTGATTCCCGCTTCTTGGTATTCACCCTATTGTGTAATTCCCCTCACTGAGTATGGAAGAGACCTATCACTTTTGATTAACAGAATATGGAATGAAGGGATGTCACTTCTGAGATTAGGTTACGAAAGACATGACTTTCATCTTGTTCATACTCCCTCTGGCTCTTCTCACTTACCTGTTCTGAAGAAGTAAGGTGTCATGTTGTGATCTTTGTGGAGAGACCCATGTGGTAAAGGAGTGAAGGCAGCAAAGAACTGAAGACCTCAGTCCAAACAACCCACAAGGAACTGAACCTGGCAGCGATCATTTGAGTGAGCTTTAAAGTGAATTCATCCCCAGTAGAGCCTTGGGATGACTATAAAACCGGCCGACACTTTGACTGCAGCCTGTGAGCGACCCTGAGTCAGAAGACCCAGGTAACCCATGACTGGATTCCTGACCCACACAAACTGTGAGATAATAAACGCTGTTTCAAACCACTAAACTTTGGGATAATAGATAGCTGATACACTGCATTTCAGATGAAGGCCCTCTAGAAAATCATTATTTTGTCTATCAGATCATTAGAACCCTGGAGTCAGTAAATTAGCTAACTCATTTGACCTAGAAATTTTACATTTTTAGAAAATAATAAAAATAATGATTGTTTTGCTCACAATCTCTAAATTATGAGTTTGATCTGAAATCTTGCAAAGAAGTAGAGGGCAAAACTTTGAGATTTAGAAAAGGGATGTGAGTGTTGTAATGTTTCAGAATAATAGTTGGAAAGGGAATGAGGCAGTGGCTGATAAAATCAATAGAGAAAGAGAATGTGGTACAAGTGGCTGGTTTCCGGGAAATTCTTTCACCCAAGCCATTGCTGAGAACTTGCAGTATACCACTCATGTACGAAGTTCTGGGGACACAAAAATCAATAAAGCTTGTTCTTTGCTCTCTAGAACACTGTAGTATAGTGAACCAGACATACATACGTACATGTATGTATACATGTGCACATACAACACACGCTTCCCCTGTGAAACAATGTGGTGGGTGCTATGGATGATGCTTGCATGGTGTGTAGCAGAAGGGAAGCAGCTAATTCTCAGCAGATGTGTTGAGTGTGTCTTCTGGGAAGCAGATAGTGACAACAAGGAGTTAGGCGGGCATGAGGTTTATTGGGGATGACACCTATGAAAGGTAGAAGGTGAAGGATGCAGAAATGGCGGGGAGAGTCTTAGACCAAGATGTAGAGCTAACGAGGTGTCATCCAACAGGAAATTCCTGAGCAAAGATTGCTCTTTTGAGGACTCCTGCTATAAGAGATAAGACTTGGTCTTTATAACTTTGCTTTGCTTGGTCACTGGCTGGGACTGCCTAGGAAGAGGATGGCCTCAGCTCAAAAGCCAGGTGGATCCTGAAGATGTTAACTGCTGGAGACTATGTGCTAACTGCATAGTTTTGAGTGGAAAGTTATTTCTTGAAAGGAAATATGATTGTTTGCAGTGGAGAATCAAGGAAGTCTTTCCAAAGATTGGTACATTTGAATTGAGCATATAAGGATGGATGAATGGGAATAAATGAGGCAAAGGAATAGGGCAACTGCACATTTAAAGGCACAGAGTTTTGAGACAGAGCTCTGTGTGGTTCACAAAGGCAGGAGGGAAGAATGTTTGTGGAGAAAAAGCTGCATGTTAATATAGAGAGGTAGGCAGGTGCTAGATAATGAAGGGCATGGGCCTCATGTAGTTAACTTCACCTTAAAAGCTAGAGCAAAATTATGGATTAAGTATTTTGATCAGAGAATTATAATAAAGAGATTGGCATTTTTACAATGTTGTTTTGAATCAATATGAGGAAAATAGCCAGTATACTGTAGGTTGCTGAACTCATGAGCTATATCATAAAACCATAATGCCTTTGTTCTATGACAGTATATCTGATGAATAGTAATTTTTGTATGGCCTTGATTAGAACTGGGAGCAATGATTAGATATATTGACTTCTAAGGTAGATGACAGTCTTTTTGAAGCCAGCTCTCTGTTTCCAGGATTATAGGATATTTAGAGATTAAATTAGTTTCTGGCCAATTTCTTTGTTTTGCCTAAGATCTAAGAACCTAAAGGAAAAAGATATGAACTGTGTGCACCACAGCACTTCTAGAACAACACAAACTTATCTGACTAACTGTCAGGGACCTGGGAGTGAACAACAGAAGTAGGACTTCAAGGATGGACAACATGGTCTTGGAGAAAAATCACTGTAAACAAAAAGGCATCCAGCATGGCAGATGGCATATGCTCAGAGAGTCAGTTTTTTTGTTTGTTTTTTTTTCACCTCACAAATACATCTGAATCTATCTCCTTCTCTCCATCACTACCACTGACATTTCAACTGAAACAATAACCTACTATTAGTCTCTATACTTCTTTTTAATTATATATATAATATAAAATAATAATAAGCTTATACTTAGTCTGTTATATTTCTTATTTAAAACCAAAAAAAAAAAACCTCAAACCTGTTGCCATCAAGTCGTTGCCAACTTAAACATCGACCCTATAGGACAGAGTAGAACTGCTCTATAGGGTTTTCAAGGAGTGGATGGTGGATTCAAACTGCCAACCTTTTGGTTAGCATCTGTAGCTGTTAGCCACTGTGCCACCAGGGCTCCATTTCATATTTATACACATAAAATAAAATGTATTATAATTTATGCATTTAATTAAACATATTTACAATTTACAAATTCGGAATCGGCTCAATAGTGTTAGGTTTGGTTCGAGATTTTAATAACATTCACAATAATCTCTTGGTAGAACTGTACTATTTTTAGTTCCATTTTTGCAGATAAGGAAACTGAGACAGACAAGGTAAACAACTTTTCCGAGAGTACACAGGTAATAAGTGGAAGTTACCAGTAGAACTGGAGCTTATTAGTGAATTCAAAACTAATGGGTAGAGTGGAAAGAGAAGGATTGAAAATTTAAAATCTGGTTGCAAATTCCATGTTCTATTTTTGCTGCCATTCACTGAAATGTACTCTTCACATGTTTGGCACAACGATTTTTCTAAAACAGTGATGTGACTATACTCTGTACTTCTCCTTCTCATCCTCCTCCGTACCATTGACAATAGGATAAAGTTTAAGTCCTTTAGTGTGACATGCAGAGCATTCCATATCCCGGTGTCTTCCAAATTCTCCATCTCTTGCCAATCCTGGTTTTCAGCTTGCCCTGTAGCCATACACAGTTTGCATGAATTCCCACACATGCTGTGATCTTTCAGGCTTACATCATTCTCTTCCCCAAGAAAAGTTTTTCTAACTTCTGAGCCTAGATAAATGTCAGTCATCCTTCAAGATTTAGCTTAGGTAATATGTTATCCAGGCAACCTTTCCTAAATTCCACTGTTAAGTGCCTTTCCTCTATACTTCCATTATTTTACTCTATCATTTTGAAGGTAGTTTTTTGCTTATGTGTTTGTTTCACCAATAAACTGTAAACACTTCAAGAGCAGGAACTGTATCTCATATTTTGGCATCAAGTGACAATCATAGGGTTTGGCACATGGTGGGCACTCAAAAAATAATGATCAAACAGCACTAAGAGGGGATGGGTTGGAAGCAGGGATAAAACAAATCTTTATTGATTTAGACCAAGCACTGTATTAGAGATTTCAAATTTGTCATCTCATCCAGTATTTGTAAAAAAAAATATAACCTATGTAATGTTAGCAGTCCTATATTATAGATAAGAATACAAAAGTTCATTGAAATTAAATAACGTGTCCAAATTTTTATTATTAGTGGAATTCAAATGCAGTTTTGACCCCACAATATATAGCACATCCCCTAGATATTACGTATAATTTAACTTCCAAGGAACGAATCTATCTTTAAAATAATAGCTACCATTTATGGTGTAATTACCATGTCCAACATATTCTGCCAAGCCCATGACTTTCATTCATTCATATTAATTCAAACATGTTTATTAAGTAGTTTCTATTAACATACAATACTCTAGAAACTGGGGATATAGCAGTAAATGAAACAGACAAAAATTTCTGCCACCATAGAGCTTACATTAAAGAGGAAAAGGAGAAAGAAAATAAATTAACAAATTTGTAACATATACTAGATGGCTAACAAGCACTGTGGAGAAAGATGACGTGGGAATGAGGATAAGGAGGGTGGAGCGTGGCCGAGTGGGACGGTTCACGTGTAAATAGAGTGACAAGGCAGTCCTCACTGCAGTGACAACTGAATTGGGACCAGAAACAAGGATGGGAGTGAGCCATGGGTGTCCTGGCACGTGTACAGCTAGGAGGCTAATGTGGCAGGAATGGAGAAGGCAAGGGGGACATGAGATCAGAGAACCAGGGGCTGAGGTCAGAAGTGAAGACAAGGTAGGACACTCTAAGGACTTTGACTTTTACACTTAGGAGTTGGAAATGAAATGTTTTGAAAAGGGCACTCTAGCTGTTGTATTGAGAATCGACTACAAAAGGCAAGGCCCAGTTAGGAAAAATTTTCAATAATTTATGAGAGATTGAGGTAGGAATAGAGGTAGTGAAGATAGAGAAATTCACAATATAGTTTAAAAAGAAAATAGAAAGATTTGCTATGGATTAGATGTAGAGTGTGAGAGAAAAATGGAAAACTGGTAGCACAGTAGTTAAAGCATTTGGCTGTTAATCAAAAGGTCAGCGGTCTGAAACCACCAGAGGGTCCACGGGTGAAAGATGTGGCAGCCTTTGTCTATAGAGATTTATAGCCTTGGGAACCCTATGGGACAGTTCTACTCTGTCCTACAGGGTCACTACGAGTCGGAATTGACTCGACATCGATGGGTTTGGTTTTTTTTCTTTGGTGAGAGAAAAAAGATTCAAATATAAATTATGTGGTTCTTAAGTCAATATATAGGATGAGCAACTGAAACAAAATTAAATAAGATGCCATACACTGTGAAAACGTTTAATGTATTTTGTCATTATTTATTTATAGCAAAATAATTTCAATATCTCTGTATTATTTAAAAGGAGCCCTAGTGGGGCAGTGGTTAAGCGCTTGGAGGCTAACTGAAAGGTGGGCAGTTTGAACCCACCAGCCACTGTACAGGAAGAATATATGGCAGCCTGCTTCCTTAAAGATTACAGCCTTGGAAGCCCTATGGGCAGTTCTATTCTGTCCTACAGGGTTGCTACGAGTCAGAATCGACTTGACCGCAATGGACAACTATTTAAAGAAAAGCCTATAGAATTTAATTATTTAAGCTGTCAACGAGGAAATGCACTTCAAAGCAATTAACATGGTTATAAAATTGTACTTTCTGTCCTATTCATTTAATAACTTGTCTTGGTACTTACTGTACTTAGTAAAAATGCAGTTTGTCTCAAGGAATTTTGTGATCAAGCAGGCTTTCTTGAAGTTATTATCTAGTGCCAATGAGACATCAAATAACTAGCAACAGAAAGCAATCATAATGCCTTGGATGTGGTTCTTTAGAGCCTAAAGCTACTTACATGGCCTATGAAAGGCAAGACTTGTCATGTTTATTGCCTGAGAAGACCTTGAACTCTCTTTATCCACTGTGCATGGATACAATTAGAGATTTAACTGAGGCTGTTGAGCAATGATATAAAAATAATCACCAAGGGCACTGCCACTTTTTCAGATATGTGTCTTTGCGTGACTATAAAAGTAATATTATAAAGCAATGCAAAGTGAAACCAGAGAAGAAAGAAGAATGAAAGTAATAGTGAATATGGTAATTAGAAGGTCATCCTTAAGAACACAGAAGCAGAGGGTGTAAGCCTTTTCTCTCAGATGGTGTGAACACCTGTAAAAGAACTCCAATATGCCAACAGTCAACGGCAATGCTTCTTTAGCTATGCTTGTTAGGTGATTCTAGTTTAGATTCTAACAGAACTGGATGCATCACAAGGGAAGAAATGTCTGCAAAACATGATACTATTGATCTGACTTTTACTCATGAAATTATCTTCCAATAAGCTTTGCTGAAGCATTCTATTACTGGCTTTATTTTCCCCACAATGCACAGAAAGTTAGCTCCCTTCACCTCTAACGTTAAAAATGCTATAGGACTGTGGCATGAACTTGCATTGCTGTTTCAACCCTTCTATAGGCATTAAGTTAGATAAGGCAACAGGAGAGATGACGACTGTAAATGGAATTGATTATTTCTCAGGAGAGGAAAGAAGAGAGAAAGGATAGCGAATAATAAATTAGATTCTCTCAGCTTGATAGTCAACATCTGGCAGTATATAAAATGCATCTGAAAGTTCAATGCCAGGTGCCAGTACTGGATAGTCATCTGTTGAACAACGTGAAAGAGTTAGGGTTTAAAGTAGCAAGTATAAGATGGGAAAAATAATAAGACTTAAAAAAAAGAGAGAGAGAGAAAAATAGCTTAAAGCTTAATAGTCAAATGAAATCTGCCTTGCCAAATAGTTTTCTTGGAAGACTGTACACTAATACAATGAGTATATCGTTGCTCAAAATAGTTTTGGAGCTGCTTTTTCGGAAGTGTCTTGAGGATCAGTTTTTCAGCCACCCAAGAAAAGGAAGAAGATGGATAGAAAACGCAAGTGGAAAGATTAACGAAGGAAATGAAGCTGAATAATAAAAGCTGTGAAAGCGAGTATCCTCAAGTACAGCCTTGGGATAAAGTCTGAATTACTAACATCACTCTCTATTCCCCTCTTCTCCCTTCTGCTTCAATCCAGTATTCCCCAGACCAGTAGACATTAGGAATAAATTTTTCCTAACTAAAATGGAATAATTACTGGAGCCTTATTAACAAAAGTATAGTGAACTGAATCAAGTTGAAAAGCTAACTAAATGCTTTTAGCTTTTTCAGATTGATCAGATCTTAACAAAACTCCCATCTGCTCAGCTCTATCAAAATGACACCCAGTGAATTATAGCCGTAGAATGACCAACAACTCAAATATTTCTCTTAAATAAAGCCATGTAAAGCATGTGATTTCAAAACTATATTATCACCCAAAGAGTTTGAATAGAGGCAGACTTTCAGGGATTTCTGAAAGAAGGATCCTTCATCCTGTGGTTAAAAAAAAAAAAAAATCTCCATCTTTATTTCTCATTTCCCATTCTTCCCTCCAACTACTGCAGATCAACAAATAACAGATGATAAGTTTGAGTTGCTTTCTGACAGATCTAATAGTCAACACAATTTAGCATCTTGAGATTGAATCTTACAAATCCCCCCTGGTTTCTACATTGTAAGTGCACAAATTTTCTGCTTCATCCTCATAAACTCTGGAGATAATAAAAGATGAGTAACTCAGCTAACAGAGACACAGAGAAAGCAAGGGAATACATGTGGAAAAGTTTACTCCAGAGGTAAGAACAGAAACAGTTCTGATATGTCAAATCCCAATCATTTCTAAGTGGAAGAGGTGGTAGCCTGAGGGTTACAGCATGGTAACATTCTGAGTAGGTGTTGATGTATTTTTAACTGTGGGGTGGGGGAACTGACTGATATACTTCATTTGGAACCAGAAAGTAGTCGTGGCAGGTGTTGTACTGCATTAAGCATATGGGTCTCAAAATGTCTTTGACACCCCTACTGCTTTCACTTTTCAAGTCAGCCTATTAATAACTCCTGACAGCTGGGTCAAAAGCATATGCTACTTAGCCTTACTGTGACATTGTGGCTCATCAGGACAACACCAGGGATTATTCAACCTTGAGACTTGTGATCTTGTGTCTTTGAAATTACTACTGCTCAACAGAATAAAACAACCTATAAATTCTAGCCAGACGACTTTATACGGCTATCTATACACTGTAACTGAATTTACTGGCCCAAGTAGACAAGTCCTTTTATCTGTAAAACAAAATCAGTCTTTGGAGTAGATGAAGTAGCTAAATCTATAATGGTATGATTTAAGGGGCCCTTAGTATGAAATGCTTTCAATATAAATACCCTCAACAATGGTAACACCTCAATTATTGGCATCTGCTAATTCATAATTAGAACATGTTCACGACTGGCTTGGGTGTACACAAGAGGAGGCTGAATAGTTTAAGGGGGAAGTCATTTAAGAAGATGAGCACATGAAGACAAGTAGGGAATCTATAAAAGGAAGACGATTGATAATATTCCCTATAAAATTAGCGTGTGAACTATTTATGGGCTGAACATTTATAAATCCATTTACTCTTCACAACCACTCCATAAGGGTTACCAAAAAACCCACTGCCATCAAGTTGATTATGACTCATTGCACTCTATAGGATGGAGTAGAACTGCCCAATAGGGTTTCCAAGGCTGTAAATATTTACAGAAGCAGACTGCCACATATCTCTCCTGCAGAGCAGCTGGTGGGTTCAAACCACAGGCCCATCAGCTAACAGCTGAGCACTTTAACCACTGGGCCACCAGGACTACTAAATACTAAATATTGAACGCATAACACACAATTGTTGAGAACTAGGGCTGGCAAAAGAAATAAACAACTGGGTTAGAGAACCAAGAAAAATACCCGAAGTCAGCATTCATCCCTTAGAATAGATATCAGAAAAGGCAGAAAAGACGGAAAAACACAGAGATGATCACTGTGTGTGTGAGCATGAATACATTCTTCTGCTTATGGACAAATAAACCAGAGCTCTATGTGTTAAATTCCACAGAAACAAAGTAATATTAAAATCTCACTAAAAGAAAACCAAGTGAAAAACACTCTTGGATACGATTTATTTTTGTGGTGGAGCTGCCTCTCAACCTTCTCTAAATTAATCTAGATTATTTGATCACGAACTATGAGCGGGCAGAAGTAGGGCCAGAGAGATCTGATGCTGGGCCAACACTTATTTTGAGCATGTCATTAAAAGCTGCCAGCATAATTTTGCCAACCATACTTCCAACATTCCCCACCTGATAGAATACAGGATACACATATGAGAGTTTCCTATTATAGGAATAAAAGCAATAAAATATGAACTTTATGACAATATTTTTATGCTCAGGCCAGACTCCCCACCAAGCTATCTCCAGAAGGGGCTTTCTGAAGTGAGTGTGAAGGACTGCAATATCTTGGAACATCCTGACCATCAAGGAGTAGGAATAAAGCCAGCACTCAAATTACCAAAGTTTGGGAAGAAAACAACACCTGTGTCTCATTTCCTGGAAGCTGAAGGCTGTATCCAAGCCACAGTGACTATAGCTGAGACTGTGGTCGTAGCTATGAATCAGGGCAACACAGCAGCAGAGATGCTTTCTTTCAAAGAAGTGTGTCTGTTTTGTTTGCTTGGCACAATACCAAGGATATTGACCATCTCCCAAGTTGTACTGGACACTGAAACCTGAAGTTTTCTTTTGTGTGAGTGAGTGTATGTGTGTTTGTATATGCGCGTGTGTGTGCATGCATGTGAAGGGGGTGTTTAATGTATGTCTTTTAATAAATGTAAGTGATATCATCTAGCCCTACACCCTCCATTAACCAATTACCATTGAATTGATTTCTACTTATGGTGACCCCACATGTTTCAGAGTATAACTGCGCTCCATAAAGTTTTAAATGGCTGATTTTTCAGAAGTAGATTGACAGGGCTTTCTTTCAAGGCACCTCTGGATTGATTTGCATCTCCCACATTTAGGTTAGCAGCCGAGCGTGTTAACCATTTAAAACACCGAAGAATTCCAAACTCCCTCAGGAAATTCACATTTTATCATCAAGCTAATTACAGAAAATTTCGCTTTCTCCCCATTTATCTAAGGGGTAAGTGTTAAAATGTGTCATCTACTTTTAGTTTATCAGCTGTAACACACACATACAAAACTGGTTTATCTTTTAATTGACAATTTGGACCCACTAGTAAATAAAACAAACTAGAAGTCATAAAAAAAGATACTGTTATATGGTGAAAATTTTAACAAACAATATCATTAATATCACACTCACCTAAAATTATGCTGAAGATAATTCAAAAATGGTTGCAGCAATACATTGACAGGGAACTGCCAGAAATTCAAGCTGGATTCAGAAGAAGATGCGGAACCAGGGATATTATTGCTGATGTCAGATGGATCTTGGCTGGAAGCAGAGAATGCCAGAAAGATATTTACCTGTGTTTTATTGACTATGCAAAGGCATTCAAATGTGTGGATCATAACAAATTATGGATAACTGTAGGAAGAATGGAAGTTCTAGAACACTTAATTGCACTTATGTGGAACCTGTACATAGACCAAGAGGCAGCTGTTCAAACAGAACATGGGAATACCACGTGGTTTAAAATCAGGAAAGGTGTGTGTTAGGGTTGTATAGTTTCACGATACTAATTCAATTTGTATGCTGAGCAAATAATCTGAAAAGCTGGACTATATGAAGAAGACCACGGTATCAAGATTGGAGAAAGACTCATTAACAACCTATGATATGCAGTTGACACAACCTTGCTTGCAAAAGTGAAGAGGACTTGAAACAAATACTGATGAAGATCAAAGACTATGGTCTTCAATATGGATTGCACCTCAACATAAAGAAAACAAAAATCCTCACAAATGGACCAATAAGCAACATCATGATAAATGGAGAAAAGATTGAAGTTGTCAAGGATTTCATTTTTTGTGGATCCACAATCAAGGTCCATGGAAGCAGCAGGCAAGAAATCAAATGATGCATTGCGTTAGGCAAATCTGCTGCAAAAGACCTCTTTAAAGTTAAAAAGCAAAGATGTCACCTTGAGGACTAAGATGCACCTGACCCAAGCCCATGGCATTTTCAATTGCTTCATATGCATGAGAAAGCTGGACAATAAATAAGGAAGAACAAAGAAGAATGAATGCATTTGAATTTTGGTGTTGGCAAAGAATACTGAATATACCATGGACCAGCAGAAGAATGAACAAATCTATCTTGGAAGAAGCACAGCCAGAATGTTCCTTAGAAGTAAGGATGGTGAGACTTCATCTCATGTACTTTGGACATGTTATCAGGAGAGACCAATCTCTAGAGAAAGAAATCATGCTTGGTAAAGTAGAGGGTCAGGGAAAAAGAGGAAGACACTCAAGGAGATGGATTGACACAGTGGCTCCAACAATGGACTCCAACTTGGCAATGATTGTGAGGATGGTGCAGGACTGAGCAATGTTTTGTTTGTGGTACATAGGGTTGTTATGAGTTGGAACCAACTCAATGGCACCTAACAACAACATATGGTGAAAAATTTTAACCCTGTTCTCAAAGGTATGCAATAAAATTGTTGCTTTAGAATACTGAGTAATGTAATTTGTCAGTCAAGTTCCCAAAGGCTCCCAACAGCTCCTGTGCTCCACTCAGTGAAACTAACATACAATGATTCTCAGGGAGACATGTGCTCCTGTTGATAGATTTTGAGCACTCAGTGAGAAAAATGTGTTCTCCTACACTTGGAGTTATCTTTGGGGGATACAGAATTTGAAATAACATGTAACCTTAATTGCAACAATTTTTCTTACCCTTGGCGATTGAAAAGAGAAAGCCCCCTCCATTCCTGAATCAGAGATATTTCACAGTAATTATTCCCTGTTTCACTCATTGATGTGTGTTTTACCTGAACCTACTTATTTACCCAAGTTGAAAAAAACATACATTTAAATATTTTAATTAAGGACAGTATTTGAAATGATTTTAATCACTTAAACTATTTTCTCTATCTTTACAAGTTGTGAATGTTTAATTGACAACAGCAACTCAAAAGGTTTGATGGGAAGCCTAGGGAGCAGTGAGTTGCAGATAATGGTGATGGAATAATTTGGAAAAGGATAGTGAGAATAGCAGCACAACTGGATGAATGTAATCAATCTCACTGAATTGTACATGTAGAAACTTTTGAAGTGGTGTAACTTTGGCTATATACATTTTTACCAAAAAAAAGTCCTCCAAGGTTGAGAAGGGAGAGTGTTAACATGTTGTGGAGTTGTTAACCAATGTCATAAAACAATATGTGTACTGACTGTTCAATGAGAAACTATTTGTTCTGTAAACCTTCGCCTGAAGTACAATAAAAAAAATTTTTTTTAAAGTTATGAATGTTTTCTTACATTGCAAAATGACTGAGTTATGTACCATTGATCATTTCCTCTTATTTAAAAATAAAATGCTAATGTGAAAATGCGTGTGTTTAATGTAACCACTGCTTCAGAAAGAAAATGAGGTAAGGAAAGGCAAGATGGGCAAGCGAGATGCTTGCCAGCTTCTGGTTAAATGGAGCATCCATACAAAGAAAAGATTGTGCACAGTGAGGAGAAACACATGAGCAGATAGCCTGCCTCAAAGTTATCTCAGGGTTTCTGTCTGGTAAGCACATCATTGCTGGGTATTAGGATCTTCTATACAGTAGAAGATTCTAAGACTTGCAACATGGGCTAGCCACAGCAATAACCAACGTAGATAGGTGTATTGCCTCTGGAAATTTTACAAGCCACACATAAGCCTTTCCTGCTTCTGATTGGTATGAACTCCTGCAGGGGAGAGGCACATTCTGTCAGTCCTCATTCCTGTAATAAATCTTGTTATTTATCTATAGATTATCCCATTTTTTTCGTGCATTGGGACACTAAACACATGACAAAAAATATATATACTATTCTCTCCAAGATAAACTAAAGGTACCTTAAAACACATTTACCCAAAGCAAGCTTATGAAAGGTAGGCAGTGTTATCCAGCTGCGGCACTCACAGCTAAACTAGATTAGAAGGGGAGAAATCGAAAGTCACTATCATCACCTACTCCTGTGTCCACTCACAACTTCTCAAACTCATACTCTCATTTACTGGATCAGCTAAGAGCAACTGGTTGTTTTAGGAAAGCAGGCGTAGAAGAGACTGGTGGGGGCAAAGGAGAGAGAAGTAAGATGCTGGCAGTCTGTCTGCTCATGTCATTGAAATCCAAAGGGTACAGAATTTTCAAAGAAAAAAAATGCGTTAAAATGCTCTGTGGCACTGCTCTCGTTCCTGACTACCAGCAGTCTCTCTTTGGCCAGAAGATAGAGACGGTACTCTGAGTTGATATGCAAGAAATGTAGGAGCAAATTGCTTGAATTATCCATCCAGTTTCACCTTTTATAGGAGATAGAACATAACTATCCAGTGGAAAAACATCTCTGAACTATAAATATATGAAATATTAATCAAATAATGATACAGTTCCTGGAGCCCAGAACTGAATGAGTACATGATTGTCTGACCTCCCAGCACCGTCCTTCTTCCCTGGAGTGTTGATTCTAGAGACAAGGTCTATAATTTCAAATTTTAGCTTTCAAATTTCAAGCTTCATTAGCTGAGACTTTGGGCAAGTTTTTTTGCTTTTGTTTTTAACTTTCCATTCCATAGACTCAGTTTCACTATATGTAAAATGAGAAAAGTAATTATTCCTCATAGTTTTGTTTTTTCATTATTAAATGAAAACATAAAAAACATTTAGCACAATGCTTGATACATAATAAGTGCTCCAAAAACCAATAAAGCCATTATTTTCACTACTCTCAAGCCAATACCTTTCTCGGCCTTCCCTGAAAAAAAACAAACCGTTCTGTCAAGTCAATTCTGACTCATAGAGATCCTGTAGGACAAAGTAGAACTACTCCATAGGGTTTCCAAGGAGCTGCTGGTGAATTAGAACTGCTGACCTTTTGGTTAGCAGCCAAATACTTAACCACTGCACCACCATGGCCCCACTCTGCCTTCCCATCACACACCAATTCTCTACTTCCCTCTATTCTCTTCTATTATGCTCAAAGACCCTTAAGTTCCTACTTCTTCTAAAAAACGAAAAAGGGGTCTGCTCCCATCTCACTTTAGTTTTCTACTCTGGGGACAGGCTCAGCAAACTAACTCCTCTAATCCCTGATCATCCTTCAGCTCTTGGCTCAAGCATCGCTTCTAAGCAGAGCCTTCCTTGACTCTTTGAACTAGGTCAGATTCTCTGGTTATTTGTTCTCAATGGAACATATTCTTTTTTTCTTTCGAGTCAGAATCTAGGTGTATTTGCTCATTTTGATAGTTTCACGCCTAAGACGCTAAACTCCATGAAAGTAAGAACTGCATATTTTCCTGCTCACTGTCTTATTTGCAAGGCACACAATGCTGCTTGCCTCATGGTGGGAGCTCCACAAATGTATTTGGAATAAAAAGAATAAATAAATAAATGGATGCTGTCACTTACGGGCCACTCTTTATTATCATTCAAGAAGTTCAACTTGTTAAAAACCATAAGATCACTTATACTATCTTTTCTTCATTGTCCCGAGGAATTTTGTAAATATCTTTAGGGTATTATATCAACTTCCTCCAAGATATCAGAATCTGATGGAAACATATTTTCTCTATTTTTCATCTCTTCCATTATCCTTAATGATGTACACTTTCCCATTGGCAACCTTGATCATTCATTCATTCGTTTATTCCATTTAAAATGTGTCAGAAACTGTGCTGAAAAACGAGATAAAAACCTCATCGTTCTGTTGTCGCTTGCTCATTTGTTCTTGGTTTGTTTCTTTTGTTGTGGGGTGGGGGAAGACATAATGCTTATAATAAACAACAAAAAAAAATAATAATATACACAGATAAAGTCAGTGATAAGTGACAGAGCAAGGAATTACAAAAGAATGATTTAGAGATTCTCACTGCTGCCAGAGAGAAGAATGTCAAGAAAATTTCTGGGAGAGGGTAGCATTTGAGATATAGGAAAAGTAGTGATGAGTCAAATGGTGGGGAGAAAGAGACGCATTGCCGGATTCAAGCCAAGGGGAAAAACATGAACAAACTAGGACTCCAAGGTGATTGTTATTACTGTTATTACTGCAGTATAAACTAAGAGGAGTCCCTGGGTGGTGCAAATGGTTAAAACGCTTGGCTGCTAACTGAAAGGTTGCAGGTTCAAGTCCATCCAGAGGTGCCTCAAAAGAAAGGTCTGGCAAGCTACTTCAGAAAAATCAGCAATTAAAACCCTATGGAACACAGTTCTATGGGCCACCATGAGGTAGAATTGACTCCACGGCGGTTGGTGAGGTACTGGTATAAAACAAGAGGTAGGGTGAATCAGAGAAGAGAATTGGGCTGTCACATCAACTAAAGTGAGATCACAGTGGAATTTGAATGTCACACTGAAGAATGTTGCCTCTCTCCTAAGTAATAGCAGATCATTAGAAGATTCCAAGTCGAGGAGTGATATTGTCACATTTGCTTATTAGATGAGGCACTCAAGGAAGTTTAAGGGGATTCAAGACCGTAGGTTCAGGAGGCTGTTGCAGTAGTCTAGGCAGATTGTGGCACTGATTACAGTGTTCAGTGTGAGTGCTGCAGGTGACTGAGGAGTTGAGAGAACAAGGGTGCTAGAGAATCATAGTGACAGTGAGCAAACAGGGAAGACTAGGTAGGAAAGAAGAGAGATCTGAGGAAGGCTCTTATGGACAGAAACAATGAGGAGATTATGGGTTAGGAACCCTCTCTGAGGTAAAGGTTAGGGGTCAAGAGAGAGTCATGCCACCCTAGCTGTTCAGATTGGCTAATGTGGCTTAAGAGCCAAGTTCCTGGAGTTTAAAATTTCTCGCGAAGAAGCAGTTCTGTGTATTCCTTGTAAGACTCATACTTCCTGTCCTCCATCCTCGCTACTATCTGGTGGGATACCACCAGGATTAATTTATTTATGCCCTTTTCTTTCGTGTCATTATACTTTCCCCACATGAAATCAGTCATGTTCACTCCCTTACACTATCAGTCTTTGTTAGAAGGATTCCTTCTTAGGACTATCATCCTCAACTACTCTATTTAAAACAGCATCCTCCACAGGCAGACCCTATCCTTCTCTCCTGCTTGGTCCCTTCTCTTTACAGAACTGACCACCATCTGATGTGTAAAGGTATATGTTTCATTGATGGTCATTTGTCACTCCTACTATATTTCAAGCTCTGTGACAATATTGACTCTTGTCTATTTTGTTTATCGCTATATCTCTCTTTCCTAGAACAATGTTTGTCACATAGTAGGTGCTCAAAAAATACTAGTAGTAGGGGTAGCCTTTGTTGATAATTGTTTGGTGCCCAAGTTTCCAGATTTCTGCAAAATGTTTGGAAGTAAAACTAGCTGGCAATACTTTGGAGAAGGCATTAGCCAGGTTTGTAGAGAAAAGGCAAGGGCCTTGACCTGCACAGGGCTAGGTAGAGGTGTTCAGCATGGAGATGGAGGTGGAAGGTTGAGGATTGCTATGAGTTTGGGGAGCACCAACCAGTCTGTTCTGATACAGAGTATCATGGTGCCTGCAAGTGCCTTGCTTATCAGGGAGCAAAAACAGTCATGAGGATTTGTAAGGGAACATCGCATCCCTGTTGTGGATAATCCAATTGATCAGTTCTACTCCAACAGGACAAGCACATTACCCTGGCCAGATGCTCACCACTGGGTTCCAAATATCTGCTATCAGCTAAACAAATCAAGATAAAACAAAACAAACACAAAAGAGTGCTGCATTAAAATTATTCAAGTTCCTATTTAAAAATTCTGAAAAATATCATAAGACAATTGAAAGAATCCTTTCCTTGCCTTTTTCTGACATCCCCCATCCCAAAATAAAATTTCCTTTTACTCTTTTGAGTATCAGTAAGCATCAGTAGTGAAGAAATGCCCATCATAAAGAGTCTTTTTTTTCTCTCTTGCCCCTAGTTACTGCTTGCTCACCTCCCAGAAACCCTCTAGATAAAAAGCTTTGAATATAATGAATTTCCTAATTTCCTGATTGATTAAAGCAAGTGCCTTCTTCCTGGTCCTTTTGTGTGCATTTATGCTTCATTGCAACAACAACTTTCTTGGTTCATTTATTTGGTTTTGTTCAACTATTTACATGAACTCTTCATTCTGGTTTTCTTGAATTTCTAGTTCTTCTAGTAGATACCATTAAAACTCTTTTCTATTTTCATCTTTAAATGCAATAGGGAATACGTCCTCTCCTTCTCCTTCAATGAGTCTGTTTTCTAAATTGGTGATATTTATAAACTCCTATTAGAAACTGAGAGGGAGGGCTCTCTTTTATTTAGCTGCATGCTACCTGGAAACTCTGATAGTAATTGGAGTGCATTTGACATGGGATGAAAAGTGTGCCTTTACTGCAAATTGTAAACACCTTTCCTTAGTTTTGAAAACCCTGGTGGCATAGTGGTTAAGAGCTACAGCTGGTAACCAAAAGGTCAGCAGTTCAAATCCACCAGGTGCTCCTTCGAAACTCTATGGGGCAGTTCTACTCTGTCCTACAGGGTTGTTACAAATTGGAATTGATTCGACGGCAATGGTTTTTTTTTTTTTTTTTTTGGATCCTTAGTTTTTAGTGCCACACTTCACTGAATCTTTACTCTCTCTTATGAGTTCTTCCAGATTACAAATTTTCAGAGGGCAGAAATTGCTGTCTTTGTTAAGTCAGTGTTTCTAAAGCCTCTGAACCTTGTGTCATGCTTCTTGGCATTGAATAAATATCAATTTATGAAAACCATAAATTGGGAGATAAAGATCTCCATTAATCAATAGGGAAGATGACGGGGAATTTATAGCTGCAGTTCAGGGAGAGTGAAACACTGAGTAGTATATTTTGATAATTTTAGTACCTGTTAGAGCAAAGATTGTGTGTGTGTGAGTGTACATGTGTGTTGTGTGTGTACACACATGTGTAATTAATTCTGGGCACAAAGAAAGGGAGAGAGAGAGTTTGTTTAGTATTGGATATGATGATGTTTATAACTAGAAAAATTTGGTCATTTACTCTTCCTAGCTTAACTCTTTATTTTTATTTCACTACTCCTGTACCCCTTTCTGCTCTTATGCTGCAGTCAAAAATACCATCTTTTTTTTTTTTTTTTCTCTTCTGGCAAGATGTTACACTTTCACTTCACTAAAAGGAATGAAACAAAATTCAAATTCAAAATGTAAAAATGACAATAGTAGACATTTTCTTCTTAAAAAAAAAGCTTATTCACATTTTGTAGCTCATTTATGACAAGATATATTTTGATAGTTATTGGTCCTTAGACTGTCACAGGATTTTAGAGAATCTCACAATTTAAGTTTTGCTGAATACGGGTCCCATGAGATGTATTTTTAAAAATATGTTTCCACAGTACTGAGTTTCTGTTGATTGTGATGAAAATTTGGCAATGGATATTGGTGATGATTACACAACATAACTAATGTAATTGATGCCATTAAACTGTACATGCAAAAACTGTTAAATTGAGAATGTTGTGTTATATATGTTTTTTACAATAATTAAAAGTATATACATGTTTCCATTACCAAATAAGTTTGGGAAAGGTCATCTAATCCTTTTCAGAGGTTCAAAATGTCCATTCATAATGTTGCAACAAGTGCTTTAAAAATGATTTTCTCATTATCGAAACCAATAGTTTCCTATATTATTTGAATGTGAAAACTTTTTTGTTTAACATTTAATATGCATTGGCATGCTAAAACACAATTTTGAGGAAGCTTTTAAACCTAATTCCTTTGCTCTAAGCAGGAGAAAGTGTGTTCCTTGAGGGAGAGCAGTGGAAGTTATTAGAAGGTGAAGCCAGGGCTGCGGTTCCTTGGGTTTGGATTCTTCCCACTACATCAAGGTATTATGTATCCCTAATTTAACTTGATTTTGCAGCATAGAGACAAGCTGTTTTTATGGAAATAGTAATTCTTAGATCATTTCCAATATTAGGATATAAACCTAAGTGTGAAAAGAACCACAGATATATAAAGATAAAAAAAAAAAGAAGAAAAAATCAATATTCCTCTTATTACCCTTTTTCAAGACTACAAATTTAAAGTCATGAGAAGAAAGGCAAACTAAATTTTTAAGAGGTTAAAAGCGTGAACCCTAAAAACACTGCAGTTTTTGCTGACATTTTTATTCTTTGCATTGCAATGTCAGCCTACACTTCAGTGTCAAAAATAGCAGGAATAAGAAAATAGGAAGAAATGAAAACCTTTTAGATTTCTAAGAAACTTCTTGGAGACAAAATCCTGAGTGATTTGCAAAAATTAGCAGAAACAATGATTGCTAGTATTATCTACTGGCAAGATGGCAGAAGAGATCATATTTGATGCCTATCAGAAAGTCTTTGAAAAATAATAAAGATGTAGATTAATTGAAAAAGCATTTTTGTGGGTAGATATACCAAGATGGCAAAAACTAATGCAAGGTATATCTTTTACAGAAAAAAAAAAAAAATGTTGAGAAAAATTGAGAAAAATCTTTCTTGATTAATTTAAGGAACTCAGCTGCTAACCAAAATGTGGGTAGTTTGAACCCACCCTGTATCTCCGTGGGATAAAGATGTAGCAGTCTGCTTCTGTAAAAATTTACAGTCTTGGAAACCTTATTGATTAGTTCTACTCTGTCCTATAGAATCACTATGAGTAGGAGTTGACTTGACAACAATGGGCTTATAGTCTTAATAAGGCATCCTGAGTGATGCAAACGATAAAGCACTCACCTGCTAAATGAAAGGCTGGAAATTTGAGTCTACCCAGAGGCATCTCAGAAGAAAGTCCTGGACATCCACTTCTGAAAAATCAGACGTTTAAAATTCTATGGAGCACAGTTCTACTCTGACACACATGGGGTCACCATGAGTTGGAAATGACTGGTTGACAACTAGTAATGTGTTGTTTTAGTAAACCGTTTTTATTAAGGCTGTCAA
Source organism: Trichechus manatus latirostris (assembly GCF_000243295.1). Lineage (NCBI taxonomy): Eukaryota > Metazoa > Chordata > Mammalia > Sirenia > Trichechidae > Trichechus > Trichechus manatus. Next base: position 15,088,901 of record NW_004443969.1, read on the forward strand.
AGGATACACCCCCATCTCCAGGTGACATTTTTTGTTTGTTTTTTGAGTAAGGCATGATTTAGTTTCAACAAAAGAATGGGTGAACAAATTGTGGTATATCCATACATTGGAATATTACTCAGCCATAAAGAGAAATGAAGTCCTGACACATGCTACAGCATGAATGAACCTTGAAACATTATGCTGAGTGAAATAAATCAGGCACAGAAGGTCACATTTTGCATGATTAAATTTATTTGAAATATCCAGAATAGGTAAATCCATAGAGACAAAACAGAATGGTTGCTAGGTTTTGGGTGGAGGGAGAAAGTGGGAATAACTGCTTAATGGATGTGGGATTTCCTTTTGGGAATTAAAATATTTTGGAACAAGACAAAGGTGGTTGTTGCATAACATTGTGAGTGTAGTAAATGTCACTGAATTGTTTTATTTTAAATGTTTTTTTAATTTTATATTATGTGTATTTAAAAAAAAAATTAAAAAACCAAGGTTGAGTTAAATCTCTGGTCTTTCAGAGTTTTGCTCCAAATGCAGCCTGCAGCTTTAGGCTGGAAATAACCTCATGCCTCCATTTAATCACTACGTCACCAGGGCTCCTTCTTGTAGAATACAACCACTTTGGAGATTAATTGTAGGAGACCAGTTCTATGAGGTCCCTCCCCTCCCCCCCCCCTTTCTGATCCTTCCTCTTTGTTTCAATTTCTCTCCTGATGTAACCTGCAAAGCAAATTTCTGGAAAAAACAGTGGAGAATAGTAGGGGAGATGCCCTAGGTTTTGAGACATTAGACCTGTGTGAAATATCAGATCTGGGGAAAACTGGATGTCTCTTGGAGCCCTGGTGGTGCAATGGTTAAGAGCTCAGCTACTAACCAAAAGGTTGGCAGTTTGAATCCATCGGCTGCTGCTTGCAAACCCTAGGGGGCAGATCTAGTCTGTCCTATAGTGTCATAGGGTCACTGTGAGTTAGAACTGACTTGACAGCAAAGGGGTTTTTTTTGGGCGGAGGAGTGTCTCTTATTAGCAACAGATCTAATACAAAACAGTCTTCTAACGAAACCACTCCTTTCAACATTATAGCTCTAATAAAGTTGTACACACAGAAATAATTGAATTATGTGTAAGAAAGTCCTACTTTATGTTGACTAGCCATCCCAGCATAGGAAAATGATTCCTCTTAAGCTGAACAATTCTAATGTGGGGATCTACCCATGGCTGGAAAAATGAATGTGTATGGAAGATCTTCACAAAATGAGCTGAGAGTATGCAATTCAGAAGTGTGTAGACAGATTATGCCTACCAAATTTGTTTTTAAATTAGCTTTTAAGAAGTCAGCATGCATTTCCCTATGTAGAGAAAGTTTATTAACTGTGAGCATATACCTAGACAAATCCATGGAACTTATTAAAGCCTTAGGTAACCGAGAAATAATATTAATATTATTTCATGAACCACTACCATCCATCACTTTGTCATACTCTGGTATCTTGTGTGTTGCTATGATGCTGGAAGCTATGTCATTGATATTTCAAATACCAGTAAGGTCACCCATGGTGGACAGTTTTTAGCAAAGCTTCCAGACTAAGACAGACTATGAAGAAAGACCTAGAGATAATGTACTTCCAAAAATAAGCCAAGGAAAATCTTCTGGATCAAAACAGAATATTGTCTGACTTGCTTGCTTTGGACACGTCCTCAGGAAGCATCAATCACTAGAGGAGGACATCACTGGTGAAGGAGAGAGTCAACAAGGTTGTGGGAGACACCCAGTGAGATGGATTGGCACAATAGCTGCAATGATGGACTAGAAAATGCTGGCAATTGTTAGCATGACTCGGAACTGGTGATACTATGTTCTGTTGTGTATAAGGTCACCATGAGTTGAAGTCGACTTAATTGTAGCTAAAAAACAAAATCACTAGAACTACAGCAAAGAACGCTTGGTGATACTATTGAGAATGGCACATAGGAGTAGGTGGATTACTTTCCTTCCTTTTTCTTCTTGCTGACTTTTTTCCAGGTTGGTGTTTGATGAGGAAAAAACATACAAACAAACCATGATCCTGAAAATATTGCCATTTTTATTTCCGGGCTTCTTCTTCCTGCATGAAGGAAGATGCTTTAACAACAGAAGCAAGTGCTTCTGCAAATGTCCCTCACTTTTCATTTCATCCCACATCTCTATCCTTTACTGAATATCATGTTTGCAAGTTAACAAGTGCTTCTAATAATTTCTTCTATTAGAAGAGTAACTTCTGTCAAAAATCTAAATGTGCAGAGAAACATCAAAAATAAGTGTAACAGAATGTATTTATTGTGAGTGGATATGATTCGAATTGGGCAGTGTTAACTCGAAGGTATCAGGAAGGTGTCAGAAGAGGGGATAGTGAAAGCAGGTTATGTAGGTGGTGTCCTGGAAGGGTAGTCTCCTGAAGGTAATTCTCCAAAGGAGCCCAAAGTCTAAGGCAAAACACTCTTCTCTAAGCTGCTTACTAGGCCATTGTTTGACTTGAAGGTGACTTTAGGAAAATCAGTTCCTTAAAGTCTCAAGGTTCAAAATGACACCTAAAGACAAATGGCCTGGGTGGGTCACCCCAACTCCATGGACTCAGAAATCTGGATTCCAAGAGAATTAAAATAGTTTTTCACTTCTCTAATGCCAACTCATTTCTACTCTTTGTGTTTCTATATGACAGTGTAATTGGAGTATGGCACCTTTTCAAATTTCTTGTATCTCATATATAATTGGTTTAGGGAGTCATGCTAGCTTTATTTTTAAAAAAAATATTCCAAATCCAGCTACTTTTCATCCCTTCTACCATTATTTTTGCCTGTTCTTTCCTTCTATGGCTCATGTCTGCTTATAAGACCCAATATAATAGTTTTAAAAAGTAAATGAGCTCTTATCTCAAAATCCTCCATTCTCTTCCCATCAAAGTTAGAAGAAAATCGAAAGCCCTCAACCATCTGACCATGTCTTCCCAGTGGCATCATTATGGGGTGCAGGGGGTGCAGACCATACCAGGTGACACTGTCAGAGGGAGAGACACCAAAATGACTGTCTATAAAAATATCCCTGTAGTTAGTTATAACAACAAAAACATTTTTCCTAAGCCCAGCTTACATGTATCAATGTATCTACAAGACTAAAACTCTATGCTAATTTACTTTTTGAACCTTCTAATGCTCTCTGGTCAGAGCTGTGACTATTACCCAATTACAATTACACTTCAAATCATGTGATTGTTGTTTTAGTTGCTGCTGGTATTTTTATAGTCCCTGATTTTGTCAAATTTTCTGGTGTTTTAGCTACAATATTGTGGTAATTAGTATTTGCGAACCGGTATCAATCACTTTTTTGAGAATGAAGTAGTCATTAAAGGAAAAGAAGGAGTAGCATATGAGAATTACAATTTAGGGGTAACATTAGTACAAAAAACAATGCTAAGGATTCTGTATGGTCTGGTATAAGAGGAGGTCGGTGGGGGAGGTGACACCATGAGTTACTGCACTGGATGACATCAACCCTAGTGATGCCACTGTGTCTTCCTTTCCCACCTCACCTCCCCCAATCACCCCTTGTGACATAGCCCATCAAATTTGAAGTGTACTTCTGAGCTTGGTCTCTTTTCAGTGCCTTTGCACCAGTTGCTCTCCTTCTGGAATATTCTTATTTTTTTGATATTTACATGACTTCATCTTTCACTTCATTTGTACTCCTTGCCACCAAGTCCATCCAACTCTTAGGGACCCTACAGAATAGAACTGCCCCACTGGGTTTCCAAGGAGCAGCTGTTGGATTTGAACTACCAACCTTTTGATTAGCAGCTGAGTTCTTAACCACTGCACCATCAGGGCTCCAACTTCTCTGCTCAAACTCTACCTCTTCAGAGAGGCCTTTCCTTATCACCAAATTACCTCTTCTTTCTTCAACACTCTCTATTTCCTTACCTTGCTTAAGTTTTCTTCATAGCATGCATCACTACTTGACAATAAATTTTGTTTATTACTAATTTATTGACTGGAAAAAGGTCAGAGAGATTATCCTCTTCATTGCTTTAGCACCAGCCCCTAAAACCATACCTGGAATAGAGAAGGCAATCCGTGCATGCCCATTGACCAAACGAATGACGCCACTTAGATATATAATTATTAAATTCAGTATAACTATCAAATGAGAACAACATGTTGCACACGAGTGTCATGGGAATTTGATTAGATATATTATTTAAGATGGAGAACCAACCAGTTGCTGTTGAGTCAATTCCAACTCATGGTGACACCCTGTGTGTCAGAGAAGAACTGCGCCCCATAGAGTTTTCAATGGCTGATTTTTTAGAGGGAGATCACCAGAACTTTTTTTCCAAGGCACCTCTGGGTGAACTCAAATCACTAACCTTTCAGTTAGCAGCGAGGCACATTAAACGTTTACACTACCTAAGGACTCAAGACGGAGAACAGCGATAGTTATATTTAAAATAACTAAGATGGAGGACACCAATAGTTTTATGTAATAAAAAAAAAAAAGACGTGAGAAGTTATGAAGATTAAGAGAAAGCAAACACACCAAATGGAAAGTAAAATGAAGAAAAAATATGTTTTTTCTTGTGGAGGATTAAAACAGAAAAAAAAAATCGTTAAAAATTAAGAACAGAATTTACTAAATTTTAGCCAAATTTGAAAATGTTCATGGAATTATTTAAATATGGCTAATAAAGTAAGTTAATTGTGTTGTTGTTGTTGGCTGCTGTCAAGTCTGCCTCCAGTAGGAACATTGTAATTCATAGGGCCTTCACTGGCTGATTTTCAGAAGTAGATCACCAGACCTTTCTTCCTTGTCCATATTAGTCTGGAAGCTCTGCTAAAACCTGTTTGGCATCATAGCAACATGATAGCTTCTATTGACAGATAGGTGGTGGCTGCCCTTAAGGAATATTGGTCTGGAACTGAACCCTGCATGAAAGGTTAGAATTCTACCACTGAACTAACATTGTCCCCATAGTTAATAGTGAATTCCCAAGAATTTCAGTAATCATTAAGTTTTTAATGCTAATGAGACACTGTTTTTACAAAGTGTATCAAGATATTGTGAGAAACTACATTTCTTAAGGATATTTTATCCATAGCAACTAAGGCTGTTTTCTGCTCAAGTCTAAGGACTCTTATTTCCCCTCACTCTTTTTTGATTACTATTACGGCGTCTCATGAAATGAATTGAGAAAACCCAGAAGGTTCTTGTTTTATTATTGTTTTCAATGTGTTCACAATGGTATCATTAGGACAAAACTGAGATGATTTTACGAATTCTGTTATCTTGGATTTGTTTAGAGTGAAGGGTACTTATCTCTTTTACCGAATGTCATGGTTTAAATTATGTCACTCCAAAAATGTGTGTATCAGTTTGGCTGGGCCATGATTCCCAGAATTGTGTGGTTGGCCCCCATTTTGTGATTGTAATTTTATGTTAAAGAGGCTTAGGGTGGGATTGTAACACCACCCTTACCCAGGTCACATCCCTGATCCAATGTAAAGGGAGTTTCCCTAGGGTGTGGCCTGCACCACCTTTTATCTTACAAGATATAAAAGGAAAGGAAAGCAGGCAGAGAATTGGGGACCTCATACCACCAAGAAAGGAGCACCGAGAGCAGAGCGTGTCCTTTGGACCTGAGGTTCCTTCACAGAGAAGCTCCTCGTCCGGGGGAAGACTGATGATGATGAGGACCTTCCTACAGAGCGGACAGAGAGAGAAAGCCTTCCCCTGGAGCTGATGCCCTGAATTTGGACTTGTAACCTACTTTACTATGAAGAAATAAATTCCTCTTTGTTAAAGCCATCCACTTGTGGTATTTCTGTTAGAGCAGCACAAGATGACTAAGACACCAAATATACAAAAGATTTAAATGTGTTACATAAAACAGAGAATGTGTACTTAATGACTGTAATATGATAATAGTGAAAGGATGTTTGTATGACAAACCTTTAGGGTTCAATAATGCTAACAATTCAAATAAAATTCAGAAGTGAGTAGCAAAATACATGCCTAGCATATTGTATAGTTGTAACTATTAAGCTACCAAATACATAAAGTCACTTTTTTTCTCACATAGTATGGAGTAAAGATAAATGTGATTTATATATTTCATATGTACTTATTGAACATGTAGGAGTCATTGCAAGGCATTATGGGAGACACAACTGCCTAACATAGGATCCCTGCTTACACAAGAAATACAAAATCTAATAATTGTAATGCATGGTTGTAAGTTATATTGTTTATTACAAAGATTAAGTAATATAAATGTTTAGCAAGGGAAATGTTTAAATAAGTGATGCTATCAAATGATTATAATTTGGGAAAGGCAGCAGAATATAGTTTCAGAGTCAGACTGCCTGCGTTCAAATCCCAGCTCTGTCCCTTCCAGCCATTCACCTCACTTTTCTAATCTCCAATGTCCTCCTCTACAAACAGTTGGTTGAATATGGTAATTTATATAAATTACTTAACATAGCACCTGCCACATAGGTTGCTGTTGTTCTTAGTTGCCATGGAGCCCATTCTGCCTCATGGCAATCCCATGTGTGCAGAGTAGAACTGCTTCACGGGGTTTTCAATGTCGTGACCTTTCAGAATCACATTGCCAGGTCTGTCTTCTCAGACACCTCTGGGTAGGTTTCAATTGTCAACCAGTTGGCTAGTAGTGGAGTACTTAACTGTTTGCGCCACCCAGGGACTCCATGCCACCTACGTAGTGCTCAATAAATATCATTGTTTTTTGCGATCAGTGTCCTATAGTATTAATTCAAACTCTGATTGCTTTTTCAGTGGAAACTTGCACTTTGTTTGTACATATTGGAAAATACTGTTTTCCTGAGCAGCTCAGGGTTTCTATGTAAGGAATACTAAAAATGAGGCTCTAGTCATGTCAGGCTGATTTTTTTTTTTTTCCTTTCTGTTCTGGTGAACTGAGAAAGAGAAACATAATCAAAGGAAATATTATATGCGAAGGTCATTTTACAACCTGCCATTAGGCACACCTACTCAGGTTTTACTGATTCAAGTACGCACTGCTCAGACCGTCTTTTTTCTCATTCTGTCATTATCCTCTAATAGTAGAATTTACAAGACATTTTAAGAGACCAATAAAAACCAAGTTCCTAAGAGGGAATTCATAAATTGACTTTTAAAACTTCATTAACTATGAGAAACCTGCCATTGACCACAGAGTTAATGGGGACTATCCTGTTCATCAACATGTTTGTAATTCATACAGTAACTAATGATTAAAAAGCATCTGATGATGACAAGTAATTATAATAATTTTAGACTTTGTCTTATGTGTAGAACAGCACTTAGGCTATGTAACAATAAAATAGGGCTGTAATTTAAAGTAATATTTTACGTTTTTATGCAGTTGAGAATCGCGCTTCTGATTTGAAAAAGTACAAAAGACTCATTTCTATTGGATTGATTTAAAAAGTATCAGTCCTAGCACACGTGTGCTACTCCAATGATCAATTCAAGGAAAAATAAAATAAGAATCAGTTGAACATTAAGATGGAATATACTTGTATTTGTTTCTTTTCTATATAAGGCAATACTCACACTGCAATAGCCAGTATTCAGATCTGAAATGCTGGGAGGTCCAAGAAGACCGTCATTTACACAGACACTAAAATAACTCTTCCAGATCACCTTTAGGCATTTCTACATTAGCCTACATAAAATGATGCTTCAAATGGAACTTAAAAATTAAGGGATTTGTAGAGAAAACATTATAGGGGAATTGTATGCACACTGGTTAAACTCATGGTACTTTTGGTCATTTATATAGTTTATAAGCATATATTTTCTAGGTTTTTTTGCTTCTATTTTTATTTTTAACTCTGAATCTCTCCTCACAGTTATTAACAATACATTTCCAGGCAAAAAGATAACCCCTTGTCCCAAAAGACCATGTTCTAAATATCTTCTTCAATGTCATTTGTTACTAACTTTAGATACCCTGTTTTTTATTCCAGTGGTGATTTTCATCTTAGAAAAGACTCTAGAATTTCTTTTGCATTTTGATAATGTCCAGAGACAAGAATAAAAGTTGCTTACACCTTTAACAACTGAAGCCTCCTTTTACAGACTCTACTGCCTTCAAGAATTCGTTTAAGTCCCATACCACCTTCCTTGACAGCTTGAGTCCACTTTGACCTCACTCTTTTCTTTGTTTTCTTATTTCTAATTAAATGCTGTCACTTGGAGCACCAAATTATATGTTATCTTGTATTGTACTTTAACTGCTTTATGTATGCAAGTTTCAGCCGAAAAGATTTACGAAAATTTTTAGTGGCAGCTAACTAAAGAGCTGCTTTGAGGTGTGTGGAGGAAGAGGGAAAAAGAAGCACACTGGCTTTGGCAAGTCTAGGGAGGCAGGGGCACAGCTGTTCATATCTTCACTGGAGAAGTTTATAACATTTGGGAAAATATCTACTTTTTTGGTAGAAGTTATGCCCGTGAAATCTGCAGGTTAGAACTTAAATTTTTTCTTATGTAAGTTTGAAATTTAGCACATCCCCATGCAGGGTAAGGTATCATCTCTTTGACAAGAAAAGTCATTTTTCTGTAAGACATTTAATTAGAGGTGCCATTTCTCTCTAAACTCTAAGTTTGATATCTTGTATTAGACTGGGCAAGGCCAAGAGTATTGATTTTACACAACTTATGAAGTTTTTCAGTAACCCCAAAGTCTGATGGATTTTAGTTAATATAACCTGAAAAAAAAAAAAAAAGCAGCATATATTTTGGGAGGAAATCCGTATTTATTTTATATTTCTGTCAAGCCAAGATATCCACCTGTATTTACAGAGTTTGTATGCCAAGTGTTTTTTGAGGTGGAGTAAAAGTTATCCCAAAAAAGAACAGGTAAAATGTCTACCACCTAAAAGGCTGAATATATTTATTTTTACGTAAAATGCCTCTTTATTCCTCAGCCTCTTTCAATTCCCTGAAGGTTAATGCCCACTAAAAATACAAACACAAATATTTACTTTTTGTTTCCATTGGATTAAGGAGACAATCTCTAAAGGGCATTTCAAAAGTATTTCTTTTTCAAAAATAATGTTCAATGTGACCTTAAGAAATGCCTCAGTCTTGTAGTTTTCTTTGTGTTTATTCATTTCCATTCACTGCTGGCCAGGTTGCTAGTTTTTCTGGTTTAAATACAACAAACAAGATAGTTCAGAAGAATTTTCATGCTGTCTCTCTCTCTGTGTATATATATATATGTAAGTATCTATAATTATAATAAAATTCATATATATTATAATATATATATAAACATTACCTAGAATGCTTACAAATTTAAGAAACCGATTTCAGTGCTCAATCTTAATCTTTATATTTTCATTTAAAAAATCTCTAAACTGGAAGTTCCGGCTAAACGGCACTCTAGGCAGAAGCACCACGCCATCCCTCCACAGCAAAGATCCAAAAAACTAAGCCGAACAGAGAATACAGCAATCCTGAAACCCTAAAACATCAAGTGAAGAGATAAAGAACTCAGCCAAGCACCAAGTGGAGTGAGAAAACTGACAGAGAACGGAGGGTGAGGAGAGATTCATGCAGAGGTCCCCTACCAGCTAACGCAGCGCAGATCCACCATCTTGGAATCCTAACGGAGACCAGCAAACGGGGGCATGAGAAAGCAGCCTCACGGAGCATCCAATGGGAGACAAAACAACCGGTAATTTGTGGTGTGCGCTTTCCCACCCCCCCACCCCTCTTTGCACCGGCTCGGCCTCCTCTGCATCCTGCGGCCATGGTCTCTTGACCGGGAAGCGCCGGCTGCTTAGATTCCACACAGCCAAGTGGGCAGCTCTCTGGGTGCCATTAGTTGGCTGCTAGTGTTGCTTTTTTTTTTCTGCTTCTTTTGATTTTTCATTTGCCTCTTGCCACCTCCCCCTCCTTTCACTCGAGTGCCTGGCTCCGTGCGCCATCTTTGCTTCTTCCTGTCAGGCTGCAGAGTGCCGGCAATTTGTGATATACACTTTCCCACTCTCTACCCTTCTTCACCCACACTCGGCCTCCTCTGCTTCCTGCGGACACAGTCTCTTGTCCAGAAACACCAGCCCGCACTAGCTGGCTCTCTGAGTGCTATTTGTTGGCTGCTGGTGTTGCTTTATTTTTTTTTCTGCTTCTTTTGATTTCTTGCTTGCTTCTCACCGCCTCCCCCTCCTTTCGCTCGAGTGCCTGGCTCCGTGAGCCATCTTTGCTTCTTCCTTAGGGGCTGCGGAGCTCCATTCACATGTGGAGCTGCTTCCCAGTCTGGGCTACTGCGCTGGTGGGATCCCAGGGCTTTTGTTGGTTTGTTCATTTTGAATTGTTTGTTTCTTTTCTTTTCTTTTCCTTTTGTTCAGTCGGGAGCCCTTTCTGGCAAGGCGGAGCTGCCTGGCAAGGAACTCCTCTTCAGCTTCCACAGACATGCAGAGGGATCCCTGAGAGCATTTCTTTTCTCGTTTTTTTTCTGTTTTTTGGGGGGCCTTTCTTGTTCTTTTTTTTTTTTTTTTAATTTGTTTTGTTTTATTTCCCTCTTGTTCCCTTTTTGTCTTTGTTCATTGCTCAGTTTCTCATCTCTTTATATCTTGCTTTTCTTTCTGATCCCTGAATACCAGGCATTGTATACCTTTACACTTTCTAGCCAGGCTGTACTGCAACACCTGAGAGTGACTTCCCCAGACATCATAGCTGCATCAGTGGGATCCCTGGGAACTTTGTGGTTCTTTAACCTTTCTGATTTTTATTTATTCATTCTTTTCTTTTCTTCCTCTTTCCCTTTTAGTTTTTCTCCATTTTATAGT
>NW_004443969.1:15103217-15136606 GCF_000243295.1 Trichechus manatus latirostris
TAATAATAATAAAGAATATGCAACATAAAAAAATAATCTCTAAACTATTAATCCTATAATCAGAATAAATTTATTTTTCACATTTTTGCTATATTGTCAGTCTTAAAATATAATGAAACCCTTCATATGGCCCGTGAAGTCTACACAGTCTGATCACAGACCGCCTCTCTCTTAGTTCTAAAATCTCTTCCACTTGCTTATTCCAACCTGCATCTTGTACTCCCCAAATTGACACACATACTCCCTGCTTGCTTTTGCGTTTCCTGTCATTAAGCCTGGAGCATCCCTCCTGCACTAATTCACAAGACTCCTAGCCTCACTGGATTCTTAACTTTTTTCAAATGTCAATTCCCTAGTGAGACTTTCCCTGCCCACTTGATTTAGTATAACACCCTATCATCTGATTTAGCTTTCTTAGTGATTTTCATATTTTGTTGTTTATCCTCTTTTTGCAACACTGGAGTGCAATGACAACATATTGTTGTTAGTTGCCATTGAGCCAGCTCTGACTCATGGCAAGCCCATGTACAACAGATCAAAACATTGCCTGGTCCTCTGCCATCTTCAAAATCATTGGTATGCTTGAATCGATTGTTTTGGTCACTACGTAGTTTGAGTGCCTTCCAGTTTAAGAGGCTCATCTGCCAGCACTATATAGAACAATATTCCACTGCGATCCATAGGTTTTCCTTGGCTAATTTTTGGAGTAGATCACCAGGCCTTCCTTCCTAGTCTGTGTTGGTCTGGAATCTCTACTAAATCCTGCCCACCATAGGTGATCCTGTTAGTATTTAAAATATTGGTGGTGTAGCTTCCAGCATCATAGCAACATGCAAGCCACCACAGTACAACAGACTGACAGGCAGGTGGTGAAATGAGAACATAGAGGAGAAGATGTGTTTTTTTCAGTGCAGTTTCCATAACCTCTGGACTAGTTCATGTAGGTGTTTAGTAAATATCTGCTGAATAGAAGCGAGTCCACTCGGACTGCTAAGCACTCTGATGTGTTATCTCATTGTAGGCTCACAAGGGCCCAAGTGGTTGGTCACAACCCCATAAATGAGGAACAGAAGCCAATAGGACACCCTACCCATGACCCAGGTAATTGTGTGACCACTAATATCTCATCCTTTAGTATAAGTTCCCTTCCTGAGTCACAGAGAAACATAGAGGAGATAGGAACAGATGGACGATTACTAACCATGTTAGGTTCACAACCAGCATTGTTGGAGTGGAAAGGACCAGATCAAAAGGATTCAGTGTACCATGTTGTATATAAAAGTCAAAATTTCCTTCCCCACTATTGTGACATGTAGCTTCTGCTCACAATCACTGAAATGTTTCCAGATGGCTCATACAAGTGCCAACATTTGGCTTTAGGGATATTTCTTGAGTCTTTCTCTATATCTAGTTTTTAAATATCAGTCAAATAATGTATTTGCATACACTTCATTATCTGCTATAAGAAAGGTGAAGACAAAATGTTCTAAAACAAAAAGGACTACAGGATATGAACAAAAGGTACTGTTTACACAAGGACTTTGGTATGTACTGTATAACAATACTTTGTTCTGGAGAACAAAAGTGGAGAAACTGTAGCACAAACCCCCCTCCCCTAAGAGGGAAAAAGGACTTGATTCTGACTCCCCATTCTCATTTAATAAGCCTGCGTAACAGTTTTCTGCATTTCAAGAAAAATCAATATATAAAAATATGTTTTGACAAAGAGAACTATGAAATTATTTACCCATTTCATATTATCTGAACAAACAAAGATCTTTTCTAGTGTAATTTCAAGTTGCATAAGCATCGAGCACAAGGACAAAAATTCCATGCTAACCATTGCCATACCTCAGCACAACTATATATGTACTCTGGTCTTTTAGTACCAAGACTTCTCCTCATGTTTACCCATTCATTTACTTGTGTTTTTTCCTATACTGAAGAGGGTGAGTTCTTGACGATTTTACCAAGTAAGAGGAACTTTAGTGCAAATTTGTAACTTGCTGGTCAGGACTCTGGGTTACAAGCAATAGAATCTGTTTCAGATTAATACAGGCAGAAAATGAATTCATTGGATGGATACAGAGGAATCACAACATTGACAGGGAGCCTGGAGAATGAATCTTTGTAAAACAGTTGATTACAAATGAAGCTGAGACATTAGAACTGCATTCGAATCATGCTATAAGTAGGGTCTGGTTAGAATGCTGCAGGGTCCACACCCTGTACTCTGGCAATGCTCCTAGCAGCAGTGCCTCTACCTCCACCACCAGGAACATGTTTCTAATTTATTTTTTCCTGCTCCTGTGAATCATTCTCCCAGAGATAGACCCAAATGGTGGTATCTAATTAGCCCTATTCCTGTACTATGGTTGCCAGAGATAAAGAAGAGAAATATCGGTATTAGGATGACAGACTCTCTCAGCAAGATACACACACATAGAAAGCTCAGCAAAATGACAAACATTGCCTAAAGATATCATCAATAAGAATGCATCCCATTAACAGAGAGGGAAATCCTACTGAAAGATGGATGGCACTGAGTACCTGTGCCATCCTCCTGAGCCCGCACTTCTCTGGCAGCCATGTCAATGACTGCAAATCTTTGCCTTGCAAAGTACACTATGGGAAATTGTCAGCACTAGGAGTCAACCAGAGCTGAATCATAAGCGAATGGCAAGGATTCCATAAAATTGGACAGGGTATCGGGGAAACTTGAGGCAGCGAAAATGACACGTGCACATAGGCATAGATAATTCTGGACTAACCAATGGAGTCAACAAATTAGTCAGGAGAATTAGAAAACATACACACACGTGTGAATAAATAGAAAGAGAGGGAGAAACTGGAAGAGTGAGACAGAAACACAGAGAGAGAAAGAAAGAAAATTAGAAAAATTATAGCAAACCATCCCAAACCAAAGGCAGATGTGAACTAAAATTGAAGTTGTAGTACTTTGTGATATGTTTCATACAACATTTGGTATAAGACCCATCCAAGGCTGGAGTTCTATCGTAGAATAGGCTCAGAAAATTTCCATGAAGCCCAAACCAGTACTTGTGGCTGAAGTCCCAAACTTCCTTTTTCTTAATATAAATACAAAAATTGAAGTGTTACCCCATATGCCACTAAAATTACCCTCTGAATTCATTTATATCTTGAGATTATGTGTCTAATTTTGAGAAGATAGAATGAAAGAATTAGGCTCTTGAAACTCATTTCCATAGTTTTGTGTTTTTAATCCCCATTGCTAATGATCTTTTAATGCAGATTTTATCTGTGAATTCTATTTATTGTGAGTGGACATTAACATTTGCTAGATAATATATTCATTTATTCATGTTAGGAAATAGAAATGCAGAATATGTCTGCTGCATTCTCTGATTATCATCAGATAGCTCAATCACATTCTTAGAATAACATTGCCTATTAACTTTTAAGTTGGTAAGACTATTGAGTACACAAAATATGTATTCTTTAAAAAAATATATCTGTTTTCTTCTGAAGAAAGCCATAGGCCTAGGTCAGCAATAAGATTATATAAGTTAATGAATACCCACTTTTGGGGGTTTAACAACTTTTCCTTATAGTTTTAGCAGCTATATATAATCAATTTTTTAATTGAGAAAAAATTTATTTCCAAGGAAATATATAATGTCTGATTGTTTAATATTGTAGAATAAAGTTGGAGTTATCAGGATTAATTAAACACGTGATTGTCCCAATAATCAAATGAAAACCATAATCCATTGTGGCACTTACAAAAAATAATAAAAATCTGTAACAAAGGAACCTCCATGAATCATCCAAAACTTTAAAAACACCTATTGTTGCAGCCTCTGTGACTCATCATTCAAATATTTGTGAAGTTCCAGCTACTATTTAAAAACAAAAAAAGCTTTTCTGATTCATGGCCTTGAACCTTCCTTCTTTTCCAGATCATGCTGCTTTTCCAGATCACTGCTCTAAACTACTCTCCCTCATGATATTTATCATGACTGATTGCTCTCAAAACATGTCCTTACCCATGCTAGAGTTCCTCCCAAGTGGTCATCAGTTGTGCATACACAAAGAATCAAGGAGGTGGTTCCATGGTAGAATTCTTGCCCTCCATGCGAGAGACTCAAGTTCGATCCTTGGTCAATGCACCTCATGCAAAGCTACTATCTGTCTGTCAGTGTAGGCTTGCATGTTGTTATGATGCTGAGCAGACTTCAGAGGATCCTGCTTCATTAACATGACTGCCTCAATAGCTGCCTCATTAACACCATAGAGGTAGGATTTACAACACAAAGGAAAATCACATCAGATGACAAAATGGTGGACAATCACACAATACTGAGAATTATGGCCTAGCCAATTTGACATACATTTTGGGGGAACACAAGTCAATCAACATTCCAGCCTTTGGCCCCCCAAAATTTATGCCATTGTCACATGTAAAACACATTCATCCCATCATATCATAGCATAAAATATAAGATGCAAACAAGGATAGCTCTTTTTAGATTGTATGTGTTTTAGTTCTATCATGTTAGGCACAAGTATGACATTATAATTGTCTTTATTCAGAAATTATGTATGATTTAAGGAGATGTGTACAGGTGCCAAGTTGACAAGGGGTGGGCTGTGATTGTTAAGGTTTTGTGTCAGTGGGATCTGCTGTGAGTAGTCAATCAGTTGAAAGGGAATTTTGCTGGGGGTGTGGCCTGCACTGAATATAAATGGACTCACTGGCAAGGCTCATGGGGTTTTGCTCTGTCTGGATCCTGCAGCTGGCTCCTGTTCCTCTGACCTCTGGTTCTTGAGACTTGAGCTAGCAGCTTACTTGCTGTCTTGCCTGTCAGTCTTGGGATTCCTTGGTCTTTGCAGCCTGTGAACAAGAGCCCTGCTCTCTGACTTGCCGATATTGGATTTGCCAGC
The DNA here is from genome assembly GCF_000243295.1 of Trichechus manatus latirostris. Taxonomy (NCBI): domain Eukaryota; kingdom Metazoa; phylum Chordata; class Mammalia; order Sirenia; family Trichechidae; genus Trichechus; species Trichechus manatus. Next base: position 15,108,144 of record NW_004443969.1, read on the forward strand.
CCCTGCATGTACATGGGAAACCCTGGTGGCGTAGTGGTTAAGAGGTACCGCTGCTAACCAAAAGGTCGGCAGTTCGAATCCACCAGGCGCTCCTTGGAAACTCTATGGGGCAATTCTACTCTGTCCTACAGGGTCACTATGAGTTGGAATCGATTCGATGGCAACGGGTTGGGCATGTATGTGAATCAGGGGAAACCTCCAGCCTGACCTATGGATTTGAGATGTTCCAGCCTCTACAACTGTGTTAGCCTTTTCCTTGATATGAATCTCTTTATATAGATATTTATACATTTCACTGGTTTTGCTTCTCTAGAGAACCCAGTCTAAGACAAGCTCCAAGGATAATTCTTTCATTATTAACAAATTTCACCATTTTCACCCAGGAGGATTTCTTTTGCAGTGCAGTGCTTAGAGACTGGGTCCCTTTCCCTATTGCTCATTTTAGAAGATGGGGAATTTAAAGTGTAAAAGTCTTCACTACTCTTTGAAGATTTTTTTTTAATATAGTCTACACATACAGAAGCAAGCCAAATAAGCTAAGTTATAGAGTACCATGACATCACTTGCCTTGTTCTATGCAACTCATGAATTGAATATTTAAGAATTCTAATCTGTATTTTTCACAATTATGAGCTGCATTCTGCCTCAGAATAATTCAGAATTTCAGTTTCTCTATTTTTCTAATTATCACCATGATAAATCTTAGTAGGTTAAATATAGCACATAGTATGTGTCCGTCAGTGATCAAAGCACTTTATTTATATGGTACTCATCCTAACCCACATAGTGGAGACCTAATGTAGGGGAGAGTCTGTCCTGAATTCAAGACAAAACCTTTAAAATTTAATAGAATAATGAAGAAGAAGATTGAGGAGGAGAATGAGGAGGATGAGAAGTAGGAAAAGAAGGACAAGGAAGAGGAGGAGAGAAAGAGGAAGAGAAGAAGGGAGATTTGCCAGATGGAAAAATTAGTGATAAAGAGACAAAATCATGTTATGTATATAAGTTTATTATATAGAGTAACTGCTATACTTCTAGTCACTATTGAAATTTCTTCTTTGCTTATGCTTGATGATATCTGGGTAGGTGAATGACACTTTGAGATTGTGAGGCTGCCAAAGCTGCCTCTTTCTCATTGGGAAAAGGCCCCACACATTTTCCCCACTGGTGAGGTAATACCAAAATCAATGCCGCTGATAGCTTGCTTTTTTTTTTTTCTTTTTGAATATCTTAGTATGTATCTTGAATTCCTACTATATAATCACCATCATATTATAAGTATACTTTACAAAAACATATGTGATATTGTTCTTGCTCTTTATAATGTAACTAAGTTTCTCTTAAAAAAGTTTCCCTATTTACTGTTTGCCTCTGTGTTTGCCATCTGACTTGCTTTGGCCAAGGTAATATTACTATATGGCTTAAAATGTACTTGTACAGTGGCCTTCCCTCTTATACTATGAGAACATGTTTCAGATAGACACTAGGAACAGATCATAACTCCCCACACCACCAACACAAGACAGAGACACCCCAGTTGAACTAACATGTATAAGTGAGAAATAAATGCTTGTCATTTTATGCCACTGAGATTTTTGAAGCTGTGTGTTAGGCAGCAATAGGAGACTAGTTAACTAGTGCAGACAGAAGACCTGGCCCAGCCAACCTCTCCAAGCTAATTTCTGACCTCCTCCTATCCCTCAGGAGCTCTGGTGGTGCACTGGTTAAGCACTCAGTGGCTAACCAAAATGTCGGCAGTTCAAATCCAACAGCCGCTCCTTGGAAACCCTATGAAGCAGTTCTACTCTGTCCTATAGGGACGCTATGGGTTGGAATTGACTCAAAGGCAATGGATTTGGTTTTGGGCCTACCCCTCAGTGTTCCAGGTACTCTTACATTCTTTTATCTCTCAAGCACACTAATTTTTTTCTAACTTTATGACCCTTGGGCAAGCTGTTCCTTCTGCCTGGACTTTTCTTTCTCATATTTTGCCTTGTAGTTCCTTCTCATGCTTCAGGGCAGCTTAATGATTACCTACTCAGTGAGGCCTTCTCTAATCACAGTGTCTAAATATTCCAGCTCCAGTTGTCAGCAAGTTGATTCTGACTCATGATGACTTCGTGTGTGTCAGAGGAGAATTATGCTGAGTTTTCAATGACAGACTTTTTAAGTAGATTGTCAGGCTTTTCTCAAGGTATCTCTGGGTGAATTCAAACCTCCATCCTTTGAGTTAGTAGTTAGCACAGTAACCATTTGCACCAGCCAGGTACTCTGTGTAAAGATAGACACCCTCCTTTTCTCTGTAAGCCCCTATCACATACGTTGTTAATCATCTTAAGGGTGCTTATCACATTTTTTAATTATCTGTTTGTTTTCTTGTTCATTGTCTGTCTTTACAGCTCATTCCTTAAGGGCAGGGAATACATCAGTATTTTTTTCCTCACTATAAATGCAGTGCACCCCAGATTGCCTATTCAATAAATAACTGTATGAATAAATAAATCCCACATACTAATATCAAAAGCCACAATAGAACCACATGAATACCACACACACTTGGCCAAGTCTTTAATAAAAAGATATGTCCTCTTTGGATAGAAGCCTATCTTCTTCTCTTTTTTTTCTACGTTAAACATGCTTATATTTTATTTTTTCAAAGCATAACATATGAAATAAATATCTCTAATATACTGGTCATTCCAAGTCAGAGCTTTGAAAGGTGGTCAGATGCTGCCCTCCCACCACCACATTCTGTCAGGAACCTACCATTTTAGTGTTTTCTAGGTCACTGAATAAGAAAACCAAGATTTAATGGTAGGATTATATTCATATTCATCAAATTCTTGTTATAACTGGTGCATTTAAACACCATTTTTATTTTTATTTTTCCCAGCTTGACACTTCAGTCTATGGTTTGCCGATGTAACTGGATAGGATACATCATCCTATGATTTGTTTCTTCCAAACCATTTGGCTTTAATAGTGTATTCAAAAAGTGCAGGAAAAAGTAGTTATTTTTGCCTTCACATTTTTATTCCATTTTCCTTTCAGTCAATATAAAGCTTTTTTCTAAGTTTATTTGCTGGCTATAAGCATAGATTCTTACAAAAGTACATGAATTCATAAATGCATATAATATCTACAACTATTTTATAGTCTAGCAAAGGATTTTACTTAAAGATTAGCCAATTTCTACGTATTTATCATCATCCCACCTCTATCCAAAGCACTGAGTATACTTTTTATATATGACATTTTGTTTTTTAGGAGTTATGTTTCTCTTTGAATCAGCTTCTATAAGAAAGAAAAGTTAATAAGCTCCAAGATTCAAATTATAAGATGACATCAACTACATAATAACAAGTGTGCATTAGTTATCCTGTACTTTATATTCAAAATTGGACAGATAATTTGCAAACACCTCTTAGTAAATCCTGAGCTAAAAGAAACATTTGACAAATTTTTCTCTCACTTTCCTTTCTGTGGTATGCAGATGTTCAGTTTTAAATTTGTCACACTTTCATACTTCCTTCTATACAGCTTTCCTTCTTTGATATCATTCCAAAAACAAAACAAAAAGTAAACAAATTAAAATTCATAGTTGTGAAATGGATTTTGCAAAGACACCCATTATTTTTACTTTTTTTAACCTTCTCCAAAGTTCTGCTTACCCAATTAATACATTTTTAAATAAGTTTAATCTATCTTAAAATGACTAAACATCAGGTACATGACTTTGATAAGCTCCAACTTATCTCCTGAGATTTAATACCACCACTCTTTGACATCATAGTATCTAAAACCTAGCTAAGAATTACCTTCCCAAACAATATTTACCCAAGTTCCCTATTTCTGTCTTAAATATACCAATGTATCAGGAACCAGAGCTTAAATTTACAGTCACCAAAATTCTACATCCAATCACTCACTGAGCCTTTCAGATTCTCTTCACCAAACACTTTGCTATTGCTCTAGTCCAATTACTATCAGTTGAACCATTGCAATAGCTCATTCTATCTCCAACCTCTAAAACCCATTGTATACATGTCACACGGTTCAGCTTTAAAAAGACCAAATCTACTCATATCATTTTCTTGTTCCAAAACTTTTATGAACTCCCTATTTTCAATGAAATCAGGTACTAAATCTTCAGATCCCTCCCTACACTACTTTTCAATTTCCACCCACTCTGTCCATGAAATCTCCCTATATCTCAAACATGCTCATCCTTGTCTCCTTTTTGGTGTTGTTAGTTGCTGTCCAGTCAGCTTTGACTCATGGTAATCCCATGTGTAATTGTCTCTCTAGGCTTAAATAATTCCCTCTGTCTTGAATATTTTTCTGTAATTTTTCTCCTAGAGAGAATCTACATGTTTTAAGGATAACTTCACATTCCTTTTATTTCTGTGAAGTAATTACTGGTCCCCTTTAGCCCCTGTAAGCTAGAATGTTTTGTCTTCTTTCATGATGCTAGCTAAAATAACTTTGTTAAATCTTAGATCTAACAATCTTGTGGCCAGTGGAAAGCAGAATATATTAATTGAGTTGGTGTAGCAGGTATCCCTGAGATAGATGGAAACTGAGAAATCCCAAACTGCTTACAGGATTGGGGGATGTTATGTAACATACCTACATAAGTTTATTGAATTGTTTGCTCAGAATAACGCTAAGTAAAAAGAAAAAAAAATGTCTACTTATTGATACAGTGGGCAGAAAAGAAAAAGGATCACATTTCCTATCCTGTACACTTTCTCATCACTGGTGCCAGGGCAAGATACAGTCATGGACCAGGTAGCCCTCTGAAATCAATGTGACTGGCAAGGATTATGGAATTAGTAACCTCTTTTAGAACATTTTGGACATTACTGAGTGTATCCGTGAGCTTTTGTTCCATAAAAAACCATCTTATAGCTTAGTAGCTTAATACCACAGCCATTCATTTAGCTCATGACTCTTGTGGGATAGCAATTTAGAGTGGGTTCAGCTGGGTAGTTCTTCTGGTCTCAGCATCTGCCAGTTTGGCTGGGAGCTGACTGGTCCAGGCAGCCTCCGCTAGTGACTTATTTTTATGCACATTATCCTATATCCCATCATGCTAGAGCATAACATGGCAGTTGAGCAGGGTTACAAGAAAGCAAACAGAAAGATACAATGCCTCTTAAGGCTTAGGCTCAGAAGTTGCATACCATGGCTTCTGCCCTTTGTTCATGGGAGATGTTACAAGTTCACTTTGCAAATGGGTGTGGGCTACCACATGAAGTTCTCAAATTCAATTATTTTTTCAATAGCTGTGAACAAGCAAGAGATGCCCTGCCAAATTTTTTCTTCCCATAGAGCTGTCCTGGCTCAACCCTGACTATCAGAAGTAGGACCTAATCCCTACTAATCTATCTCCTCCAATGCTTTTATATGAGTGGGGGAGAGGGGTTACTTTAACTGATCTGCTTATTTATGGGGGAAATTTTAATGAAATAAAATATTTGATGATGAATCTAAAATTATCTTTACTTCATCAAATCAAATAATTAGCAATCAAATCATATTTAATATAATTATTTTCTTCTTTTCCCCAAGATGCATAGTTCTAGCAATCAATGTATTTTTAGAAACTCCCCACACTGATGAATCTGGGGAAAGCCAGCTTACGAGGCTGAGCTGGGAAAGGGAATAGTATAAACAGTGTAAGATCTATGAGGATAGGAGTAATTTCTTGAATTCTGAAAGTGGTCATTTTGATGACATCCATCAGGTGGGCATGGCTTGGCAAAAAAGAATCCAGGAGTCGTTCAAACAAGAGGCAAAGAAGAGAATAATAATTCTAAAGAGTATATGAAAATGTTTAGGCAAGTGAAATGTGGTCCAGAATAAGCCTCCAGTTCTGGGTTAAGATGTTGTGTTATCTCAGAAGTCACGTGTTACTTATTGCTTCAGTTCTGATTATTTGTGGTCATTTAACCAGCATGTTATGATATGGATCATTTGTGGTATCTGGGAGGCTAGCTTGGTCTCTTAATTGTATGCAAGAACTGAAGTGCAAGGTAAAGGTTAAGAGGGTAATTGAAAGCTGCACATAAGAGTTAATTTCTGTAGACACTTGATTAACAATAATGAGAAGAAAACTGAAAATCAGAGAGATTCCAAACTTTCCTCCTTGTGGCAAAACCCCACTTTTCCATCCAGATCATCTTTTCATAAGGAGGTACTAAAACTCTCCCATTTTTTTTTTCATTATTCAAATCATGTTATTATCCTGAAAAAATAAATGGAAGAAAATTAAAAAGGGAGATATTATGAATGAGTGGTAATAACTAGAAAGGTATTGGCATGAGTAACCACAAAGTACTGGTATAATCCCTGGACAGAAGCAAAAAGGGTATGAATTGTTATTGCAGTGATGATGGCAGTGTGGCCAGGATGGAAAGCAAAGAGAGAGAAGAGGTGGTGAAAACTGAAAAATATAGGAAGCAAGTATTCATATTAAGGTCTGAGATTGACAAGAGCTGATAGGAATCAGGGTGATAGCTTTTATTTTTGTTCATAAAAAGTGGTTTTTCACTAGAAATGATGCTGTCAGTATCAGTGTCATCTTTCAACTTGATAGGCACTGACATTTTTTAACCATGTCTTCCTCCAATATCTGTATATATTTGGCACAGGGCAGGGATAAAATCCTCACTATTATAATGTGACCTAATATCCACTACTGAAAAAATAATCTAGAAAATCATAAGTCACAGCATGTCCAAATGACTAAGGTTTTACTTGTCCATGCTGTATATCTGGAAGAGCCATTCATTCATTGATCCATGCATCCACCCCATTCATCCAATCATACTGGCACATATCTGACAATCATTATTGAGCTCCAACACATCCCAGGATCTATGGACACAGATGTTCGTAATATAACTTCCAGGGAATCAGACATTTTTAGTGCTTTCTTTAAATTTTAATTTGCCTGTAAGAACTGGCCACATCTGTGGTTTTAATGTCAACATGGAATGGTGCTGGGATTTACCAAGTTTCTTGAAAACCAAAGCAATATTGTGCTTCATTTTGGACAGATTCTGAAAGGATTTATGATCAATGAGGGCTTTGTAAACTTTATCTGAATATATTGTAAGAAACATCAGATTATCCTATAATAAAAAAAGGGAGGATTATCATACAAACTTTCCTAATAAGATCATAAGAAATTGCATTATCTGTTTTGGAAACCATCATAAATTAGACCTCATGTTACTTCAAGGAGATGGACTGACGTGTCCTCTGAAATTGGGTACTAATGCCTAAAACGTGTTTTCTGAATCTTGAAAACAGTCATTTTAGCTAACACACAGTGAACATATGTTATAAAAGTTTTTGTTCTTAAGTGTGCATTGTATTAAGTAGTAGGATAACTGTGTTGTTGTTGTGAAGTGTCACACTACAGGACAGAGTAGAACTGTAGTCTTTTGTAGGCTGTAATCTTTATGGGAGCATATTGCCAGCTCTTTCTCCCTGCAGTCACTGAGTTAGCAGCCAAGTGCTTAACTGTTGCACGACCAGAGCTCCTAAGCAGTTAACATATGTTAACACATAGTTAACATAAATGTTGTCTCATGTAGTGAAAAGAAAAAAAATATGAAATGAGTTACTTGGTAGTTTTTATAGACCAAAAGTATGTATTCAAAAAGGGTCAGAATTATTATCAGTTATGATTTCAACTATATGGCATTCTGAAAAGGCAAAAATATAGAGACAGAAAAACGATCAATGGTTGTCAGGGGTTTGGCAGAGGGGATGGGATTTTGGGGGCAGTAATACTATTCTGTATGATACTGTAATGGTAAATACACAACATTATGTGTTTGTCACAACCCATAGAATTACAGAACACAACAAATGAACCCTAATGAAAACCATGGACTTTAGTTGATAGTAATGTATCTATATTGTTTCATCAGTTGTAACAAATGTACCACACCAATGCAATGTGTTAATAATAGAGGAAACTATGGATTAGGAGAGGGCAGAGGGACTATATGGGCTCTCTCTATACTTTCTGCTAAATTTTTCTGTGAACCTAAAACCTCTCTAAAATATGAAGTCTATTAAGAAGAAAATTTGCTATCAGATGCATATGTTGTGATGTTTTAGCGCATCTCTGATATATTGGGGTTGATTTTATGGACGAGCGACTGTCATGCTTGTCAATGAAAGGTGCTTCAATAACACCTTCAGAGACACACCAAAGAATTCAAAGAATCATTGAACTGATCAGTAATTTTACATCCATGATTTTATCCCAAAGCCCAGGTGTAAGAAACCCATTCTAAATTTGGTTAAATTACGTATGTTAGTAAATACAGCTTAATACTAACACAAAATGCAAAAAGAAGTAACCAATTTAAGATTAATTCCATATAGATCAAGAAACATACAAACAAACAAAAAAAATGTTGCTTTCTAGGCAATTCTAACTCATGGTGACCCTATAGGACAGAGTAGAACTGTTTATAGGGTTTCCAAGGCTGTAATATTTTTGGAAGCAGACTGCCACATCTTTCTCCCACAGAGCAGCTGGTGGGTTCGATCCGCCAATCTTTCAGTTAGCAACCGAAGGCTAAACCACTGTGCCACCAGGGCTCCTTTTCATATAGATAATAATAAAAACAAACAAACAAACCGTTGCTGTCAAGTCAATTCTGATTCATAGTGACCCTATAGGACAGAGTACAACTGTCCCGTAGGGTTTCTAAGGAGTGGCTGGCGGATTTGAACTGCCGACCTTTCAGTTACCACCAGGGCTCCTAATATAGATAGCACTTTAAAAACAAAGATTCTGTTAATCACAAATTATCTTAATTCATTACACTTACTTGAATAGGTTATTCAAAGCAATAAAAAAGCAAGGGCCTAGTACTCATGGTCAATAGATACTATTGGCTTAATAAATAAGCCCTGTTTAATTATAAGGGGTGGAAAATCTGGAATTCTTTTCTTCATGTAAAAGAGTTTAGGTATTTGGACTGTGTATCTTTTTTATTAAATAAGACTTGTTGAACATTTCTATTATTTTGTTTACACAAAGCTAAACATTCTTTTGTTGAAATCTACACTAGAAGATGAATCGAATTTGGTACATGCTTCCTGCCTCACAGTGAATTGGACATAGCAATAATATGTCCTATCTCAGTCAAAAAGTCTGTGATGGGGAACTGGCACATCATAAATCTAGTCCCATGAAAGTGATTTTTGTAAAGAAGGAATGACATGTGCTTAGCCAGGTCTTGTTATAATCTTCAAATTGTCATCTCTGTCTCAGATATAGTCACTGAAGGGAGCAGAGCCACCCTGTTCTTCTTCCTCCTTATCATAATAACAGCACTGAAAATATATACAGGATATTTAGCATTTTAGGTGTAGGACTTTTTATCAATGTGTTATGTTTATGACTTAATTTTTGAACAGCATTTTAAAATCCAGTAGTGATATTAAATAAAATTATTCTATATTTTAAGGATAGAAACTAAATAAGTAAGGAGTCTGTGTCTTAAATATGGTAGAGTTAAATTTGGTTAAGATTTTCTTCCAAGGGTCAAGGAGGCTCTCATTCATATGTTAATTTAAGGAAACAATCTAGCTCTGAATGCATAAAAAAAACAGTCATCTTATGAAAAAAAGCACATTCTTCTTTAAAAGACAATAATTGAAGTAAAGATGGAGTAATTATTTTAATAGATTATTGAGGAAGAATTCAATAAAAAATGGAGGATACAATTTGGGTACCTTATTAATTATTCCTTTTCAGAGTAGTATGAGTTGTAAGCTACTCATTCAGATAACTCAGAAGTGCTTGCTGATATCATAAATCTCTTCATTTTAAGTGAATCATTAATTTTATGACAAAATTAACTCTACACCGTTAAGAACAACAGACAATACTTGACAGATTTTTTTTCTTAAACAATCCTGGTTGATATTTGATGGGGTCCACAAACAATTTTAATGGTTCACTAGATTTTAACCTTGAGCCCACTAAAGCTGATAGGATCCTACAATCAGCAGTGACATTATCATTGCTATTGCGCTTTGGATATAGTCAATGAACAACACAGCTAGCTATTGTATGAGAAACTCTTCCTTGCCACACAAAATCATGCTTGATATGCTCACTCTAATAAGGGAAGATTGCTTTCAGCTTTCTGCTTGCAGGGTTCTGACAACCTTGTGCATTTAATTGTAATTGAGAGTCAAGTAACTTCTACAGGGTATGTATTTTGATTAGCCATGAAATGAATAGGGAGGTTGTTTGTCTTGATTTTCTTTCTTTGTACTAATTAATTGGGAGTCAAGGGTCGGGATCCTGTCTTGCAGAGCCTATTGAAGACTTTCATTTCAAATATTTATATACCACCACTTACAAGCATGGAACTCAGAGTTCATTTTATATTCTAATTTAGGTCAAAAAAGAAGCATTTACATGAATGTGCAGGCATGGTGCTTCAAGTAATAATGATGGTAAAGTAAATATTCAAAAAGATTCATGTTCTTGGTTATAATCTTTAAGATGAATAAAAGTGTGCTATTAGAAAAAAAACAGCAGGCTAGAGAACGAACTGTGGGCAATGATTATATCTTAATTTAACTTGAACACAAATTATACAAAAAATAAAGGACAATTAATTCAAGATTGGAAGATTTCATATAGCATAAATGAAGTTGACAATTAAGGCAGTATTCTGAATAACTCTACCCCAAATGCTTTTGGGTTCAAGTATTTAAAATGAAAATATTTAGGCAAAACCCATTCCAATAACAATTTTAGTTCTACACTTTGCCTTGTACCTGGAGTTATACCCACTATCCACTGCCATCCAGTTGATTCTGACTCATAGCAGCCCCTTAGGGTTTCCAAGGTTATAAATCTCTATGGAAGCAGGCTGCCACATCTTTCTCCCATGGAGCTGCTGGTGGTTTTGAACCATTGACTTTCTGGTTAGCAGTCAATTGTTTTAACCACTGCACCACCAGGGCTCATTACTGGGAGTTATAGCTTTACTTACATAGTTTTTTTTTTTTTTACAAGAATCAGTCTTGCAGATAATTCGAAAAATTCATAAAATTATAAATATGTTTACTTGGCGTATACGAGTTGTGTTTATCATGCCTCTTTCAATAAACATACAGTGATCCTTCCCATGCCACTGTGTGCGTCTGCAAAACGTGAAGATGATTAAGGTCTCCGAAAGAAAGTAAACATAGTTGTCGGTCAACAATGAGTGTATACTGCTGTTGTTCTCTTATAAAAGCAAACTTTTGATCCTCCTAATTGTTGGGGTTTGAACAGAATGCATTTTCTAGCTCAATAGCTGCAAAACAAGTGCCAGTGCCTATGTTTATCCATTCCTGTGAGATGTCATATCTTGAAAAATAGTTGCATTTGGAGCTACAATTTACTTAAATCTACAGTAGTCCACTGTCATCTGCCACAATACATCTAATCAAAAAAAAAAAAAAAAGGTTTAAGATGGGAAAAATCACCACATCCTTTAAATCTTTGATTATGGCACTAATCTCTGCAGTTCTTCTAGAAATTTGTTATTGCTTCTGATTTATTCTTTTGGCCAGGGAGAGGAGTAGTTTCAAGAGATCCCATGTAAGTATCCTTATTATAATCACTTTTCCTACACAAATCAGACATGTCAGAGTCCTACCAAATGCTAAGTGTATAATTCCAATTATGCATTTAGGGACTAAGGCATAACTACTAGGTGGATCCCTGAGTACACTAAATCTACTGTGAGATAAACTCTAGATAGGACTTCATTTATTACCTGGTCTCCATAATCTCACACTAAATAGGGTACATGATAATTTTTTGGGTGCCCTGTTATCCTCACCAGTTTGGATACCATGTCTCACAAGCTTCAAAGTCTAGAATAGTCCCTTTATTCTCTTTTTTTGCATAAAAATATGGTAACTTTGTGGTGGTTGGGAATTAATATTTAAATACTTTATTTTTTCAACTTTCTCTTTTTATTTTATTTTTGATTGTACTTTAGAAGAAGGTTTACAGAACAAACTAGCTTCTCATTAAACAGTTAGTACACATATTGTTTGGTGACATTGGTTACCAACCCCACGACATGTCAACAGTCTCCCTTCTCGACCTTGGGTTCCCTATTACCAGCTTTCCTGTCCCCTCCTGCCTTCTCGTCCTTGCCCCTGGGCTGGTGTACTCCTTTAGCTTCATTTTGTTTTATGGGCCTATCTAATCTTTGTCAATCAGGAGTGACTTAATTACTGAGCTAAAAGGGTGTCTAGGGGTCATACTCTCGAGGTTTCTCCAGTCTCTGTCAGGCCAGAGATTGGTCTTTTTTGTGAGAGTTAGAATTTTGTTCTACATTTTTCTCCAGCTCTGTCTGGGACCCTCCACTGTGATCCCTGTCAGAGCAGTCAGCGGTGGTGACTGGGCACCATATAGTTGTACTGGACTCAGTCTGATGGAGGCTATGGTAGTCATGGTCCACTAGTTCCTTGGACTCATCTGGAATAGTCCCTTTTACTATCGCAAAGTTAGTATAGTAATTGGCACAGGTCCCTTTGGGGAGTGATTGATGGGATCTTCATTGTTCTTCAAGGGCAGTTACTCTTGCTTTCAGTTATTGAGCTCTGTGGCTGTGAATTGTCTTAAATTTTGAAACTGGATAAGGATCATGATTTTCCCATTGCTGTACCTGATTTTAGTCTTTTATCTCCAAGGTCTAAATTTCTTTTGGTTTAAAAGTCAAGTAACACCCTTATTGACTGCCTGTCTCCTTGCCACCAGGAATGCCGTGGTCTATCATCCATTGCCACATACCCAAAGTACCCGAGTTGTCACTCTAACCTTGCTGTCCATTACAGTAAATATGGACAGCTTTCCTCTGTTGGATAAGTGTTGCCACTTAAGGTCTGTCATTATGAAATTCTATTATTTCCACTGACATTAGAGAGTCCAGTTTCAGAAAATATTTAATCCCTGGAATCTGTCAATATGTTATCTTACATGGCAAAAGAGACTTTGTAGATGTAACTAAATTATAGGCCTTAAAATAAGATCACCCTAGATCATCCAGGTGGGCCCAATGTCATCACATGAGCCATTAAATGCAGAGCGCTTTCTCTGGCTGGAGGCAGAAAGATTGAAGAAGAGGGAAAACTTACAAGCATGAGAGACATTCAAAACATGTTTGCTGGGTTTGCTATGTAAGGGCCTATGTGCTAGGACCAAAGAGAGGCCTCTACGAGCTAAGGCAAGACCCTAGCTGACAGCCAGCAAGGAAACTCCGTCCTACCACCGCATGCAATTAGATTCTGCCATCAACCTGAATAAACCTTCTCGTTTAAGCTCAAGTGGCCAGGATCTTGATTTCAGTCTTGTAAAATCCGAAATAGAGAAAGCAGTCGGGTTAACTTGGACTTCAGACCTACAGAATGGCGAGATGATAAATTTGTTTTGTTTTAAGATACTAAATTTGAGGTCATTTGTTCCAGCAGCATTAGGAGGTTCATACAGAGAATCACTAAGTAGAGGCGAGGAACTAGTTGCCGCAGCAAAGTTAGAAAGAAGGTGGGATGAGAGGACGTGAGGTGAGAAGCAAAGGGGTCTGAGGCATCTTCAAAGGACAGCCTCTGGAGAAAAGAGATAGCTACCAATCTCTGTGGATGAGTCCAAAAGTATGGAAACATGAACTGTGAATACTAGAGAGCACACAGTACTCCTGGATATTGCAAGAGTGTCAGTAATAGTTAAGGAGGAAACTAGCAGTTTGAAAGGCAACTGACAAGAAGTCTTGGACTCAGTCATTTCTAATTTTATTGAAAAAAAAAATTGAAAGACCTAAAAATATTGATATTGAGTGTGACAGGCAAACTAATGAGAATTTTTAGGTAAAATGCAGCATTAAAAAAACAAATCAGCAAACAAAAAATTTTTGGTAGTCTACCTATACTGTCCCTGATGAAACTGAGTTTCTATGTAGTATAAAAAAGCAATTTGTGTCCACCCACCCACTGCATTTTCCTCCCATCAAAAAATGCAAAATCCTAGGATCTGTATTAGAAAATGAAGCTGGGTAGCCATCCTTCCACTGAACAGTTAGTGCTTCTTGAGTTGGGCAGGGTATTGCCCCGATCAAAGCGTATTCGTTCCTTCAGAGAGTGATATTTCCGGAAAATAAGGCAAATGCCTGCAAGTGTTTGCAAGAAAAGGAAGGTTGCTAGGGCACTGAAGAAGCCTGGGACCCTCCTCTTGAATTTGTAGAAGGGTGAAACCACAACAAAGGACCAGGTAGTTGAGGGTGTAGGTGGGTACAGATTACAGCGGGAACCGAACGGCATACAGGAGCACTAGCCCTTCGGTGTACTTCTCCCTGTAAGTAAATAAGGATATATGGATACAAGAATTGGAATACTCATACTGGATTCTAAGAGAGACTCACTGGGATACACGGGAGAGAAATGGACCAGGAGTTATAGTCCTGAGAAAGATTTTAAAAAGGAATGAAATGGACAGAAAAGGGAGGTAAATAAGTATTGCAAACCTCATCTGTTGCACAGCACTGGAGCTACAGAGTTTTCTCTGTAATTAAGCATTAGTAAATGAAACTAAGAAAAGAAACAAAAACACTGTGGACAATATTTTTTTGAAATTCCAAATACACTGATGAAAGACGACCACGTGAAGATGAAGGCAGAAGCTGGAGTACCGCAACCACAAGCAGGGGAAAAGCCCCAGATTGTTGGCAACCACCAACGCTAGAAAAGGCAAGGAAGGATGCTTCCCTAGAGCCTTCTGAGGGAGTTTGGCCCTGCCGATACCTTGATTACAGACTTCTGTCCTAGAGAACTGTGAGAGAATAAATTCTTCTTGCTTAGAAAACAAAAACAACAAAGGCAAAAAACAATTCCATAGGACAAGAAAAAGAATATTTCTTTACAGAACTGTTGCGAAAAGGGAAATTCTGAAAAAAAAGTTTAGCACTGTGATCAGGAAATAGGTACTGTGACACCTCAGCAGAGAACAACGAGGAGAAAATTCAATAAACAGAAAGAAAATAAACCTAAGTTAAAAAGGAAGATGAGTAAGATAAGGAAGGACTACATGAATACAACTGGATTCCTCACTGAGGCATGTGCACACGCACACACAGTGTCTCACACACAGACACCAAAAGACAAATTGAGTCTGTAGGGAAAAAAGTAAATTAATAATGCAGACCATAAACTTGAAAATTTCTTCAAGAATGAGGAATAGAAACAGAAAAAAATGATTAAGATGTTAGATATGGTAAAGAGAAAAAATCTAAGGAAAGTAGGTGTTTCTGTGTATTAAAAAAAAGTTTGGATAGAAGTAATAAGGACAGTCTTGAGAAAACTAATCTCAGCTCAAAATAGATTACAGTTGGCAGGTAAAATTAATGAAAAGATGTCTGCATATTTGGCAAAGTATTTTAATTATAAGTAGTTGTTTTTTTTTTAATATTGAGGAAATGTTACAAAGAAATAAAGTGAAAAAACAAAAAAAAACCTTCTTAGTCTCAGATTCATCCTTAAGCACATTGAATGCCAGAAGGCAGTGGGACGTTTTACCCAGTTTTGTAAGAAAAGGTTATGGCCACAGAAATGTACATCCAACTGAGTTGATGCTTGTTTATGAAGGCCATAGAGAAACACAAAAGCTCAGCAAGTATACCACGCATAAATGCTTTTGATAAATATACTTGATTAAATATTAACCGTAAAATAAGGCTTTTTATTAAAATAAAGAAAGGAGAAATCATGTGGTAAGAGGAATGACAAGTTTTAAAGAGAGTCAATGTAAAAATAATTGAAAACATTCAAAAGAATTGATGATGAGAAGACAACAGATATATATGTTTATACACACTGGATTCAAATTGTCGACTTTCTGGTTAGCAGCCAAATGCTCAACCACTGCACTACCAGGGCTCCTACATATTTGAAAAAAAAAAAAAATTATATAAACAAAGACTATGGAAATGAGTAATATCAGAGGAATCTAATGAGGTTAAATTCCTCATCTTAAGAAGAGGGAGACAAAAAACTTATTTTTAAATTCTAGTTTTCATTATTAAATTTTTTTTTCAGTGAAAGTATTTACTATTAGGGAAAAAAATGAAATAAATAATTTCAAACCATAGGAGGAAAGTAAAATTACAAAGAAATTGAATGAAAATAACTAAATGAATGAAAGCACAAGATACAAATATTATAATGCTCTGTTTTAAAAGCAGAATAGAAAAATCAAATTTCAGTGTGATCCTAAAACAAATGAAGAAAATACTTTAAATGATAACTGAATTTCTCTGTTTTTTTTTTTTTTTTATGTATATAGTCTATGTTTTATAAAATGGTAATCTATTATTTTTATATTAAAAACAAGCAATACAGGTTATGATAAAATAGTGAAAGAGAAATAGAATACTGGCCTTCTATAATTTTGCTTTGGATAGAGGAAGTAGAGCAGCAAATGGGGGAAATACGATGATTGTATAATAAGAAACAAGAAGCTAGTGGGGATTCCCTGGATAGGGCAAAAGGTTAAGCACTCGAATACTAGAAGGTCAGCAATTCAAACCCACCCCAGGGGCACCTCAGAAGACAGGTCTGGCGATCTGCTTTCAAAAGGTCACAGACCACTTCTACTCTGCACACGAGGTAGCCATAAATCAGAATTGACTTGATAGCAACTAACAAGAACAACAACATAGATGAAAGTAGTGATTTGTGACATTCTAGAGATTAGACATGTTTGAATTTTAGGTAAAATAAGAGATAAATGCCACTTTCGCAATTAATGGGACATGAAAGCCAGTGTGTGTGTGTATGCGTGAGCGCAGGCATGTGGATACATAGATTTCCATAACCATAACTGCACTTGTAGACAACAGGGATGGAGGTTACTCTGACTGTAAATCTCACTGTTCAGTCACTTTCTACCTAACTTTTAACACTACCATTGGCCATGGAGTCAATTCTGACTCATGACAACCCCATGTGTCTAAGAGGAGAACTACATTCCCTAGGGTTTTCATGGCTATGAGCTTTAGGAAGCAGATTGCCAGGCCTTTTTTCTGAGATGCCTCTGGGTAGGTTTGAACCTCCATACTTTTGATTAGTAGCTCAGCACCTAGACATTTGCACCACCCAGGGACTTCTCTTTAACACTATTCAGTGAAAAATGTTGTATCTCATCAGTAAATTAATCTAAACTTAAATTCTGAATAATGTTTTTAAAGTACTTGTTGTTAGGTGCCCTCCAGTCAGTTCTGACTCATAGCGACCCTGTGTACAACAGAATGAAACACTGCCCGGTCCTGTGTCATCCTCACAATCATTGCTATGTTTTAGCCCATTGCCACAGCTACTGTGTCAAACCATCTCATTGAAGGGCTTCCTCTTTTTTGCTGACCCTCTACTTTACCAAGTATGTTGTCCTTCTCCAGGGACTGGTTCCTCCTGATAACATGTCCAAAGTACATGAAACAAAGTCTTGCCATCCTTGCTTCCAAAGAGTATTTCTGCTGTACTACTTCCAAGACAGATTTGTTCTTTCTTCTGGAGGTCCATGGTGTAGTCAATCCTCTTAACCAACACTGCAGTTCAAAGGCATCAATTCTTCTTCAGTCTTCCTTATTCATTGTTCAGCTTTTACATGTATATGAAGGAATTTTTTCGATTACTGATCTTAATAATTACTGATCTTAATAAAAATGTATATGGTTTTCACTATGAACATTGTATTTTGAAAGGCTAGAATGGTTGTTTTATTGGCTCTCCAGGCTACTACTGCATAAATAAGCTAGGAATAAAGCCATACTAGAAGGCTTATAATTGATGTACTAAAACTTCAGAAGAAACCACAGCTAAAATAATTATCTTGGTGTGCAGAAATGACTCAAGTATCAGCATTGTATTGCTTCTGTTAACTGATATATTATAAACCCCAGGCTAAAGGGAGAGACTATCCCTCAGGCAGAATGAACACATTTTTAAACTTAGAATTTATTAAGTGGGCCGTCTTTAGTCCAACTTTCTCTTGATTACTGATCACCTTGGCTACAAAAAAAAATTACGGGATTCACTAGAGACTATTTTTCAGAATAAATTGCAGCCATATAGTATCTACTAGAGAAAAGCTAAACCTGAGAACTCGTTTCATCTATTTTTCTTTCTTTAGACTAGATACATGGACAGCATGGTTTAAAGTTCATGTTCCTGGGCCTCTGGATATGATCACATCATAAACTAGATATTTTTCTGAATAAAACTGTTTCCATTCTTTTTCAAATTGTCTTTATATTTTCTGGATGTGTTAACTTTCTTTTTTCTTAACTTTACATTAAGTTAGCAATAGATTTACTAGAAGAAATGAAAAATAAACCATGTTTTGGTTCTTTTTGTTGTTTTGTTGTTGTTTTTCTCACACCCAAAGTGTGCCAGAGAAAAAAATTTTTTGTGCTATATTACCCAGAGCAAACTTCACAAGGAAATGCTTAAGTCTCTCACTCCCTATAACTTTTTAAATTACAATTAGATAGATCATATTCTAATCTACCTTATTTTAAGTATATAAGCTAATAGTGAGAAACTCATTGTTAAATAAATTGATGAAAACTGAAAGAAGCATAGGACAAAGTACACTTCTCTGAAAAAACGGTTAGTCATATTTTGCTCAACTCTGTGGGACCCTTACTCTCTTATACTTTAATATTTCAAATAAAATCACATGAAAGAGTGAAATTTGTCGATAGCAGTATTCTTAAAGAGGAATAAAAATTTGACATCTAGAGTATCAAGATGTTTAAAGATACACAGAAGAGAGGATAAAAAAATAAGCAATACATATACATATATTTTCTCTTTCCTCTATCACATACATCAATTTTTGTTAGAGATTTGGAAATTGTGGGCATTTCGCATACTATGGTACATTTGTAATAGCTATAATGTGCATTGATTATTGAAATTCTTCATATCTGAATCATCATAAAATTGGAAAGAAGAATGCAAGTTTAAATCTCAAACTCAAAGACCAACAAAGCAAGCTTATAACCAAACAGAAAACAAAACATAACCATCAATGATATCAAAATGGCCACAAATAAAACACACTTACATAAATGACAATGGTCCAATTTATCCAAAACTGTTCAAGTTTCTAAATGAAACTTTCATTTCCTTAGTAATGATTTTTAAAACTGCATAGGCACTTTACTAATACCAACTCCTAACTTATGTGTCATCAGCATTAAAGAATTAAAATCCAAAGTTGGGAATGCCATGATTTTGTCGACGAGGAGTCTTTTTTTGACTCAGCTTTTCCCGCTGAGATTAATTTAATGGTGAGAGACAGAATGTAGCTCTAGGTCAGCAGTTCTTCGTAGAGACAATTTTGTTCCCTGGAAATCATTTGGTAATGTCTGTAAACATTTTGCTTGTCACAACCTGAGGTGGTGCTAGTGGCATCCAATTGATAGAGACCAAGGATCCTGCTAAACACCCTACACTGCAAAGGGCAGGAGCCCACAACAAAGAATTATTTGGCCCAAAATGTGCAAAGTGCCAAGGTTGAGATATCTTGCTCTAGATGAAAGGCATTCAGGTAAGTAAGTTTATTAGAAGGCATGCATTGTTACAAAATATCTTCCCCTAAAGCTGAAATAGTATTGTGGGAAATATTTTGTTGATGACATTTGTGAAGGATTGCCACCATGGAGGAGAGTTATACCGCTAATTTCTCACATTTACATGAGTTTTTGCAACATGAAATCAGACTAGAATTAGCTAGAGGTATGGAAACATAGTGAATTACATTTGTGTGGTTGAAAAAACAATCCTCATCTCCTAAAGACTGAGTGTAAAGTAACTGTGAATAGAAAAGCTACGAGCTCTGATGTGGACCTTTGTGTACCAGCATGGGATGGTGAAGCATTGTGTGCAAACAAGGACCATGAAGATATAACCAAAAACCAGTTGCTATCAAGCTGACTCCAACTCATGGGGACCCCATGTGTGTTATATACAGAACTGTACTCCATAGCATTTTCAGTGGCTGAGTTTTTGGAAATGGAGTGCCAGGACTTTCTTCCAAGGTGCCTTTGGGCGGACTTGAACCTCCAACCTTTCCGTTAGCTGCCAAGTAAATTTGCATCACCCAGGGACTTCATGGAAATATAAGACTCTTTTAAATAGGGCCCAAGAGGAAAAACAAACAAATGGATCCTGGGCTCTGACTGTCTCTCACCAGCACCCTAACGAGAATAGGTCATTAATACCAGGTCCAGAGTGTTAGTGGGTTGTATATTACATATGG
Organism: Trichechus manatus latirostris; assembly: GCF_000243295.1. NCBI lineage: Eukaryota > Metazoa > Chordata > Mammalia > Sirenia > Trichechidae > Trichechus > Trichechus manatus. The sequence goes on from NW_004443969.1 coordinate 15,128,509, forward strand.
TTTACTAGATATTTATGCTACTGGTAACATCTCATAAACTGTATCAAAATCATTCCAAGTCGTGTGTTCTGTTTGTTTCAAATAATAACTTTAGTTGTATTTATGAAGCCCTGTGATGGAAGAACCTCTTCAGATAATACAACTCAAAGATAGCTAACCTAATCAGAACGCTCTGACATTTGCAGTTTTTAGCCTGATGCTCCAAGTAGTTTTACAAATAATTACTCTACTTACAAAATAATGTCTAAATAGTGTCTAGTAGAATTTGAGTTTTTCACAGGGTACAATTTCTGAGAATGGGAAGGAGCAGAAAGAGCTTTGGCTTATATCAAAGGTTGTCATAGTACTGTGTATATGATCTGTCTTTCTATTGCACTGTGAAGCCTATGAGGAGCATAGTAAGGTAAGAACAAGTAAAAAGTTAGGAGAATGTTTCTGCTTCAAGACGAGAGAAAATGCCTTTTTAGTTGTGCTTTAAAAGCAATGCAATGAAATCAATCCTTCTCTAATAATATAACAAAAATTCTCTCTCATGTTCTCTATTCAGGTTTCTAGGACTATTTAAACCACAGAAAGAGAGGAACTTGCCTATTTTTAAAAACTACCCAACACAAACACTTAAATGTGTAGAATTTCCTTTAAATAAGTCAGTCAACAATTTTTTATAAAGTATTTAACACTTCATTGTAGAAACATAGGCAAAATGACTATTATAACCAAAATGAAAAATACCGTTCAATTTAAAAAATGTACTTAAACAAGAACCTGAAAAAGTTTATGATATGCATTACATTGTTCAAGCAAAATTGCACTAGTATTACATAAATCAATAGTTTATAAAGGCCTCAGTATGGCAAAGTTTAGAAATAGGTAGTATGCATGCACATAGTACAACAAAAAGTCTCTTTATAAAACAGCAGGTTTTTTTGTGTTTTTTTTTCTTTTTTTTTAATGCTTGTACAAAGGGATAAAGAGCAACCACAAACATATTTCATCTGTTAGGTTAATACATTATGACAGCTAAAAGTCAGTCATGTCTATTAGAGGAACAAAAAAGCCCTCCATACCTTGTGAATAAATCTTTTGTGCCTTTAAAGATATTTGTATAAAAATGCTATACTTTTTTACACAACTTAAATAAATCGTACTTGTTTGAATCAAAATTTGAAAAAAAAAGAAAAAGTGAATAGTGTCCATATGTTTTGCATAACCCAAAGGAACCAGAGTACTAGAGTAACTGGTACAACATTTATACTCTCCACCTTTGATTACGGGCAGAAAATTGTTCTATAACAACCAGAAGGTTCTTTCAGAATATATTTTGGATAGGGCAAATAATGAATTAGTCATATTGTATCTTGAAAATATTTACCAATCACTCTATACCAAAATGGCTGTTTTGCCTCTTCCTTTTGACCTAACAAAGGGAATGCCTTTGTATGATTGAATTTGTCAGCAATTTGTGTGCTTATGTATTATTATTCAGTGTCCAGTGTGGTAAGGGGTTGGGTTAATCTTCCCCAAAATGCACGTGACGGGGAAGAAATACATAAGACATGAGTACCCAATGAATGCCCTCTTGTGCTCTAGGCTCACTATTGCCTCAGGGCTGAGGGAGAACAAAAGGTCTTATCTCGTCGCCAGTGTGGTTTTTCTATGTTGGAGGATATTTTTGCTATGTTCTACCACGAATTATGAATGGCACAGGACCGGGCAGTGTTTTGTTCTGTTGTACATAGGGTCGCTATGAGTCAGAACCAACTCGACAGCACCTAGCAACAACAACCACCACTAAATATAACTATTGGTTACAGGGTGTATATATTTGGTATATCACACAAAGTCCACTAAATTTTGGAAAATGTAGTTATCTGTTCATGCAAATTATTAACTTTATATATTTTTTGAGTTTTTCCTCAAAAATCTTGTCTATCTCTTGGCAATCTAAGGCTAATTCAAAGCGGGTGATGCTGAACTTGTGAGGACCATGTATTTTCAGCAGAGTCTGAATCAGTCTTAATGGGCACAATGAAGAGAGTTGACCATTCCGTCATTCTTCCATCAATTTAAACAGAAAAACAAAATGACATTAAACTACAACTTCCAGACTATATAATGAAAAAGTGCAAAGATCTCTGTTAAGTAGAACCGAAAGAGTTCATATAAAATAGATTGCTCATATTCACACTACAAAGGAAAACAAGTCTCTATGTTGTTTTTAATATTAACAAATTCAAAGGTGTGGGCTATCAGCAGCATTGTTGTAAATTGTACTGTAGTGCAGTTCTTTTTCATAAAAATACCATACAAATGGTCAATCAATAGTCATCAGCAAAAAATAAAACCAGAAAACAATTAACCAGGAAAAAAAAAAAAAAGGAAAGAGGTAATGCTGATGCCAAAACAAGTATAATACTGTTGGAACATACAAAAGTAATCCTTATATTTTATACATTGATACAGCATATAAAAGGTTTCGCCAATTACGCCACTGTCTCTCTTATTCCGATTTCTATTTTCTTTGGAAGCAGTTCTTTCCTTTCATCAACACTTCCTAAGGAGTTTCGACAGTGTTGCCCATCCATATATAATTTTGCATACACTGGATTGGAGTAATTTGTTGTCTAGAGGAGAAAAAATAAATACGTTATCATGTTATTAGCAGCCTTAAAAAAGCTAATTAGTTACTTTCTAGGATGTCTAGCCCTTAATAGTGAGAACATTTATATGCAATACATTTACTAAATGGTGTATAGTTAAATGTAATTTAAGTGCTATGTTTACAGGCTTTAGTAGACTTCAACATGGTATTAGACAAGGACATAACTGTATGTTTTTCAGGTAACTTGTGAACCTGAGGTGGCCTTTAATACGAGAAACTTAAAGAAATCTTTGTGGAAGCTATACTCATTGAGAGTTTATTTCAAAGCATAAACATTTAAATCAAATTCTCAAAGTTTCAGTCAGTCTGTTTTTTCCCTCATTGCAAGCCTATCACTGATACGTTGATATGTTTACAGAAAATCATCTAATTGCTAGGTGCTTATAATTTTTTTAATATGGGGTTAAAAAACCAAGCAAATAAAAAATAAAAATGAACAAACTTGCATTGCTGGAGTAACCTTTTAGACAAAGAATAATATATTTGCTTCAGACAATTTGTGCATACTTATTATTGAAAATATTTTTAGACCCATTCCAAAGAATTGGGAAGAACACAGAGCTGTGAAAGTTCATGGACACTTACGCATTTTGAAGTGAAACTGGGAAATGCAGAAGTGACCTCTCAGAATAACATACGCAGTGCTCACTATTTCACTAATTGTGCAGTAACCCCAATATATTGTCTCATGTTTTGTTTTGTTTTCTTTCAACAGTAGTACATTAAATCTTAGTCACAACAGAGACACTATAAATTTTTAGTCATGCAAATGAGACAAACATGGTAAAAAATGAGGATGAAAAGCAGTTGATGCAAAAGGGGTGCAGGGGAAAGAATACTCAGCCCTAGGATTCCCTCTTCTGCCTAAAATGAACTAGGCCACTTCAGACTAAGAATCTTTCTACGGACTCCATCCCCCCCAAAAACAACTTCTTGTCGTTGAGTCAATTCCCACTCATAGCGACCCTATAGGACAGAGAAGAACTGTCTACGGACCCCAGTTACTTAATTTTTATATTAAAAAAGAATGGTTTAATTAGATACTCTCTAATTTCCCAGTATGACGCCACATTGTAAAGTATATTTTTAATGAACAGCACATCAAATTTGTATCTGTTAAATAAACCATCTTAATAAGAAATGGATAAAACCAAACATAAATTTAAGTTTAAATCATTCAGCTTAAATTTCCCACTAGAGTTGTCTTTTCTAAAAAGAGCAAATACTTCACTCTTATTGTTAACATTTTCCAATTCAGTAGAAGGACTATTTCTACCTAATGACTTGTCTAAAATGAGAATTTGTATATAATCTTATGTAGGCATAGGCAGGTCACATAATATAAGCCTCCAATTTTTAATGCTGTTTTGAAATCTCTTGTTAATTAAAAATTCAATTGAAAAAGAAGTCTCTATCTAAGTCTAGTAATCAGCCTTTGACTGTGAGGGGCTCTGTGATGGAATAGATATGAAATAATGAATGTTCTCTCACCCCAGCAGTTAGTGGTCCTTTCAAATCAGAGTTTAGGTAGATGGTCGGCGCTGTGTGGGGAAGCTTGAAAGCACTGGACCCTGTCCCTATATACCTGGCCTGTATGTAAACAGAGAATTTTAGTTTCTTATCTAATATCTTGGAACCATTTCTCATTGACATAAACTCATTATAAAGCATAAAAATCACATCACAAAAACGCTTTTTAATCCTGTGGCATGAACTGTGTGTTCATGTTAGTTTTAACAACTTAAAAAAAAAAAAAAGAAATGTTAACATTGGATCTTTGCCTTATAGGTAGACATTTTGATTCTGTTCAGCTTACCAGTAAACATGCTAATGCTCCTAGAATCCTCCGTTCATTTCTGCTTAATTTCATCCTCCACAAAGAAGTAATATCTTTGCTCACAGTTCTGTGAAAAATGTTCCAGCCTCCCCCCAATTAAGATTTCATTATTTTGAACAATTCTGACAATGGCCCATTCTGGACACTCCATTATCTGAGTGCTTCTAATTAAAGAAAGATTCATCACCACTCTACAATCTTATGGGGGAAAAAAATCAAATTTTCAATTTGATACATCAAAACAAACTTATCCGAGTTTTTGGAAATGAGACTCTGTACTCTCAGACATACTAATTAATAATTGCATTGGTTTACTATGTCTCATGCAAAGGCAATGACTAATGTGCTTGGGTCAAAGGCAGAATTAGCAAATCTGGTACACTCATACTGACAACTTTGTATTTATAAGTAGTTCAAAATAATAAAAAAAATCTAGACAAAAATTTGGTTAATATGAAAACATTCATGAATATACATATTTTAAAAAATGCTACCATTCCCTGTTAACACCAAGCAACCACAAAGTTTGGGAGAAAAGGAAGGATCTCAGGAAAATATTTTTAACATAAAATCAAGTCAATGTTGCCTCTTTATTCTCCTCCACAAAGTTTTGTTTAGAAAATATTGAAAACAATCCAAGTAAGGATTTGATGAACTTGGGATGAAATCAGTAAATACTATCTCCATTATTTGAAGTCTTCAAACAATTCTGCGGTTACCTCTATAATCAAATCGATTTTATTAACTTTATTAACTATTCAATTCTTTCAAATATAAGGTACTATTATGTTAGAAATTTCACGCATTTTGAAAATAATAAAAATTATTTGTTTACAAAAAGCTCCTTTACGTGTAATGCAGTTTCTGTTCGATCACACGTATACTAAACCACTCTATAACACAGTGCATATTCCAACTATGAGATACACTTGGCCACTAAGGTTACTTCCATGTGGTCCTCTACTTTTCACACCTTATTAGGACTAGCTGTGTTTTCTGCATTACTTCTTAGGCAACAATTCATATCACATTTTTCAAATATCAGGAGCCAGCTAGAATCAGCCTTCTAAGTTACATTCCAGGTTCTTTTAGTTAGTTAGTCAATAGATCAGTAAAGAAATGTTTATTAAGTATTATTTGCTAAGTACATGAAAATGTATTTGAAGGCACTGAAGCATTTTTTTTCTCTTTGTAGAATAAGAGTAGAAAGATTTTTAGATGTAATACTACAAAGCTATTCACTGTAAGTGTTCAAAAACTGACAATTCTACCACTGATAGATAAAAATAATAGGGAAAATGATCTCTCTTTATGAAAAATATACAAAGAATGTCTTCATCAGTTCACTTTATAATTGCTCATGTGGTACTATATCCTTAAGACAAATGCAAAGAATTTGAATTTGAGAAATGCTTTTTTTAAAATGTCTCTCTCCATCACAGATTATCAAATAACAATATGCATAGTACATATAGTCTTCCAATTTCAAGTAGAGTATATGAAAACTAAGGTTACCAGGATTTATTTCATGAAAAATTTTAGATGTAGGAGGTAGTTACTGAATTAATAATAATTGTAAAATTATCTTCTAATCAGGAGAAATCATTACAGTATGCTCTGATGGTGCAAAATTTATCCATTCACTAATGATTGATTTCTCCTCATAGAAGTAAATAGTTGACAGGTGATGGATCAATTTCAGACTTAGAAAGTAAAATCATGGATTCAGAACTACACTGAATGTCTGGGACTCTATTCAACTTCTTCAGGAGCAGCTGTAGCTATGAGGGCAAAACCATATGAATATAGATTGGCCACTGTGATTATTTACAATAATAAAGGTGCATTTTGGGCAAAGTATCTTTAATATATCAGAAAATAAATAAATAATTGTTCAGTAAATGAAAAAATAAGCCGAAGAAAAGCTATTTTCTAATAGTAAATTCACATTCTTAGTTAAGAGTGAAATAATCCAAAACTATCATGCAAAATATTCAGATAATTCAGTGCAATGAATATTTAAAGTTTAACTTATCCGGGTAATTGTGTAACTTATATATTTTTCTTAAATCGTGCCAACCTTAGTATACAATAATCAAAACTAGAGGAGACTCTAAAAAGATTATGTATTCTTAGGCTATATGTATCAATCACATGTTTCAAGTTAATAGCAAGAATATTATAACAGATAGAAAAATATTTCTAACAGGTGATTTGATTAAACACAAATCTAAGGACAGCTTAGTTGGCTCTTCAATGAAAGAAGTGCTATAAAAAATAAAGTACTTATTTAGACAAAGAAGCACTTTGCTCTTTTTTACTATTGAAAAAAGAAATCAGCCAACATTTTTACACTAGGCTGCATATTTAGATGTGCTAATACCACAACACATTTGAATAAGATATTATTTTAAATAAACTACGTGTTTACAGACCAAGTGAATACATAACAAATATGTGCTTTCTAAAACGTATTATATTAATCTACATGTGTTAGGTGAATGAGGTCCATAATTTTATTTGATTTTTTCTTTAACATGGGCTATAACACTCATTACATCCTAATGTCTTTTAACATATCTTCAGATAAAAGGAAAACCAAAACCAAACCAAACTCATTGTCATTGAGTCTATTACAACTCATAGCAACCCTATAGGACAGAGTAGAACTGCCCCATTGGGCTTTCAAGGAGCAGCTGGTGGATTCAAACTGCTGACCTTTTGGTTAGCAGCCAAGTTCTTAACCACTGCACCACCAGGGCTCCAGATAAAAGGAAAGCATGATGAAATTCAGAATCATATAATAGAAGTATGACTCATAAATATTAGTACTTTAGTCCATCATTGTGAGAGATATACCTTTGTTGGATCTACCATAAAACTAGGATCCAAAAGGCCTCCATCGCTGTGATCATGATCTACCTCATACATGTTATATGATGGATTGCCGATTTCCACATTTATTCCTCCATTGATAACGGGTTGTCTTCTAATCGTTTTTGTCCTAGAAAATGTGAAATTGATATAAGTGTGATTTGTCTAAATCACATTTTGTACACAAATCAGGTAAATGAAACTATAAAATTTATAGATTTAATGTCTGATTTTAACATGACCGATGGAATGTTTATAAATAAAATATAGTTGAAATAAACCAAATAAATTACATTGATCAAGTCACAGAGGGATAAAAAGTATCTTAATTTGATAAGCAATTTTCTTAATTATTTGAACTTCGCAATAAAAATATATTTGAAATACATTCATTCTAAATAGTTAATATTACATTAGTGGAAATTCAATATTCACTATTCAGTTACCTTTTTAAATACTACTTTTTTTACTCCTTTCTGGGAACTATCCCTAACAAAATAGTAATAAATGAATTTTGAAGTAGATTATTTTCAATCCCCAGCTTACATTACTAGAGCACTTTTTATATAATTTAAAAACTGTGATTCACAAGCTCTTTTGGTTCCTGGATAATAATCCCACAGACAACCCACTCCACTAGATCTTTACAACTGCATATCAATATACATTGAAATAACGATAAAACAAAACAAATATACAAGTTGTGACTGAAATTCACAATTTGC
>NW_004443969.1:15136706-15188101 GCF_000243295.1 Trichechus manatus latirostris
CAACTATTTGTGTGACTTATTTACTATTAGTCTAGAACATTGCAGTTTACCTTCTTTTTCTTTTACAAAGCACTAAACCAGTTACTAAAGTGGTTATCAAAGTCACCAAGAGCACGAGAGGCACAATGATGGCAATGCTTCCTGAAAAATAAATGAATAGAAGAACACATAACTCAAATGAAGAGGTTAAGTCTTAAACATAAGTAAAGGTTGATATAACTGAATACTTTATTACCACAAATCACTGGACCATTGATATAGTAAAAATAAAGCTTAGTCCAAATGCCTACATTCCTATGTCTCTAAAAAAAAAAAAAAAAAAAATTCTTTTACTAAATACTTGATCTACTGAAAATGTTTCTTTACCTTTTTTATTTACGTGTTGAATTTAAATACCTTGAGCCTAGAGGTACTAACTTCTCTGTCAGTCTCAGTCTCCTGGTTCCCCCTCCTTCCTTACCCCCACCCCCACACAAACATTTACTTGCAGGGATGCAGCACATTCACTGTACATGTTGGGACTGCATACAAATCAACCGTGACTGAAAAGACATTTACACACTTTCGCCGAGCACATTCCCACCCTTAGTTTTGTAATCTTAGCTACAAATATTTTCTGGCCATAAATACATGTGGCAAAATAGATGGCAGCCTGTCAAAAAAAGGGGGGAGGGCATTCTTTTTGGATTTGGAGGGACATAGGCCTAAACATGGCAAAGTAGAGGGTCAGCAAAAACTAAGGGTAACCCTCCATGAGATGGATAGACATAATAGCCACAAAAATGGACTCAAACATATCAAAGATCATGAAGATGGCACAGGACCAGACAATGTTCCATTTTGTTATACGAGGGGTTGCCTTGAATTGGGGCTGACTAGATGCAACGAACAATAGGCCTAAACACGGATTTCTTGAGTTGTTTGCATTGCAGCCTTGGTTGGGTTACTTAAACTCTTTGAGGCTCTTGCTTTTCTCCAATGGAACAAAGACAAAAAGAACTATCACGCAGGGCTGTAAACTTGATTAAACAAAATAGAAGAGAAGGGGGATCCTCTGTCTCAAGTTCCAGTTCCAGAATAGTTTCAGCAAAACTTATTTTGGGGAGTTGGCTTATGTTACAAACGTCTATTTTACCCTTGTTTCATATAAGTAGGAATGGTCTTAGGTTTTAGCACTAATGGAATAGATCTTCAAGAGTGGTCAGAGAAACTAGCTCTTAGTTTTCATGCATATGAGCATATAGGAGAGGCAAAGTTGAAGACAGCCTTGGACTCTATGCCTGGGTTGGCAGTAAGGGGGATCAGACTTTTTTTTTTTTTTTTTTTGCGAAGGAAGTAAAGAGACAACAATATCCCTTTGCTGGTAACAAGATTCTCACGAGCATACACCCAGGGTTATATGTCATTGTGGGAGAGAGGTGTGGCAGTCTGCTTCCATAAAGATTTACAGCTTTGGAAGCCCTATGGGGCAATTATACTCTGTCCTATAGGGTCGCTGTGAGTCGGAATTATTAGATGGCAATAGGTTTTTTAGTATATGTCACTGATGGTAGGAAGAAAACTGAATGCCTAAGATACTGAGGACAGGAGAGTGTTAAGTAGTTCTATTAAGCAATTAAAGGAGCCCTGGTGGCACAGTGGCTAAAGGGCTCAGCTGCTAAAAGAAAGGTCAGTGGTTCAAACCCAACAGCAGCTCCTCAAGAGAAAGATGTGGCAATCTGCTTCCATAAAGATTTACAGCCATGGGAACCCTATGGGGCAGTTCTACTTTGTCCTGTAGGGTGGCTATGAATCAGAATCAACTCTACGGTAGTGGGTTAGGTTTGTTTTTTGGATTAAGTAATTAACGCTAACTTTTCTAGTAAATGGATATTTAGTGGCCATGAAATAAAGACTTTGCTTAATTTATATAAACATTTGGCTGATTCAGTCAAGCCAGTTTAACCACTGGCTAAACAAAGAAAGAAAGTAACTCAATAACTATTAAAATTTTATTGTGGGGCTCTTGAATGGTTCACAAATGGAACAGTAAGAATTATTAAAATAAATGAATGTTTTCTCTGCAAATATATGTGCATGTAAAAGTACAGGAATATAAATTAACGATAACATTATTCACAGTAACCAAAAACCAAACCCGTTGCCGTCAAGTTGATTCTGACTCATAGGCATAGTAAACACCAACTTATATTAAAGAAGCATGGATCAATTCTGATGGCTCTAGCCAGAAAAGTCCATATTAGAGATCACTTACTAAAACATCAAATATCTTTATTAAAGAAATGTCATGTATTTGGTGATCTTATATTTTAAAGTGTGAACTTCAAAAATAATTTGTCTAAAGTAACCATGTAACTTTCTCTTATGTCCAAGAAAAAAATATAGTTCTCCTTTAGCCAGTTTCTAAAATGTAAAAATTATTTTATTTTGTCATGTTATTACCAGGACTATGCAACTTAGTAAGTTTGATATTGTATCACCTCCTTGGTTTTTGGAAAGTGAACTTTACATGAATTTATAATGTATTAGTAATTAACATAAGTAAAGAATCTGGCACCTTAGATGGTAATTAACATTTATTCACAAAATTTGAATACCAGAGAATAGCTTCGTTACTTTATAAACTATGACTTCAACTCATTGATCATGGCTTTATAAATATCCTTACTTCCTTATTTCCTTTTTTTGTTTAATTCTTAAAAGTTGTGTCTTCAAAAATATCTAAGAATACTCCTTTTAAGCTATATGAAAGTACCTTTCCCTCAATGAAATTACAAATTATTTAGAAAGTTAGATATCATTTGTTCTACATATATCATTTCATTCCTATAAGGTAGAAAGATGAAATTATGCATGATAGAAAACAAAGGGCTTTGCTTTTTTATTTTTTTCATCACAGATGGCAGTTCAAATGCCATATATTACAACCAAACTTGTTGCTGCCGAGTCAATTCCGACTTACAGCATCCCAATTAAACAGAGCAGAACTGCCCTATAGGGTTTCCAAGGAGCAGCTGGTGGATTCAAACTGTTAACTTTTTGGTTAGCAGCCGTGCTCTTAACCACTTTGTCACCAGGGATCCACATATGACAACATTCTGCTTAAAAACCTAAACTTCTGATATCTTCCTATAACCAGTCGAGGTAATTGCAATGGTGCTTCGCGTAGATGATAAATAATGCAGGGTAGCAATTCTGCAAGGTAGTTTTTTTTTTTTTTGTAAAATATTTTATACTGATAAAAACTACTAGCAACCACAGATATTTTTAGAATCAAAAGAGAAGGATTTAGCAAAATAAGTAATTCTTCTCCAAGTAGTACATACAGCAGTAAATACTGTATTGCAGCATATAACAACCAATGTCTCTTGCAGGTGATTTTTTGAACAGTACATTATTGATGGATTATTATAAACTGATTTAAAAAAATTATACCCTGTACTTATAAGAGTAAAGAGTATGGCTCAACAACTTTCTCATATAAAATACAGCAAGTCCTTTTTTATAATATGGTTTTGAAGTTTCATTATGCAACACTTTGCCATTAGAAGGAAGAACTGTATTATCAAATTGCTACTTGAAGAGACAACCTTCCATGGGAGAGAGAGTGCAGCATAGCAGTTGAGGTAATAGGTTCTGAAGAGAGGCTTAAATAAAAAAAAAAGAGTTGCTGTCGCGTCAATTCTGACTCATAGCAACCCTACAGGACAGAGTAGAACTGCACCATAGGTTTTCCAAGGAGCAGCTGGTGGATTCGAACTGCCAACCTTATGATTAGCAGCCAGGCTCTTCACCACTGCCCAGCAGAGCTCCACTACCTCTGTTCAAATCTCACTTCTGCTACTTACAGCAATCTGTTCTTGGGCAAGTAACTTATGTTTGTTTCAGTTTACTTATCTATAAAATGGGTATCATTCTTAACATCTTCCTTATCATAGTATCAAGAGGATTGTGACTATTACATAGAAGGTGAACATACATGTTTATTAAATAATTAAAAATGTATGTTCCCATGACACCTGTGCATACCTCTGTTTTGCGCTTTTTACGATATAATGTTATAATCAGTTTATTTGTTTACTTCCTTGTTTAAAGTTAGAACTTCCACTTCACGAGAAGGGGAGTCTCCATCTTATTCACTGACCTATCTCCAGGGTCTAGTGTAGTACTTGGCACTCAATAGAGGCTCCATAAACGTTTGTTGAGTGAAGTGAATGAAAGCATGGAATAGTACGTGTTATAAACTTTGTGCTTTCCTCAGAGAGAATCAGAGAGGTCAAGGATATTGTGCAAAGACACAATGTTAGGAAGTCTCAGAGGCAGTATTCAAACCCATGTTTGTCTAAATCCAAGGTCTCTTCTCTATCACTCTACTTTTAGATAGTTGGTTTATTTTAGAAGCCTTTGAGAAATTGATACAAAGGAATGTTTTAGTGCATTTTTCAATTATCTTTGGATATTTATGATTGTGAGCCTGGCACAGGACCTGGTAGTGTTTTATTCTGTGGTGCATAGGGTCGCTATGAGTCGGAACCAACTTAATGGCACCTAACAACAACAGCAATGATTCCTGGCATCACATAATCAGAGCCCTGGTGTTGCAGTAGTTAAGAGCTTAACTACTAACCAAAAGATTGGCAGCTTGAATCCACTCCTTGAAACCCTATGGGGTAGTTCTACTCTTTCCTATAGGGTCGCTGTGAGTCAGAATCAACTCAACCACAATGGGTTTGGTTTTGGTATCATATAATTGGGGGTATGTGTCTGTGTGCATGTGTGTGTGTTAAACCATGATGGTATAAACAAGATAACAGTCAAGCAGGAAAAAAGGAGACAAGAATAAAGGATAACACTTCAGCAGGTATCACCTCTCTGTTGTCAGGAGAGTAAAACAAAATATCTCTGCAATACCGCCCCACAGATGCTAAGGATATTTTTCTTGCTTAATTTTATGGATAGCACAACTCATAACCAGCATCAATTCTCTTAACATTTTATGTAAATTTAAAATTGGAGCATGCAATGAGTATTTTGTCATCTTGAGCTTTCAACTCCTCCAAGTAACTTTAGTAGAGTCAGATCATGCTTCTTCAAGTAGAGCTCTAACAGAAATCCCTAAGATAATGGATCGGTCTAATTCCACAGACTGATTTCTAGCTACTTTAAACAGCAAAGACCAGAAAACATCAGCACCACTACTAAGAAATCATTAAGAAAGCTATGCATGAATTAGGAAGGTAAGTCTCCGTGACAATTGACAGTAATTAGGCAGACATAGGCAGTGTATTCTTGACTATGTCAAGGTCTGATGATGATGGAATACTTCACCTTCAGTGGAAATGGAGATTTGAAAACACATTTGTAAAGTATCTATCCTTATTGGGCAGACGACATCTGCTCAAGTTTGGGGAATGTTTGACATCCATTCAAAACCACTGGGTTTTGTTTGAGAGAATAAAATAACCCTTTTACTTCAGGAAGGATCACTTGAATTTGCCTTCCCCTCCTTTTTGTGTTACTGAGACTACTTTCTCTAAGCATAATGTCTGATACTTTGTTCCTTCTAATAGAGTCATTAGAGCCCTGGTGGTGCAGTGGTTAAGAGCTCATCTTCAAACCAAAAGGTCGGCAGTTCAAATCCACCAGCCGCTCTTTAGAAACACTATGGGGCAGTTCTACTCTGTCCTATAGGGCTGCTATGAGTCAGAATTGACTCAACAGCAATGGGTTTGGTTTGAGTTTTAATAGAATCATTATTTGGCCAACTTTGCTCAAGTCTGAAATAATGTAGCATTGACACAGTCAATAGCCTTTTCAATGTGCATTGACACTTCCATTAAATGACTTTAAATCACTGATTGGAGGAAGACTATCAGAATCTTTGAAAAAAGGGTTATAGCTACCACAACTCCTCCCATATAGTGCTCATTCTCTATTTTAGAACGGTTGCATGTAATTAGAGGTATGTTCTTATAAAGGAGTTTATTGCCCATGAAAATGATTGGAGGACCCCCCCAATAAAACATCTGCAGCACTCCTGCTCCAAACTATTTTCCAAAAACCAAGCTTCCCCTTTGTGAATGAACCTTAAATAACATTTGAAAATTCAATAGCCGTTTCACTGTTTTGTTCTTTAATTTTAGACAGTTCTATCAATATTTAAAATTGGTTTTGACTCACTAAAAGGCTATGTGTCCCATTTGTCTTAGATAACTGAGAAATTTCCATGAAACAAAGGCTAAAGCACCCATCTCCACAATTCCTAATTTATAAATTCATTGTGTTCTACAAGTGGGTTAAAAAAAAAAAAAGTTCTTAATGATGGTTGACTTTCCCAAACAGTTCACAATGTCATATGTAAATAGGTATGCTTCCATAATTATTACTGATGATACTAGTTTGCGCCTTAGATGCTAGGAAAAGGGAAGGGAAAGTTTTTTTTTTTTTCCTTCTCATTTTGCAGTATCAAATTAGCAAAGATATATTTTGCTACCCCGACTCACTTTTTTAAACCAGTTCCCCAAATCCTCATGCTCTTTTCTCACTATCATGCACTCATAGTTTCTCTAATGCCTTCTTTCTTCCCTACCCTAAGTTCAGCACATAAATTCTAAGGTCCCCCCAAAAATGCTCCATGATAATGATCACTTACCTCACCTCTCCAAATTCAAATATACCCACCTAGCCATTTTTCAAAGATATTCATGCTTATAATCCAAATGACTGCAAATGTTGACATTCTAAACAATGATGCTTGGAGAATTTCAAACTGTGCAATAGGAACTTTTAGGGCTGTGGCAACAAATAGGTAGATCAGCCAACTCTGGGAACCTGCCCTAAGGTGCAGAGATGCTGTATACTTTGACCTGGATAGTTTATTTTCTTTTTACAGACTCCAAGGTGGTGTGGGTTTTGTTTGTTTTTAGGAAATCTTTTTCTCCAGCAGTGAAAGACTAGGGAAAAATTGCTAAAGTAAACATTGATCAGTCAACAATCATCTATTGTCTTCTGATTTTATGTTTTTATCTTTAAGAACGTATTTAGCTATTCAATAGATACTACAGATTTTTCAAAGGTTCTCCACTTATGGTAAAATTAATGACACTATGTATGAATCGAGAAACTATTTCATACTTTTATGTTGAAAATCTTTATAAATCATTTAAAACTGTCAAAACACACACACACACACACACACGCACACACACACACAAAATGATAAGAATAGACTTTCGTATCAGGGACCCGTCTTAAGACTACAGCTACACAATAAAATATCTTAAAAGGTTGAACTATACTTTAAAATTAGTACTTTAAAAACAAAGGAGCAATAAATCAACCACAATCCTAATTAAGAATTGCTTGTTATTTCATATCTCTGTAAGTCTAGCCAGATCGAGTCTTTTTTTTTTTTTTTCTTTTTCACACAACACATTGAAATGCATTTGCTCTAATTAAAGCATGGAATTATTTTTTTCTCCTGAAGCAATCTTACATCCATTGTGATACCTGCAGCCTTTGTAGCTGACATAGATTTCCTAAGAAAAGATTATTTTAGGTTTGCAGATGTGCATCTCTGAGAATTGCCAAAGTTTGTGACGAACTCTCATGGCCTGAAAGAGCATATAAATGCTGGATCCTTTCACCAAGTGAGAGCTCAGTGCTACTTCTTTCAAAAACACTTGGATTGTAATGGCTCTCCTGCAAAATTCCACAGATGAGGCTTTCTAAGACTCATGTCCCTTGATAATGGCTTCAAAAGGAAAAAAAGAAGTATAATATATAGACCACCCAAGATGTTAATCTGAGAAACTTACTTGTGCTGATATGATCCGACTTACTGCTTTTCGGGGCTGGCCTTTCACACTGTGTGCCTGACCAGTTGGTGGAGCATCTAGAAAGATTAAAAAATAAATAAATAAAACTCAGTGAATAATAAAACACACAGTCTGTTAATGCATTGACTTCAAAAATATATTAAGGAGGAGTATGCCATGTCATAAACTGCTTCCTAAACATCATGTAGAGATTTCTGCTAATTTGGAAGGTAAATTCAATTGGGCTTCACTTGTTGAAGTTCTTTTTCAAATTTAGCGTAGTGGTTCAGAGTTTGATGGCTAACCAAATGATTGGCAGTTCAAATCTTCTAGGAGCTCCTTGGAAACCCTATGGGGCAGTCCTACTCTGTCCTATAGGGTCACTGTGAGTCAGAATCGACTCGACAGCAATGGGTTTGGTTTTTGTTTATACTCATTTTTTTTTATTCTGTGTTAAGGTTTAAAATTGGCATATTTTATAACAATATAGTAATGTAGATTAAAAACTGGGAATTAAATTGAGAAGTATTCAGAATTACAAGTTACCACGTAAAAGTCGACTTTGTATGTTAAGGAATGCCTTATTAAGATTCTATGACTTTTTTTTCTGTCTTTTTCTGATAGTTCTAAATACCCAGGGGAACTAACTACCAAACAGCAAATGATCACTAGTGTTATAGTTTAAGATGCAGAAATTTTACTTTCCTATTCATAGACAGGGAAATACAGTGCTGTATTTTCAATCCCATTTCCAAATTACCATGAAATTAGGAGAATTTGCTCAAGTTTTATTGGGAGAAGTTGTTTACCCCCATCTTGGTACCATGACACCCATATGAGAAGTCTAGTAGAGGATTGGAATAGTAGAGCTGATTAAAATCCATTTGTTAAACATAATTCACAACCATATAATTAGCTGGTTGTATCAAAATAAATGCTGGAATGGTTTTAGCTGTGTTTGAACAATGCTTATTGGCTAACACAAGATGCCTCTGTGCATCTGTCAGAGGAAGTCCACAGAGAGGCAATTTAATTGGCTTCAGTTTAAATGACTGTCAGATAGCACAATATCAAGAATAATTATACACAATGAAGAAAAAAAAAAAAGCATCCAGAACCATTCCAAGTGGATCTTTTTGAACACAGTGGGCCAAACTAAGTAACTTCAATTTCAAGGTCTCTGCCAATTCTATCCCTCACAGACAGCTGAAATTGTTTTTTGAACTAGGCTTCTATGATCCCGTGTCAATTATTTGTGATATCCATGAAGACAATATTGGCTGTCCTACAACCTGGGCAAATTCTCATAAAATCATCATTACTGACACTCAAATCATGAACACAAACATTTGTTTCAAAAAAGCATATATTAACTTCTGCATAAATGACAATAATAGTGTTATTATTTAAGAATATAGTTATTTGATTTATAATGACAAATTATAAAACTATGAGCATGGAGCATGATTTAAATGAAAGTTAATATCATTATTTGTATTACGATTCAGGTCATCACTCATGCATTATCCCAACATTTTGTTCATATTCCTCATAAAAATAAGCCTGCATTTTATATCATTTTCTATACGTCACACTTACTATACACCATACGACAAGCAGATCGTTTCAATAAATAAATAAAAAACAAACAATGACATAAATAAATGATAAGTTCAGGTCTATGACATAAATAAACGGTAAGGCCTGGTCCATGACTCTGTCAACATTATCACAGTGAGGCAGTGGAACAAGCAAGTCTACAAGTAATTAAAATATAGTAAACAACCAATAAAGTCACTGATTTCTAAAAATCTTTTTTTCTTCTTTTTTTTTCCCCCTCAATAGTGGATTTGTAGGTGAATGATCTAGAAAATTGTTCCAATTCTTCAGATTCTAATTCTGGACACAGTCCACAGACAATTCAAAAGAAGATATCTAAGAACACTTTACAAACCTGTCCTTGGATTGAATTCTGAGAATTGCAGAATTCTTTTTGTTTCACATAGCTTTACATCTGTCAAATCTTCCTAACTGAACACTCAGTGTGTTCAGTAATGATTGCTTAGTAACTTCATCATATAACTGATGTGTATAGAGCTAAATTTCTGCAATTGTATCAAATGATTGAATTAAAAATCTTAAAGTTTACTCTTTACAGGTCCTCTTTTGATTTAAAAAAAAAAATCAGGGTTCTTCTTATATGAAAGAAATGACCTGAGATACACTTTGTATGTTATTAAAGATGAGAATCTCTGGGGCTCATCACTACACTGAGATGCTTAGAAGTCAGAAGATGGGATTGTTTAGAAATTGGAAGATTAAATGCTAATTGGCAGATTGTGTTCTGACATCGACATCATGTACTTTAAATATTTTAGGAAGTTATGAGAATTATGTCTTTAGAGCCCTGGAAAATCAGAGACAGATTTTTAAACAAAAATGATAAGGATAGTGTGATTCTGATTCCCAGTTTTGGGATTTTTTAAGTAGGACAGGTGGTATTTGTTAACAATATTAATTCCCTAATTTATCAACGACTAAGAACCCAGTATTTATGATAGATAAAAGAGGGCACTTGCTAGTGGTTATGATGCTCTTCTCTTTAAAATTGTGGAAGCACATTTAAATTCCTAATCTTCAGGGAGTATGTCACTTATTGCATACTAGAAATAACTTTCAAAGGTTGTGTTGGAGAATAATTAATTTTAAGTTATATATCTTAATCAGTTGATGGCCGCCTTGCAATCTCCCTCTATTCCTTATAAAATAATGTTTTATGGCCTAAGACAAAGTAAGATATGTCCCACTGTTCTGTATTTGTTCCAGTTTTAAGAAATAATCTCTTTTGAGATATTAAATCAAACGGAAATCATTATTCCTGTTGCCTACCTTACAAAATTACCGGTTAAAGCTTTTACTGCTCTACAAGCTCTTCTTCCAGTGGTTGATTTAAGACTATTTTTACTATCTTTATAGAAATTCATAAATCTTCATACTCTGAGTAGACTACAATGATCAAAGCTATTAATGGCTGAACATTGAAGAATTGGAATGCATACAGATCATCGAAATTTCCTATCCAATTTCCCACTGAGTGATTTGCATAATTATGCTGACTATAATATCTTTGGCATCTGTCTCTTTTTCATTATTCCTTAAGTGAAATCTATAGTTCATGCCTTGGTCATCTTTGATCTGTACTGTTGAAATCCACTGCTTCTTGTTATTTCGTCCTCAGAAAATTATCTTCAAGTTAGTCCTGTGAGGCCCTCCCAAACAGTCATTTCTTTTTCTTTTTCCTCACCATTGCAAATATGTGCATATCATTCCTTTTTAAATTATCCTAGAGATGTTTCCCACTGCTCTTCAACTTATGACAAAGAAAATCAGCCTCAACTTATGTGTTGATCACTCTACTACTCTGATTCATTTAAATTTTCAAACACTTTCATAAAATTTAACTAAGTCTTGTTGGGTCAGGGATGAATGGGCAGATAGGTAGATAGCTAGACAGGTAGGCAGGTAGGTATGTAGGTAGGTGGGAAGGTAGGTAGATAGAATCTTATTTACTTTTCATACAACCATTTATCCTTGTTTCTTCACATCATCATATGATGATACTGTTCCTAGCAGTTCCGTCAAGAGTTTCCTAGTAAAGGATTATTGATTTAACATTATTTGACTTCTCCCTTTCTCTGCTAGGCCATTGATATACAAAATAAAAACTACTTACTGCTACATTTTCTTCTTTATCTCATTCTTACATTTACGTTATACCCGTATATACAAAATGCTCTTAATTACAGCATATTTTTGACATTTTTATTTATGTTCTAGACTACAGAAATGGTTACCAAACTGAAGAATTTGTTAAAAATTCAGATTATGATGACGCACACTAGAGATTTTCACTAAGAGCTTGTGTGGCCAGGAATCTGCATTTTAATGAGATAAATCGGATGCAAGTAAATCACAAATCATACTTTAATAATTATTTGAGAAAAATATTGTTATATTCCCACCAGACTTCTTATACAAAATATTATTCAACTATTTTTTTATTTGTGGAATGGGAATAATAGTATGCATGCCCCTCAAGGTTGTCCCGATGATTAAATAAAATAACATAGGTGGAAGTTCTTTACATAATGCCTGACAAACTAAGTAGGTTTATATTTTTAACTAACTCTTATCTGAATGTTATTATATGAAAGACATGGTTAGTTAATTTATTGTGTCCTTTAACAGTCTGTGCAATTATTCTGTATTGTATTTTTACGCAAATAACGTTCACTCTCTGTGTTTGTTTGCCAGCCGTGCCCTCCCCTCCGTGAGACACTTTCACAAGTGTTGCCATGCCAATCCTCCTCCACATGTTGCTGTAAAAAAATTAGCATAGCATACTTATAAAAATACCTCACAGGGGGAGGTTACAGCCAGCAAACACACAGAGAAGTCATGCGTTATTTGCATAAATACAGTCGCGTCAACATTTTCAGTTTTAATTACAATTTTCTGTAGCATAGGGGAGCATACTTGCATAAAGACAATTGTGTAGCCAATATTACCAGGAAGCACAATAAACACTTTTAAGATACCAAAATAAGGTTTTTGTACATAAGGGACAGTCATTACATTTAACAGCACAGATATCACATATATAATTAGACTGCTCAAAATAATCATAGCTCTGAAGAAGTAGAGTGATTTTTATAAAAAGAATTGAAATCAGATATAAAATAGGGAAGGTATATGAAAATCTTAGGTACTGTTTTTCACTTTAACCATGATCAACTTACATGAACTGCAACCGTCATTTTGCAGAAATGTGGCCTAGAGTTACCCGCTTTGGGAAGACTTCAAAATAAAATAATGAGATTAATATCTGCTCCCTTTTTCATCAACTTTAAAGGTCATGGGACTCTTCTGACCGAAAAAAAAATTCAAAGGTGAAACTTAAAGCTATTTGAAATTGAATTTCTCCTCTTATACACATACATATATGCTAGACTGCCCTTATTAACCATGATAAAAGAGGCATTCAGAAAGAAAAATCTTTTAATATACCATTTTCTTTCTCCACACAGAAAAAAAGAAAAATGGCACAAAGGTATTAAAGAAGCCATGGGAAACTTCTGCATGGTGTCAGGCATGTTTAAGTGATCCAAAAATCTCATTCAATAAAAAATGAAACATATGATTACATTTTGGGTATCGGATTTAGGCAATAGTATTTCCATATAGTGAAGAAAATTAGAAAAACTAAACTGTCAATTGCAAAATAGTTTTTGTGATTCATTCTGTGAATTTTACTTATTTAGTACTGAGTGCATTACTGCATTTACATGACATTGCCTACTTTGAAGCTTTACACCTTTTATGTCCAAGCGCTTTTTATGACCTCACCTTACAGACAGCAGCACTGCAAACTGCAGAAAATATCTTTGCATTTGGGACAGATATTTATTTATTGACCTGTTTGTCAGTTTTACTTTAAATCACTTTTGTATTTATTGTTTAACAACCTTCTTAGATAAAAATATTTCATGTATGTATAATGACACTTAATTTTTGTAATATGCTTCAAAAATATCCTACCCAAACTTTCTTTTGTAGTTTTGCATGTTTCAATTATCATTTGCTGATCTTTGTGCCATATCCCAGGACAAGTATTTTCATTAAAAAAAAAAATACTCTTACTCAACTTCTACAATAACCCTATCCATAGTAATTATCCACTGTATACAAATGAGACAGTGAATGTTCATATAATTTTCCCAAAGAGGAGCAACAAATAAGTGGTAGAAATAAAATGTGGAGTTATTATTTTATCATTTTTCTTTGATAATGCCATGATCCTTTCAACACAGTGCAGGGGTAGGCATAAATTCTGTTGTTCACACCCTCATGTCCAGGGGATAATCAGGCTCTTAATAAAAAAATCAAAATATTATCTGAACAAATGCATATAAATCTTTTTTTTTGAGTTGTAAAACTGTAAGAATTACCACATTGTCTGGGACCTGTGGTCAGTCCATGGCAGTGGCAGTGAGGGAAATATCATTGAAGAGTATTAATATCCTTCTTGATGTCAACTTCACGTTTTAGTAGTGATTCCAAACCACTGTCAATTTATCTAATATTTCTTTAAAGATCCAACATTTATAAATCTATCTAAAATGTGTAAACAGTAAGTAAAACCATTATCATGATGCAATTAATACAATTTTGAAATTCCATAACAATGTACTCATGTTCCACTCATTTGGTATATTTTTATAAACTGTCTTGTACTAGAATTTCTATTTATTGTATTTTTTTTAATCTGAATTTGACTATAACTTCTTGCATGGCTATAGCTCGGTATTACTTTGCTTTGTTTACTTTGAAGAGCCAAATATAGTATCTTAAATTTATGTTTGTTGTAATGAATATACTTGATTCAACTCTATAATAATATGCTATAATGCTTAATTTTAAAGTATTACATTAAATAATTGTTAACTAGAGGAACGCTGGTGGCACAGTGGTTAAACATTTGGCTGCTAACTGATAGGTCAGCAGTTGAAACCCACCAGACACTCCATGGGAGAAAGATGTGACAGTCTGCTTCCGTAAAGGTCACAGCCTTGGAAGTGATGGGGCAGTTGTACTCTGTCCTATAGGGTCTCTATAGGGTCGCTATGAGTCAGAATCAACTTCATGGCAATGGGTTTAGTTCTGATAATTCTGGATTTCTACAGACACAAATAATCTTACTTTCATGGTATAAGAGAATTTAGTCAAAAAGAGTTCTTGATTTCTGAGAAGTGTTAACATGATTAAGTCAAAAAACAATGAGATGTTCAATAAACTGAACATTTTGTTTTGTTTTGTTTTGTTTTTATGAAACAGTAAAATTAATGAGAAGTTCCAACTGAAGAGGTGGCTATGGAAGGAATCAAATTGATAAAATGTGTTTTTAAAAGTGATTTATTTAAAGAAGTAAGTAGAAAGATAAAAGAAAAGATGAAATCTAGTTTGCCAAGAAATTATCCATAAAAAGAAGTTTGTTAAGTTTGGGCAGTTTAGGTTAGAAATGTTCAAACATAAAATTCTATGCAAGCCACTTGAGCAGAAAGCGCTACTGAAGTGTGAAATGATTGAATAAATATATTTTAAAAATGATATTTCTAGTAATGGAAAACTTGTACCATCTAGATATTCTCCAGGAAATACTATTGAAAGCAGATCTGAAAGGCATACAATATATATTCTTTTTTAAGTCGACTGTTTCTACTTAACTGAATACATGCCATGTATCAACTGAAAGGGAAAATGAACAATCATAAAATTAGTATTAAGTACTATGGTGGATGTAATTGAAGAATAAAAGTAGGCTATTACATTAGAAGCAGTAGTTACAATTCTATAGCTAAAGGGGGGAAGAAAACTGAGCGTACGCTGCAAGGCCAGTGGGAAGCTGTATCTGCTCCCTGACTAAATGAACGGCCAATTGCAAAATTGGTAAAGATCGTGAAGTCAAAAACAAAGCCATGAGGGAAACCTCAGTCGAACTCAATGCTGAGTGCAGATAAAATAACTAGTTTGCTTACTGAATACACTAAGTTTTAGCACAAAATAAGAGTAAAAACTAAAGTATTTTTCTATAAAAACCCAACAAAGGCCCTTCCTACTTCTTAGGGTTTATGTGGTGGTGGGTGGTAAGACCTGAAACAGATTATGATGAGAACGTCAGGCACATTCAACTACAGTCATTAAGTTTTGTTCAAGATATATTCAGTCTATAAAATCTGAGGCAGTGGTAGGATAACAGGAGGTGTTTTTGCAAGACTTTTGAATGTGTGGATGTATTTATAAGTTCAGTAAATAACATCTAATTCTCTAAAACATATTTAATTTACTTATTGTTCGAGCACTTAAGTGATGAAATATTGATGTTAGTAACTTGTGTAATTTATAGTCTGAATCATTGGAAAATGAATCTGATATACAAATGGCTATTTCTTCTCATAACCTTTGTACTACTTACAAGATTTTTTGATGATCCTCACACATCCACCAAAAGGCAACACCGAAGTTTTCCAGGACCAAACAATTTATAAATGATAAAGGGACTTTGAAATTAGTATTGATTTCAACTTCCCAATTACTATCTTTCAGCCTTTCTCAAAATATAGGACCTGCACTTTCAATAGATTTTTTTAAATTGTATTGGTTAAAAACAAAGAAAGCCATCAAAAAAGTTTGATAAAATGGAAAAGATTCACTAAAATCAATCTTCAGTACAAATTTACAAATTTGTTTATCCTACATAAATTTTAGTCACAAAAACACTCACTAGATTTTTTATACATTTATAAGAACATGCTGCAGATGGAAACGTGAAATTTTATGCAAAAGATGCCCGCTAACACATTTCTATCCTAATCTGAGTGTCAGATTATTTTCTTAGATCAAGGTGAGTAGATTAATATAGGCAATGGTCTGAAAATTGATTTAGGAAGTAGAGACAACTGTCTTCAATAAGCCTAAATTGTTATAAAATATTACAGTAGTATCTTACATTATAAAGAAATCGCCTACGTGGGGCAATTGCAAATACATATATATATATATGCATATGATCAACACAAAATCACATATATGGTATGTTCTGTTTTTGTATTTCTCTACTTACATATGCATTCACAAATATCTAAATACTAATCCGCCTGTGGCTATGCTAGACTAAGAGGTAGGAATTAAACATTATTCAGCTTTGTATGTCCTCATTTCTTGAACAGTGTCTGGTACAGGGTCAAAATATGTGTTTGGTCAATCAATATATGCTTGCTGCTTGACAAAATGAATGAATGAATGGAAGAGGAATGGTTGAACATATATGGATACACATACATATGTAGTAGTGTCTTGTACATGCATCAGACCCTATTCTATGAAGCACATATAGCACTGTTAATAACAACATGTTTTTAGCGAGGTACCAGTCATTTCTCACTGAAAGGAATTTTGGTCCTGAAAGGTCATCGGTTTGAGCCCACCAGCTGCTTTGTGGGAGAAAGATGTGGCCATCTGCTTCCATAAAGATTTACAGCCTTGGAAACCTTATGGGGGAATTCTACTCTGTCCTATAGGGTTGCTATGAGTTGGATTGACTTGATGGCAGCAGGTTTGGTTTGGTTTTTTGGTTAAATGTAAGAACCACAATGTTGTCATGTCATTGTTAGTTGCCCTCCAGTTGATTCTGACTCATGGAGAACCCATGTGTTATAAAGGAGAACTGTTCCACAGGGTTTTCTTGGCTGTAATCTTAATGAAAGCAGATCATCAGGCTTTCCCTCAGTGGTACCTCTGGGTGGGTTTGAACTGCTAACCTTTAGGTTAGCAGTCAAGCGCAAACCATATGCGCCACCTTGAGGTCCCTAAGAATCACAAGAATAGGCAAATATTTCTATTCTTTCTTTTCTTCCTTCCAGCTTTTATTTATTCCTTAAATCCATTTAACAAAATAAAATTAAGTGATCACATTCCAGTGAGATGGACATGTAATTTCTATTCATTCAATAATGTCAGTTGTGTGCCACTTCATTTCTTGTCCCAGGATCCAGCAAACTAAGAAATTTTTATTTTCTTTTCATGACAAAAATAAACAATCAGTTCAAAAGTTGTTTGCCTAATGGAGACTTTGATATGGAAACTTCCCTCTCTCTCCTCCCTCCCTTCCTTCCTTTCTTCTTTTTTTTTTCCTGTCAAGGCAGAGTGAACATCATAAAAGTAAAAAAGAAAAGAAAAAAAAAAAATCCAGATTTCTTAGGAGATTAAATGACATAGTGTATGTAGAATTTGTTTAGTTAATGTATATAAAATTTGTTTAGCTACATTAGTCTATTTATCTCAGATGATAATGTTATGAATATTAAATTTAAAGATTGTATACAGCATAGCAATAAAATTATGATTTATGATTGTATTCCCAATGGAAGAAGTGTTACACTTGGGTTTCTTTACTCCTTTAACATGATAGTTTCCTTCTACTACTATCCTAGCGTGAAAAAAGAGAAATATAGTATTTTCCTAAATGGTGATAATATAAGAAATGTTTTATTTATTTTTTACTTTTTAACTTATGTTTCTGGTTAAGCCATGTAAGTCAAACCTTCTTCTGGGAATTACACAACGTTTCTAAGGGATCGAGTGCTAAGTAAAATGTTGATTGATCTTGTTTTCTTGACATGTTCCAGGATGGAACATGAGTAAGAAATAAATCTTCATTTTTATAAGTCCCTAAGATCTGGGACTATTCATTATAGCAGCAAAATCTAGTGAAAGCAGGCTAACAGAGAGGCAAAGAATTTAAATTATGAAAGAAGTAACAATTACACACACAAAAATAATATCTGGTTGTTTTGTGTGTAGTTTCTTTAGTTGTTCTCATCCACTGACCATATGGGAAAACCTGGTAGTGTAGTGGTTAAGAGCTATGGCTGCTAACCAAAAGGTTGCCAGTTCAAATCCACCAGGTGTTCCTTGGAAACCCTATGGGGCAGCTCTACTCTGTCCTCTAGGGTTGCTATGGGTTGGAATTGACTCAACAGCAATGGTTTGTTTTTTTGGTTTTTTACTGACCATATTAAAGGCCAAGCATATATCCCAAAACCAAGGATAAATAATATGAATCTATCAAAGCTCCATAATAATTGCCCTACATACAACTGTGTGATAATTGTTCTTTACTACACAGTGCCACTTGTCCTCTCAAAGCACAAACTGGACTTTATTCTTGTACAGAGAAATGTGGTATCTACATTCCTTTTTTTCCCATGGCATGCCTAGCATGGCAAAAGCTAGAACAAGCTACAGCTTGTTACCTATCATAAAGGATAGATATTGATGTGATAGGCTTTCTTGGCCTTTAGCACTCTAAAAGATATGCACATTTCATATTTTGTGCTTTGAAAATATACCAAGGGGAAGCAAAACAAATCAGAGACATGCAATGACCTGGCTCTTAAAATGTGGGCAACACAGACAGCTAAAGGTGAAGTGCTCATTACCCTGCTGGAAGTTGTAATCTGTCTGAAATCACTCATGACAACTTCCTTGGGCTTTTCTCAAATATTCTCTACAGGGCCACCAAGCCTCTAGTCCACATGGAGCTGTGCTGCAGAGCCTGACATTAAGGAGCACAGAAGAGCAAAGCCTGAGTGTCCTTTCTGCAGGGCCAATATTTTGACCAAGGCCCTCATTAGTTGTTGCAATATACAGAAGTAATTCCTACCTTTTCAAAATTTGTGACAGAAACAGAATTCATTGTCTTCTCCCCCAAAAGCCTCATCCAAGACTTCTCTAGTACCTGTGCTTTTTCTTATATACCTTTCACCCTGAGGACTTGCAAAATAAGGCTGAACCTTTAATAAAATAATTAGACTGGAACAATCACAAAACCAAAGAAAATGATGAAATGTCTAATTCAGATCACTCTCTTAATGAATTTCCCTTTGGTATTTCAATATTCACTTTGCATCCTTCTGCATTTTTTAAAATCTACATTGAAAGTGTTTTAAAAGGTAGTTCCTGCGTGTGTTTTCTAAGGTAATTGAAGGAAGAAATCTTACCTGTTTTTTCTGCGGTTTCCCTAAATAGGACTCGGGCTGGGCTTATTGCCGTCCTTACCTTCCCAGACACAATTATTAACTGTCGTTGTTGTTGTAACACTAATTTTTGTTTATGCCAGGTTTTGGTTTATTTTCAACACTAAGCACTTTTTCTTTTAAATCTATAGTTCATTTTTCATCTACAGATTTCCAGAAGCCCAAATTAGTCCATTTTCTGATCAATTTATGTGTCTTCTATTATAATGGCTTAAAGAATTTACTTTTTTTTGAAGTGTTTCTATATTGCAGATACTATTTTATTTACATGAATTATATTATTTAATTCTCAAAGAAATCTGATGGGATAGATGTCCATAGTATTTCCCTATTAAGATAAGAAAAGAGGCACAGAAAGGAAAAACAAAACAAATCAAAAAACAAATTACCCAGTATCACATGGCTAGTCAGTAGCTGAGCCAGGACTGGAACCTAGGCAGTGCAACACAGAGCTACTTCCTTCCAGCACAATTTTGATTATGCCTCTTCCACGTCAGAATCATGACCTGACTCAAATACTCATCAATTTAGATTTAAAACAAACAAAGCAAACTACAACCCTGAGATATAAGGTTCTCTATCACTTGGCTCTTTCTTTTATGCCCTGTTTTCTCACAAACTCACTAGTCATTTCTTATGAATTGAAACAAAGAAATTATTGCCCTTTAAATTGCATATTGGGATTCATTTTAATATCTCTCTTTTAAAACCCATGAATTCTTTTTCCAATAAATTACCATATTCACAAGATCATTATAATGTATAAATTATATTATAATGTATTATATAGAAAATATATTTGTATATATTTAATCATATATGTTTAAAACATATATACATGCATATATAATGTGTGTATGTAAACATATATACACATATATATATACATATATATGGATATGTGAGATAATTCATATTAAAAATGCTTTCAGAATGAATTTCAAACTCCTAGCTGAACACTGGGGCCCTGGTGGCACGGTGGTTAAGAGCTCAGTTGCTAACCAAAAGGTTGGTAGTATTATCCACTACTTCTCAATAAGCATCATTTACCTTGACATCACTCAAATCCTTAAATCACCTGCCATATTCCTTCTTGACTCATCTTTTTGCTCAAATAGACTTGGAGAACTTCAAGGTAAGAAGCTATACTTTACATTCCTCTTCTTCTCCATCCATTATTGAGAGCAAATTCCAGAGTAAAACCAACCAACCAACAAACAAAAAACGGGGGCAAGCAAAAGGCCGGGAGAAGAGGGAATAAAATAAATAGAAAGAAGTTTTCCTAACAATTTAGAATGATGTATTAAGCCTAGCTGGTTCTTTATGTAGATAGAGATATTTACCCTGAGTTCCAGAAAACTCAGGAAAAGCCTTAAAATAGTTTTCAAATGTATCATAAAGATGAGAAAGAGAATCAAAAATAATTTAAGAATGAAACACTTCTCAATTTTTTTTGACTCTTGCATTCTTTGAGAATTTATTGAAGAAGTCAGATGAGCTACTATATGATGATAGAAAGATGATCAAAATATAAGCCTCACAACTTACAATATAATAAAGGAGCCAAGACCTTACTTCTTTAGCAAATGTTAATTAAGCACACATTACGTGCAGAATGCAAGCTAGCTTTGAGGGGCTAAATAGATAAATAGGACGTGCCTCTTTCTTGATAGAATTTACATTTTGCTGGAGAAAAACAGACATATAAATTTAAAGGGGCCATGAAGTATAACAGACAACTTTCCCAGGGCAATTTTGTACAAATATGTTTGATGTCTAAAGACCACACAGAACTGAGAAGTCAATTCTAGCCATAAAATATGCAATATCATAGAGTAACATGAGAAATGTAAACACACACACACAAGAGCAGAAAAAGGAGATAATTTCATGGAGACCCATTTTTCCCAAAACAGAAAAACAAAAAACTGTTGTCCATATAAATTTAATCAAATCAAATATAAATAAATAAAAGGAAAGAAATAGAAGAGGGGGAATATGCTCACAGCAAGATGTTTTTAGCTTTTCCTTGAAATGAAGAACTAGACCATAAAGACTAACAGTGCTGCCCTGTTTTTCACCACCTGGAGAATTGTTCTTGGTATGGGCAGGAAGTGGGAATATATAAGAAATGTCTTAGAGTTTTGTGATACTGCCATTTTCAAAACAGTGGTGTCTGAATTGATATGATTTCAGAAACAATGCAGTATTAGAGGAAATGTTTTTACTTCTCGTTTATCAGAAGATTCAAATACTTTAAAAATTGTTTCATTCTTCTGATTTTAAAAGAGAGTATGAAATAAACAGAAAACATTTTTTTAATGTGTATATAACCTAAATTCCCGTGATAGCACATAACCATTGCTACCATTTTGATGTGTTTCTTTAAGACTTTCCTATGGATATACTTATAATATATATACACACGCACACATATATACATATATACATATATATGCATACACACACACGTATACATATAAATGGAGCCCCAGCGTCACAATGGTTAAGCATTTGGCTGCTAACCAAAAGGTAGGCGGTTCGAACCCACCAGCCACTCTTTGGTAGGAAAGTACTGGTGATGTGCTCCAGTAAAAATTTCAGCCTAGGAAACACTATGGGGCAGTTCTACTCTGTCATATAAGATCACTTTGAATCGCAATTGACTGGACAACACACAAAAACTATCTATCTGTGTATGTGTGTGTGTATATATATACACATACATATACATGCATCCAACCTTCACTTGTGGAATATCTGAAATTTTGCATTTATGACAATATTAAAAAATCTACTATCCAACTATTTTGCACATTAACAGCGTACATCTGACAGTAACAAATGCCTAGGTGCGAGGCAAGAGTAATGCTGGTTGTGATAATTAAGGCTATGTGCCATTTTGGTTGTGCCATGATTCTCAATGGTTTGGCAGTTATGTAATAACGTAATCTGGCAGTTATGTAATGAGGTAACGTGGCAGTACGCATAGTTGTTTTGTGCCGTCCAGTTAATTCCAACTCACAGTGACCTTATATGACAGAGTAGAACTGTCAGAGTAGAATATATATATATATGAACATTTAATTGTGCTTGTGTGGAACCTGTACAGGGACCAAGAAGCAGTTATTTGAAGAGAATAAGGGGATACTGCATGGTTTAAAATCAGGAAAGGTTTGCATCAGGGTTGTATCCTTTCACCATACTTTTTCAATCTGTATGCTGAGCAAATAATCTGAGAAACTGGACTATATGAAGAAGAACATGGCATCAAGATTGGAGGAAGACAAATTAACAACTTGCGATACGCAGATGGCACAACCTTGCTTGCTGAAAGTGAAGAGAACTTGAAGCACTTACTGATGAAGATCAAAGACTACAGTCTTCAGTATGGATTTCACCTCAACATAAAACAAAAATCCTGTTGCACATATGTTGTACGTAAGACAAAAAACTGAACCAATAAGCAATATCATGATAGACGGAGAAAATATTGAAGTTGTCAATGATTTCATTTTACTTGGATCCACTATCAACGACCTGGGAAGCAGCAGTCAAGAAATCAAATGACACATTGCATTGGGCAAATCTGCTGCAAAAGATGCCTTTAAAGTGTTAAAAAGTAAAGATGTCACCTTGAGGACTAAGGTGTGCCTGATGCAGGTCATGGTATTTTCAATTGCCTCATATGCATGCGCAAGCTGAGCAATGAATAAGGAAGACTGAAGGAGAATTGATGCCTTTGAATTATGGTGTTGGTGAA
Source organism: Trichechus manatus latirostris (assembly GCF_000243295.1). Classification (NCBI taxonomy): domain Eukaryota; kingdom Metazoa; phylum Chordata; class Mammalia; order Sirenia; family Trichechidae; genus Trichechus; species Trichechus manatus. The sequence goes on from NW_004443969.1 coordinate 15,159,941, forward strand.
GAATATTGAATATACCTTGGACTGCTGGAAGAACTAACAAATTTGTCTTGGAAGAAGTACAGCCAGAATGCCCCATAGAAGCAAGGATGGGGAGAACTATGTCTCACATACTTTGGACATGTTATCAGAAAGGACCGGTCCCTGGAGAAGGACATCATACTTGGTAGAGGGTCATCGCAAAAGAGGAAGACCCTCAGTGAGATGTATTGCCACAAGGCTACAACAATGAGCTCAAACACAGCAGGGATTGTGAGGATGGTGCAGGACCAGGCAGTGTTTCCTTCTGTTGTACATGTGGTCGCTATGAGTCGGAACTGACTTGATAGCATCTAAAAACAACAACAATCTTTGCAGAAGCAGACTGCCACGTCTTGCTCCCTCAATTGGCTGATGGATTTGAACCACCAGCCTTTCGGTTAGCAGCTGAACGCTTCATCCACTGCACCACCAGGGCTCATTTAATCAATAACAATGGGAAATTCTCACAATTCAAAAAATGCCCATATACCTCAATAATAGCCTCTCTCTCTCTCTCTCCTCCACACACATACAAACACATACACAAACATACACACAAAACACACACTGTTGTTTTTAAGGTTAAAGAAATAAAACACATTTGTATTATGATGAGAATTAGCCAGTAGAGATCTATTTACTGCAATTCTAAAACAATAAAAGAGCAGGAAGCACATTCAGAGGCACCATGCATCTTGGGATAATATACCAACCACAAGTAAAAGAGGGGAGGCTGAAACAGAAGAAGCTTTGCTTGCATTTTTTCTAAGGGCCCAGAACGTACAAGTTTTTTCTAAAATAGAACTGCTCAGATTACTGTTTTTGCTTGTTGGTTTGTTTTTTTCAGATAATAGCGATAAGGTCTAGAGTCTGTATGAACAAGTATTCCAGAGGTAGATATGGAAAATGGATTTACTATCGCCAAATGAAGAGAGGGGTAGAGTAAAGTTAATACACTCACCAGGGTACTTAATCACTACCTCTGGATGGCTCACCTCATTTACGAATAAATTAGACAGTCAAAAGCTCAGCATGAAGTATATTGGAAAATAACTGCATGTATTATAAGAGAAAGAGAAAAACCTATTTTAAAAGCATAAATAAAAATCACAGCTATAAAAACTACTTACTACATTCACCTTTAGCAAAGTTTTGGAATCTTGAAATAAAGATGACATAGATTGTTTTAAGGAGTAGAAAAAACTCTTAAGGAGAAAACAACTCGACATGAAAAAACACAGGAGGACTAAAAACAGTTAAAAGACAGTTATAGCATTAAAATTTTCATTCAATACAGTTACATATTAGAGTAAAAAATGAAATCAATGATAAAAAGTTCAAACATGAAAAATTCTTTGAAAATGCAAAGGTGAGAAAACAAATTAAAGTGAAAAAAGATAAGGAGAAGAGATATTGTGGACCAAAGATTAAAATACATCCTAAAAAATTAGAGGATGTTCTGAGGAAGAAACCAGAACAATAGAAAGAGATGCAAGGATCAAAAGTATAATGAAAGATGTTTATGTGAGCTGAAAAAGTCCTCAATATGCAGATAGAAATGACTTTTCATTTTCACGGATGGGGGTAACAAAACAAAAGCAAAATCGAAAGAAAACCATGCTTGCATATATTCTATTATTTTGAATTAATAAGGAAAAATTAAAAGCAACAAAATCAAATTGCATGTAAGTAAATTAGAATAATGCTGACCTGAGACTACTCTGCAACCTCAAATTCTAAGCAGAAACAAAACTCAACAAACTAGTTTTTGTAACCCCAACATTTAATGGTAGTAAAATGGTTATTTATATGCGAAAGCAATAGACAAACGTTTTGAAATTTGCTATGATTTAGAATATTTAGCACCTACTCATTCATTTGGAAAAACAAAAAGATATATTCATATTTACTAAGTGAACAAAGTGAAAATTAATACATTGAGAATAAGGAAGTCAATACAGTGGTAAATATAGAAACAACTTAAATATAGCATTGCAAAATTCTGAATTCCAATATCCAAAATTATTTTCATCTGTACCCATTTTTAAAGGAGAAGCTATGTTAAAAAAAAATAGTTTTAAAAATTACTTTATTTTGATAAATATCTGTGCAAGAGTGAGGAAGTGAAGCAGGCTAAAGTCCTTCACTTGTGGAATATCTGAAATTTTGCATTTATGACAATATTAAAAAATCTACTATTGTAATTCTTATATGAGAGTTTATGTAAAACAGTTTTGTCAATTTTTTAATGTAACAGAAGCTGATTTATTTTAACATAAAAGAAACTTAATATTATAAAAATTTTCTTTATAAATTAATGAAGCAGATAAATATTTTTTAAAGTAGTAAAAACAGCAAAGGACAAAAAAAAGTCACAGGTCTCACACACACATACACACACACACATACATTACAATCCAAATTTGTAAAATTACATATACACAATACGTATACGTACATATAAATGTACAGAGGCACACGTGTATATATGTGTTTATATCTCTATATATCTATATCTAGATACATCTACATATACCTAGATACAGATACATAAGAATATACATAGTGAAACCTGGGAGAGCTGGAACACTATGAGACTGCCTTGTTTTTTCAGATCTCGGAAGTTTTCCGCTTTTGACAGGGCGCAGTCACCACTTTTCTATCACTCTCTATTTAGCGGAAAATATTTGTTTTCCTTCTCTGACAGGTTTCTGCCTTATACAGGTTCTGACTTTCACAGGTTTTACTGTATCTATCTCTACTTATCTATCTGTCGATCTATCTATGCAAAACCTGGACAATGAATAAGAAAGACTGAAGAAGAATTGATGACTTTGAATTAAGTGTTGGCGAAGAATATTGAACATACCAATAATATGTATATATACGGTTTTTGTTAGGTACCTTCAAGTCAGTTTTGAATAATAGTGACCCTATGTACAACAGAACAAAACATTGCTTGGTCCTGTGCCATCCTCACAATCATTGCTATGTTTGAGCCCATTGTTGCAGCCACTGTGTCAGCCCATCTCACTGAGGATCTTCCTCTTTTTTGCTGACCCTGTACTTTACCAAGCATGATGTCTTTTTCCGGGGATTGGTCCCTCTTGCTAACATGTTCAAAGTATGTGAGACCAGGGCTACCATAAAGGATCTTCCCCTAGAACCTCAGGAAGAAAGCATAGGTCTGCTGACACCCTAAATTTGGACTTCCATCCTCCAGAATTGTGAGAAAATAAATTTCTGTTCTTTAAAGCCATCCACTTTGTGGTATTTTGTTACTGCAGCCCTGGAAAACTAAGATACTAAAAACAATAATAATTTTTTTAACTAAAATAAAAAATATTTTTTAATTTCTAAAATAAATATCTATGGTAGAATAAAACATAATAAAATGAGGAAAATGTATTTAATATCGGCTTTGAGAAGTTCTTTTTTTCTAAAAGCCTTGGAGCTTTAGCTTTTCTATAGCTTTAGAGTATTCTCTATAAAAGTTTGTCCGAATGGATAAAAGTAGTGACTTAGTTGTCTTTAAGGGTATAGAGAACCGTGATCATTTCCTCAGAATTCATATTATGAAGAAAAATCTGATTAAAAAAAAAAAAAGTTTATACAAAACCAATATGGAATTTTCAAATCTCTGCTAATCTTTAAATGCAGTGTCAAGATCTCAGCACAGAGCTGCTTGACCAAGACAGGAACTAGAGTTTCGAAGACCCAAGAAAACTTCAGCAAATAATCAAATGAAGTTACCAAAAATAAAACCATAAGGTAAAGTGTTACACCACAGGGATCTAAAAATAAAAGCCAGTTATAAGTCTGGATCCATAGTCATGATCAAAGCCAAGCAGAAAGAGAGGATCTACTGACTCTAAACAGGTTTTAAGACTAACCTTACTCATGCCCTCACATTTTCTTTCATGTGGAGGTCTTTACATGTACATACTAACATCACTATCTTAAAGAACAAGAACCCAAGTCTTAAAGAGTCCAATAGGTCAACAAATAGTAAAAGGAAGAGTGAGTATATGAATCTAGGTAAGTCTGATTTTAAAACTCTCACCCTTTCCACTTACTGTATCTTGTTAGAGGAATCAACCAAACTTCCTTACTGTCTGTCTCACCTTTGATAGTGATCATACAAGCAAAAACCTAGATCCCTCTGGTACTGTCAACATAGGACATTGATATGAGCAGAATAAGGCTTTGTACCTGCACTCAAACACCAGAAAACAGGAAGAAGAGTTAAGCGAGGACTTCCTGACCTTCTCTTATCTACTATGTGCTTGTGTGAGTCTTCAAGCACTGGTGTTCTCTGCCCTGGAGAAGTTTACTAGAACGTTTCAATATCTCTCTAGTCTTCCGTGGAGTGCAACTGCAGTTTGGGATTAGAGAGTTGATTGTTGTACCTCTGAGAATTTATAACCAAAATAAGGCTATGGAAAGGTGAGAAACACTATGAAAGTATTTGATTATTTTCTTAATAGAATGACTGCAGGTGAATTTCCCAGCAAAAATGCCTACAGTGTCATAGAGAAAAAAGAAAAATAAATACATAAAAATATATATCATCATCTATGTATATGATGATATTTAGATATCTATATATATTGAAGACTTGGTGGTGCAATGGTTAAGAGCTTCGCTACTAACCAAAAGTTAGCAGTTTGAATACACTAGCAGCTCCTTGAAACCCTATGGGGCAGTTCTACTCTGTCCTATAGGTTGCTATGAGTAGGAATTGACTTGACAGCAATGGGTTTGATTTATATTTATATATACATATATGTATATATGTATGTATATATATGCATATATGTGTTTTTTTTTTTCCTTGCTAAAATTTGTTCTTCTCTATTGAAAAACTTTAGTTAAGTCCAAGTCAACAAATATTTACTATTCATTTACCAAGTGCCACATACAGGGAGATGATACCTGAGTTGAGACAAGTTGGATAATAAAAGTTGACTAGAACAAAGGCAAGAGAGATATTTAAGTTCAGTGAGCTGTTTGAGCAAAGGCATCTAGGTGTAGAGTGGAAAATTTATACGATGAGGACGTGTGTGTGTGTGACTGTGTCCATGCTGATGTAGTAGCAGTGGTAGGGGAGGTGGGGTAGTTAAAACATTTCCTTATTACTGAAGAATGAAATGAACCGTGGATAATTTTGGGAGATGATGCTGTGGAGTAGCCCTATATTTTAAAGAAACTGAAATCCAATGTAAATGAAATTCAGACTCCAGGGAAAAATGTTAGAAGTAGGAAGGCATGGTCTACTTGCTACTGATTTCAATAATTCTTTGCTGTGTTTAGAAATTCTATGACTCACAATCAAATATTATTTGACAGTATGAATACTGTCAAAATAGCATTCATTAAATTAAAAGAAAAACATTATTTAACACTATTCAATATACCTACTTTAATAAATGACAAAACTCTCTTCAAATAAACTCCCTCCATGAAAATGTCAAAACTCCCTCCATGAAAAGAAGGCTAGACTCTATTCTTCTATTCTGGGTTTCACTTTGGGGTTTTCTTTCTCCCACACACATAGTAATAAATGAAAATGGCCATCAAGAGACAAAAGTGAGAGCTTTCAAAGAACAAATCTATTCATTAAATTGAAGGATACAGTAATAACATTTCCATGTGGAAAAACTGTCACCTTCATAGATATGAATACTTCATAGACTTTCCAAATGTGTATAAGTTCTGCAAAATTCAAATAGCTTTTCACCTATGAAAAAGTATATACTACAGAAAAAGCTAAGGAAAACACTAAATTTTATCTTTTAAAACAACTTTGTTTCCTATAATAGTTTTAGATAAAATAGTACACACTGAACTTTTCAGTTAAGATACATGACCACTACCAATTGCAAGATCAAGTTGAAATCTGTGTTTCCAAAAAAATTTTCCCTTGTGTGGAGAATTGACCACTAGGGGAGTCTCCTGAGAGCTTAATGCTCTGTAGCAGGACTAATTTTGTATTGTACATGATCATAGACCTTCAAATTTACTTATATTTTAATACCAAATGGATTATAAGTATCTTAGGTAAAACTAGGAAAATGTCTCAGATTTTAGAAATTCCAACTCTAAGAAATGAGCATGAAATCTGTGAACCATCTCTCCATTCTTTTGTTGTTGTTGCTGAGAATAAACACAGCAAAACTACACCAATTCAACAATTTCTACATGTACAATTCACTGACATTGGTTATATTCTTTGAGTTGTGCAACCATTCTCACCCTCCTTTTCTGATTTGGTCATCTGCCATTAACATAAACTCACTACCCCCTAAGATTCATATGTAATCTTTTGAGTTGCTGTTGTCAATTTGACCCCATATAGACAGATCTTAAAATGAGCACAATGCTCAAGGCAGATATTCTTTACTAGTTAAGCTAAACTATTGTTTGGTTTTAAGAAGACTTCAGGGGATTTTTTGGTATAGAGTTTAAGGATTACCTCAGGGCAATAGTTTCAGGGGTTTACCCAGCCTTCATGGCTCCAGAAAGTCTGGAGTCCTTGTGAATTTTAAATTCTGTTCTGCATTTACCCCCTTTTGATCAGGATTCTTCTATAGAATCTTTGATCAAAATGTTCAGTATTGGTAGCTAGGCACCATACAGTTCTGATCTCATGGCAAAGGAGGCAGCTGTTCATGGAGGCAAATAGCCACACATTCCATACTCTCCTCCTATTCCTGACTCTTCTTCTGTTGCTCCAGGTGAATAGAGACCAATTGTTGTGCTTTATATGGCCGCTTATAAGCTCTTAAGACCCCTGGAAGTACACAACAAACTAGGAGGCAGAACAGAAGCACTAAACACATAAGAACTAATACTTATTGAATGAAGAGTTCTCTGGAATATGTCTTTTTTTTTTAATAAAAATATTTTCTTAGCTCTTACTTATCCTTGAATATAGGCAAAATCTTAGGAAAGGAATCTACATTTTTCTCTATTTCATCACCTTTTAGTTAATAAACTATACTCTGGTTTCTGTCTGTATGGGGCTTTTAAAAATCTCTCATAGTGACCATCTATTTAAAAATCCAATAAGCCAATTATAACTCTTATCCACTTTAAACTGACTGGAGTTGATACTTTTTGATATGCTCCTCCTTTGACTTAGAGGATACTACTCTTGGATAAATCTCCTTCAACTTTTATTTCTTCATTTACTTTTGTTGAAATCTCCTTCACATAGTAACAAAACTTTGGTAGCTCCTAGGTTTCAGTCCTCAGTCCTCTACTCTTTTTTTTTTTTTTTTTCCTATAAATCCACTCATGTATCATGGCATAAAATCTACCTCACAATTTTAATCTTCTCTCCTCCATCATACCACATATCCTGTATTCTATCCTCAACAACTCACCTGTAAGTTTGTTGTACTGTGGTGGCTTGTGATGTTGGAAGCTATGCCACCAGTATTTAAAATACCAGCAGGGTCACCCATCATGGCCAGGTTTCAGCAGAGGTTCCAGACTAAGACAGACTAGGAAGAAGGACCTGGCAGTCTACTTCTGATAAATTGGCTGGTGAAAACCTTATGAACAGCAGCAGAACACTGTCTGATGCAGTGCCAGAAGATGAGCCCCTCAGGTTGGAAGGCACTCAAAATACAACTGGGGAAGAGCTGCCTCCTCAAAGTACAGTCGACTTTAATGACATGGATGGAGTAAAGCTTTCGGTGATGTGGCATGGTGATGTGGCATGACTCAAAATGAGAAAAAACATCTGCAAACATTAATTTAGATAAAATAATACATACTGAACTTTTCAGTTAAGATACATGACCACTACCAATTGCAAGATCAAGTTGAAATCTGTGTTTCCAAAAAAATTTTCCCTTGTGTGGAGAATTGACCACTAGGGGAGTCTCCTGAGAGCTTAATGCTCTGTAGCAGGACTAATTTTGTATTGTACATGCTCATAGACCTTAAAATTTAGTATTTAGTAATCAAAACATAGAATATATGAAGTATGAATCAAGGAAAATTGGAAGCTGTCAAAAATGAAATGGAATGCTTGAAGATCAATATCCTAGGCATTAGTGGGCTGAAATGGACTGGTACTGGCCATTTAGAATTGGACAAACATATGGTCTACTATGCTGGTAATGACAAATTGAAGAGAAATGGTGTCACATTCATTGTTAAAAAGAACATTTCAAGATATATCTAGAAGTACAGTGCTGTCAGTGATAATATAATAACCATACGCCCACAAGGAAAGCCACCTAATATGACTATTATTCAAATTTACATACCAACCACTAATTTCATATTCAGACTTCTGCAGTCTGAAATTGATCACTCATGCAATCAAAATGCATTGATAGTTACTGGTGATTAGAATGTTAAAGTTGGAAACAAAAAAGAAGGATCAATAGTTGGAAAATATGGCCTTGGTGATAGAAACGATGCTGGAGATCACATGACATAATTTTAAAAGACCAATGATATATTCATTGGAAATACTTTTTTTTCAACAACATAAATGACAACTTTACACATGGACCTCAACAGATGGAATACACAGGAATCAAATTGACTACTTCTGTGGAAAGAGACAATGGAGAAGTTCAATCTCATCAGTCAGAACAAGGCCAGACCATCAATTGCTTGCATGCAAATTCAAGTTGAAGCTGAAGAAAATTAAAATTTGTTCTTGAATGTAGAGTAGCTAAAGCAAATATAAAAATGATAAAGTAAAACAGCTGAACAGAAGATTTCAAAGGGTGGCACAAGAAGATGAAGTTAAATATTATAATGAAATGTGCAAAGACCTGGAGTTAGAAAACCAAAAGGGAAGAACATGTTCAGCATTTCTCAAGTTGAAAGAACTGAAGAAAAAATTCAAGCCCCAAGTTGGAATTTTGGAGGATTTTATGGGCAAAATATTGAATGACGCAGGAAGCATCAAAAGATGATGAAAGGAATACACAGAGTGTCACCATACCAGAAAGAACTGGTCAAAGTTCAACCACTTCAAGAGGTAGCATATGATTAAGAACAAATGGTACTGAAGAAGTCCAAGCTGCATGGAAGGCATTGGCAAATAACAAGGCTCCAAGAATTGACAAAATACCAATTGATATGTTTCAACAAATGGATGCAACATTGGAAACATTCACTCATCTATATCAAGAAATTTGGAAGACAGTTCCATGGTCAACTGACTGAAATAGATCCATATTTATGCCTATTCCAAAGAAAAGTAATACAACAGAACTTGAAAATTATCAAACAGTATCATTAATATCACACATAAGTAAAATTTTGCTGAAGATCATTCAAAAATGGTTGCAGTAGTATATTGACAGGGAACTGCCAGAAATTCAAGCCAAATTCAGAAGAGGATGGGGAACAAAGGAAATCATTGCTGATGTCAGATGGATCTTGGCTGAAAGCAGAGAATACCAGAAAGATGTTTACTGGTGTTTTATTGACTATGCAAAGGCAATCGACTGTGCGGATCATAACAAATTATGGATAACATTGCAAAGAATGGGGATTCCATAACATTTAATTGTACTCATGTGGAATGTGTACATAGATTAAGAGGCAGTTGTTGGAAAAGAAAAAGGTGATACTGCATGGTTTAAATCAGGAAAGGTGTCCATCAGAGTTGTATCCTTACACCATACATATTCAATCTGTATGCTGAGCAAACAGAGAAGCTGGACTATATGAAGAAGAACAGGGCATCAGGATTGGAGGAAGACTCATTAACAACGTGCTATATGCAGATGACACAACCTCGCTTGCTGAAAGCAAAGAGAACTTGAAGCACTTACTGATGAAGACCAAAGACTACAGTCTTCAGTATGAATTATACCTCAACATGAAAAAAACAAAAATGTTCACAACTGAACCAATAAGCAGCATCATGAAAAATGGAGAAAAGTTTGAAGTTGTCAATGATTTCATGTTACTTGGCTACACAGTCAGCGTCCATGGAAGCAGCAGTCAAGAAATCAAATGACATCACATTGGCCAAATTTGCTGCAAAATAACTCTTTGAAGTGTTAAAAAAGCAACGATGTCACTTTGAGGACTAAGGTGTGCCTGATCCAAGCCATGGTATTTTTAATCATCTCATATGCATGGGAAAGCTGGACAATGAATAAGGAAGACTAAAGAAGAATTGATGTCTTTGAATTAGATGTTGTCAAAGAATATTGAATATACCATGGAATGACAGCAGAATGAAGAAACCTGTCTTGGAAAGAGTACAGCTAGAATGCTCCTTAGTAGCAAGAATGGTGAGACTTTGTCTCACTTACTTTGGACAAGTTATCAGGAGGGACCAGTCACTGAAGAAAGGCATCATGCTTGGTAAAGTAGAGGGTCATTGAAGAAGAGGAAGACCCTCAATGAGACGGATTGACACAGTGGCTGCAACAATGGGCTTAAACATAGCAAAGACTGTGAAGATGGTGCAGGTCCAGGCAGTGTTCCTGTGTACAGTGTTCCATTGTACCTAGGGGTCGCTATGAGTCGGAACTGACTTGATGGCACCTAATGACAACAACAACAAATCCTCAAAAATATTCACCTTTCACTCTCACGCCTCTTCTCCTTTGATTGGGTCATTCCTTCTTTCTAGAAAAGTTTATAGCCATTTTTCCTCTGTAACTTTCCTACTCATTTATTTTAAAATGCAGTGAAAATATCACTTCATCTGTGAAGCCTTCCTACTCCACTAGGAATCATTAACTCATCTCAGTTTTGTTGTTTTCCCACGGCACTTTGGTCATATTTAATTATAAGAATTACCTCATGGCATTTATTTTAATGTCTTTAAAAGCCATTCCTCTACCCAAAATGAATTTTAAGTTCTTCAAAAGTAAAAACTATATAAGAGTTACTGTAACACCAACAGACCAGTACAGCAAAAGAGTTATAAACCGGACATGGAATTTTGAATCAAACAGGCATGGTCTGAGTCCCAGGCATCCATCACTTCCTAGTTGTGCGGCCTCAGTTTCCTCACCTGTGAAATGGGGATAACAACAGTGCCAATTCGTTCAGTTGCTGTCAGGTTGATTAAATTAGATAATACCCATAAAGTGTGTTAAGTGATTAATACACAGTGCTTGGGGAAAAGTATTTGATAAATCAGTTTTTCCTTTTATTAATTCTGCTTCCAAATTTACACATGGTCTTACACATCATTGCTTCTCAATAAATATGTTGTGACTGAATGAATGAATGATGAGATAATGTAATTACCTCTTCTGTGTTGCTTTTTATGGCTTAAGTGATTTGGAAGTGCGGTAAGTTTTACTTCTATTATCAGAACAAATTTTAGGAAGTATAAACCAAGCACAGATAAAATTCTCATAAAGCCAAATGCAGAGATAGAGACATAGATACAAATGAGTAAATGGCATTTGCTGTAAGTGTCTCCAATAAATATCTGCTTCTTGAGTTTATCAGACAGACTATCACCTATGAGTATCTTTTACTCTTTGTAAGAGTTCAAAAAAAAAGAACTATATGAAAACATTTTTATGGACTGCTATGCCAAACAAATATTTTTATTCTAATATTAGGGGACATTCTCTGGACAGGCAGTGAACCTGAGACCAATTTGTGAGGAAGGGAGGTGGGCATGGTATGTGGCATGTATCTTGCAAGGGAACAATGAGGCAGGGCAGAATAATGAAGCCTGGGCCTCAAAGCAGGCATCATCAGTGTCTTACAAATGAACTAAGACTATCTACATCAAATTTTGGCTTGGGATCACCCTGGACTTACTAATTGTGAAATATCTATGAATGTACTGCCCTCACTGTTCTGCCCTCTGGCCGCACTGCCTGAGTTCAAGCTCTCATCACTTCTCACCTGGAGTGCTGCCAAACCTTTTGATGCTGGGTCCCTGTGGCTGATCTCTAGTGCTTCCTCCACATGCTAACAGGTACCACCTTCAAAACCAAACTCTATTAGCTCAAGCCTTTGCCTCAGATCTCTTTGGCTACTTGATGTTTGCAGATTCCTGTGTAATCCTTTTACTTTGGCATAAGCTTGGTTCCATTTTACCTTTCTAGTCTCATTTTCTCACCCCACTCCTCACAGATCTACAGTCACTTACATTCCAGCTATATATACCCACTGATAGTTCTCCAAAAGGCCAGTAAGTTTCACATCCATATCTTCGCTTATGTTAGACTTTCTTTTTGGACTACTCTTCTCTACCTCACTGAATTGACACGCTCTATCAAGATGTTTCTTTTTCTGTAAAGTCTTCCATATTACCTCATCTCCCATTGGTAATGTTCCTCTTGCCCTGCTAAGAATTTACTGTCTCTCTTCATCCTTGTGTTCATACCTACCTTACTATAGGTTAATTAGTTGCTCATAAATCTTTAGCTCTGCTAATTACTGAGTTCCTTAATACCAAACTAAAAAAACAAAAAACTGAAACACATTGCCATTGAGGTAAACCAAAAGACAAAAGAAAAACCCACCACCGTCAAGTTGATTCTAAATCATAGCGACCCTATAGAGCTGAGCAGAACTGCCCCAGAGGGTTTCCAACGAGTGACTGGTGGATTCGAACTGCTTATCTTTTTTGGCTAGCAACCAAACACTTAACCACTGCACCACCAGGACTCCAGCTTCTTAATAGTGGGGGTTAAATTTCATTCCTCTTCACACGTCTAGGATCTAGCATCCTTTCAGGGTTTTCTAAATATTTGCTGAATTACTGGAAGAACAAGGGTGGATGTAGGGCAGAGATTGGATGAAAGATCTTCCTCTTTTCCTTTAATTGCAACATGTACTGAAACTGAGCATGAACTAAGAATTGAATCAATTCTTTGATAGATCCTTTTACATATATTTTATAGCATAATATTTAAAGGGGTCTTTCTGGATTCATTTATGAAGGAAAATTGGTTTAGCATATTCAAATATATTCCAGAAAAGATAAGAGTTACATTTTTTCTCACGTGACTCTTTTAATTACTTCCCTTAATTTTTAAACTATTACCTAAAGAATGACAGTTGCTTGCATAACAAAATAGAATATTATGAACAAAATCGGGGGTTTGGGAATGAAATATCTAGATTTTAATACGACTGTGATTTTAAAACCATTACGAGGTACTCTGAGATAATCTGAGATGATGGAGCTATTATCAGGTGCCAATCAGGGCTGCTGATTATGACTGTGGGTATTAAAGAGGATGCCAGATATGATCCATCTCTAAAGCTCAAATACACAAAGCAAAAATAATTTCCATTGTGACAAACATTGCTAGTTACCCCACAGATGGTTCCTGAAATTTCTCAGAGAATTTGAGTTTACTTTTTCATGGATATTCAAAACAACAACAAAATAAATCAGGAAAGAATTTTTAATACCATTAAGAAATAAAGCTTCTTTAATTTTTTTTTTCTTTTTTTAGCCTGTATCTATTTCCTCTGTAAAGGAATTTTATTTATTAAGGCAATAAAGAGAATGCTCAACAAAATTTGGGGAAACAAAATAATGTGTTCTTCCATCTGCTAGAGTTGGAAAGTCAGTTACTAAATAGAAATCATCACTGTTGCAGAGTAATAAAGCCTAGAAACACCTCCTTCTGCATGCCTCTAATTAAATGCTACTCTTCTAGCCAATGCATTTTTATTAGACAGTTCTATGAGCTTTTTCATGTCCTCCGTTGTATTTCTAGACATTCTAGCAGCCAGTGGTGCGCACACTTGTCGGTGAGCGAAGCAAAGGTTAAGTGTATGACACAGATGAGCCCCAAGATTAAGTATGCACTGTGAAATGCATATGGATGTTCATGATTTGAGCCAATGAACTGTGGCCTGAAATGATGTCACACGAAGTGCAGTGGTAAGTGGAAGGTTAAACCTACTTGCATCTCGGCTCATTAAACGCAGTTAAAGTGCAAATCCCCTCATTCTGACAGTAGTGATCACAAGGGTTCGCTTTCTGGTCACAGCGCTGACTTTTAAACCCCACAGAGCATCTGCAGAATTTCAGTAAAATACAGCCAAATAAAGAGTCTGACTTTCTTTCTTTTTTTTTTTGGCAAATGTTTTAAATGTATTTCATACAGAAATGGCAACATGAATAAAAATGTAAAAATTTTCCCAGGTATGCTCCTTCTTTCTCATACACACTCATCACATGCTACTCTTAAGAGGTGGGGGACAGGATGCAGATTTGGATCATATGGGAATGTCTTCCTTCAGGTTAAGCAGGGAAAAAAGAAAACTCAAAGTAGTGACCACACCGGGTGAAAGGTTTTATTTCAAATTGCCAATTCCAGACGATCAGGGAATTGAGAAGGGGTAATGGTGAAATTCCAGATTTTCTCGGGAGTAGAGAATCTCCAGTAATTTCTCTAGGGGTTCAGAAACCCAGGTTCAAGTTAATGTATTCCAGAGGAGCCGGGGGCTTAGTAGTTTTAAATGATCCAACACTCTAAACCTGATACAAACATCAAATGGCAGTATAGATTTGAAAAGATACCTCAAGTTCTTTTAAAAGGAATAGTCTTAAATATCAAAACATCCATAAAAGATAATTATTTCTGGGTTTCACATATCTGAACAAGGGCAGTGAAATTAGGACATTTTTTCCCTTGCATTTCCCAGTCAAAGATCTATGAATGTCTGAAATGGGTATGGTGCTAAGAATTGAATGTGCTCTTCCTCATGAAATCATTAGCAAATTGATGAAGGAGGAGATTCTGTAGCACATGAGCCGATGAAGGGACGATACTGGATCAGAGATGACCACGAAACACTCATTTAAAATCGTGAGCAATAGAACAGGGATTCCCTGTATATACAAAGTTCTACCAGGAAATGCCCACAATGCTATAAAATACTCACAGACACACAGGTACATTTGTCTCAGGGTCCAGCTGGCACGTGCCACCATTGTAACAGTAGCCATCACATAACTGACAGCTAGAGGCAATTTTTCCATTGGTGCAGCTGCAACAACAAAGAATAAAATATCCCCATTGTTACCGGCATCATCATGTTGAAAGCTGACACAAACCTTCTGCAGATGAAAATATTCATTATAAAGGAGTAATGGAATGGCTGGCTAAAAGTATGTTTCCAAAGAAGACAGACTTGCTGGAGGCAAAGATTTTTTTTTAAAGCAGAATAATGCCAGATAAAATTTTTCTTGAGGTAATCTTCAAATTTTCAATCCATTTGCTTAATATAAAATTTAATATAGGCAGATATACGTGTGAAAAAATACGCCCAAATGTCTCACTACACCGAAGGGAGACATTAGCATCAGTACCTTGTTCCCTTTTCATATAACTAGAGCTTGGTGGCATGTGTGAATTATAAACTACGTGATCAAATCCTCTGAAAGCCAATATCCAGCTACGTCGTCTAAAATAGAGAATCTGGTCCAAAGAAGTATTATGAGTTTTAGACTCCACATTTTTTAACAAAGTGTAGAATTATCCTGTATCATTTTTATCCTACTGTTTCTCTTTAAATATGTATTGTAATTGATGTTAAACTGTTTTTATTCTAATAGAAAAGAACCAAAAGCACAGTTCATTGCAAAAAATTAAGCAACAGTCATGTACAAGGAACAGTACGTAATATGGCAACAAAGTAATGAGGCAGGTTCTCTTGAAAACCTAATGAAATTGTTTTAATTTACAGCCACATTAGATGTCTCGGATAAGAATAAACCATATGACTATTGCTACAATGGCAACAATATTATAACAGTGATAGAAAAAATATAAATTTATGACTTGCAATGTTTATTAAATAAGCAAACAAATAAATAAAAAGTACTATCAGATTGTACCGTGAAAACCGTTGGGGAAAAAGAGAAACACGCATCAACATTCCAAATTATTGAAAGAACTCCTTTATGAGAAATATGAGAATAGAATTATACAAGTCTCAGCACAAATCAGAGTTACAATAGATAATGCCAATAATTCTGATCATGTGATCATGTTGCTGCTAGGTGTGATGAAGTAATCAGTGATATCTCAATAATTCTGGACATCACCTTGACAGAGAAATCAGTCTGCAATACCTTTGATCGATCATTTTAGTCGTCGTCGTGACGGATGTCTATGGTAGTATATCCATCATAGAATAATTCCCAGTGATAGGTAGAATGCCTGAGAATAACTGATTGGCAATTCTATAATTCATTTATTCTGGGCGTATTTATTTGACTTCATATGTGAGGCAGGGCTGCTGAAAATGCACTGAGATGCTTATAACTTTCCCAGGGTGTTTAAATTTGAAGATATCTTTAAACATGGGCTTTAAACACACATTTCTTTTTGAGATAAACAGGAACAATGAATAAACTATATACTAGACATGGGAAGGGGGGCAGTCTAGAGTTTTCAAGATTTAACAGAGAATGTCACATCCTTTGAAACCTGTGTTGTTGTTAGCTGCAATTGAGCCAGCCCTGACTGATGGTGACCCCTGTATGTCAGAGTGGAAATGTGCTCCACAGGGTTTTCATGGCTATGATCTTTTGGAAGCACATCACCAGGCCTTTTTTCAGAGGTGCCTCTGCGTGGGTTCGAACTGCAACCTTTCCTTTAGAAGCTGGGTGCTTAACTTAACCTCTTGCACTACCCATGGATTTCTATAGAGGCATCCCAATATAGATGTGAAATGAGTCAGGTAGGCATTCAGTGGAACTGGTGCCTCGTATGTTAAATCATGAGGACTTTTTCATGCCCTCAATCCCAAGCATCCTTGAAAATCAATAGAGCAGAGAGTTATACTGTTTCTTATTCCATCAAAGGGACAGAGTCAAAAGGAAAAATTAGCTCATTATATATTAAAGGAGTTCCCACAAAAAATATAACTATACACCAAATATCAGCTTTTAAGAGATAAAAAATAAATTCTAATTGTTGATTGCTTTTAAACTTCTGCTTCCAAAAGTTATAAAAGATGCTGCCTCTTTTTCCTTTTAAGGTTTTGTCTGAACATTAAATTAAAGACAGAAGTTTGTAGTTCCTTTAAATGTGAAGTACAAATTATACAAATCATTGTAATACATGAAAGAGTACTGTTCATACTTTTAATATAAGGTTTCACAATAAGTTTCTTTTTTTTTTAGAGGAGTATGTGATACACATACACAAATGATATATGTGACATATCACTTTCAGAAGTTAATTACCAGTTTTTCAGTACACACAAAGAACTCCCATAACAATTGATATAGCAGGAGTATTATTTAGGCTGTTCAAAATTATGATCAAGATTTACCTCATCAATATTTACTTAGCTTTCCAGAAGACAGAAGAATACATAATTAGCTGTATTTTAAAGATTATGCTTATCATACTTGAAAGAGTACTCATTCTAGTTGACAGATCATAGGCTGTGCATTAGAAACATAACTGCCTATTTGCAATCAAAAATATACATGGTGGCTTGAATTTTCACAATTAAATAAAAAAAATGATTCACTTTAACTCTAGTAATTTTGCTTTAAGTATTTGTTCTTTACCTGTGAAATAGAAATTCCAGCATCACTGTAAACATCCCTTTAATGCTAAGATAGAAGGTCTGATAGAAATGAACACGAATTTTAATTAATATGTTGTAAGAATACCCAAAGAGCTCTGTTTGTATTGACATTTCAATTGACATTTCATACATAGCTTATCTGATAAAGCAAGTATGATTGCAGTGTTATTTTTTAAAGTTCATCATCTACTCATTGTTAGCAACTGTTATTTATCCATTCGTATAAGCGCTGGTGGTGCAATGGTTAAGAGCCTGGCTGCTAACCAAAAGGTCAGCAGTTGGAATCCACCAGCTGCTTCCTTGGAAACCCTATGGAGCAGTTCTACTCTGTCCTGCAGGGCCTCTGTGAGTCAGAATCAACCCAATAGCAACGGGTTTGGTTTTTTGGGTATATGTACTTTGAAGTTCCTGGTCGGTGTAGAAGGTTAATGCGTTTGGCAGTTATCAAAATGCTGGAGGTTCAAGTCCACTGAGAGGTGACTTGGAAGAAAGGCCTGGCAATCTACTTCTGAAAAATCAGCCGTTGAAAAAAATCCTAAGAAGCACAGTTCTACTCTGACACACATGGGTTGCCATGAGTCGATATTGAATCGACAGCAACCGGCACTGGTATGTGTACTTTTCCAAAATGATCTTCTAGAAGACAAGAACTATAATGACGGCCCTCAATAGACTATGAGGTTATGGAGATCTGTTGCTTCTAGGTAGGAGAAATCATTTTTCACTGTAAAGAAGGCAATATGAAGGGCCCTAAGAATCGTGCCCTTCCTTCCTTACATGGGACTTTCCTTTTTAAAAGGAACAGGGTGTGTAATTCAGTAGGAGATTTTCCAATGTAAACAGTGTAGAAAACTGCAGCTCAAGCCCTTTCTTAGATTTTGGGCCATACTCCCCTTGGTGAGTGGAATGGGGCTGTAAGGAAGATTCTCATTCCTGATAAGTTGCACTGGCCATGACAACAAATATATATGCACACTAATTGAAATAAAGTTCCGTCATGCTAAAGTTCATCACAAAGAACTCATGAGCTTAATGAGCAAACATAATTTTTGTGGCTTACTTAAAAACATGCTTTGTTTTTATGTACTTACCAATGGCACATATTTATATATTAGTCATATTTTTAATTACTTTACTTAAAAAATAATGTACTTTCAAACCACCCAGTTTGAAGCTTTGAGTAAATGTCATTCATAACAATAACACAAATCGTATTTAGAGTAAATTCTAAAATAAGAGTAAATAAAAAAGAAAAAAAACAGTGTTGATGCTGTCTGTAATAAAATTTTATTGGGCCTTGTTTGGCAGAGCAACATAACTCAGTGCTGGCACCCTGTCAGTGTGAGTTCAGTGAAAGCTGGGCCATGAATGCTTCACAGCGTTCCTTTCTAGCTCATATTCTCGTTTATTACACTCCAAAGCAAGTCAAGTGATAAGACTCCAGTCCTTTATAAGCTCTTCTTTTAAAAGGTTGTTGAAAGAAGTTTGGAGTGAGGATTGATCTCTAGCCTCTGTGGCATAAACTTGTTTAATGATGGAAACTGAATGGTATTACCCTTTAGCCGAGATGTTCTTCTGCTTTTCAGACACTTAATCTTAAAGTCAAAGGGTAAAAGGTAATGTAACCAAAGTCAAACTTGGACATTCTTGTTGTCATTGCTTCCCAGAAAACATTATTCCCTCTACTTATTTTGGACCATAATGTTCAATGTCAGATTAAAAAGAAAAAATAAATATTAAAGCTTGTTTCCTATCACAGGTCTTTCGCTCTTACCCTCGAAGGATGAATTTTTAACAACAAAAGAAAGGTAAGGCACTCGTGTCAATAATAATGACTGAACAATTAAAAGCCCGAAATTTCCTAATTTAACAATATTGCACATAGCTTTTTAAAAGTATGCTACAATTCACTATTTCTTGATTATTATTAGAAATATTTCATATAGGGAATAATCTGCCAATTCCATTACATGACGTATTTTCATGTTCCCCAGATGTACCTAACAGATGTTGAGTAAGTAAATTGAACATCATCACTAGCCTTAAAAAAAAAAAAAAAGCAAAGTTCACCCTATAGAGTTTTAGAATAATAATTTACATTGTTTTCACAGTTTATTACTGGAATGCTATGTCCTTTTGAGTTCAAATGCTTTTATAAATTAAGCCATATGTCCACTTACTTGCAAAATATATCTTCACTTTCTTTAGTTATAATGCAGTGTCCCCCATGGCATCTTATGCATTTGTCAACCTCACATTTTGGTCCTTCATAGCGTGTTGGACAGACACATTCAACACTTCCGTCATCCTCTATGGTACATGATTCAGAATTCACACAATAATGGTGACACACGTCTAGGAAGAATGCACACAGGAAAAATGAAATTATTACAAGATGCGCTACTTCCATCATAATAAATGCTACTTTTTTATTTAATATTAAAAAATAGTCAATCAACCGGTATATGAATTTTAAAAAAGCAGCTTGTAATTGTATTTAACTAGAATTCTCTAATTATGCTATTGATTCCTCTTCTTGCCTGAGTTAGGCATCATTTCATCTGCCTAAGAGCAGATGGGTTTATTTTTTATAATGCTAGCCAATAAACTCTTCTGGTTCTGAACTTCAAAGCTCAAGTTAGAAAGGTTCCTTAGCTTTCCTTCTAATGAAGACTATTACCATTAGTTTAAAATAGACAGAAATACTTCAAGATTTATTCAAATGTCGTTTATCGTTACCTCTCCCCCAACCTCTTTTCATCCAGAGAACAGGATAACATGTGCTGAGTGGGGGACTCCTACTTTTGCAGTAGCCCTTGACATTGTGGAAAAACCCTCCCTGTACAGGTGCCAGGACAGGCCTAGATATTTCCAAACTCCTGGGTAGGTGAGCAGACAAGTAGGTGTGTTGCTCATGGAACTTCAAGAGGAAAGTAGATGAGGAAACTAGCTGATCCATCATGGGTGGGAAGTGCTAGCAGAAGTCTAGGCTAGTATCCACCTCCCACCCCAGATGACAGCCTAACCTCCCCACATGTCAGAGGACAAACTTTCCTGTCATCTGAGCTCCTTGTTTGGAAAGATATTTCTTACTAAGCATTACAGACAACTTTTTCAACTACAAGGGACGATTTCTTTCAAGTATTTCCATACCTCTTGAACATCAGCAATAAAATAAAGACATTTTAATAATATAATCACCACTCAAACTTTGTAATTAGACATTCTGCTTCAGTCTTTTGAAAAGCAGACAGGTCTATATGTGTGTTCATATATGAATATATTTATAATTTACCAGATTTGAAATATGGAAATCCATAATAGCAATAATCTTAAGTAAAAGAATTTATTAAATTGATTCCAAACTTTATGTTTAGGAGTTGCAATTTCCTTTTAGCTATCTAATTGGAAAGCAATAATGAGATTAGCTAAGATAAAAATAAAAATTTATTAACTTAACATACTGTATCACCATTATAGTGGATGATGAAAATTAAATCAAATTTATAATTCTCATGTTTGTATATTTACCTAGTCCTTTATTAAGTCAGGAAAAAATTAAACTTATTGACAGTTTTGCTTCATATTTACTGAAATTCATTTCAAGTGTTCTTATGCTTGCTGTTGCATTATGCCAAGTACTCTGGTTGAGGTTCAATGCTTAAGCCTATTAACATGGGTTTTGGCTATATTTAAGAACAGTGGCGCTTTCAAAGCATGAGAGACTTGAAGATCTAAAAATTAAAGCCAGTCTTTCCACTATGATGTGTATAGTTGTTCTAGGCTTGGCAAGTACAACACAAATTCTGTTTTTACTTATGAAGAGTGCGTTAGCGGTAGCTGATATGATTACCTAGCCCAGCCTCCCATTCCATGCAGAAAACTCTGAAGAACAACCTTCCTTAGAAAGTTTTCTGGATACTCTTGTCTTAGTTATCTAATGCTGCTATAGCACAAATACCACAAGTGATGGCTTAACAAACAGGAAGATATTTTCTCACAATTAGTCCAAATTCAGGGTCCTGGCTCTAGGGGAAGGCTTTCTCTTTCTATTGGCTCTGGAGGATTTGAGCTTCTGCCACTGGGTGAACTTCACACGGTTTGGCGCCTCTCTTCCCCTATCTGTTTCTCTCCCTTGCTTGTTTAATATCTTTTATACCTCAAAAGAGATTAACTCAAGACAGGTCTACAGTAATCCTGTGTCATTAACATAACAAATACAACACATTCCCAAATGAGATTATAACCACAGACATAGAGGTTAAGATTTGCAACACATATTTTTAGGGGACACAATTAATCCATAACATTCCATCCTTTGGCCCTACAAAATCGATGTTCTTGCCACATGCAAAACACATTCACTCCATCACATCATCCCCAAAGTCTTAAATCAACTCCAAGTCCCAATTCCATCCTGGGGCAAAATTCCTCTTCATCTGTCAACCTGTGAAATCTAGAATACAAGTTATCAGCTTCCAAAGTACAATGGTAGAACAGGTACCAGGTATACATTTCCACTATAAATGGGAGAAATTGGAAGGAAAGAAGGGATAACAGGCAACAAGGAAGTCCAAACCCCAGAAGAAAAAACTACATTAGCTCTGAAGGCTGCAAAATAATTTTCTGCTCTCTGAGACCATCTGAGCAATGGCCGCATCCTCCAGACTCTGTGTGTTGGCCACACTCTCTGGACTCTGGGTGGAAGATCCTTGGCCCTGGGCTTCAGCTCTGCCTTCCAAGTCCACTGGGACAGCAACTCTGCTCCCTTAACTTTAGGCAGCCCCATTTCCTAGTCCATCTGAGTGGCAACTACACCCTCTCAGCCTGCACAGCAGGCCATGTTCTTCTGTCCCTTGGACATGGTAGCCCCGCCCATCAGCTTTGGACTATGGCCCCATCACCCACACTCCTGAACAATAGCTCCACACTCCAGAACCTTGTTGGTGAAGATCCTACTCCTTGAAACCTAGGAGGCTGTGGCCCCACCCTTTGAGATCTAGGACAGCAGGGCCCCACCCAAGGACCTATCTACAGAAAATGACACCTATGGCAATTAGTTTTAAATTGCTGAATGATCTCTCACAGACGGTGATGGAAACTGAGAAGGCAAATAGAAACTGCTAATTAGTGCCCCTCCTCAAGCGGCACACAGAGCATGCGCCCTACCTGCTATGCCTTAGTTATGCCTCTGGCCCCACCCTTTGAAATCTAGAAGGCCCTGCTTCCTGTGCTCCTTCCAACAGTTCTGCTGATATCCAAGCTGCTCCAAGGACGGTCCTTTTCTTTTCTTGAAGGACAACAGATGTAGCTCTTTTGGCCTGTTTCCTGGGTGTAGAATTCCTAGAGGCAAGCACAGTTCCTTCCTTTCTCTATTCTCTGAGTCTAAGCTGATGAATTTTCTGCTGCAGTAGTTGGTTGGATCCATCAGTCACAGCCTTAACCTTTTTTAACAAAAGATTGTGTAGCTACGTCCTTGGTAAACATTCTAGGACATGTGTCTTTAGTTGGTACAACATAATTTTCCAGAGCCTTAAGTTCTGGTTTCATTTTGCATGGTTCATTTTTAAGTCTATCTCTTTCAACTCATATTTTACTATAAGCAGCAAGGAGAAACCATAACACCCCCTTATGATCTTACTTAGAAGTCTCCTCAGCCAGATATCCAAGTTCATCACTTACAAGTTCTACCTTCCATCAAACATTTGAACATAATTTAAATAAGTTCTTTGCCACTCTGTAAAAAGCACTGCCCTTCCTCCATTGTCCAGTCACACTTCATCATTTTCTTTTAAAGTCTCACTAGAAGCACATTTATCGCCCACATTTTTATGAACATTCTGTTGCTAGTGCCATAGGTATTCTCTAAGATGACAGAGACTTCCTCTATAGCTCTCCTCACTTCCATCTAAGCCTTCACCAAGATTACCTTTGACGTCCATAAGTCTACCAACACTCTCTTTAAGGCAACCTAGGGTTTTACTATTAGGCACCTTAAAACTCTTCTAGCTTCCACCCATTATGCAATTCCAAAACCACTTGCACGTTTTAGGTATTTGTTATACCAGCACCCCCACTTCTCGGTACCAAATTCTGCCTTAGTTATCTAGTGCTGCTATAACAGAAACATCACAAGTGGATAGCTTTAACAAACAGAAGTTTATTTTCTCACAGTTAGGAGGCCAGAAGTCCAAATTCATGGTGCTGGGTCTAGGGGAAAGCTCTCTCTCTCTGTTGGCGCTGGAGGAAAAGTCCTTGTCTCTTTTGAGCTTCTGCTCCTGGATGATCTTCATGTGACTTAGCATCTCTTTTCCCCTGTCTCTGTTTCTCTTGCTTGCTTGTTTAATCTCTTCTATATCTCAAAAGAGACTGACTCATGACAGACCCTACACTAATCCTATCTCATTAACATAACAAAAACAATCCATTCCCAAATGGGATTATAACCACAGGCATAGAGGATAGGATATATAAAACAAATTTTGGGGGGACACAGTTCAATCTATAACACCTCTTAATGACCAAGAACTCCCTTAATATTGCCCCCAATTGCCTTCTAAATTCATTCTTTGTTCTTGTTCAGCCTTCTGAAGGGGCATAGAAGTCGGCTGATGTATATTTCCAAGATCTTCTTATCATGTTCTTATTCAGATATTGCCATAGCTGACAATGCATCAGAATCATTTAGGGGACATATTTGCAAATGCAAATTTCAATACTTTTCCTTGCTGCCTACCCCTAGCTTCTAATTCATAGGTATGACATGAAGCCTAGGTGATTCCCATAGGACTGGTTGAGGAACTAGTATTTTTAGGAAGATAGGATGTAGGAAATGACAACTTGGAGAGAATTTTACTGGTTGACGAAGAGACTACATTATCTAAAAGTTATAAATGGATCTGTTTTGATTGAAATAGCTTATTTCTTGACTAACATTGGAAGCTTTATATAAAATATAATTTTAAAATTGTGAACCAATTGATTTTTACAACCACACTTCAGAGAAGATCTGGAAAACTAGAAAAAAAAAATGAGTTGATGGCTGAGGGTTGATGGTTGCCCAATACCACACTGCAACCAAGGAACAGTTCACACATACCTTGAGTACCAAAGGGCAAAGTTAAAACCTTACCTAAAATATGTAAATTATAAGCAATTTTGAAATTTAAACATAAAGTATAATTGTTTTAGATTAGGATTAAAAAGACATAAGAAAGTACCAAAAAGATAGTAATCAAGGAAATGTAAACTAACATCTCAATGAAATACCATTACACACTCAACAAAGTGAATCCCAAAAATCAAATAAACAGTATCAGAAACTGTTATGCACTGCTAGTAGGACTGTAAATTGGTACAATGAATTTGGAAAATAGTTGGGCAATATCTGCTAAATTTGAACATGCCCACACCCGATGACTTACCAACTCTACTCGTAATGTATAATTAAAAGAAAAACACGCACATGTGCATCAAAAATATGTGCAAGCAACTAGATGGTGCCCAGCTACCAACACCGACTTCTCTGACAGGGATCACAGTAGAGGGTCCCAAACAGAGCTGGAGAAAAATGTAGAACAAAATTCAAACTCACAAAAAAGGACCAGATTTTCTGGTCTGACAGAGACTGGAGAAACCCCAAGAGTATGGCCCCCAGATACCCTTTTAACCCAGTATTGAAGTCACTCCTGAGGTTCACCCTTCAGCCAAAGATTAGACAAGACCATAAAACAAACAATAATACCATGTATACGAGACAAAATGGGCACAGCAGTCCAGGAGCAAGGATGAGAAGGCAGGAGGGCACAGGAAAGCTGGACGAATGGAAATGGGGAACTCAAGTTCAAGAAGGGGAGAGTGTTGATATGTCATGGAGCTGGCAACCAATGTCACAAAACAATATGTGTATTATTTAATGAGAAACTAATTTGCTCTGTAAACCTTCATCCAAACCACAAGTAAAAAAAAAAAACTTGCAAGAATATGCACAGCAACACCTTTAGAAATTACAAAAAAAATTAAAATTATCCAAATGTCTATCACAAGAAGCATGGATAAATTGTGGTTCACTCATATAATGTAATGTCTTTTGATATCATCTATATTTAGCACAAAAATGAACACATTACAACTGTAAGTAACATGAATAAATCTCACAAAAATAATTCTGATACAAAAAGCTGGACACATAAACATACAAATAATATATATACATATACTACACTTCTTCGATGCATATGAAGTTCAAAAGACAAAACTAATTTATGGTTTTAGAAGTCAAGAAGGAATTATCTTTGGGAGAAGGTATGCAATAATGATGAAGAATATTAGGGGGCACCTGGGGTGCTGGTAATGTTTTTTTCTTGACCTGGATGTTGGTTTACACTGGTATGTATACCTATACCTGGTGATAATTTATTGAACTGTATATTTAGGATTTTAAACTTTGCTTTTTTATTTTTTTAATCTAAAAGCATATAAGCTACAATTATAATATTGTAAAAATTCTGGTTTATTTTGCTAAGTATGCTAGATAGTTTTTCTCTTTACTGAGTCTATTTTTAAAAGGAATTCATGGTCCACTTTTTATGCTTTAAAAGAAATTATACAACCTTTATTGATTTCAATATTTTTTCATTTGAGATGACTGATACACATTATTCAATGCAGCTGATTGGCCTTATGGCATACAAATGGAATCCAAACAATGTTAAAGAAATGTTTGCTTTAAGATAAGATTGTGAAATAAGCAGATATTAAAATTTGCACTCTAATAAATCATTCTAAATTGCAAGCTGTTAAGCCATGCCACTTCTTCCCTCTAAAAAAAGGCAGAAATAATTTTAGGCTCAGAACCATTTCTCTACAGATATTCAAGTGGAAAGACATTTCATTTTTCCTAGTTCACATGTATAGTACTCTACACTGAGTTAAAGTACAGGGGCAGAATGTTGCGTGCTAGATAGACTCCAAACATGGCAGAGTTGCTTCCCGATGCCTTTCTATGAAAATCTCCTGACCTTGCTGCTATTAAACTTAAGAAGTGAAGCATGTGGAAGATGCCAATTTACATGTTTGACTGAATTGTTTCCAGAACCCCTGTTAGGATTCTAGGGCCTAACCCTTTGAATGCCTATTTAATATTTTGGTTCTTGTTTTCCCTTTTCTTTCTTGTTCTTTTGTCTCTTTTCTTTCTTTCCCTCCTTCTTTCTTTTTGTTTTAAAGAGTTTCCTATTTACTTAATTCCAATTCCAAGACCCTTGAACACAAGAGAAAGGGAATCATAACTTAATAAGATTTTAGAATCTGATGCTGAAGCTACCACATAAGCATCTGATACTTGTTAACTGGAAAGCAAAGTAATTCCTTCAAGTGTTCTCTATTATTTTAAGTTTTATCATGATTCATACTATGTGCAAGTCCAAGAAAGAATTTGAATCATCCAATAGTGTTACATAGTTCTTTACTGGGAGATTCAGCAAAAGCCCAGGTTCTTGGTAATTATCTCAACATCATGACTGCAATGCTTCATAAGTAATGTAAATACTACTTTATTTTCTCTCTCATTCTCTTCTCAGGTATAATTGATATTTAATTACAAGTGTCTACATAAAACTGCATAAATAGATGCTGTATTTTCAACAATGGCACATCTTCATATATACTCAAATAATTACTGCTCACTCATATTTAAATTCTAGGTATCGCTTGAACTATTTATCTAATAAAAGTAGTACCCCATTAGAACTTCAAAACCCGGTAGAAAATGGTTTACTAATTTAGCAAAGTGTGAAGAATAATAGTATATGAGACAGCTTCTTTGGAATGCAACTCTTCACTTTGGTTCTAAGAGCTTTGTTCCTGATTTAATAAGATCTTAAATGGACTGGACTGCTTAGTAGTCACTGCAGGGACATTTTTCTTATCCCACAGCATGGAAAAATGTTATTTCATGGAGGTTAGCACTTTAAGTGTATAAAATTGCTTTAAACTCATTTTGACAGCAGTTTTTTTTCTAAAAGACTGATACACATTTTCTTAAATAAAATATATTGCTCTTTTTTTTTTATTGTACTTCAGGTGAAGACTCACAGAACAAATAGTTTCTCATGAAACTATAGTACACATATTGTTTTATGGCATTGGTTAACAACTCCACAACATGTCAACCCTCTCCCTTCTCAATCTTTTTTCTGGGTGAAAATATACATAGCCAAAGATAAACCATTTCAAAAATTTCTACATGCACAGTTCAGTGACATCTACTATGCTCTTCCAATTGTGCTGCTATTCTCACTTTAGATGAAGGCTTACAGAACAAAATAGTTTCTTATTTAACCATTAGTACACATGTTGCTCTATGACAATGGTTAACAACCTCACAACACATCAACACTATCCTTACTCAAACTTGGGTTCCCTATCACCAGCTCCCCTGTTCCCTTCTGCCTTCTGGCCCTTGTCCCTGGACTGCTGTACCTCATTAGTCCCATTTGGTTTTATGGGGCTGTCCACTCTCAGGCTGAATGGTGAAGATCGGAGATGACTTCACCACTGAGCTAAAAGGGCTTCTGGGGGCCACAATCTTTGGGTTTCTCCAGTCTCCTT
>NW_004443969.1:15193945-15248598 GCF_000243295.1 Trichechus manatus latirostris
TCTAGTGCCTTTTCTTCCACTGGAAAGTCATCTGGTGTTTTATTTTGGACACCTACTGGAACCATCCTGTCCTATTTTTGTAAATGTTTTGATATTGTCTGCTGTCTTCGGGCCATTCAGTAGTTATTTTTCTGATTTATTGATTGTAGATTTGTTTGTTTTGTCCCTTTTTTTTTTTTTTAATTTGGCTATGTCTAAGCAGGCGGGCTGTGTGTTCTTTGTTGTTTGCTTGTCTGTGGGCACAATACTTTTCGCCTCCTTCTCCAATGGGCAGGATCAGTCACTCAGATATGGTACAGCAGGGCAGGTCTAGCTGAAGACGAGTTACTGGGACAGGTTGTTTGTGGCACTTACTACAGCCACGAGGGCGGGTCGATAATCAGTGCAGGGCAGGTTCCAGTAGGCCGTGCCTGTGCTGCTTGGTGGCGTGATGTTAAGTGCACAGTGCAGGTAGGCAGGATATAGCGGGGAGATTGTTATGTGTGGAGCTAAGATGTTTATGGGAGAGAGGAGAGAGGAACAGGTGTCAAAAACATATAAACAGACAAAAAACAATGCTAGGGGAGCTTGCTGTTGGAGTGGAGAGATGAGAGACTATGAAATGGAAAAAACAAAAAGGGGAAGAGGAAGAAAAAAAAGAAAAGAATCAATAAATAAAAATCGGAAATGTTAAAGAACAGCAAAGTTCCCAGGGATCCCACCAGTGCGGCTATGAGGTCTGGGGAAGTTGATCTCAGGTGTTGCAGTACAGCCTGGCTAGAAGGCATAGGGGTATACAATGCCAGGTTTTCAGGGAACAGAAAGAGAAAGAAGATATAGAGAGACAAAAACTGACTAACGAAGAAAGGGAAAAGAAAACAAAGCAAATTAAAAAAAAATAAGACCAAGAAAAGCCCCCCAAAAAACAGAAAAAAAAAAGAAACCAATGAAAAAAGAAATGCCCTCACAGATCCCTCTGCACATCTGTACAAGCCAAGGGGGAAGTTTCCAAGCCACGCAGCACTGCATGGCCAGAACGGGTTCCTAACTCAAGAAAAGGAAAAGAAAACAAACAATTCAAAACAAACAAATGAACAAAAGCCCCGGGATCCCACCAGCATGGCAGCCCTGACTGGGGTGCAGCTCCACACTTGAAAGGAGCTCCACAGCCCCTCAAGAAGAAGCAAAGATGGTGCACGGAGCCAGGTATTTGAGTGAAAGTGGAGGGGTGGTGAGAGGTAAGGAAGAAATCAAATGAAGAGGAAAAAAGCAACACCAGCAGCCAACAAATGGCACTCAGAGAGCCTGCCTGTTTGGGTGGGTGGAATCCAAGCAGCCGGTGCTTCCCAGACAAGAGATTATGGCTGCAAGAAGCAGAGGAGGCCGAGTGGGGGAGAAGAAGAGTTGGGGTTTAGAAAGTGTATATCACAGATTACCGTTTTTTTTTTTCTCCTGCTGGAAGCTCCGTGAAGCTGCTTTCTCATACCCCATTTGCCGGTCTCCAATAGGAGTCCAAGATGGCGGATCTGCCCTGAGTTAGCTGATGGGGACCTCTGCATGAATCTCTCCTTGCTGTCCATTCTCTGTCAGTTTTCTCACTCCATTTGGTGCTTGGCTGAGTTCTTTATCTCTTCATTTGATGTTTTAGGGTTTCAGGATTGTTGTCTCTGTTCGGTTTAGTTTTTCAGATCTTTGCTGTGGAGGGATGACATGGTGCTTCTGCCTAGAGCGCCATTTGTCGGAAGTCCCCTGATCTTTTCTTAAATGACACATTTATCACTATTGATATCAATTATTTGTGTGAGCTTACCTTTGCAAAAGTTTTACAGCCTTCAGCTTTTCTTTTTCATATTTCAGCATTCATTAAGTTGAATATTAATAAGTATAAAGCTATAAATATATCTAAATGCAAAAAAATAATTCCTCCAAAAAATAAAAGGATTAGGGATATTGGCTGTTGGTTATCAAAAAAGTGATCAGCAAAAACACTCTCTTCTATTTTCTGACACCAGATATACCTTTTTTTCTTCCATTTTTGAATTTAGCTTAATAGTTATTGGCACTAAAAGGAAGCCCAAAAAAAGAAAAAATATTCTGAAAGCAGACAGATTAGAAGGAAAATGCAGACAATAGAAGATTTTTTTATTGAAAAAAGACCAGACTTACTGGCCTGACAGAGACTGGAGAAACCCTAGAGCATGGCATTCAGACACCCTTTTAGCTCAGTAATGAAGTCACTCTCAAAGTTCAACCTTCAGCCAAAGATTAGACAGCCTCATAAAACAAAATGAGACTAATGGGGGCACAGCAGCCCAGGGACAAGGACTAGAAGGCAGGAGGGGACAGGAAAGCTGGTGATAGGGAACCCAAGGTCGAGAAGGGACAGTGTTGACATGTCGTGGGGTTGTTAACCATTGTCATAAAACAATAATTATACTAACTGTTTAAGGAGAAACTATTTGTTCTGCAAAGATTCATCTAAAATGCAATTAAAAAAAAGAAGATTTTTTTTGTTGAAGTGGGGAAAATAGGGAAAGTGTTGAAAATAGAAGAAAGAACAGGAGAGTCTAAATGGATGGTCAGTTAAGTGTTCAGAAGAAGCAGTCTGAATTCATGGAAGGGAAAGCTGGTGGAACACCATGGTTGATCTCCTTTTGAACAAAATGAGTAATTTGACTCTGACAATAGGATGGAAATGGTGGATCAGTAATTGATTATTTGCTAAGGACATACATATGCTAAGCTGTATACTGTAAACTGTGGTAAGAACCCAGAAATACAAGACAGATCACCAGCTCTCAGATAGCTGACAACCTCTTAACTTGTAAGGTTAAGACAGGAAGGAAAAAAAAAACAAAATTGATCTCAATGATCAATGTGGCAAAAGCCCAATATATTACTACCAATAAAGAAAATTCTTCCTTCCTATGAAGCTTTTCATCTCATTAAGTTTTGAGCATTTTACTGACCTGAATGACATAACAATTGAGATGTTCTGCATATGATAAGAATGAGCAATAATGAAATGTAATTAATCTGTGCTTAGAAAGTAGAGATTATCATGAAATTATGTAATAACACATTATATTCACAATACAAAAACTGTTATAACCTCTGTATGGTAACTACACTAAGAACTACATAGTAGCATCAAACACAATCATGTAATCTAAAGGACAAAGATGAATATATAATTACTGAGTATTCATATGGTGATTAGGTAGAAAGTAACTGGAGAATAAGCTATTTTCTACAACAGAAATGAAGTAATTTACAAAGGAGATCCCATTTGCATGCTGTCTCTCTCTTTTTCTTTGTCTGTGTTCCCTTTCCAAGTAACTAGAAATAAAAGGAAATATTCCATCTTTTAATCTTTTTATAGCATCTGAATACACTGCATAAAAATATGTGCATGTAGAGGTATATATTTATGTTTATGAATATTCATCCCACTACCTTGCAGTTGATTCTAACTCATAGTGACCTTGTAGGACAGAGTAGAACTGTCCCAAAGGGTTTCCAAGGCTGTAAATCTTTAAGGAAGAAGACTGCCACATCTTTCTCCCCTGGAGTGGCTGGTGGACTGGGTTAACAGCTGAGCACCTAACCACTGCACCACTAGGGCTCCTTTGAATATTCCTGGAGAAACGCATATCTAAAAAATCTCAAGCTGCATTCGACTTCTTTCCCAAACATTTCTTTCTAGTGAAAAGTAATTGACAAGACTAGTTATTAACTTATATTTGCAATGGGGCTACTCACATTGTTAAGTGTTAGTGAAGTGTGAAATTTGTTTAAAGAGAAGAAAAACAAATTATATCAGCTAAATAAGGGTGAGAATATTGAAGCAAGAATAGTGATGAATGTGGGGAGCCTTTAACTGGTAACAGAATATTTATACATGGGAAGGTGAATTACACTATTTCACTGAATTCTGATCTAGTCTTTAAAAAATAAGTTCTGTACATTGCCTTTAAGATTTATAGTTTATAAGCATTTAATAATTTAGGACTGCACAAAAAACAGTAAATGTAGGATTGGGTTACTTTCACAAAGAAAAATGGAAAAATTCCACAGTGTATATAACTAAACATTCTATAAGTGAGGCTCCAGTTTTAATGCAATATGCATTCCTGCTTCACTGTAACTTGATTTTGTCCCGTGAGTGTTTGCTTCTATTAATTCTGCTAATATTCTCCCCTGCAGGGAAGTTTATTGCTGTTTCCTTGGAGGTATGAAATGTCAAAGAATTTCCAGAACAGCCAATAACGGTATTTTATGAACTTTTGATGAACGTTTGTATCAGGATAGCATCTTAAGAAAACAACAACAAAGACGACACTGTCCAGAATATGAGGAAATTGGAGGCTGTCATGGACTGAATTATATCCCCCCAAAAAAGTGTGTATCAATTTGGCTGGGCCATGATTCTTGGTATTGTGTGATTTTCTGGCATGTTGTAAATCCTGCCTCTAGGATGTTAAATGAGCGAAGATGGGTGGCAGCAGCTGTGTTAGTAAGGCAGGACTCAATCTACAAGATTGGATTGTGTCCTGAGGCAATCTCTTGAGATATAAAAGAGAGAAGCGAGCAGAGAACTGGGGACCTCATGCCATGAAGAAAGCAGGGCCAGGAGCAGAGCACGTCTTTGGACCCAGGGTCCCTGCGCAGAGAAGCTCCTAGTCCAGGGGAACATTGATGAGAAGGCCAACAGAGAGAGAAAGCCTTCCCCTGGAGCTGATACCCTAAATTTGGACTTCTCACCTACTAGACTGTGAGAAAATAAATTTCTCTTTGTTAAAGCCATCCACTTGTGGTATTTCTGCTAGAGCAGCACTAGATGCCTAAGACAGAGGCTCTGTCCATTCCTTCTTTCCAATAACAATGTGACTTCATCTGAGCCATTTACTAAATTCTCCAAGACACCCTTTGGTTGTCTTTGAACTAAGGCAATTATGCTAAATCATAAAAAAATAAAAATAAAAATAAATATCCATTGCCTTCCAGTCGATTCCAACTCATAGCGACCCTATAGGACAGAGTAGACTGTCCCTGTAGGGTTTCCAAGGAGCAGCTGGTGGATTCAAACTGCCAGCCTTCTGGTAAGTAGCCCAGCTTTTAACCACTGTGCCGGCAGGGCTCTGTACTAAATCATACCTATTATTACTTCTAAATATGAAACACTGCCATGACACCCCTACACAGTGTCCCTAATAAAACCAAAGGCCAACTAGAGCATATTCTAAGTAAAATTATGTAATACTGATTATGATGATGGTAAATGCTCATTTTTAGGCGACATCTATAAGTCAGGCACTGTAACACTATAGTCTCTTGCATTAGATGGTATTAGCCTCATTTTAAGGCACTGAGAGGTTAATCAACTTG
This sequence comes from Trichechus manatus latirostris, assembly GCF_000243295.1. NCBI lineage: Eukaryota > Metazoa > Chordata > Mammalia > Sirenia > Trichechidae > Trichechus > Trichechus manatus. Next base: position 15,199,313 of record NW_004443969.1, read on the forward strand.
CCCCAAATCACACACTAATAAGCGGGAGAATTCAAATTCAGTCCCAAATAACTCTAATCCAGAAAATGAGTTCTTATTTTTCTTATTTGATAATTCATACATTTGCTCATAAAAATCTAGAAAATAATCTTGAATATGTTTAACTCTCTCTTTCCTTTATGAAAACTGAAAGTGCCTCCATCTGTGTGGATATCTGAGGGTCTAATGACCAGTCAGAATGTTCAAGGGCCCTGTAGCAGCAACAGCAGCAGTCCTTGGAGATTCTGTATGATGCCACGATAATCTATAACAGCAGAGCTCAGGAGCACAAGCAGGTGTTCCCACTACTGGTCCAAAGATTAATATTTCAGATATCATTCTCAGCCTTCCATTCCAGCCCAAGTTGGATATTGGCTCTCTCTATCCATTGATAGTTGGTTTACAGCATTGGATTTTCATACTTGAAAGAATCTCCTAAATATCCGATGTGATCTACCCAGTATCAGGCAGGATCAAATGAGTCACACCAGACAAATAAGAAGCCAAACTAACAGCCAAGAAATCACAAAGTAAAACCTGCCTGAAGATTTACCATTCACTTACTTCTATCTTAGGATGAAAACATTTGGAAGGTTTTCTGGAAATGGTCTGACATTCTTAAATATGTTAACAGGAGAGATTGTGGCCTTTCCTTCCCTAGAGATGCACAGCATCAAGTGAGAGACAGTTTTTGATCCAGCATGGTTTAGAGGCAAGAGAGATGAAGTAACTTGTATAAATTTGCTTAGAATGTTATGATTTGTTGTCTTTTAATGACTGAATTGGAAATTAGGAAACCAGATACAAGAAAATATTCTTTTTACATTCCTTAAATGCTTTACACAGTCTAAGATATTTTAATAATTTAACTTATTGCAATAAACCTAGAAGTACCTTCCCATTTCAGAATTGAGTTTAATAAAGCAGGCAAACATTGAATCCAAGTATGCAAATTAAATATTCACTAGGGAAAAAATGAATAAGGAAGACCAAAGAAGAAATGAAGCCTTTGAGAAGAATATTGAATGTACCATGGACTGCCAGAAGAATGAACAAATCTGTCTTAGAAGAAGTACAGCCAGAATGCTCCTTAGAAGCAAGGATGACGAGACTTCATCTCATGTACTTTGGACATGTTACCAGGAAGGATCAGTTCCCAGAGAAGGACATCATGCTTGGTAAAGTAGAGGGTCAGTAAAAGAGAGGAAAATCCTCAAGGAGATGGACTGACATAGTGGCTGCAAGAGTGGGCTCAAACACAGCAACAATGGTGAGGACGGTGCAGGACCGGGCAATGTCTCGTTCTATTGTACACATGGTAGCTATGAATCGGAACTGACTGGACGGCACCTAACAACAAGAGGGAAAAAAAAGTGTGTGCAAAACTCTGATGAGAAATTATAAACTTTCATCAGCAAAGCATGTCTCAGAAAATTAGCATTTTCCAATTTATTACTAAAGATAGTAATAAATGCCAAATATTTCCATAGAAAAGACTAAAACATTTAAAAGAACGAGACCCATCTTGAGCAAACTGTGCCATCTCTGAGTGTTCAAGTAGAAGAAGAATGCAAAATTCAGAAAATGAGTTTATCAAAGATTTGATTTCAGTGAGTGACGTATAGGGTGATATTCTAAAAGTTTCAGGATTTATACTTCTGACAGACTGCTGTTACAAAATGCATATTAACAACAACAGCATCAATAATTTTACATAGTTAAAAATTAACTTGTACAACCAACATGACACTGTTTTTCAAATATCATACAAATATATATATAAGAAACATATCTAAAATGTTCAATATTTTTTGTATATAAGCAATGTTCTGGGATGAGTATTCTTCTATTTGTAAAGCCGTCTGGTTATAAAAAGTTTTAGGAAACAAATACTTATAAAGTGATGGACAGCTATTTGAGACTTGTGAGCAAGCAGAGTTGTAGATGAGAGTTAATTATGATTTATCAAATGAAGTTAAGTGAATACCAAAGAAGTGAGTAAGGATATGAGAGCTTAAAAACAATGGAAAAAATAATGAAAATATAGGTAGTATCTCTGTGACCATTAACAAGCTAGTAAACATATTTAGGCATTAATTTCTCTATGAGGACATTGAGTATTAAGGTTTAATTAATTTTAGATTTCTAAACTATATTAACATCTATTATGTTAATATGGCCCTTGTCCCCAGAACGCTTGTACTCTAATGGGAACTTCCAGGCTAACATAATTGAAAAAAACCAACTGTGAAAGTTAATTTTATGTGTCAACTTGGCTAGGCTATGATGCCCAGCTGCTTGGTCAAACACTAGTCTAGATGCTGATATGAAGTAGTTACATGTGATTAAAACAGTGGGCCTTAAATAAAGCAGATTAACCTCCATAATGTGGATGGGCACCATCCAATCAGGTGAAGGTCTTAAGACCAAAAGGGGGTTTTCCATAGTGAGTATTCTACCTCCAGAGTATAAATAGACATTTTGCCAGAACTTCCTTACTTTTTACTCTTCCCGTCACCTGATCTATGGATTTGGGGATAAAAGACTGTAGGAATTTCTTCCTGGCCTATGAATTTTGGACTTGCCAGTCCCACACCATCTTGTAAGCTAATTCCTTAAAATAAAGCAGTTCTCTGTCTCTCTTTTTCTATACTTATTTATAAATGTATAAATTTATAGATAAATATATGTACAAATAAATTTATATATTTATAAATACATATATTTATTTATTTATGTTTTAGAGAACTTTGACTAAGATAATAACTGATTTCAGTTAGCCAGTACATGAAATTAATTTTAAAAAAGGTAATTCAGAGCACAAAGCAATAACTCATTTTTTGAAAACTGGGAAGGGTTTCATGGGGAAATGGGAGACAAATAACACTGGAGAGTAGATAATCATGGAAAAGATCATCCCAGATGAGAGCATCACTAAGAAAATTCTTGTCATCAGATGGCAGGCAATGCCCCACCTCATCACACTGTCGTAACCCGGGGACTGCCTGTGTATAATATGGTGTTGTACAATGCCCAAATCACATAAAGTCCTATTTCACTGAATGTATTGTGGATGTGAAGTGATGCATGACGGTAGTTAGTTTCTTAATTTACCTTACTTTATTTTTTATCATCTTATTTCTCACCACTTGACATATAACATAAAACATATTATTTATAAATAATAAACTATACCATAAGATAAGTTTTCTGTTTTATGACTAAATCTCAAGTCTTAGTGGCTGGCATAAATTAGATATTCCATTAATATTTGTTGAATTAATGAATGAACACTGCCCCTTGGAAAGTCGGACACTTAAGAAGGTAGAAAGCAAGAATCAGATTGCTGGTTTTTAGTTTAAAAACCCAAAAGCTTATATAAATATGGGATCAATCAAGAACTGTTTTTCCCACCCCTAAAACTTACTGAAGTTTTCCAGGATGTGTATGTTTGCATTCAGAGAGGCAGAAGAAGGAGGGAGATGAAGAGGAAAATCATAAGGGAAGCAAAGGCAGATGTCATCAAGTTTCAGGAACAGGGGTTTGGCATATCTGGTGTCTGCATGACACAGACTCTCAGCTGCTGGATCAATGAGCCTACTACAGCCACTCCAGTCTGCCATGTGAATGAAAACTGTGACCTGCCAAGTCCCCAGAAATGGGCATTCTACAGAATTGGACTAAAGTTTTTGAATAGGTTTCGTTTTGTAATTATAGGTTAACCTTTGTGTAGAAATAAACATATCCAAGTAACCATTTTCTTCAAAGGTCTGATCTACTTACTTTTATATAACTCGATATAGAATTCCATGCTAAATTCATGGATCATATCAGAAATTATAAAATGAAACATCTAATACCATATCCAGGAATGCTATGAAATGAATACATTTACTTCCATTATCTGAATTATGAATTATCTAAATGTATACATTAACTTAAATGTATGTATAACAAAACATAGACACTAAAAGATCTGTTAAAATGAAAATTAAAAAAAATAAGCATTTGCATTTGATTTTACAATTTACAAAGACTTTTATTGATTACCTCACTTTAAACTCTCAACTCTGAAAAGCAGATAATTATTAGTTTTTTGTTGTTGTCGTTTTAACACAAATCATTACGTAACTGAATTTGACTTGTGATGATGAAAAAAGTAATTTAAAAACTCAAATTTGTAGAATAGTATTTGATAGCTCACAAATGTCTACTTTTAATGGGTTTAAATGATGCTGGAAGAATGTTCTAATTCCATTTCATTACCTCTAAAACCCAATATCGCTTCCTCAAATATGGATTTCAGTTTGATAGATTCATAGAGAGTGAATGCAGAATGCAAAGCCAATGAAGTTCCAGAAACCCACTGAAATAATATGTATTTTTTTAAAATGTATTTGTTTTGTCTGGACAAAGAATCCTTGAAAAGATCAGAAATCTATGCTCCAATTTAAGGAGCACTGAAATCTGGAGTTGAAAAATTCTAGCTCAATTGTAATTCTTCATGGTCTGTAGGTAACATGGAAGTGACCTTAGTTCCTGGCCTCTTACAAGATGCCACTAGACAGTTAAATAAACCAACTTTCATTACATGGCCACATCCACCCTAATTTTTTTGTTTCTGCCACTGTGTTGGTTTATTTCTATCAACTGATTTTCAAGGAAAGCTTACCCTCAGATCACCACAATATAGATTTTCTGATTTCTCAAAACTAATAGATAAATTGCAAATTATTTCATCAAATTGAAAATTAGGTCATATTATTACCATATACTTGGTCATGGATCTTCAACTGGAATTGCAGGTTTAAAAAGTCATATTTAGCCACCTGACCTTAGAATTAGCCTTCTAATGATATTCTGAACCAAATGACTATTTTTCAAGATGCTCCACACTTAATGGGTATCTGATTCTTTGAGGCAACCACTAATAAATGGGCTTTTTTCCTAATAGTTCATTTTCATATAATTAAGCACTTAAATAGTGAAGGATTATTGGCTATATCTGGGATTTCCTTTTTTTCTTAACTTTGTTCTTTTTAGTGTTGCTTCATTTGCTGGAAAATTTAATGAATTTTAAAATTTACTCATTCAAATCAAATTTATGATATTTAATTCTTTGCATTCATGACAATGAAACGCCACAAATAAATAAAATTATGAATACACAGTTTTGATTTAGGCAAAGATCTGCTCTTCTTTATTTGGTAGGTTACAGAATCATAGGATAAATAATAAATCTTTCCTCCTCTTTTTGGCATTTTTGCACCATGGGACTCAGGAGCTATGCATTTAAGATCTTAGGATTTCTTGTTTTTCTTTTTTATCTTGAAAGCTGACTGTGGCACACTGAACTTTTATCTCTCTTACCATTCTTATCAATAATCAGGATAAATATAAAATGCTTTCACCATTATATTAACTACTAAAAGAAGTCTATTGTTGTATACAATAGAGTAATAGCACCCTTTTGTAATGATGAAATCTTCGATAGTTAAACATGAAAGTTATTTTCTTAACTATAAGATTGCAATCTTATTTTATCTTTTCTCTTTAAAACTTCTAAAGATTCCTATTTTGTGGCATTTTCTTCTTTCAAAACATGTCAGTAGACATTCTAAATGTGATATAAATCACTGTGTTAAAAATTTCTCTTAAATTTACATTTGATTTAACTCTTGTAAAATTATGTTTGCAGAGGCATTCAACTAGAAACAATATGCTTGGTTTGAGGTAAGCCTCAAGTAAATATTTTTGTTTAATCTGTGCATCTGTCTGTGCATGATTTATATACTATATTGTTTTCAAATACCTATTTCTGTTTGCAGATAATTATTTGTGAATCTATGCAGTTTGCTTAACACCAAGTACAGCAGAATCATGACTGCTTCTATTCATACAAAGCCTTGCTTTTTTTTTTTTAATTTTATTTTTTGAGGACTCCCAACTGGGCACGTTCAGTTTATTTTAATACAAATGACACTCTAGATGGTTAATAACTGTTACATGTGTGATATATTATTTTCAACCTTCATCTAAGTAGTTTTAGGGCTGCTTTGATTGTCTTCCATATTACTTTATATCTGTCTTCCTTACACAGGAAAGAGTACATACCTGTTTATCCTGTTAATATGGCATGAAAGTAGAGGGAGATCAAACCATTCATCTTGTCATGACTGGGGGCTGAAGCACTGTTTCTAGAGTATTCTGAGATTAGAGTTGTCTTAAAATCAAGATCTGTGTAGCTGGCACGGAAACAAGTTCCTGCTACGCTAGCAAGCATAATTACCAAGCATTCTTGAAGATTATTTTTCAGTAATCCAAAATCACGAAAACTCCAAGTGATTTTACGTGGCATAAGATGAAAATTTATCAACAGTAAACTTTATAAACATGCTGTTGGAATTTGAAACATAGTCATATAAATAAAAATAACAGTGTGCTTCTATATGATATGGAAATAAAACACTATATCTGATCTCTGATTGATCTTTTTTTGGCAAAGTAACTCTAACTTGTAGCTTTTTCTGACTTATAATCTGACAAGAGATGCCATTTAGTTTTCTATTCACCAAAATTTATGTAAACACATGTCTTCAAACAATTTTTCCCCAATTTTAGAACAATAAGTGGTATTCATAAGTGTTCAATATATGAGTTAACTAATTTTCATAATCAGAAAAAAATATTTTGACACACATATGACATACTATCTGCTTAGAAAAAATCTATCTCAATTTCTAATAAAACTTTGTTTAATGTATTTTCCTTGAGGAATAAATAAGCACATTTTCACCAAAATCTTTTCTGTCTTATTATTATTACTCCTATTTCCTTTAACTGAAGCTGTAACATTAGAGCATAAACCCATTTTTAGTAATTCTAATTTTACTGTAGAGTCAAAAATGTATCCAATATAAAATTTGTCTTCAAAGATATCTTTCCTAACCCTGACAATTTCTTCTAAATCATCTGAAAGAAAAGAATAGCTAAAATAATGACACTGTATTACCATTAGCTCACCACTCTCCATCATGGTCACATGAGAGGAGAAATGCATCTATTCCACTCACATTAGTTCAAAATGAATTTTATTTTACACCATTATTTTTTCAAACTAAGAACCCAAGCACACAGTTCCTTGCAGATCTGGGATCTAAATGAGCTAGTAAGGAAAGATGGTGCAGAGCTCTGACCTTTCCTTTCGAGTGGAAACTCGTGAAACAATAAAAGCTGCTGGTGGTGGGGCTTGTGGTAGAGGGTTGGAAACTGGATCCGTGTACTTTGTTTACATCCCTCCACACACCTAATCACCATCTACTAAATTATAGGCACTGAGGTAAATCCCCAGATTGATAAGGTATGCAAAACACCTTTGGCTGTTTCAAGTTCTGATGGGATAGATGGTCAAGACAATGAATGATATTAGTACAATGTGAGAAGTGCCAAAGAGAAGTGCTAAATGATCTAAAGCAAAGGGGAGATAGGAAGACAAAGTGGGGGAAATTAGAGCGGCTTACACAATGGGAGGAAACTCTGGTGGCATAGTGGTTAAGTGCTACAGCTGCTAACCAAAAGGTCGGTATTTCGAATCCAGCCGGTGTTCCTTGGAAACTCTATGAGCCAGTTCTACTCTGTCCTATAGGGTCGCTATGAGGCAGAATTAACTCGATGGCAACGGGTTTGGTTTTTGGGTTTACACAATGAGAAACTTACTCGTAAAGAAAAAGAGGCATCAATAATTATAGGGAATATATTTTGGAAATAGTAAACAGGTTTTCAAGCCTGAAAGAAAGGGTACATATAGGAACAAGTTGCAAGAGATGTAAAAGGCCTGAAGGAAGACAGTGTTTACGTTCTCACCAAGAGAATAAGACTGGGGACCAATCAGTAGTCAGGGCTTCAAATTCCTTTGCCCCTCTAGATGTCAATGTTCCAAGATTCTTGAGTATTTGAATACTTAGGAAATGGTTAGTCCTGGTTGGTAATTTCATCTTCCAAATCACAATCCTTTCTTGGTCTTCTAGACTCATTTCTAGTTGAACTTCATACTCACATGAACAGGTGAAAAAATTCTATTCTATTTTCCTGATGATTATTGAAGTCCTTCTAATACTGACAGGGTGGTGTGAGCATTTGATGAAATACCATGTATTATTATATTAGATAAAATAATGTGTCATAACACGCATCTCTGTCACTAGTTCATCGTACATATTCAATGAATGTTAATTTTCTTGCCAGCCTGCCCCCAGGAAAATCAAATAGAAACATAAAATGTAAATTTCAAAAGCCTTTCCCTTCTGGGCCTTCGCATATGCTATTTCTCTTATGCTTCCTCTCTTCACTTACTTAGCTTCTTCTCTTTCATCTTGTCTCACTTTAGATTCCACTTCCTTCAGGAAATCTTTCCTCTCCCCATAAGCTGACCTCTGTATTTTCTGTGAGTTCTGATAGTCTCTGTGTTTCATTGCACTGCTTTGTAATAACTTCTTTCTTTCTCTGAATCACACTGTAAGTTCTTTGAGGGCAGGAAATGCTCCTGACACCACTGTATTCTCAATGCCTAACATAGTGATGGGCTCCATCGAAGACACCAACACATGTTCGCTGACTGACTGAGTGAATGAATAAGGCTTCTCTAGAAGACAAATGGTAAACATAATTCCATCATGTTGTCGTATATGGTAGGCTCACATCTATAGTTCATAACTGTTTCATTAGTTACTTGATAGACTATGGTTCTAGAACTCATTAGAATACGTGTTATCTTTGGATTACTGACAGGAACTCCTACCTCTATAAACTTGAGACACTACTTAATGTCTGTACTTATTGGAAGCAGTGGGAATAAGCCATAACAGGTTTACTTCTAATAAGCTGAGTTCTAATTGAAATTATAATGGGTCCCCAAGCAGAGGACTTTGAAAATACCAGTGAAAGGACAAGCAGGCCACTATTTAATTTGAATACCTGGTTCTTTGAAACATGTTGAGTTGGTCCTCATTGGCCCTTTTGCCCTAATATTATTAACATTTAATTAGAAATAATCTCACATGTTCTTGACCTTATACTTAACACCTGGGTGACGTGCTTATTTATTTCTTTGATTTATACTAGGAATCCTAGCTCCAGAATAGCGTGTAATGGAGCTATATTTGTTATTCAACAACTTACTTAAGGAATGCCTAATTTTATTTGTGCCATTATTTATCTCTTGTCTCTTCTCCCTGGGCCACTGCTGTTAAAATGAATTTGCATTTCAGACTTCAAGATTTTATATTGCCATTCGAGTTGTGAAATGTTTTTACTCAGCACAACTAAGAACTGATGTTTTACCTCCCACTAAGGAACCTTTAATTAGACACTATATTCAACCATTCTGTCATTCCTTCATTTAGAGAGGGAAGATTTTTGTATATGCAAGATACAGATTTGACAGAACACCATACCTACTGAACCTTGCCGACTCCCATCTAATAGATACTAAAGTTATTACGCATTTGTCAGCTGTTGGATTTATCATTTTAATGACACTGTCCACAGACTTATTATGCTGCCAAAAGACAATATCTAAAAAATGTTTGTTGACATCTTGATCAACAACTCCTGGGGTCCAATTCTGAGTATAATATTACTACTTCGGGACCTTGAGCATGTTATTTAACCTCTGTCTAAGGATTAATTGGTTAATTTTAATAAGTGCTTTGCAGCAAAAGGTGGAAAGTACTTTGGCTGCTAATAGTGATAATAAAATTATAATGCAGTCTTTTACAAAGCATCAGGCTACCTCAGACTGTGATTCTATTAAGTTGCCAATTAAAATATAAGCTAACTGAATTTATTCTAAGAATCCAAATTGCTATAATGATGGCCACATAGTATATATATATATATATGTATATATTAATATACATATTAGTTCAAAAAGAATCAAGAATGGTGATGCTTTAATTAAAAAAGAAAGAAAGAAAACTTATGCTCCGTGATGATGCACAAATTGGGAAAAAAGAAATAAAAGATTCATCAGTAAATATTAACTCTAGATAAATCATACGTAGATATCATATGGTTGAACATTGATTAAATATAGCCTTTGTACATTCAATTCATTTTTCTTTTGTTCACATGTATGCAAATTACTTTTGTTCATTTATTCATCTGTGTGATTGTTCATTTGCTTATACAAAAAATGCCATCTCAAAGAGGTCCCTGTGCAGTATGAGGGATGTACACAGTTCACAATAATACTGGGTAGAAAGTGATCAGAGTCAAAAGAGAGATATAGCAACAGGGACTTGAAATTTCAGAAGAGGAATAGGTTAATTCACAGTAAGCCAGATGTGAACAATTTCAGAAAGAAAATAGTGTTTAAGCTAGACACAGACAGTTAGATAGGATTTGGTGTGAAGAGATGAAATGAGGAGAAATTCAAAGAAAGTGCATTCCAGATGAAGAAAATAGCACACAAAAATCACAACAGCAGGGAACTTGACTTTTATATGGGGAAGAGTAATCATTATGTTTTGATTAGAATAAAGTCTACAAAAATAGTTATGGATAGTCATGAGGGTTTCATTATGCAGTAAAGTATTTGGTGTTGTCCCTTGTTTGCCTAGAAAATATTAGGAGTTGTAAGCATGGTGGAGCAGAAATGAAAGAACCCCATGAGTTAGTAGATGGAAATTTTGTTGAGTTGCTATGCTATGTTAAAAGGAGGGAGATGATGGAGCAACAAAGATAGGAGGAAGGAGTGAATGGGGACATATGCATATAACCAAACTGTATTTGTCAGATAAGCTCTGCTGGCCTGTGATGCATATCACTTAAGAGTTAGGTTGGGCAAGTCATGTGAAAAAGGCATTTGCTTAGGGTGATGGCATTTATATATGTCAAGAAGAGAATGGCCTAATATAAGCAGAATGAATACTTGGAAAGGAGAACACTAATTTGAAATTTGTCTCATTGCTGCAGAAAAAGTGGACCTCCCTGCAACATTAAAGACAAAAATATTTGGCAATATTCTTGATTTCAATCCAGTGCACATAGCTTGATTCTGTGCCGTTCCATGTACTTTCAATAAAGTCTAGAATCCTAGGTCACCTCTGTAAGGTACTCAGTGATACCAAACCATGTAGTTATCACATTGTTAAGTAAATTTTAAGTGTGTGGGCAATGGAAGTGATTTGCCTGGGTTTGAATTTTGGATCTCCAAATTACTGTATGAGTTTTAGGAGGCTATTTAAGCTATCTATTCCTCTGTGACCTATTCTGTAAAATGAAAATAAAAATTATACTTATTTCATTGGTATGATTAAGTAATAGAACCAATACAAAAATAATTAAAAGAGAACTTGTAACAGAAAGAAACAATTTTGTTGGAGATGAAAAGCATTATTTTCCTTATGAATAAAAAGTGTCATTATAGCTCCATTTTGAGAATAATCTCTAAAGAAGCAGCGATTAATTAGTAAAAATCCAAGCAAAAAGATGCTAGTGTCTTGGATGTGGGTGGTGAGAAGTATTCAGATTCTGAGTACATTTTAAAGGTAAAACGAAAGTGAAGGCAGAATGGGAAAGACAGGGGTAAAAAATGACTCTAAGATTTCTGGCTCAAACAATGAGTGTTTCCCTTTACAGAGATCAGATAGATTATGGCAGAGGTATTTTTGAGCGGGAAAATCAGGCTAATTTAAAGATAACTCAAGATGTCACATAGGATATTAGGTATAAAAAAAACCTGCATTTAAGGAATAGGTTCTGTTGGAAAGATACATTTAGAATCATTAGTATTTTAACAGTTTGACAAACCAAGCAATTGGGTTAAACCATCTAGCAATGGGTCTCTACCTTGGTTGTGTATACAAAATATCTAGAAAGCTATAAACAATATAGCAGCCTAATGGAATCAGTACCTTTGGAGGTGATGTCTGGGAAACTGCATTTTATAAAAGCTATTGAGGTGACTCTGATGTGTAGCCTTGTATAGAAATCATGGGTTCATGTAGTGAGTATTGTTTTAGAGAAGAAAAGATATATGAGGACAGAGTTGTCAGTCCCTCCGGTATTGAAGATCAGAGAGATAAGGAGGAACTAGCAAGAGACCCCAAGAAGAAGTAGACAGTGAAATGAAAATAAAAACAAGAGAGAATGGTGTTTGGTGTCCATGAAGACAAGTGAAGTAAGTGTTTTAAGAAAGATGGAGTTATAAACTGCTTATAAGAGTGATAAAATAAGAATTGAGAATTTACCATTGGATATGACAATATATAGGTTATTAAAATAAGTTAATTAAATTGACTTTGATAAAAGATGTTTCAGCAGAACATGGGAATAAAAACCGCATAGAGTTTAGGTAAAAAGAAATTGAAAGAGAGGAATTAAGGCTACAACAACTTTTTAGAGCAATGATGCTGTCCAAATAAAGAAATAATGGAAGAGGGAAATTAGGTTGTAGCTGCAAAGAGATATGGGCACAGGGAAAACTTTTCTAAAAAGGACAGAGTAGAGAGGAAAATATTGATGAGACAGGAGAGAGAAGGGCTGACTGCAGGAGATATGTCCATGAGTAAAGAGAGATTCAATACATGAGTAGATAATGTAGCATTAAACATAGCATGGGGTTCTTAACAACAAGAGGGAAAACAGTATATGTTTTTCTGTTGTCACATTCAGCTTTAAGGGTACCAGTTCAAGGTAGATGGAGAATTGGATTTAGCTATGGTTATGATTTTCCAGGAAAGTATAATAGAAAATAGAGTGGAAGAGTTGAGGGTGTATATGAGAGAATGATTGTAACAATGGCCATGGAATCTGCGAAAGGGAGAAAGTTAAGAAAAGAATGAGGAAAAGAATAATCATCAGAGTTGGGGTGACAGAGAGATTGGACCTGAAAAATAGGGGGTGGCTGAAGTTGAGATATAACTGGCTTTCGGTATTCCCTTCACTTACAGTACTGGCATCTGTCTCCAGTGTATTCAGTCTGGCAGAGGCAGTAAGGCTGGTTCCCAGCAGTCACACCGCAGCTTCCTCCATTTTGACAAAAATCCTCACAGACTGTCTTACCACAGTTTGGTCCAGTGAACCCCAGTGCACAGCTGCAAGTGGGTCTCCCTATTGGAAAAAGAAACAGGTAACAAGAAAGCAAATTAATAGACTGAAATGGTTTATGTTCATGGAAACATCAGTAGATAAGAATCAGGAAGCCAGGATTCTGGTCAAGGTTTGTCCACTTTTTAACCAATGACTGTGGGCAGTAATATGAACCTCTTTGGGTTTCAGTTTCCCAATATATCCAACAAAGTCTATATGAGAAGATAACTAAAGTTCACATCAGATAAAATAATTGATCTTTTTATGAGTAATTATACATGCATACATGTGTCAAAGGCTTATATTATTCTTTGTACTTCTTTTTCATGTCCATTTTGCCTTCCCAATTATTTTTGCTCTACTCAGATGAGGTAATGCAGGCTCTATTGTCTATTGGAATATAAAATATAAACAATTACATTTCCCAGTAGTCAATCTTCATCTACCAGCCACTGCTGAATCTATATAAAGCATGACTTTAAACCTATTATAAGTAAATATTTTAATATGTTTAAAGTGTGCATGCCATCTACAATGATTAGATTTATTAACATAAGCAGCTATTTTGTTTTATTTACATATACATTATTTTAGTACAGAAGTGTTTACAAAGTCCCAGTGATCTCATTTTTATATTGTTATTCATGTCACTTGCAGTCTGGTAAATCATAAGATCATTTAGAAGCTTAATGTGAACCTAATAAAATAGCAAATGGGACAGATCATCTTTGGATACTTTTCTCTATTTGCTCTTTGGGGCCAACAGCACAGTGAAAGATACGTTTAAGGTGTTTTGAACATAACACAGTTAACTGTTATATCAGGAGTAAGTCTCTCTCACTGCCCAGTCTGTCAAGGACAAAGCAGAGAAGCTCTGTGGGAGACAAGAGGGAAAACAAAACCCAACAAAACAAAATAAACCGAGTGACTGTCATCTGAATGGGGGAAAGAATGCAGTTTGGAGGCTTTAAAAAGGTGAAGAGCAACATGAAAGAAAATAAGAGAAATCAAGTAATAGATCTCAGTTAACTAGGACTTAGAAAATGTTACTCAGTAACTAGCATTAGAGAATGTCCACGCCATCCCTTCTCTCACCTTTATAGACATGGAAGCATGATTAGAATGGTCAAAGAAATGCATGAAGGTAAGGCTCACTAAGTCTTGAAGCGTGAAAGTGATATATACATAATTATTCTCTACTGCCAAACGTAGATTCTACAATTGAAAGACTTTTTTTTTTTTTTTTTTTTTGGTGAAGGATTATTACGTTAAGTGAATATAATCCCTCTAAATAAAACCTACCTGTATTTTCAGGAGAATGAATAAGTTGGGGCTTTCCTTTTTTATTTTACTTAGAGAGGTCTGTACATACAAAGCGTATGCTAGAAACTGTTTCGCTAATTGAAGAAAGTAAATATATTTTTGTAGAGAGTAGCATTGTTTTAAAAATTATCATTTGTAAAAGTTATTAGTTTGGTGGCCAATAAGTGCCTATTAATAGACTGAGGGAAAAAAAAAAGTCAATTTTATAGACATTAAAAGCTGATTAACCTCATATTTTCCATTACCAGAAAATGATTTGATAACTTTTTGGTAGATATTCTTCTTATAATAATAATGATTTTTTTAGTTGTTGCTTACATAGAAACAAAATATCTTCACTGGTACATTAATGGGTGAAAAATACAGACATAAATAAGAGAACAAATAGTGGTGGAAGATGAACAGGATAAAGTAATTGTTGGAATATAGTTGCTAAGAAAAATGAAAGCCCAGAGCATAAGGAGTAATGCTTCTTCTTTAATTAGAGCCTGTGAATGACTTACAGAGAAATAGGACATACAGACAACAATACAAACTAACAAGAGCTAAACGCAAAACTGGAGTTCCTGGGTAGTGCAAATGGTTAACATGCTTGGTTGTTAACCCAAATGTGGGAGGTTTGAGTTTATCCAGAGACTCCTAAGAAGGAAGACCTGGTGATCTACTTCCAAATAAAAAAAGGGTTATTGAAAACCCTATGGAGCACAGCTCCACACTCTGACACACATGGGTCACCATGAGTCTGAATCAACACTCTATGGCTACTGGTGCTGGTAAATGTGAAATAAAGTGCAAAAAATACAAGAGAAATCAAAATGTGCTAGAACAATCTGAGCAAGGGTCAGGTAGAGGTAGAAATTAAACATTGTAGATTTATGTTTTTCAATGTTACTTTTGGGTGTTTTTCCTTTTTTTTTGTTTTAAATTAGGGGTGAAAAAAAGTAAAATGGCAGAAGTTTGAAAGATACAAACACAACCTGCTGAAATATTTGAAAATTCCTCCCACTCAGCCATTCAGAGAAACGACACTATGGTTTCACCTTATCTACAGCTGTAACTAGAGCAGAGTGACCAGGTTGTCTCCTAGCAAGCATATGCTTCACATCACTTAGTTTCCAGCTGAATTATTTTCAAAAAGCTTTTCATTCTCTTTCTTTGAAGTGAAGATTTCTTCTTGACAAGCAGAAATCTTCATATTCAGGGGAATATTATCTAACTTGAAACTGTGTGGTGCTGCAGCAGATCTTTTGTTTTCTGATGGGAAACCAACTGTCTGTTGCTCTCAGTGTACTCACTAAAAGTTGCACTGGATTCATTTATAAAGATTTTTCAGGTAGCAGAATTTGCTTTTGATATTTGAAAGGAAACAGTACTGTTATGATGACTAAGATGCAGATTTATAGCAGCGATGCATCCAGGGAGCTTGGAGTTGACAACCTACAAGGGTGGTACAATCAGAAAGAGGTGAGGAAGGAAGAGGATGAAGAGTTTCCTAGCTCTAATCAGTCTAGTATATACAAATAGCATCCTTAGCTCCAGCGTTAAGAGTGCAGATTATCCGTTTGCCTAGATCTACCTGTTCCAATTACTGGCTGTGTAACTGTGGGCAAATATCACCTCTCTGCTTGCTTCCTTGTGCATAAAATGGGGAAAATAGCAATACCTACCTCTCTGGGTTGTTGTGTAGAATTATACAGAATAACTGAGATAAGACATGCTAAGCATTTCTAATACTACCGGCCCATAGACAGCACTTAATTACATTTTAGCTCTGATTATTATTATTATTCCTACTGAATGAGGTCCACCACTTATAGGCATAAGTGGTGTGTCTACAAAAGCACTATGGCATTTTGAGCAAATTGTTCTGAAAATTTCATTAAATTACACATGTTGCCTCCATTATTTATTTACGTTACAACTAAATTAGAATTTATTTTTGCAGTGCTGATGGAGTAGAGCAGGAATTCTCCATCAACTACACACTCAGATTCTAACATGTTCAGATATTACCCCTTTGAAGGATGAGTCCTTCTCCCCTCTTCTGCTTCTGAACACGTTTAACCTTACCTTTTAAAAAGAAAAGAACATAGAGAGAGACAGAGAACAAAACAAAACACCAAAACTACTAATTTGCCAAGTAAATCTACTTCAAATTTTAGTATACCCTTGAGCTTCTTCAAAAGAAATTTACACACACTGTTTCCAATTCTACCTATATATGACAAAGTAAACTAATCATAAAGTCACACTATAATCCTACACTGGGTTTACAGATTTTTTTTTTTTAATACAAAAAATAATGTGTCTTAATCTATTACTTCTTTTTGTGCTCTCAGAAGACAGGCAGATCCTGCAATATGCATATATTGCTCCTATAAATCAATTCTGATTCCCTGGTGGTAAAAAAAGAGTTTAAGAACTGATAAGTTAGTATGTGGTATTCTCTTTACTGTATATTTACATTAACTTTTTTAAAAAAAATTATTTTTATTCTTTAATAATATTTTATTGTGTTTTCAGTGACAGTTTACACAGCAAATTAGGTTCCTGTTTGACAATTTCTATACAAATTGTTGAGTGACATTAGTTACATTTTTCACAATGCGTCAACATTCTCTTTAATTGTGTTCTGGTTGTTCCATTTCCAGTACTCTAGTTTCCCTGCTCCCTTATCGTCTCATCTTTGCTTTAGGGTAATTGTTGACCTTTTGATCTCATATATATGGTTTCTTAAAGGAGCACCATACACACAGGTAATATCCTTTATTTTGTGCGCTGATCTGTAATTTCGCTAACAGGTGACCTCGGGGGATAGTTTTGGTTCAAGGTTTAAAGAGTATCTCAGGGTGATAGACTCAGAGAGTCCTCTAGTCTCAACTGGTCCAGTAAGTCTGGACTTCTTAAGATTTTGAGTTCTGTTCCACATTTTTCTCCCATTCTATCAGGGTCCATCTATTGTGGCCCTTATCAGAATGGTCAACAGTAGTAGCTGGGCACCATAGAGTTCTTCTACTCTTTGGGTAGATAAGGTGTGGTTCGTGTAAACTATTAGCCCTGCAGACTAGTTTGTTCTCTGGCACTTTGGTTTCCTTTTTTCTTTTTTGCTCCTGATGAGTAGAGACCAATAGTTGTATCTTAAGTGGCTACTCACAAGTTTTTTAAGACCCTGGATGCTACTCACTTCACTAGGATGAAGAACATGAATTTTGTGGACTATATTATGCCAGTTGACTGAGTTGTCCTATGAGACTAAGTTCCTAAGCCTTCAAACTCAAAAAACCAATCTGGCAAGGTATTTGATTATGTCTAAGAAATATCTGTAACTGTGTCTTCTATGAATATATATGTGTGCGCACACGTATCTTTATGTACACATACATATAGATATTCTATCTGTGCACATGTATGTACATACCTGTACCTACCCACAAACATATATGCCTAAACACATGCATATGTGACCATACATTTGTTTTTTCGGTTATTGTTGCCCAGTTATGTATGCCATATTCTTTAGCACAAACATTCTTTTCACTTGTGCACTTAGTGGCATCATTTACTTTCATCAAGATGTTCTCGTTATACTCACATTCAGTGTTACTTTTCCAATCGCCAAAAATAACAAGTATCTAAATGACCTAGAGAATGATTCCCCCCCACTCCATTCCCTGGTAATCACCGCTGAACATTGGTCTCTCTGTATATATACCTGTTCTTGCCTTCTTATTAAAATGGGATCATGTAATATTTTTCCTTATGTGACTCTCTTAAAGCTTACCTCTAATCTAATAACTACATCCACTGATTTCTTCTTAATCACCATTCTTATCAAATTCTCTCCATAATTTTATAATGTTTTCTGCACTGTGAAACTCTATTTCCACTTGGCTTCTAAGACACTGGCATTATTGATTTTTCTATCTTTTTTCTGACTGTTCTTTTACTGTTGCCTTTACCTTTTCTCTTTCTGGCTCTCAAAAGATGTTCTTCCAAACTCCTTTTCAGTGATATTTTCAGTTCTGTGGCTTCAATAATTATCTTTCTACTCAAATTCCTGTGTCCCAGCTTTCTGCCTCTGGGTTCATTCTCATTCCTAAACTTCAGACCTGCAGTTTTCACTCCTTATTCTATGTCTGGTTGTAAATGTCTCTGGCAACTCAGTAAGTTCATCAACTTCCCCCATTCCAAAACTGAAAATTTTTATAAAGCTTAATTGTGGGTTTAATTGTGTTCCTCCAAAAATATATGTTTTAAATCCTAACATCTATGCCTCTAGTTATAATCTCATTTGGGAATGGGTTGTCTTTGTTATGTTAATGAGGTAGGATTAGTGTAGGGTGTATCTTGAGTCAATGTCTTTTGAGATATAAAAGAGATTAAAAATAAGCTAGAAGCAGAAACAGGAAGAGAGATGCCAAGCCACATGAAGATTGCCCAGGATCAGAAGCTCAAAGAGACAAGGGCTTTCCTCCAGAGCCAACAGCAAAAGAAAGCCTTCCTCTAGAGCCAGCACCCTGAATCTGGACTTCTAGCCTCCTAAACTGTGAGAAAATAAATTTCTACTTGTTAAAGCCACCCATTTGTGGCATTTCTATTATAGCAGCTCTAGGTAACTAAGATAGCGGCATACCTTATGTTTTCACTAGACTGTAAGTTTTCCCAGTTGTAAGATCTACTCCATATTCAGGTTCAACACCATACATCAGCACAGTGCCTTGCTAGACATATGCATGTGATAAATGGAGCCTAATTTCAATTATTTATGCTGCTTCTCTTCATAGATGAATGGAACTTGGCTGCATGTATCTTCTAAAGTATTTACAGCAAATTTTCATACAACAAAGTCAATTAATATTAAGCTATTGTAATTTAACATATAGCTGATAATAGCAAATATTAAACATGGTGAAGACATACCAAAAATCACTAATTATGTTTAATCAATAATAAACATTATTAATGAATGTGCATGATATAATTAAAGATGGTGTTGTTCATAATAAAAATGTCCTTATTCTATGTCTCCTTGTGAATATCTCTGGCAACTCAGTAAGTCCATCAACTTCTCCCACCCCAAAACTGAAAGTTTTCGTAAAGCTCAACCTCAGTGGCTGCTATGGGTTTAGCATAGACTTCAGTATTGAAGTCACTCCTGAAGTTCACCATTCAGCCAAAGATTAGACAGGGCTATAAAACAAACAATAACATGCAGTTCAACCACGTATGCAAGACTAAATGGGGACACCAGCCCAAAGGCAAAGACAAGAAGGCAGGAAGGGACAGAAAAGCTGGATGATTGGAAATGGGGAACCTGAGGTCCAGAAGGGGAGATTGTTGACACATCTCGGGGTTGGCAACAAATGTCACAAAACAATACGTGTATTGATTGCTTAATGAGAAAATAATTTTCTCTATAAACTTTCACCTAAAGCACAATAAAAAGAAAAATAAAGAAATGGAAATGTCTTTGTAGTTCATTAAAAAAAAAAAACAAAAAAACCCATTGCTGTCAAGTCGATTCTGACTTATAGTGACCCTATAAGATAGGACAGAGTAGAACTGCCCCATAGGGTTTCCAAGAAGCAGCTGGTGGATTCGAACTGCCGATCTTTTGGTTAGCAGTTGAATGCTTAACCACTGTGCTACCTAGTTCTTTACATTTCACTTCTCCTACATGCTTACATAACAAAATCACAGCCTCAATAAAAACTGCTGGCTGTAAAACATTTCATAATTAATATTAAATGTCATTGTTATTGTTAGGTGCTGTTGAGTCAGTTCCAACTCATAGCGACCCCATGTACAATAGAACGAAACACTGCCTAGTCCTGCACCATCCTCACAATCACTGCTATTTTTGAGCCCATTGTTGCAGCCACAGTGTAAATCCATCTCATTAAGGGTCTTCCTCTCTTTTGCTGACCCTCCACATTACCAAGCATGATGTCCTTCTCCAGGGACTGGTCCCTCCTGATAACATACCCAAAATATGCGAGATGAAGTCTCACCACCCTCACTTCTAAGGAGCATTCTGACTGTACTTATTCCAAGACAGATTTGTTCATTCTTCTGGAAGTCCATGTATATGGAATACTCTTCACCAACACTGTAATTCAAAGGCATCAATTCTTTTTAGTCTTCCTTATTCATTGTCCAGCTTTTGCGTGCATATGAGGCAATTGAAAATACTGTGGCTTGAGTCAGGCACACCTTAGTCCACAAACTGACATCTTTGCTTTTCAACACTGTAAAGAGTTCTTTTGCAGTAGATTTGCCCAATGCAATGAGTCGTTTGGTTTCTTGACTGCTGCTTCCATGGAGGTTGATTGTGGATATAAGTACAATGAAATACTTGATAACTTCAGTATTTTCTGTTTATCATGATGCTGCTTATTGGTCCAGTTGTAAGGATTGATTTTTTTTTCTTCTTTATGGTAAGATGTAATCCATACTGAAGACTGTAGTCTTTGATCTTCCTCGGTAAATGCTTAAAGTCCTCTTCACTTTCAGCAAGCAAGGTTGTGTCATCTGCATAACGCAGGTTATTAGTGAGTCTTACCCAGTCCTGATGCCGAGTTTTTCTTCATATAGTCCAGCTTCTCGGATTATTTGTTCAGCATACGAATTGAATAAGTATGGTGAAAGGATACACTCCTGACGCACACTTTTCCTGACTTTAAAACATGCAGTATCCGTTTGTTCTGTTCTGTTTAAACAACTGTCTCTTGGTCAGCAAATGATATCCCTCATTCCATGTCCTCTTCTGAATCTGTCTTGAATTTCTGGCAGTTCCTTATTGATATAGTGCTATAATTGTTTCTGAATTATCTTCAGCAAAATTTTACTTGTGTGTGATATTACTGATATTGTTCAATAATTTCTGCATTCTGTTTGATCATCTTTCTTTGGAATGGGCAAAAATATGGATCTCTTCCAGTTGGTTGGCCAGGTAGCTGTCTTCCAAATTTCTTGGCATAGTTGAGTGAGCATGTCCAGCATTGCATCCATTTGTTGAAACAACTCAATTTAATATTTAATAGGAACTTAGTAAGTTTGGTGCAGTGGTTAATTTTTTTTTGGTGTCAGGTGGACCTGAATATGAAATCTTGTTAGATATTTATTAATTGTATGGCTTTGGATATCAAGATTTCAATTTCTTTTTCTGTAAAATGTGGTAGCAGTGCCTAAGAGTAAAACATGTGCCACAATGCCTGCCACATAGCAATCACTCAGTAATTTGTAGCATTATTATTAGACAAATTATGAATGCCTAAGTTATTATTTAACTTGACTGAGTGCATATGCCTTTGCTAAGGAACTCCACATGGAATTTCAATGCATTTTTTTTAATCCTTTGGACATAACATGCCCATATTGAACCCATATATATTAGTTCAAAATAATATATTTTAAAATACATAATAACAATAGAATATTTTCTTTCTCTTATCAGGATAAGTAACTACATAAATTGGCCATTAATCCCAGTTAAATTAATATTAAATTTATATGATTTCATTGCAGTTCAGCTGTAGATAAATGGACATATTTAACTACATGTCACCTTTAAGTCAGAGTCAGATCTTTCTCTGATATGGACAGATAGTATGATACTGCTGATTTTCAATGATAATCGGTGATGTCTAAGAGCTTTGGAATAATCTAGGTTTTTAGATTTTAGTCTTATTATATAAGCACTCTAGGTCATATCTGAAAAAATGCCACTATATAAACATGTAGAGTGATAAGAATTAAATAAGATGGTACATTATGATGGATTGAATTGTGTCCCCAAAAAATGTGTGTTGGAATTCTAACCGCTATACCTGTAATGTGATCCCATTTGGAAATAGGATTTTTTTGTGTGTGTGTTAATGAGGCTATACAGGTGTAGGGTGTGTCTTAAACCTAACCACTTTTGAGATATTAAAAACAGCCGATTAGGCACAGAGACTAGAACAAAGGAGAAAATAGATTGATGGCACCTGAAGAGCTCCAAGGACCTGAGGAAGAGAAGCTGAAAGAGACAAATATTTTCCCTCAGAGGGAACAGAGAAAGAGCCTTCCTCTAGAGCCGGTAGCTTCAATTTGGACTTCAAGCCTCCTAAATTGTGAGAAAATAAATTTTTGTTCTTTAAAGCCACGTGCTTGTTGTATTTCTGTTAATGTAGCATTAGATAACTAAGACACATACCTAAGAAATATTCCAGGGTTTTGGGTGTTTATTAATAATTCAAAAATATCAGTAGGTATAAACATAATAACAACAATTATGTTTGTAAAATTCCCCAAATGTTAAAATTATATTCAGTAAAGCAATCACTGCCCACTTGCCCATAATTTTAGAGTGTAATTTGGCTGGGTTCTACTAAGTAACTTTTTGTTAAGTAATATATCAATCACTGTCAACCCCCATTTTCTCAAAAACAATATATATTCATTTCAATAATATCGAGTTATCTTGTGTTAGTATTTTTCAATATTTTTCCGTACTACTGAGACGTGTCTTTAAAAGCTAGATTTATTTAATAAAACATTTTTACACTGATCATAAAATTACTGTTCATCGGTATGATTTAACCAGTATTGTTTGATTTAAACTGGCAAAATAGCCTCTCTGCTCAATGATACAAAGAAATTATGATCTTTTTTCTATATATTCACAAAGCTGAAAAATGGTTGATTGGTTGCCACAAAGGCATGCTAACAAAAGTAATTTCATCTAAGCCTCCCATGAGGCAGTAACTATGCTTGTTACTTTTGTGAGGTCAGTACTTGCTGCTGAACATCATTAGTATGCTCTCTTGCTAAGCACTGTATTTGAATTCATACAGTTGAGTTTGGCACTGATTGAGTCAGTCTGATGCTCTTAAATTTTTGTCCATGGTTAAGATGTCTTATATATGGTATTATATGTCTAATAGTCTGATAAACAGTCTTTAAGTAATAGTATTTAATTGACATTTCAACTTGAAAGCACGTTTACAAAGGTATACATTTCGTGTTCTACAGAAATACAATCAATAAGTCTTTGCTAAAAACCCCTTTTCTATTTGGATGAAGCCACAGTCTTATGCTTTTATACAGAAACAAACAAACTGAGAGACAGATCACTACAGAGCCGTTCAGTTAGTTACGAGATTGCAATTGGAAAGCCTGTCTCCTGACCTGTTGCCTGCAAGACTACTCTCTTTTTGTGAAATCTGTCTTCACTTCTGACTTTGATTCAAGCAATAAAAGTTCTGAATGCTTTAAACAACTGCAGGTCTCTTTGATAAAGAGATTTGACATTCTATTTTTCCACTTAATACAATGTTTTCCTGGACTGAAAGTGAATGCCAATTTATACATAATTTTAGCAAGTTGACTATAGCTGTCAGGCTGTCTTAAGTATCACAAAGATTACAGAGAACTATTCAGCAAAGCCTGATAAAGAAAAGGAAGAACTATGGGCGTTATCTAGCTCCCTCAACAGGTACTACTTAATATATTCTCTCATGTTTCAAATTATAGGTCATGATCTATTTATACTTCTGGAAAGTTCATTTTCAGCGGTCCTTGTGGAAATGAGGCTGAAACATTTTTGTCTTTTTTGTGAATGCAAGTCAGCCAACTCAAGCCTTCTGTCATCAACCTAGAAAGCTTATACTAAGTTTTCTGCTCTCCCTCATAAGGCTGAATAATTTAATGTTGCTCTCACCATATGGCCCAAATGAATCAATAACTGTGATTCACGAAGGCAGTAGCAGAATTTTAGAGAATCCTGCTTTCATTCTCTCATAGATTTGTTTTGAGGATTCAAGAACAGAGAACAGTGCCTGACAATAGCATCCAATACACATTAACTGTTATGATCCTGCCAATAATATTAATTATTGTTATTTTAATTTCTGATTATAACTGTCAGTTTATTGATAGAGAGAGCTACAATAAGAAATTCCTCCTTCTTCCTGTTGTATTCATTTAAATAATTCAATACAAATGTAATGCCTACTATTCAAAATTGCACTGACACATCTTTACCAAGCCTTTTGCCTTATATATTTTTAAAAACTTCCTAAATGTCTTTCCTTCTGAATAACACCAAACTTTAGGAGTAGAATTACTTGGGTAAAGACATTAAACTTGTCCTAAATTTACCAACCCTTTTCCTTGTTTCTCCCAAATCATCTATGTAAAAAATACTGATTCATTCTGATATGAACATTAAAAGTCTAAAGAACAGGCCCTAAGTCCAAGGAAAATACCAAACAGTATGAATATCCCATAGAGAATAAATACTCAGAAAGTTAAGAGATGAATTGCAAATATGTTTGTTAATTGCATACATGTCCTAATGATATCCAAGATGCATTAAAAAAAAAGACTTTCATAAATTATTCTCTATTTTCTATAACAGAATGACAGAAAAATATTTTGCTGTACTCTGATTTACATTAGCTTGTCCAAGGCAAACCTTGTCTTAAATATATCGTCCAATGAGCAGGTCTTATAAATGAACTACATGGACTCTTGTTGATATAATAAATATGTCTAAATATTTTATTTTGTAGTACATTCCTATGTGAATATATAGCTCATATATTTTATTTTTTTTGCTCATTACTTTATAAAAAAAAAGAAAGTTGAAGGAATGAGAAAAAAACTCATTCCTGCATGCAAAATTTTAATTATACCTCTCAGATATGTGCTTTTAATTAACTAGTGATATTTCTTTTGTTCAATTACTATAGTTCTATGCAACTGTCATAAACTTATAAATTTTAATTAAACTTGCCCCAAACTCTAGTTATATAGTGTCCACATAGGATTTTGCCAAAAGCTCAACTGTAAGTAAACCAACAATGAATAAATCCATGAATTGCCCAGTGGGATTTGTTTAACAAATTAACATTTGTGAGGAGATAATAAAGTTCAGCAGCTTACAATACCAAACTGATTTTATAAAACCACCTTTTTAAAAGTGAAAAATGCTTTCTTAATGACTTAATTGAATATCATATTATTGTTAATTATTAGATTCAATAAGACAATACATAATCATTTCTCAGGTTGAATTCATACGAGGACACATTTATATTACTAATTCAAAATATAATCTTTCCTGAACGTATTATCTATGTAAATCGAGACCTATAATTTTGATGCATAGACAAAAGTTGATATACTGTAGATTTTAAGAATGCAGCAAGCTCTGGAGAAATGATTTGAACAAAACATTAAAAGTTCTGTGGCAAGTATATACAATTTAGAATCCATTAACAGCACAGCAAATTCAATGTTTTATAATGATTTGTCTCTGTGGATCCATTGCAGGTTGAATATATAGCCATAGTTTGGAATGTCAAACTGTCTACCCAAACTAAACCCACGCCATCAAGTTGATTTTGACCAACAGCGATCCTATCGGACAGAGTAGAACTGCCCCATATGGTTTCCGAGGCTGTGAAATCTTTAAGGTAGCAGATTGCCACATCTTTCTCCTGTGGAGAGGCTGGTGGGTTAGAACCACTGACCTTTTCGTTCGCAGTCGAGTGCTTTAGCCACTGTGCCACCAGGGCTCTTTTGTCAAACTGTTTAGTCTGCTTAAATGTTTCTAAAGTTAAATAAAAGTAAATCACCTGGTTATAATCCAAGGATTTCATTATCATAATGAGAAAATTAAATAATTAGAAATTAAATAATTAAACTCTAGACAACTCATTTGGCCTAAGAAAAGTTTCTTCCATAAAAGAAAGGTTATCTGTGTTACTAAAATACAATTACAGGCCATATCCTTTTAGCACACATTCATCCGATATGAATTCTCTTTTGCATACAATTTCTCCTTTAGTAATACAATGTAACTTTAACATATTGACTAACTTTCCTGGAGCAAAATAAAAATATGTAGTAAGACTCCTAGTGCCTTTTCTACTTCAGTCAATCTTCTAAATACATTTTCAGAATATTATTAACTACTTAGAATAATTATCAATTAATCATAAGTCAAAAATATTTATAGACATCAAACTTAACAAAACAGTATGAATTTTACTGTTAGGATGCAAATCAGAAACAGTTTGATTTTTCTGAACTCCATTGAGAAAGCGTCTTCATGTGGTTTTTTTGGTTAGCATTATGCTGAATACTTCAAAGAATAGCATAAGCAATAGAAGCAGTGAGAACTCCCAGTAAGATGGAAATTAACCATATAGGGAATACAAAGAGCATATGGATTGATTTTCCATTTGACTAACTAAATTTACATTTATTGTAGTAGAATTAAATGCGCATAGATTTCACTCTGACAGTTGCATAATGTCCCTTGCACTGAATATTGGAATTTGCAAATTAGATTTTTATTATGCATTGGGATTATTTTTTTCCCATGAGAATATATTTTAACTTTAATAGAAGTCAGTAGGAAAATATATTTCAGTATTCACTTATACGCTGCGGAGAACATGTTTTGGGAACATGGCTATTGCATAAATTAATAAAAATTTCAAGTTATCCTAACATGTAGTAACCTGATATTTTTGAAGCACATTATGTATCACATTGCAATTCCAACAGAGTAGTTAAGATTTCAGACGGGAATGAGGAGCTCTCAGATATGCTAGTACAGTTATTTACATTTAAAATTAACCTAATTTTCCATAATAATTGATTTTTAGCATTAGAAAAAACTATTTGCGCAATAAAGAGCACAGAATATGGAGTCAACCATATTAGGTTTGGAAAACTAGCTCTACTTAATTATTCTGAGCCAGGGTTGGCATACCTATAAGCATTCAGCCCTGTCACACAGCTCATGCTCAATCAACACATGGTAATAATCATCACATTTGTTTAAGTTTTGGGACTTTAACTTTGATATACTGAATTTAGAACAAATTGTCATTGGTCACGTTGAATTAACTCTTAAATTTAGTTTATGTTAGCATATTCTTTATTTTCTTAAGTTATCAAGAATTATATTAGTAATATTATTTTCTTATATTTTTCACATAAAAGGAAAAATACACATGATTTGAATATACAATGACACTCAGACATTTACCCAAAGTGGATGGTATGCAAGTTCCTCCATTTTGACAGTAGTTGCTACAGTGGTTGACTTCGCATCTGTCTCCAGAGTAACTAGGCCAACAGTGACATCTCAAATCACCCTTCTCATTTAAAATGCATCTTCCTCCATTTTCACAAGTTAATTTGCATGAATCATCTAGTTATGAAAAGAAATGTACAAATTAACATGTTATTCAGTGGATGGTTGAATAAGAATAAGGCAAATAAATGAAAATATTTAAATACTAGGAACTTAGTTTTTTTTTTTTAACTCCTGAAGCACTTACTCTTAAGTATTAAATACTATCTGTAGAGAGAGAGATTCCAGTTGTTGAATGGTAAATATAAATGCTAAATTAACTTTTTCCTCTTTAGACTGAAAGCATTATCAGCCATTTCTTGTATGTGTTAAACTGCTAAATGTTAAATTTGATGAATACAATAAAACTGGCTGAAGCTTTCTAAAAATAAAATCTACGTGAACCATGAAATTTTCCTTATGATATGGGCAAACATGGCCTATTTCTAGGAACAGTTGATACCAAATAAAACTGAAATAAGTAAGATATATTTATAACATATAAGTTGTATTTATAGCAAAGAGAAATGAAAGAGATACTCTTTGATGCCAGTCCTTATTAACAACAGGTAAACCTCCCAAACTACAAGTCATTTAGACTTTGTACAAGATAGTGATGGAACAGTGTCAGAAACATTTCCATAGGTAACATTGGTTCTAAATGATTAAGCATGACCTGCCTATTTAGTGACATTTTGTCTGAGAGTAAGAAATGATGGTTACTCCTTGAGGTAGCAAAATAATTTTTAGCAATTTGATGAAACTTTTATAATAAAGACTAGTTTGGAACCAGTTTTTTCAGGTTATTTGGCTACGTGTGTTGACACGGCCTTGCTCCGTTAGAAATTCTCCTTTACTTAGAGCAGGACAAAAAAGAATATGCTTTCTGCTTAAACTGTGCCTATATTGTAGGTAAAATTAACTAGCCTATATTGCTTATTTATATACATTGGTCTATACATGGCAGAGGCTTGAATACATCATTGTAATGATCACAAGAACATCCAAATGAGACTCAGTGATGCCAAATGATGCAACGATTCATTTATTTCTATTCCTATCTGTAAACCTCCAAAAACCAAACCCACGGCTGTCAAGTCAATTCCGACTCACAGTGACCCTATACAACATAGTAGAACTGCCCCATAGGGTTTTGAAGGCTGTAAATCTTTATGGAGGTAGACTGCCCCATCTTTCTCCCGTGGAGTGGCTGGTAAGTTCAAACCTCCGACCTGTGGGTTAGCAGCTGAGTGCTTTAACCACTGTACCACCAGGGCTCCTTCTATCTGTCAGCAGTGCCATATAATTCTGAGACCTGTCTCATTGCAAAACAATATTTCCAATATTTTGCCATGTAGCTAGCCTTCAGGTTGTCAGTACTAAAATTTGCATTTGTAATATGAAGGAGTTTTTTCATGAAACAGTACATACAGTATAAAGAAAACAACAGTTGGCTTAATGACACTTGTGTGTAGGTCCTGGTTCTGTTACTCATTAGGCATACAAATTAACCTATCTGAGCCTCAGTAATCTCATCTTTAAAATGGCCTTAATGACAAATATACAACTAAACTCCTAGATTTGTTATGAATATTAATTGAAAGAAAAATGATAAAACTCTGTGTATATTAAGTAATATGCATATGCTATACACACATACACACAAATTAAGAATCTGATTTCTAGCCCATATCTGGCAATATCAGGTAACTAGTAAAAAGACGAAGAACTGAAAGCTGAGTCTTTAAGGTAATATTGTTAAATTTCAGCTGGCAATTCAGGCACTTATTTTAAGGTAAAATAACCAAGTAACATTTTTTGTTCAGAATGCACACTGATGGTACAGCTCAAGTGGATTAACGTCGGTGGATGCCATAAGGTGGGCATTAAAGAAATGCTGTGATTAAACCTGAATTAGAGAGTGTCAAGGAAGGAAATGGAGAGAGATGATTGAATGTGAAGAAATATCAGTGTCAGAGAAGATCCTTGAATTTTGTACTTTACCCTGAAAGCAATGTGGAGTCTTTGAAGAGTTCTATAAAATCTAAGGATGAATATATTGGCAGGGGATACAACGAAAGCAGAGAAACTATTAGGATTCCATTTAAATTGTCTTGGCTACAGAAGATGACAGCCTGAAATAATGTAGAATGAATAAATGTGGATGTTTTCTAAAGGTAATTGGGATGTAAAAGTCCCGTCGATGTTGTATAAAAGGGACAAAGAAAACTTAAGATCATCCTTCAGTTTCTGACAGTGACAATGAAGTAGCGGATCAAGGGTAATAGGACCTGGAGGAGTGATTTAGTTCTGAACATATTAAATTGGAGACACCTATGCAAATACAAGCGGAAATTGTCAGCAAACAGTTGAATACCGAGGTTAGATCTAGAATTGAAGTATGCTTGCATAATTTAAAATTTAACAAAACATTTCTAACTCATTCAGCATGAAATGTCCTAATAGAGGCTGTGAGTGTGAACAGAAAAAATAAGTACTTAAGGCTTTATGAACACAGTTAAGATTATGAAGGGAGGATTCATTTCAACCTGTCTATATAAATCACTAGATATTCAGAACCCCTACACATTGGGGCATGCGCATTTCTATACCGTATCTCATTAGGCATCAATAATTTAAAAGTACAACACTGACGAAATGAAACTAGAGTTACATTCTTCCAAAAACTACGGTAATTGTTCTGTAATGAAAAAGTAGGCTGCTTTTGTCAATAACTAAATCACCTCTCAGTAACCAAGCTCCAGCAATTATAATCAACTATAGACAAGAGCAGATGAACACTTACCCAAGAATGAGTAACATTTGAATTTCAAATGCCTTACATGAAGATTAAAAATATTCGGTGTGCTCATCATTTAACAATAGCAGCTAGAGAAGGGCAAGTAATTATAAAGAGCCAAAAAACTTGGCTATATTAAATGTTAATGTCAGGAAAAATTGACTTTTACCTACACCAATCAATAATTTTGAAACCCACTTATTTATGTTTCTAACTGAAGAGGTCCAAATTATCTATTACTAAGGCTCCCATGCTTAGAAGCCATTGAGAATTTTTTTTAACATTGATTAGTTAAATTTAAAGTTTTCTTTTAAATTATAAGAATGGGCTCTGAGGAAGTTTCTAGAACTGTGTCTTTCAAGTTGGGTTGAAATTGTAAAACTGAAATCTCTCAATAAAGGTCTTGAAATAAGTTTGCATTCAGATAAATCAATCTACTTCCTTTCAAGCATACAACTACACAATTTGTGAATTAATACAGAAGAAAACTTGTTTCATTTTCTTATCTACTTGGTGATGACCGTATTTTAGAGTGCTATGTATCTACATTGTGCTAGGCACTTTATGTATGTTATTTCTAATCCTACCAACGACTCTGGAAATGGGTACCATAGGTGACATGGAGACACAGAGGTGGATGTCATGGTTAAGAGTACACTCACTGTGGAGTATCACCACTTAACAAGTAACCTTAGACAACTAAGTTAGACTCTCCATGCTTCAATTTTCTTATCCATTAAAGTACGGGTGATTACAGCATAATACCATTGCTTTTCTGAAAGGATTAAGTGAGAAATATAACACATAGAATTATGATTTGCTCATAAGCCCTCAAAATATATTTTATTACTTAACACTTACCAGCATTTGAAATGGTATTTCAATTTTTTTATTGTTTGCTCCAATCCTTAGCTTCTAAAATCTAAACTCCTTGAGTGATGAGAAAGAGTGATGGAATCTTGTCAGTTTTGCTTACTGTGATACCCTCAGTTTCTAAATTAGCATTTGGTACACAGGTATGCAATATAAACTTGTTGAATGAATAACTGGATTTTTCTGTTTGATTTAAACCGATAGCAGAATGACATCCTCCAAAATATCATTGTCTTCTCTGATACAATAGTTATATTAAAATATTTTCTGGTTCTGTGCATGACATCGAAGTCCTAAATCAATTGTTAAATGTTTGCTAAGTGTTCAGTGTTGCTTTGTGAACAAGTGCAGAATGAATTAAGTCTTCAACTGCAAGAGAAGAATCATTTACACAAGCATTCAAGAGTCATTAATACCAAGACAGCTAAATTGGTGATTGTGTATATAATTTTGCTCAGTTTCAATAGTTGGGGAAATTTATCATCAGAAGTAGTTCATTGTTTCTAGAATAAAAGTATACTTACCTAACAGGTTGTCATCACTGCAGGTGCCATTGATCAAATACTTTCCTTCTGGACACACACAGGTGGCCCCCGAAGGATTCAGCAAACAGAGGAATTCACAAGCTAAATCCAGGCATGGATTGGGTACTGATTAAAACAAAACAAAGGAAAAAAAAAATGCACCCCTGTAGATACAATAGGTTTCAAAAACATAAAATTCATTGAGGTGAAATGATGAATAAACAATGTTGAAAAGAAACCATATCGAATTTCTTCTGGGAGTACCCAATTTCAATGTTACTGTTCTCATTTATGGGTGGAGGTAAATTATTCCCTAATCCTCATCACTAGTAAACTAGCCTTAATTTACACTTCCTATGACAGAAAAGAAATTGTTCAAATCTATACTTCGTCACTTTTCCCTGTGACTAAGAGCTTTTTGGCAAGAAAGCTGGTCTGAGGTTCCAAAGTGCAGCCTGGGCTATGATTAAAAGTAAAGCCAACTGAAGTCCTTTGCAATCTAACTCTCATCTTAGGTTACTCCAGGACAGTGTTCAAAGAGACAGAAACAATTTCCCTCTGGTATTTACAAAGGCTTAAAGTCCATATATATTTGACAGTTCAAAAAATAATATGACCTCTTTTCCCTGAAAATCATGTTTAACACAATTTCCTTTCTATTAGATAGGAGTTCATGTGCATGGGTAAATATGTGCCACATTTACGGTTGTCTAAATTTCTACCCAATCAGCATCCTCTGCTGTCAGCGCTGCTCATGGCTCTCCTTAAGAACATTGGGTAGAAATAGAGATTCTTTCTTTAGAATGAAACAAAAATGGCACCTAGGTAGATGCACTGGTGACTAT
Organism: Trichechus manatus latirostris; assembly: GCF_000243295.1. Classification (NCBI taxonomy): domain Eukaryota; kingdom Metazoa; phylum Chordata; class Mammalia; order Sirenia; family Trichechidae; genus Trichechus; species Trichechus manatus. The sequence goes on from NW_004443969.1 coordinate 15,231,923, forward strand.
GTAAGTGGCTTTCTTTCTGTAAGAATAACTATTCAAACACCTATTATATTCAGAGTAGGATTTTAGTTATTTTTTTAATCAAAGTGGCAATATTTGACTATGAATATTAATATGAATTAAGCAGAAGTAGAGGATGAGAGGGAGTGTCTGCATATTTCATTGTTTCTAGGTATCCTTTAGGGATAAAGAACGAAAAACTATGATTTGGGGTATTTCTGGGGAAAAAAAAAACGTACTGGATTACAAATAATTAGTTTTCTCTGGAAAATCAGGAGAATATAATAATTCATTAAAAATCCTATCACAAGATGACTTCTGTCTGATTCAAAAGTTGAAATTATTCTAACCACGATGTTGGAGAAGTGCCTTGGGGGCTTAAAGGGGTTATTTTCATTGGTATGCAAGATAGGTGGAGAGTCGGAAAGGGGATGTTCTTGAGATACATTCAATTTGATTGGTTTCATAGGTAAATGTTTTAAGTTGAGTCATTCAAACTTGATGGAAGCAAGTTGAAGTTTTCTAGGACAGAACTAGAGGAAATCCAGAAAATAAATAAGTTGAAAGTATAGTAACCTTGGAACCATTACGTCAGATAACTGGTAAAGAGTATCAAACGCTTGAACAGAATTTAGGAAAGTATTTAGGGAACATATTTTGTTTTCATCTTTTTTAAAAACTGATCTGGACAAATATCACCTCTTCTTTTTCCAGATTATTGTACCAAATGAGGCAAAATCCCTTTTTATTTACCATGAGCCAAACTCACTGCCATAGAATAGATTCCAGCATATCACAACCCTATAGGACAGAGTAGAACTGCTCTATAAAGTTTCCAAGGCTGTAAATCTTTATGGAAGCCAACTGTCACATCTTTCTTCTGCAGAGCAGCTGATGGGTTCGAATTGCTGACTTTTCAGTCAACGGTTGAGCACTTAACCACTGTACTGCCAGAGCTCCTTCTTTACTATGAGGAATGATTATAAATAAATCTTTTAAAAGTTTCTTAAAGAGTGAGCTCACACATAAAGACAGATCATTAAAATTTCAGTGATATATATTTTTTACTTTGCACATTAATGTCTTTTGATGGTAGTGTTTGAAACATATTTTTTGAGAAAATAACCTTGATTGTTTACCTGCTCCTTTCTATGAGGGCAAGTAACAATAATAAATCACTAAACAAATAGATCAGAGAAAACACAACTCAGGAAAAGCTCTCCTTGTATTCACTTAAGGATGAAACGTTAACGCTGTGACAGTTACTTGGTTATCAGTAACAAGAACAAAAATGGCTAATGATGAAGCTTGTTACTTTCTTGTTTTGACTCTAGACTCACAGGTTTTAAGCATTTTAGAAAAACAGAATGAGACTTTATATATATAGATAGATAGATAGATATAGATATATGTATATAAATCAATTCTAATTCTAAGAATACATAGCCAAATGTTAAAAAATTCCATAATGTTATGGCAGAAATGCAAACGTCTGCATTATCTTAACCTTGACTTTGATAAATTGCAAAGTTTGGTGACATCAAAATTGAAGTTTAATACACTAGGGTTAAGATGCTGAAATAGTTAAGGTATTTTAAAAATATATTCTTCTGAGAGTTATAGGGAAGAAAATGTACCTACAGATACAACTTTATAAAATATTGTACTTACAGTCAACTTGTTTATAGCGATGAGATATCAAAGCACCTTTTGTTTTATCAACATCTAAAGCTAGGTACTCTACTGAACCATGGCCAAATTTTTGTACTCGAAATACACCATTTTTAGGTCCTGCTCCATATATATAATCTTCAAAGACATCAATCCTATGTGGATGTAACAAGCCTAGAATTTTAAAAGGAGGGATTACAAAAGTTGCAATGTATATTCTTAGACTTAAGAAAATTACCTAAGTTTATCCATGATCATACAGACAACGTTGTTACTGTCCTTTTAAAAAAAATTTTTCAGAATTGGAATATTTTTTAATATTAGCTATACAGTTGTTTGAATTAATTTATTTGCAGTAGAAATATGTGGGAAACTAAACATCTCTCTAAGAACATAAAAAATATTTCCATTATCACTTTTCTCACCTTCATCAGCATAAAGCATTTCCTGGGGGCTTATTACCGCATTTTTATGCAAATAATGAGCACCTTCTATGTGTGTTATTTGCATAAAATATGGTATTGCAGAGTAATCCTCTATGCTGTACAGTTCACAAAAAAACGCCTACGGGCCAACTACATCCACAGCACAAAAACAGACAGTTCACAAATTCTCAGTGTGCGTTCTGGATCAAATTAATGATCAAACTGGATTATTTGCATGACTGATTTATCAAGCAATCATGAGGTGGTTTTAAAAAATAAATCTTAGAAAAAATTTGATATTACTATTGTCTGTTTTTGAAATGCAATAAAGAAACCAAACTGGCAAGTGGCAATCATGCATGTGAATAGTTTGACTAAAAATAATAGTGATCATAATTTTTCACATTCTATGACTATTATTTTAAGAAATTAAAAAAAGGTTAATTAACCTAACTTTTGGTACTAAAATGTATAACAAATAAAATTAAAATATGTTTAAATAATTACAAACTGCAAAACATAAAATGCGTTTTTAGTCTGTATATTTTTCATCAATGTTTCCTCAAATAGTAAAATGTACACTTAAATGGAAACTCTTCAACTTTATTGTAATCAATTACAGGACTTCGGAATTATTATCATCTAGGGTCATAGATACAAAAACACACACTTTAGGCAAAGGCACAATGAAAGCAAAATTTCATTTCTCAACTTCCCTGCTTTTGTGAAAAAACAAGAAGCAAAGTTATGTTAAATAAATAAACAGGTAAATAAAAACTTCAAGTGATAGTGTGAACAATTTGTTGTGAATAAGGAAAGGTGGAGAGAAAAAAGGAGGGAGAAATTAGATTCAGTAGAGAGAACTGAGTTGGGCAAGTAGTGTGGGAAAATAAGAGAGAGGGAAGAAAGAGGCAGACAGAGAGGTGGATCTAAAAAGGGTACAAAAAAGAACACAAGCATATTCTGAGGTTACTGGTGGTAGAGGGAAAATTGTCAATTTTACACACTGCTTTTCACATGGTGAGAGTAGCCTTATAATTATCTATAAGAATAATTGTTCCTAAGACGTTTTACTGTATACAACTAATTTCCTGCTTGCTATCACTACAACTAGAAATAAAAATTAGTTTTCACAGGTACTAATGTTGACTACTTGAAGAGGTCTGCGCTGAATGCAACAGCCACAGAAGCAACAGAATAAATTTATTTTATGAGTCTGGGCAACAATGGACCATGTTTGTCCTAGAGGCAAGAAATTCTTCTTCGCTGCTCTCTTTGTTTTTTAAGTAAGAATGAAAATTTTAACCCACAGTAAGAGCTACAAGTTGAAAGGAGAATTTTGAGAAAATCCAAAAAGCTTCTATACCTATAAAGCTTCCATACTTATATTTATATACTATCATTTAATATTCTCAATAATATTTGAAACAAAAACACTTCACAAACCTTGTTTGCTGCTGACAGAGACTACTGAATCAGAGCCATCATACAAAACACTGCCAATAACAGAGAGCTCGAAGTCAGCCCAATAGATGCGTTCACTAAAATGATCCACAGCCAGGCCTGCAAAATCAGCACACATGGACAAATAATAAAAATCAAGTTGAAATTACTATAAAATTATGTTTTTGCTTCTTAATGCATACGTACAAGAATCATAGAAATGGCTCACAGTCTGCATCTGGGAACTGTAGAAATCAGAAAACTTGAAATAACTCAATTGTTAACTCAGACACACGTGTTTAGATTACATAGATCTTATTTAAAAAGCTACAGTAAAAATCTTACTTTGCATAGAAGAAATCTTTATGAATTGCCTTTCCTTTCCAGATATCGTTGTGTTGTTAGGTGCCCCCATGTTGGTTCCAACTCACATCGACCCTATGAACAACAGAATGAAAACACTGCCCGGTCTTGTGCCATCCTGACAATCTTTGCTATGTTTGAGCCCATTGTTGCAGCCACTGTGTCAGTCCATCTTGTCTTGGGTGTTCCTCTTTTTCACTGATCTTACCAAGCATGATGTCCTTCTCCAGGGACTTGTCCCTCCTGATAACACGTCCAAAGTATATGAGATGAAGTCTTGCCATCCTCATTTCCAAGGAGCACCCTTGCTGTACTTCTTCCAAGACAGATTTGTTTGTTCTTCTGGCAGTCCATGGTATATTCCATATTCTTCACCAACACCATAATTCAAAGGTGTCAATTCTTCTTCTGTCTTCCTCATTCATTGTCCAGATTTCGCATGCATATGAGATGATTTAAAATATCCTGGCTTAGGTCAGGCACACCTTAGTCCTCAAAGTGACATCTTTGCTTTTCAATACTTTAAAGAGGTCTTTGCAGCAGATTTGCCCAATGCAATACGTCACTTGATTTCTTGACTGCTGCTTCCATGGACTTTGACTGTGGATACAAGTAAAATGAAATCTTTGACAACTTCAGTATTTTCTCTGGTTATCATGATGTTGTTTATTGGTCCAGTTGTGAGGATTTTTGTTTTCTTTATGTTGAGGTGTAATCCATACTGAAAGCTGTGGACTTTGATCTTCATCAATAAGTGCTTCAAGTCTTCTTTGCTTTCAGCAAGCAAGGTTGTGTTATCTGTATACTTTTCTATTTATGGCTATTTTTCTATCAAGGAGCCCTGGTGGCACATTGGTTAAGCGCTCAGCCGCTAACTAAAAGATTGGAGGTTTGAATTCATCAGCCGCTCCATGGGAGAAAGATGTGACAGTTTGCTTCTGTAAAGATTATAGACGTGGAAACCCTACAGGGCAGTTCTGCTCTGTCCCATAGAGTGGCTGAGTTGGAATCTGCTCCATGACAATGGCTTTTTGTGTTTTGGTTTTTTTTTTCTATTAGACTTTTCTATCATATTTCATTTTTTATCTTCTTTCTATAGTATACGCAGAATTAATTCATTAATAATATTACTTATCTTACATTATTTACAATAATTCAGTGTAAATTAGGAATATTCTTAATCCCTCCATGGAAGTGCAGTTCTTAAAATATAAAATGTTCATGGACTTAATCATAAGACATTTGCACCTATATGGGATTATCATTGTTTTTGTTGTTGTGTGCCATTGAGTTGCTGAACTTTCTTTCAGTTAACAGCCAAGTGCTTAACCACTGCACCACCAGGGCTCCTTGGGATCACGATTAGTGGGAACCAGAGTGACAACAATGAGTTTGGTCTTTTTGTTGTTGTTATTGGAGTTATCCTACAGTGTTGTAAGACACCTGTATGTGTGCTGAACTTTAACTAAAGATTGATGATTACGGTAGGGAAGAATGAATAGTAAATTACTTAATTAAGGTTCTACTGGTGGTTAAACTTCTCACTCTAATCATTAATTTGCTCTGAGACTGCTTGTCCGCATTACCATCATCGGTATCTGTCAGTGAATAACAATAAATTAAAATAATATATACAATTATCAGTAGTCTACCATTTTACCTACAAAAATTATTTTTAAAAGGTCTTTATTTATTTACTTAATGTTTTAAAATTTTAATTTAATAAATTTTATTGGTGTTCAGCCAAAATTTTCTTGCAAAAACATCTCTAAGACAAAGGGTATCTTAGGAAGTAAAGTATGTCTTCCTTCAACACAGAAATGTAAGCATATTCTATAATAAATCTTCATTGAGTAGATGTTAATTTTAGTGATTTAGCCAGCCGTTACTGTTGTTCGGTGTCGTCTGGTAGATTCTGACTCGTAGTGACCTCATGTGACAGTAGAACTGCCCCACAGAGCTTTCTTGGCTGTTGTACCTAGGGTCCCTATGAGTCAGAACCAACTCAATGGCACTTAGCAACAACGATAACAACAATCTTTACAAAAGCAGATCTCCAGGTCTTTCTCCCATGGAGCCTCTGGATGGGTTTCAACCACCAACCTTTCAGTTAGCTACAGCTGAGCACTTAACCATTTGTGCCAGCAGGGCTCACAATGCATACTTTGAATGTACAATGCAATTTAAATGCCTTTGACAGCTGAACATGAAAGAGCTCTCTCGATTAGAACCTTCAGAAAACAATGGAGATACACCTCAGTGGCAGGCCAGCTGAATGTAAGTTATTTTTGAGTATGTGCTAATTGTATTCTTGTGTGTACTGTCCAAGACTTAACAGTCAAACTAAAAAAATTGTGGTCAAAACCATAATAATCCTTCCGTTAAGTACATAGATATAGCTTAAATATAATCACGCTTAATATAAATATTGTTCTTCAGGTATAATATAAAGATATACTGCACCCAACCAGCCTCTAAGTGATGACTTAGCAATTAAAAGAACTGGCCCATGCATGTTTGACTAGTTTCTGCTCAATGATTAATTTGCTCTTTAAAGTCATCTTAGCAGTTGTGTTTTTGCTTCTTCATGTATAATTATGGACAATATAAACCATAAAATGATCCAATTTTATGCTGCTGCCATTATACATCAAAGCAGTTATCTGAGAAGGGTTGAAAACACTTTTCTTTCTCTCTTACTAGCATAATAGAATAAAGAAGTAGATACAACAAAAAGTTGTCCTCAACAAAATTGGTCTTTACATGAAAATATATGACATTTTCTAATCATAAAAAAGAAGAAAACAATGGATGTCTAAACCAAGTTAACTAACAATATTATTTCTTCAGTTTCAGCAGCAGTAGCAGTTCTTCAAAGCATTATATACTGTATCATTGGTCTAGGCTGCTCTAAGACATACCTGTCTTTATCGGCTTTGGTATACTATACTATTGAATAGAATTATATCTAGATAGAATTTATACAACAAAGCTTTTAGATAAGTGGGATTTATATTCCAAAAGATCCAAAAATCAATGACTTTGATTTTTCCTTAAGCCCTTTAATAAAAAAGGTAGTCTTTTAAATTAAAAAGTTAATAAAGGAATCAACTAACTCTTCCTGTTATAGAAGAAGTTTATATGAAGAAAAAGTTTGTTTCTATTTTTAAAATACCACGTCTCCTTTTTGTCTTTAATAAAAAAGAACCAATAATAAAATCTAAATGAAAAAAGAAAGAAAGAAAAATCAAGTCTCAAGGGACTGATTATTATCAGAACTGAGAATGATGAATATTTGGGACGAAGTCAGGAAAAGTACAGAAAAAAATAAAATGTCATACTTGTTCTAATAAAGCACAACACAATCACAATTTGGAAGACATACAAAATATAAAGACACAGGCTCACTAAGTTTTAGTGATGCATGATAATGGCACTAAGCATATATTCATTTTCTTAACATCTCTCATGATACCAAAATCACTATTACGTTTCTGTAACCTGCATCTCACTTGTTGAACTCTGAAATTTTCTACGATCTTTCCACTATTTCCTCTAGTCTCAAATGAGAAAAAGTTCTACTCCATCCTATAGGGCCGCTATGAGAAAAAGAAAATAGAGAAAGCAATATCTTTTGAGAAATGCCATAGTACCAATGTAATATTTAAGGTAGAAGATTTCAAGCTAGCGAATTAAGCTCTCTGTGTTTTCAAAAACAGAGAAAAAGATATACATTCCATGTTAAAAGAAATACAAGACTTTTAAGGTAGTAATAATCAGCAAGTGTACACTACCATATCCTTGATTTAAGACATGGTAAGAGGGTCACTGTGAGCCAGAATTGACTCAACAGCAACAGGTTTGGTTTTGAAGAAGGGCCCAAAGGAGCCCTGATGGCGCAGTGGTTAAAGCCATCGGCTGTTAACCAGAAGGCTGGCAGCTCTAACCCAACAGCCGTTCAGAGGGATAAGGATGTGGCAGTTTGCTTCTGTAAAGATTACAGCCTTGGAAACTATGGAGTAGTTCTACTCTGTCCTATAGGGTTGCTATGAGTGGGAATCAAATCAACAGTAGTGGGTTTGGGTGTTTTTGTTTGTTTGTTTTTTTAAGAGGAGCCCAAAGAAAATTTGAAGATATTTACTGCTATTTTATTTTCAACTCTCTGTGAGACATCTGCACTTGATTGGCTTAGCTTGGGTCCAGGTCTACATATGGAATATTAATCAACCTATGGTTGGGGGACAGGACCACACAATGTGCATTCAGGTGTCACCTTGTCAAAAGGCCTACTCTAAGGATGTAATGTTATACTGCAACCTGTCCCTCCTCCATTCTTCATCCTTCCTCCTGCTCTGGTTTTGCTCTTTTCTCCATAGCACTTACCACGATAACTTACTTTATAGTTTACTTTTTAAATATTATATTTGTGCATTCCCATCTCAGCCCTCTGCCCCTCACCAGAAAGTAAGCACCAGGAGGACAGGAATTTATGCTGTGTGTTCACTCTTATATTCCAAATACCTGGAATCATGCCTATTACATACTAGCCACACAGTAAATATAGGTTGAATGAGTGAATAAATGGTTCCTGAGTGTCCACACCTATAAATGTGGCAGAAGTTCTCAGAGTACAGTGGCTGGGCAGAAAACTCAGTATATGCCCACTACATGTGAGTGGGCTCAGACACTCCCATCCTTTACCATGTTTATTTGCTTGTTTTTTCCTAAATAGCGCTAATAACTATCTGACATTATACATAAGTGTATATTCTATTCTCTACAAGAAGGAAGACTTTATGAATGTTGGAACTTTCTTAACAAGGGTAGGAACTTAGTTCTTCAGCATCTGGGATAGTTTCCAGCACGTGGCAGGTATTCAATTGGTATTTTCTTAATAAATAATTGAAGGAAGACACATTCGCGGAAATGAACTAAATTCCAAAGCCTTTTACTTTTTCCATCAAGAATAAAAACAATCTAGTTGAAGAAAAGTTCATTAACATTAAAAGTTAATAAGACTGTAAGTATAAAATATAAATAAATCTTGAACTATGTAAGATACTACAAAGCATGATTGTTAAATAAAATGTGCTAAAAAGAATGTGTACTGACTTTCTCATGAGGATGTGGGGATGAAGGTGGCATGGAATCCCTGAGGCTGCTGTAGTCTGAAAATACTTTACTGAGGAAGAAATGCTAATGTTAGATCTTAAAAGCTGGGTAAGATTCAGCTAGGCAGACAAAAGTTGAAAAGCATTCTAGATGGGAGAGCTGGGAGAAGAACATGGAAGTAGAAAAAAATGGCTTGAGCTCCTGAACAGTTTGGAGAGTACAGAGTAGTAGCTTAGGTGACAAGACTGGGAGAGAGGTTGAAGTTAGATTGAAAAAAGCTGTGAATTACAAGGTACGGAATCACAAAACCTGTCTTTTTCAAAAATTATTTGTATTTTCTCACCTCTTTGTCTCATCTTCCAGGAATAATACTGTCTATTCCATCATAAACATATATTTGTAAAAATAACCTTATATACTGCTATAAACAGTCAAAATTTCAAGCATGTGAAATTCTACTAATAGCCTTATAACCTAAGCAATTTTCAAATAACATCCCCGCAATAAAACCGGCAACATGGCAAAGACCTCACTTGCAAGTTGGGAAAATATAACATGAAATATTAATGACTTATAAGTCATTACTATACATTATTTTATTGCTTGTAAACATGATTATATTGCCAAAGAAACAAGAAAACATTGTAATACTAATAATTTTATCATGCTACTCCTCATTTTAGAGTGCATCAGAAACACATCATACCTGTGGGTCTCTGTAAATTCTTTTGTACTAAAATTCTTCTCAGAGTACCATCCATGGCTGCTTCTTCTATATGGGAGTGGTCCCCAACGACTGTCCAGTACATCATCCTGAAGAGAGGAGGTCAAGAGGTTAGACTGTTGATGGTACTGTTACAATCTGATTCTTTTCCAAAAAAGCAGTGCCTCTCCACACTATGAGCATCAGAATCACACCAGGGTGCCTTAAAATGCAGATTCCTGGATGTAACTCTACACGCAAAGAATGGGAACCTTCAACAGAGGTTCCCAGGAACTGACATTTAAACAAATTCTATACTATGAACACTACATTTTGACAACTATTTCTTAATAGGAGCCCTGATGGTGCAGTGGTTAAGAGCTCGACTGCTAACCAAAAGGTTGGCAGTTTGAATCTAACAGCCACTCCTAGGAAACCCTATAGTGCAGTTCTATTCTGTCCTATAGTGTTGCTATAAGTTGGATTTGACTTGACGACAATGGGTTTCGTTTGGTTTAGTATTTCCTAATAAGATAAATAATAGCTTATTATCTGATATTCAAAGTTCAATTTATGAGGGACTTCCAGGCAACATGGTGCTATAGTCAGAAACACCACGCCGTCCCTCCGCAGCAAAGATCCGAAAAACTAAGTTAAACAGAGTCACATGTCAGTCCTGAAACCCTAAGAATCAAATGAAGAGAAAAAAAAAAGAGAAAAGCCAAGTGCTGAGTGGAATAAGAAACTGACCAAGAACAGAGAGTGAGGAGAGATACATGCAGAGGTCCCCTATCAGATACCGCAGCACAAATCTACCATCTTGGACTCCTATTGGACATCAGTGATCAGGGGGTACAAGAAAGCAGCTTCACAGACCTTCCAGCAGGAGACAGAACAACCAGTAACCAGTGATATATGCTTTCCCACCCCCACCCTTCTTCACCCCCACTCGGTCTCCTATGTCTCCTGTGGCCACAGTTTCCTGGCTGAGAAGCGCCGGCATCAACCTGGTGTCTTTTGGATTCCACATGCCCACACTGGCCGGCTCCCTGAGTGTCATTTGTTGGCTGCTGGTGTTGCTTTTTTATGCTTCTTTAGATTTCTTCCTTACCTCTCACGACCTCCCCCTCCTTTCTCTCAAATACCTGGCTCCGTGTGCCATCTTTGCTTCTTCCTGAAAGGCTGCAAAACTCTGCTCGAGGGTGAAACTGCTTTCTGCCCCGAGCCTCCACGCTGGTGGGACCCCCAGGGCTTTTGTTTGTTTGTTTGTTTGGTCTGATTTGTTCTGTTTTGATTTCTTTGTTTGTTTTCTTTTTCTTTTCTTGGCTTGGGAGCCCCTTCTAGCCAGGAAGTAATGCACTGCTTGCAAGCTACTCCTTTACTCTGTGTAGACACACAGGGACATCCCTGGGAGCATTTCTTTTTTGGGGGGTTTTTTGGTTTTTTTTGTTTTTTTGTTTCTTTGTTTTGTTTTCTTCTCTCTCCTATTTCATTTTTTGTTTTTCTTCATTTCCAGTTTCTTGATTTCTTCATTTTTTTCTTTAACCCTTTTTCTTTCTTTTCCTTGTTTTTGTTTTTCCCCATTTCTCAGTGTCTCAACTCTGCACTCCAATAGTAAGCTCCCTTACCACTCTTTTTTGCTTGTGTATATGTTTTTGGCTCCTGTTTCTCTCTCCTCTCTCTAATCTTTCCCATACACATCTTACCTCCACACATCACAATCTGCTGCCTTCTTCCTACCTACCTGCACTGTGCACTGAATATCACACTCCCAAGCAGCACAGGCACAGCCTACTGGAATCTGCCCTGCACTGATTCCCGCTCCACAATGTCAGCCCTGGTACATGCCACAAACCACTCATCCCAGCAACTCCCCTCCAGCTGGACCTACCCTGCTGTACCATACCTGAGTGACTGATGTTGTCCACTGGAGAAGGCAGTGAAAAGTATCATGCTCACAGACGAGCAAACAACAAAGAATGCACAGCCCACCTATTCAGACACAACCAAATAAAACAAAAAAGCAGGACAAAACAAACAAACCTACAATTAACAAATGAGGAAAATAACTACTGAATGCATGGAAAACAGCAGACAATATCAAAACGTATACAAAAACAGGACAGGATGGTTCTAGTAGGCATCCAAAATAAAACATCAGATGACTTTCCAGTAGAAGAAAAAGCACTAGAATTAACTGATAGGGAATTAAAATCTCTAATGTTCAGAATTATCCAAGAGTTGAAGCAAAAAGTAGATAAAAATTTGGGAAAAATAGACAAATTCATGGAAAAGGCAGACAAATTCATGGAAAATACAGACAAAAAAATGGAAGAATTCAAGAAAATAATACAGGAACAGAATGCTAAAATAAATTCACAACTAGAAATCATACAAAAACAACAATTAGAAATCAAAAAGATAAACAACAAGATTTCAGAAACGGACAGTGTCATAGAAGGGCTGAGGAGCAGATTTGAAACGATGGAAGATAAAATCAGTGAAATTGAAGACAAATACTTGGATACAACTCTGAGGAAAAATCAGGAAAAAAAATGAAGAAAAATGAAGAAACACTGAGAATTATGCGGGATACAATCAAAAGCAGAAATCTGTGAGTGATCAGATTTCCAGAACAGGGGGAGAAAACAGAAAACACAGAGAGAATCATTGAAGAATTGCTGACAAAAAACTTCCCCAATATCATGAAAGATGGAAAGCTGGCCATCCAAGAAGCTCAACGAACCCCATGTAGGATAGACCCCAAAAGAAAATCACCAAGGCATATCATAATCACACTTGCTAAAACCAAAGACAAAGAATACTGAGAGCAGCTCGAGAAAAACAAATAGTCACATACAGAGGAGAAACAATAATACTAAACTCAGATTATCTGGCAGAAACCATGCAGGCAAGAAGGCAATGGGATGACATATACAAAACCTTGAAAAAAAACATTGCCAGCCACAAATAATATATCCTGCAAAACTCTCATTCAAATATGATGGTAAAATTAGGTCATTTCCAGATAAACAGAAATTAAGGGGCTATGTAAAAACCAAACCAAACTTACAAGACTTATTAAAGAGAGCCCTCTGATCTGAGAACAAACAGCATCAGGCCACAGGCTGAATACAGGACACAGGATTGTAGTAGCCAGATACCACCCTAGCAAATGAACTCTTAAGGATTACCCAAAATGAAAAGAATTACAACAAGGAACCAGAGAGGTTAATCTGTAAATGACAACAGCATCAGAACAATAAAAAAGGGAATAAAGAGTGGAGGTATAGAACCTTCTAATGGAGAGGACGGCAAGGTGATCCTAAGTAATAATAGACTGGTTCAAACCTAGGAAAAGAAGGGTAAATTTCAAGGTAACCACAAAGAAAGTTAACAAACCTACTCATCAAGATAAAGAAGAAAAACATAAAGTCTCAGTAAAAACAAAACCTACAAAAACAAAAGAAATGAAAAAAAAAATCCACAAACAAAAGGAACTCAGCACATGAAAGTAAGAGGAACAAAGAAAACGTCATCACCACAGAAAAAAGCACTACAAAATGACAGGAATAAACTCACATCTATGCATGATTACAGTGAATACAAATGGCAGAAATGCACCCATAAAGAGATGGAGAGTGACAGAATGGATAAGAAAAAACCGGATCCATGCATATGTTGTCTACATGTGACACACCTTAGAAACAAAGGCATAAATTTATTAAAAATCAAAGGATGGAAAAAAATATATCCAGCAAACAGCTAACAAAAAGAGCAAGAGTGGCAATACTAATCTCAGATAAAATAGCCTTTAAAACAAAATCCACCATAAAAGACAAAGAAGGACACTATATAATGATTAAGGGGATGATCCATCATGAAGACATAACCGTAATAAACATCTACACACCCAATGACAAGGCCCCAAAATACATAAAACAAACTCTAACAGCTCTGAAAAGAGAAACTGACAGTTCCACAATAATAGTAGGAGACTTCAACACATCACTCTCGGTAAAGGACAAAACATCTAGAAACTCAGCAAAGATACAGAAGACCTAAAGGGCACAGTCAGCCAACTTGACCTCATAGATATATATAGAACACCCCACCTAACAGCTGCAAAGTACACATTCTTTCCAAAGCACATGGAATGTTCTCCAGAATAGACCACATCTTAGGCCACAGAGCAATCTTCAACAAGAGCCAAAACGTTGAGATAATTCAAAGTATCTTCTCTGATCACAATGCCATCAAGGTAGAAATTAACAACAAGAAGACCAAGGGAAAAAAATCAATTACTTGGAAACTGAATAACACCCTGCTTACACATCACTGGGTAACAGAAGAAATCAGAGATGGAATCAGAAAATTCCTAGAATCAAACAAGAATGAAAACATATCATACTAAAACGTTTGGGACACAGCAAAGGCAGTCTTCAGAGGACAATTTGTAGCAATAGATGCACACATCAAAAAAGAAGAAAGGGAAAAAATCAAAACATTAACTACAGAACTTGAACAAATAGAAAGAGAACAGAAAAAAGAAAAGCCCACAGCCACTAGAAAAAAGGAAATAACAAAGATCAGAGCAGAAATAAATGAAATATAGAGAATAGAAAAACAATAGAAAGAATCAACAAAACCAAAACTTGGTTCTTTGAAAGGATCAACAAAATCGACAAACCACTGGCCAGACTGACAAAAGAAAAACAAGAGAGGATGCAAATAATCCAAATAATAAATGAAATGGGGGACATTACAACAGACCCAACAAAAATAAAAACGATTATAACAGAGTATTATGAAACACTATACTCCAACAAATTTGGAAAACCTGGAGGAAATAGATGAATTTCTAGAAACACCCTACGAACCCAAACTACCACAAAGTGATGCTGAAAATCTGAACAGACCCATAACAAGATAAGAGATTGAAAAGGTAATTAAAAAACTCCCAACAAAAAAAGAGCCCTGGCCCATATGGCTTCACTGGAGAATTCTACCAAACATTCAGAGAAGAGGTTATACTAGTACCACTCAAACTATTTCAGAACATAGAAAAGGAAGAGATACTTCCGAATTCATTTTATGAAACCAGCATAACCCTGATACCAAAACTAGGCAAAGATGCCACAAAAAAAGAAAATTACAGACCAATATCTCTCATGAATATAGATGCAAATATTCTCAACAAAATTCTAGCCAATAGAATTCAGCAGCACATCAAGAAAATTATATACCATGACCAAGTGGGATTCACTTCAGGTATGCAAAGATGGTTCAACAATAGAAAATCAATCAATGTAATCCACCACATAAATAAAAGGAAAGAAAGGAATCACATGATCATCTTAATTGACGCAGAAAAGGCATTCGACAAGTCCAACACTGCTTCCTGATAAAAACTCTCAATAAAATAGGTATAAAAGGGAAATGTCTCAATATAATAAAGGGCATCTATGCAAAACAATGGCCAACATCGCTCTTAATGGAGAGAGGCTGAAAACATTTCCCTTGAGAACAGGAACAAGACAATGATGCCCTTTATCTCCACTCCTATTTAATATTCTGCTGGAAGTCCTAGCTAGAACAATAAGGCAAGAAAAAGAAATAAAAGGCATTGAAACTGGTAATGAAGAAGTTAAACTGTCCCTGTTTGCAGATGATATGATACTATACATAGAAAACCCTAAAGACTCCACGAGAAAACTACTGGAACTAACAGATTCAGCAGAGTAGCAGGGTACAAGATAAACATACAAAAATCAGTTAGATTCCTATACACCAATTAAGAGAACGATGGAAAGGAAAACAGGAAATCAATACCATTTACTATAGCTCCTAAAAAAATAAAATACTTAGGAGTAAATCTAACCAGGATGTAAAAGACCTATACAAAGAAAACTACAAAAGACTACTGCAAGAAACTCAACGGGATTTACATAAATGGAAAAATATCCCACGCTCATGGACAGGTAGAGTTAACACAGTGAAAATGACAATTCTACCCAAAGCAATTTACAAATACAACGCAATCCCGATCCAAATACCAACAGCATTCTTCAAAGAGATGGAAAAATTAACCATTAACTTTATATGGAAAGGGAAAAAGCCCCGGATAAGTAAAGCTCTATTGAAGAAGAAGAATAAAGTAGGAGGACTTTCACTACCTGACTTCAGAACCTACTATACAGCTATGGTAGTCAAAACAACCTGGTACTGGTACAACAACAGATACATTGATCAATGGAACAGAATAGAGAACTAGATGTAAATCCATCCACTTATGGTCACCTGATCTTCAACAAGGGCCCAAAGTCCCTCAAATAAGGAAAAGATAATCTTTTTAACAAATGGTGCTGGCAGAATAGGATGTCCATCTGCAAAGAAAAATGAAACAGGACCCACACCTCACATTACGCACAAAAACTAATTCAATTTGGATCAAAGACATAAATGCAAAGCCAAAAACTATAAAGTTCATTGAAGAAAAAATAGGATAAATGCTAGAGGCCCTAATATACAGCATTAACAGGATACAAATCCCAGAAAATAAGCTAGATTACTGGGATCTTCTAAAAATAAAACACTTATGCTCATCAAAAGGCTTCACCCAAGAGTAAAAAGAGAACCTACAGAGTGGGAAAAAAATTTTTGGACTTTATAAATCAGACAAATGTCTAATCTCTAACATCTATAAGAAAATCCACCACCTCTACAACAAAAAGACAAATAATCCAATTAAAAACTTAAAAACGGACAAAGGAAATGAACACTTCACCAAAGAAGACATTCAAGTGGCCAACAGACACATGAGGAAATGCTCAAGATCACTAGCCATTAGAGAAATGCAAATTAAAACCACAATGAGATGCCATCTCACCCCGGCATTACTGGCATAAATCAAAAACACCGGAAATAACAAATGTTGGAGAGGCTGCGGGGAGATTGGAACT
>NW_004443969.1:15250093-15309860 GCF_000243295.1 Trichechus manatus latirostris
TTGTTAACCAATGTCATAAAACAATATGTGTACTGAGTGTTTAATGAGAAACTATTTGTTCTGTAAACCTTCATCTAAAGTACAATAATAAAATAAAATATCATAAAAAAATGTTCAATTTTTTTGAAATTCCATTAAAATCTCAGAAGAAAAAATTTCTACCATGTGAAACTATCCTCTTATTGTGACAGAACATTCATTCTATTTTGGATATCACATCAAAATGCTGTCTTTTTCTTTTTTTTTTTGATGGAGAAGTAATTATTATAAATAGAAATCATTCTCTCATTTACAAGAGAAAACATTGCATAAATATAATAAGTAAATAATAGTTTATTTCTTTTTTTTTTTTATCTCGGGATCTAATGATCCACTTTATAACTTTATAGATGATTAGGGGGTTTTGTTTTGTTTTTAACATTTCCAAATTTCTTTTTTGACTATTGCTTATAGGTACCTCTTCAAGCAAAAGAAAGGAAGTATTTGAATTAAATTGTTTAAGTTTGTTTATATCATATTTTGCTCAAATAATGCATGCCTTCCATGTTTGTTTGCCAACCCCCACCCACAAGGTATTTTCATAAGCACCTCAATGTCAATTTTATTTTTACATGTTATTGTAAAAGAATTAGCATAGCACGCTTATGAAAATACCTCACGGGGAGAGGGAGCAGTTGGCAAACAAACATAGAAGGCATGCATATTTGGGTAAAAATATGGTACATATGCTTTTATCGTTTATTATTACAAATAACCCAAAATATCAATACTCTACTTTTAATATTTAATGTTATGTTTATTATCTTGAAAATGCACTTTTAGATTAAAAATAATGGCTCTGTTTCTATCACATCAGTTTCATTATTCTGCAATACACACCCATATGCACACACACACAGATTGCATATTGTAGCAAACTTTCTAGAAACAATAAAATTTGAGCCACCATTTCAAGTGAAAAGGACATGCTTTTATAAAGGGAAAGATACAGAGGTTTTCAGAAGTGTCACCGAACTATTATATGTTGAACACTCACTAAAGAAAAAAAGCCACAGAGCATGGGTTGATACTCATATAAAAAAATAAATATTAAGCCATTAACCTACCCTCTTTTAGGATTTACCGCAATAGCATAGGGTTCTCCAGCCATATTTGTTAAAAGTCTGGTGCAGTTGGGGCCATTCAGCTGCCCTACGTTGATAGAGTACCTCAGACTGGTCCAGTGAGTGGTGTAGTAACTGAACCAGTGCATTCTGGAATGATCAGTCCAGTAAATATTTCCAGCAACCCAGTCAACAGCAATGTCTCTGGGTCTTTTAAATTCAGGACACTAAAAGAAAACAAAATAACAAAACACAGTATTTTCAAAAGCAAATTAGTGGAGTTTTCTGTACGCATGCGTTGATGTTTGAAAGGTAAAATACTACGTGCATATGGTCAGATGTTACTTGTTACATAGACTTCCTAAGAACACATATACTTTATTTTATTCTTATTCCTTATAGATATGTAGCTGCACAAATCTTACATGTACAGCTTCTTGGAGTTTTACCTATAAATTCCCCTGTTTAACTACTACCTAGCCAGGATATTTCCAGACTGGGGTGGATTATCCAATATGCAAAGTAAGCATGGTGCTTACCTCGCTTACCAGATCATCTACAGCAAATAATTTCACATTTTTTCATCGCATCAAAGATTCGACTTCTAGGTACGGCTGTCATCTGTCTCTCTCCCAACCCGACAGCACCTTCCTACAGAATCAAAGCCTCTTTTCAAATTTACAATCCTTGACAAGGGCGGATGACCCAATAAGCAAGGTAAGCATGGGCTTACTTGTGCTACTTACTCATCTATAGTGAGCAACTTCATATGGGTTTCGCCACATCAAAGATATACCCAAGTGAAATTGTTCACTACAGATGATCTGGTAAGCAAGGTAATCACTGTGCTTACCTTGACTATTGGATAATCTGCCCATTTCCAGTACTCCAGAAAGATCTCCTGCGACCTCCCCCAATCAATATCCTCCTGAGAGTAATCATAATTATGACATCCCTAGATTAGTTTAAACAAATCCATATAAATAGGATAATAATCTTTTATGCCTGACTTTTTTCACTCAACATCATGTCTGTGAATTCCTCTATGTTGTTGTGTCTGTGATTAATATTTTTTATTGCTCTGTTCACTGTATGAATGTGCCACAACTTATTTATCATTCTAAATGTCACTTGGCTTGTTTGTAGTTTTTGTCTGTTACAACGAAAGCCATCAGTATTCTTGTACATATCTTTTTTTATAGTTGTACACACTCATTTCTATTGGGTATTTACCCGGGAAAAGGACTCCCTGAGTGGTGTGAACAGGTAACATGCTCAGCTGTTAATTGAAATGTTGGCGGTTTGAATCCACCTAGAGGTGCCTTAGAAGAAAATCCTGGTGATCTGCTTCTGAAAACTTAGCCATTGAAAACCCTACGGAGCACAGTTTTATTCTGACACAACTGGGTTCACCATGGGTTGGAACTGACTTAATGAGAACTGGTTGGGTTGGTTGGATTTAGGGTATACATGTGTTTAGCTTAGATACAGCTAGAATTTTTTTTCAGAATTTCTACCAATAAGCAATCTTTTCAGCAATGTAAGAAAGTCCAGGTTGCTCTGCATTCTCACCATACCTAATCTGATTTAAAAATTAGAAAAATATTAGTACAGATAAAGACAGAAAGATGTTGCATTTAAACATATTTTGAGAAAAGTTACAATGTTTTCCATTTATATTACACCTGAGAGCTTGGATTTTCTGCTTATTATAAAATTTTACTGAATTATTGTGAGACAAAGTTAAGAGTATTCATTGGGGATAGACAGCAAGGAAAATAATAATAACCTGATCACTTTGAGCAGAAACTAGTACAGTAATTAATTTAACATGGTCAGGTTTATTGTGCATAACCAAAAGTGAGAAGAGATTCCCAGAGGTATTATAGGAAGAATAGAAACAATTATTTGAAAGATATTACAACTAGACATGTGGTCATTATGTAAGAGCATCATTAGGACCAATCAACTAGTGGAAACATGAGTTTTTAATACACAGTAGTTTCTTGCATGGTTTAGTGGTCAACAAATTTTCTTAAGCAGGGAACTTGGATTAAAGGAGAAGACTCTGATCATTTCAAAAAGAACATGGGATGCCAAGTAACAGGAATTGTAAGTCATTGTCTGCCATGTAATTACTGAGGTCTCAAAGAAGGGAAATACAGTTTGAACTAAACACAGAACCCACAGACAATTTTAATGACCTTTATTATCAGTACTTTCACCCATTGGATTCAAAATTGAAATTATGAAATTCTACAGTACCTATTTCCTAATAGGAGCCCAGGTGGTACAGGGTTAAGAGCTTGGCTGCTAACCAAAAAGTTGGCAGTTCAAATCCACCAGATGCTCCTTGGAAACCCTATGGGGCAGTTCTACTCTATCCTATAGGGTCACTATGAGTTGAAATTGACTTGACAGCAATGGGTTTTTATTTCCTCTAAAGAGTCCTGGTGGCACAGTGGTTAAGCGCCGGCTACCAACCAAATGGTCAGTGGTTTGAACCCACCCAGTGGCTCCATGGGAGAAAGATGTGGCAGTCTGCTTCTGTAAAGAGTTACAGCCTTGGAAACTCTGTGGAGCAGTTCTACTCCCATCCTTTAGTGTCACTGTTAGTTGGAATCAACCTGATTGCAATAGGTGGGTAAGTATCCATCTATCCAACAATGCTACCCATCTATCCAGTACTATCCATCTATCCAACAATATCTCAGGATTCACTGAAGTTAAATGTAAAACACTGCAATACAGTGTGCTCTAGAAATGCTGTATAAATGATATTCATTAATGGGAAGAATATAAAGATGTAGCCAAGACACAAAATCATTTGCAAACACTCCAGTATTATTTAAGCTGACTGTGAGTCTTCCGCCCCCAATTTAGCAGCATTTATGTAACGTTTAAAAGTAAATATATCACCTAAGGGTATGTACATGCCAATGTGAGTCATAAATTTTCAAACATGAGAGATAATGGCAAAAATCACCATTATAAGCTATGTAGAAACTGTCAGAACAAATTTATCATTTTCTAACACCAGTAGAGCAAACCTTTAGCATTTAAAAAGTATGATGAAAGTCGTCTAGCATGAGCATAGAAAAATGCCTATTTCCCCTTATTAGATGTAAATACATACAAATGATTTTCTATTCTAATGATAGCCCGGCCAAAATATGACATATTTTATGCAAAGTTCCACTTTTCTTGAATTTGAGATTTTCATTTTATATAATTCAGCCTCAAAAAAAGGCTGATAGTATGTCCGTTCTATACCTCTAATCTTGGCCTACTGACAATTAAGAAGCTTAATTCCTAATCCAAATTCCTATATTCAGAAGT
Source organism: Trichechus manatus latirostris (assembly GCF_000243295.1). Classification (NCBI taxonomy): domain Eukaryota; kingdom Metazoa; phylum Chordata; class Mammalia; order Sirenia; family Trichechidae; genus Trichechus; species Trichechus manatus. The sequence continues at coordinate 15,254,536 of NW_004443969.1, forward strand.
TTGATTTAGTGATATTTCTCGAGTAAGCAGACTGGCGAAGATTCTATTAATGGTCTATTCTAGAAAGATAAATCAAACTTAAGTCACATTTGTAGGGGAAAGAATGTGGACTTGGACAGGGGAAAACCTTACACAGCATGCTATGCACAGCAGTACTGCTGAGCTATAGAGTCACTTAAATCTAGATATTTATCCTCCGGTTCCTAGATCCAGGAATTCTTAATATCATTTCAAAGTAGTTGGAATATGGAGTAAAGGATGGTCATCAGCGAATTAATTCAACCTGAATCCATGTTATCATCAGCAACAAGATGATTCTCAGAAAAAAATGGAAGCAGGGTGAAGAGGTTAGCAGGTGGTCATCCCTAATAACGCACAACCTCCTGAGTCCTCATTGATCCTCAATGTTGAATCAATCATATAAGAACAAAAGGAGGAGGAGGAGAAGAAATGAGGAGGAGGAAGAAGGAGGAGAAGAAAGAACCAACAACATGGCCCTAATCTCAAAGAACCTATGGTCAAATCAGAAAATTGACTTTAGTGGTCAGTTCCATTGTTGTTGTTGTCGCGTGCCGGCAAGTCGATTTTGACTCACAGCCATCCTATATGACAGAGTAGAACTGCCCCATAGAGTACCCAAGTCTGTAATTTTTAGGAGAGCAGATAATTCCTTTTTACAGAATGACCAGGATTGTGAATAATATAAGCCATATGAAGGGACTCTTATGTTGAAAGGATGTTGGCTGGAGAGTGAAAGGCGGAGATTCTGTTGCGTCTTGATATTATGAAGAGATGGTGTATGGGTGAGGCATCAAAATCAATCAGATAAATGTAAAAAGTGGAAAAACACAGAAAAAGAAAATAGGTTCTGGCAGTGGAAATGGATTCCGACATGAGAAAACAGAAATAAGAAAGCTAAGCCACTTTCACCAAAGAGGCTAAAAGCAAACAAAACTAACACATCAGATGGGGAAAAAAATAAGAAAATACAAAGCTTTCATTTGCCCCCGTGGCTAGCTCACTAGACAGATAGGCCAATGAACTAGAAGCACTAATGAAATGTGTCCTGTTTAAGAGACTGCAGGAGCATGTGGTTACCCTGACACCAAAACCATTGCTCATATTGTTGCACAAAGTAGAAGCCACATTTTGACTGCTTTCGCCAGCAGATGACTTCTTTCCTAAAAAGTTTTCTAAATACACAGATAAACTGCTGAGGCCTGAGGCACACTTCTTTTTAGAGATATATTAGTCAAATGAATCCCATTGCCATTGAGTCGATTTTAACACATAGGGACCTGATAGGACCAAGTAGAACTGCCCCATAGGGTTTCCAAGGCTGTAATCTTTACTGAAGCAGACTATACCACATCTTTCTCCCATGGAGCAGCGTTTGGTTAGCAGCTGAACACTTAACCAGTTTGCCACCAGGGCTCCTTGTCAAATGAATGTGACCCTTAAGTCTTTTCAGAAAAATTGACAGCTTGATTGTAACAAAATCAGAGGTTACTACTTTAAATTAATAAACCTTTACAGCTGTGGATTACAATCCTATCTGTCACAATTTCAGCTTCAGTAAACTAACTGTATAAGTCACTGGAGACATTTGTTTTAAATCAAGAAAAGAGAAAAGCTTATGAAGGGGAGTTCAAGCATTTGAGCCATAGAAATACTGTCTTCTTTTTAACAAATTTCTATTGTTGGAAATGTGAAGTCAGAATGAGAAAACACAGTTAAAAGGAGAATACCTTGAGGTAATATCACATATTTTATTTGTTTGTAATTTTTTTCATCTTTGCGTACAATCCAAGAATGAAAAAGTCCATTCATATTTATGAAAGCTAATTACCTCCTAATGCAATGTATTTAAAATAAAGATATAAACCTACTCTCAAGATTTTGTGTGTGTGTGCATACACACACAGTAAATAAAAATTTATTTATATTTTTGGTCCACAAATTATAAATCAGATTAAATTGCCATAAACCAGGAAATGGAAGTAAAATCATGACTACATAAATTTTAAATATTACTAAATTCTATTGACTCACTAATGTTATTTAAAAGATCTAGATGTTTAATATTTCAGTCAAGGGACTCATCTAGCAATGGCAAATTTTAAAAAGAAGCAAAGAAAGGTATATTTCAAGATAGAAAATGTAAAACTGCATCAGTCATGAAACCCTTGGCTTATATTTACAAATCATTATGTTATCTCACATAATTTTAAGGTTATTATGATCTACGTTAGGACAATGGCAACTTGGCACAAACTCTCTGCTAAAGGATAAACAAACCAAATAAATGTATGTAATTCTCAGACAATTTCTGAAAAAAAGCAAAATTTGTCTTTGGATTACTGATTCACTATTATATGTGATCTTGATTATCTCTTTTTGTTTTTGTTTTCTGCATGTTCAGTCTTCCTTGATACATATTTCTTCTATGTCCCGCCTCCCCCCACAAAATAAATGAAAAAATAAAAAACCTGACTCTCAAAACACTATCATATATACAAAAGAAATCATGGCAGACTAGGGAACCCATTGGAATCAGAGGAACTTTTTTAAAACTTAACCCTATTGTGTTTTCTCTCTTAATTACATGGCCTAAAATAAAGACTGTGGGTGATGGATAAGATGTCTTTAACTTCTAAACACTAAATTATGTAACAGTTTAAATATTATGCATTTCAAGTTAGCCTGCATCTGATATAGCCTTAAATATGTGAACTTGTAGGCATTAGTAGGTGAAGAATTTGTTGGAGTTTACAGAAGCAATGTTGACATCATCGCCTTACCTGAATGATCTGGAAATAAGGAAGCAAAGTACCCTCTGAGAATTACAGTTGAGCCAGCACAACCCATATTATGACAGGTATTCAGAGTTACCTAAAAGCTGAGATTACAAAATTATAGGCTGAGGGGTAAATATGTTTGACCCAATGGTTAAGCGCTCAGTTTAAGCACTCAAAAGGTCAATGGTTCAAACACACCAGCCATCCTGCAGGCAATCTGCTCCAGTAAAGATTTACAGCCTAGGAAACCCAATGGGGCAGTTCTACTCTATCCTATAGAGTCATTATGAGTGGGAATAGACTTGGCAGTACACAACAACAACACATATACTTTTAAGTAGATTCTACCTTTCAAAATTTAGAATATGTTACTTTAAAATCTAAACTTTCATTTTTTTCTTGAAAAATAAGAATGTATAAGGTAATATAGCAATATCAGGCCAACATTCCAGAATAGCAGAGTTTCTGTCCTTGATTTAATGGGACATTTGTTCTTCAGTTTAATGCTATCTTTGGGAGCTCAGTGCTTATGTCCAATGTGTGACATTCATTTATATTTCCTGCCTAGCTTCTTTATTTATTTACATTTGGTTTGCGTCCATGCCTTACAGAGACAAACAGAAGTTGACTTTAACTAATAAATCATGTGTTTGTCAGAAATGGGGCTAAGACAACGATGAATACATAGAAAAGGAAGAGTTAGAGAAGCAAACATTGATAGTGTACCTCCAGGATTGTTTGGGTAAGCAACATGTAGATGAAAAGAAATGTTCAATCTATGTGGCGGATAGATCTGCGTGTATACACAAATACACACACACACAAATTGGGCTCTTATAACTCAATGCCTCTTATCCATCAGTTCATTCAGATTGTGAATATATATATGTGTGTGTAAAATATACATGTATACGTCTATGTGTCTCTCTGTGTGTGTAAAATGCTGAGTTTTATATATTACTATCTTGCCAGAGCCATTAAAATGAGGTAGTCTCCCAATGCCTTATTACTCCTTAGAGAAACTATCAAATTTTCCATTCTAAACAGACAAATATCACATGGGTGTATCTCACAATCATTATGCTGAATTAAAGAGACCAGATAAAAGGATACTTAAAATGTGTATAAAATTCTAGAAAATGCAAAATAATTTATAATGACATAAAATAGACCAATGGTTGCCTGGGGATGGGAGGGAGATGGAGAGGGGGAAAGAAAAGTATTATCAAGGACCATCACAGGAAGCATTTTGGAGTCATGGATTTGTTAATTATCATGATTGTGGTGATCATTTTACAAGTGTATACAGATGTCAATATTTTTCAAATTGTATATCTCCTATATATGAATATGTGCAAATTATTGCTTGTAATTTATACCTCAATCAAGCTGTCAAAATGCTATAGATGTTCAAGTATGTAAATTGACAGAAAAATATATTTTGTATGGTACAGAACGTATTGATGACTTTTAAGAGAGGTGCAGGTTTTGAGTGGGCACAGTTAAAGGAAGATGTTTACTTTTTATGATGCATATGTATGTATTTTTTATACAAATTGTGTTCAAATATCAATTTTAAAATTAAAAAGACCATAATTATTAAACAGTATTGATTTTCCCTGCCATACAACAGTTAATTAATATTTTATGTTTATATACATCCCCATGTATATCAAAGATTTTCAAAGAATTCATTGCTTCAACTATTTTAATTTAACTACGTACTTACTATGTCACAGGCTCAGAGTCCCTGGGTGGCACTAATGGTTAAGCACGTACTACCAGCCAAAAGGTTGGCAGTTTGAACCCACCCACAGGTGCCTCAGAAGACAGATCTGGTGATCTGCTCCCAAAAGGTAACAGGCTTGAAAACCCTATGGAGTAGTTCTGCCCACATGGGGTCACCATGTGTTGGAATCGACTTGATGGCAACGAACAACAAAAATGTGACAATTGCTGTTTAAAATGCAGGGAATACAGCAGTGATCAAAAACAGTAAAAATACCTGCTTTCTTAGAACTTATTTACAGTAGAGGGAGACAGACAATCAATAGTAAGCATAATAAATGACTAAATTACATAACTGGTTGGTAAGTACCATGGGAAAAAAAGAGCAAGATATTGAAGATCCTAAGGCAAAAGTGGGGCTCCAGGTTGCAATTACAACTAAGTTGCTTAGAAGGTGACAAATGAGCAAAGACTTGAAGGAGTTGAGGGATTGAGCTATGTAGAATATTTGGGGAATGAACGTTACAAGCAAAGGGAACATTTCAGACAAGGCATACTTGAGTATGTACCTGATGAGTTTTAGAAACAGCACAGAGGCCATAATCCCTGGGAAAGAGTGATGGGGAAAGTAGTTGGAGATGAAGTCAGAGAACTTTCAGAAGACCATATCTTGCAAGGCCTTGTAGGACACTGTGAGGACTTTGTTTGTTGTAGTGGGGACCGGGGGATATGTTGAGTAGAGGTATGATGTAATCATATTTATGTTTAAGAAAGAGCATTCCACATGCCTTACTGAGAATAGGCTGTTGGTGGGTGAGAAAGGAAGGAAGGACACCAGTTAGGAGCCTATTGCAGTAACCCAGAAGAAAGATGATGGTGGTTCAAACCTAGGTGCTGCGAGTAGAAGTGAAGAAAAATCACTATTCTGGACATATCATGCAGGTAGATTCAACAGATTGTGTGATTTGGGGTTATGAGAGAAGTCAATGATGACTCTAAGATTTTGAGCAACTGGTAAATGGAGTTGCCATTAAAGGAGATGGATGCAGAAGACTTCAGGCAACACAAGAGAAGTTTACATTTTGGCTTGCTACCTTGGGGGTTTTTAAGACATCCTAATGGAAAAGCAAAGTGAGCAGTTGGGCAGAGGCTGATGCCAATTAGGTAATTGTTAGCATGTAGATATATATTAAATCATGAAACTATATGAAATCATCCAGGAAGTGAAGGAAGATAGAGAGGACAGAAGAGCACCAAGGTGTGAGCTCAGGAGCATCCCAATATTAAGAGTGAAGAAGAGAAGGACCTGGCACGGGAGACTGAGAAGTTCAGGAAAATCAAGAGTTTGAATCACCAATAAAATAATAACTACTAGTGATTCACCATAGAACCATTTTGTATTTTAAGGTTATTAAAACATAAAATTATGTAACATAGCAAAGGTTCTACTAAAGCTTAACTGGCTAGGCTGATACTGTTACTATTGTAGAGCAAGCCTTCACAGCCCCAGCACTATTGATATTTTGAGTGGGATAAGATTTGTTCTGGGAGGCTATCCTATGCATTGTAGACAGTTTAGTAGCATCTCTGTCCTCTACCCACTAGATGCCATTAGCACCCTTCCCACCCCTTGTAGTTGTGTCTATCAATTTTTTTCTAGCTATTGATGAATATCTGGATTTGGAGTGGCATGGTGGTGGTGGTAGTGGGGTGGTGGTGGTATTTTCTCTCTCAGTTAACAACCACTGCTGTAGAACCATTAAATGCTTCTCTTATGTACCCAAAACTTTTGTCAAGATCCTTAATAAGCCTCTGTTGCCAAATTTAATACTTGTGCTTATTTGGAGCCCTGGTGGTACAGTGGTTAAGCACCATGGCTGCTGACCAAAAGGTTGGCATTTTGAACCCACCAGTCGTTCCTTGGAAACACTATGGGGCAGTTCTACTCTGTCTTATAGGGTCGCTATGAGTCAGAATCCACTACTTGGCGACAGGTTTTGTCCTCATTTGGGAGCCCTGATGGTGCAGTGGTTAAGAGCTCAGCTGTTAACCAAAAGGTCGGCATTTCAAATCCACCAGCCACTCCTTGGAAATCCTATGAAGCAGTTCTACTCTGTCTTATAGGATCTCTATGACTTTGAATTGACTCAGCGACAATAGGTTTGGTTTGGTTTGTCCTCATTTACTTGATCTTTTAGTAGTACACTAAAAATCTCACCTTATCATCTTTCTCAAAATATTCTCTTCTCAGGTCCTGTGATTCTACATTATCTTGTTTCATCCTAATACCCTGGCTACTGCTTGGCATGTTTTTCTATGGCTTTAGAGCTTGGTCCCAGTCCTTCTTTACTTCCCTTCTACTCTCTTTTTGGTAATCAAATCTAGCCTCATATATATTTGCCTTCTATATACTACTATTGCTTAAGCTATAGGTCTACCCTTGAGATCTAAGATCTAGGCTTGAGTATACCACTGACTCCTTAACACCTATATTTGTATCTCTTACAGCCATCTCAGACTTAACATGACTAAAATTGAACCCACAATTTAACATCCTCAGTGTCTATCAAGTTGTGTAATCTAGAAATCTAGTTATCAGTTTTGAGTCCTTCCTATCTTGATTTTCCACTTTCATTTCCAAACTTTTTAGTTATAATTCTAAAATATACATTAAAGCCACTCACTACCTTTCATCTCCATTGAGACTACAATATTTTAAGCTACAATAATCTCTAACTTGAACCACCATAATACCTTTCTAAAGGGTCTCCTTTTTTCCAGGCTTTTCCCTACCAAATCCCTTCTCTACATAAAAAGCAAAATTTTTGGCTTAGATATAAATACAATAACATTTTTCCTTCTCATTCCTTAAGTCTTCACTCAAATCTCATTTGTTCAAATAGGCCTTACTGATCACGCTATCCAAAGAAGGCCTTACGGTATCTGAGTTTTCTTTCTTACTTTAGTATTAATTTCACTCATACTTACCAAAATTTAAATTTTTTGTATTTATTTATTTATGAGTTTATTTGACTTTGTTTTCCTCCCCCAGAATATAAACTCAATGAGAGAAAGGACCCTGTTTGTTATCATTATTGTATCCCCAGTACACAGCACCACACCCAACATACGGAAGGCTTTAAATAAAGCTTTCTATATGAATGCATAAACCTCTTCTGGCTCATCTTGTAATTCTATAAAGTTGGATCAATAATTTTCTAAGCACCACTAATTACAGAATCATATCTGCATTATAGTCTTATTAGATTATATTCAGTAAAATTTTGACAATTGATTACAGCTGTTACAGAACCGTTTAACTCTAATCAATATGTATTATTGAGTGCCTGTCTTATGCAATCAACAACAATCAAGGCACAAAATGGTAATAATGTAAGGATCTGATAGTTTTAGATTTATCCGATGTAATAACTAATAAATGATAGTAGTTGTTAACTGGTTTGAATGAACTCAGATGGTTTAAAAACTATTCTTGCTAAGCAAGTAAAAAGAGTTTCAATTTAGAGTTACAATAAACCAACAAAACCAAACTCGTTGCTGTCAAGTCGATTCTGACTCATAGTGACCCTACAGGACAGAGTACAAAGAAAGTAAATTTTTACCAATACATAAAAGCTCTAAAACAAAACTCATATATCTGTGTGTGATACATATAGACACACAGATTGGGGTTTGAGATTTATAGCTAGAACTGCAATTAAAAATTGGAAATTATTAAGGATAACTTAATTGGATATTTTGTTAAAAACTTTTCAGAAAAATATGTCCCAATCAAGGAAAAAGATATGATTATTGATGAATAAAATCATAAGCATGTTTATCTTAAACATTCTCTTTTTCATAATAAAGAAAATGTCAAAAATGGTATTTTATGTTCACTTCTGAAAATCAGGTTGATCAGATGAACCATTTGTTTTGCTCAGGAATATTTAGTTCTTTAATGGTAAAAATCTAAATCGGTACTTTTAAAGTCTTTTGCATTTTTCGAAACATTGACCTATTTTATAGTGTTCGTCATCATGTACTTTGCTGCACAGCATTTCATACTAGAAATGATAAATTGCCAGAAAGCATGTACAGTTGTTGCATAATGCTATCATATTCTGTTCTGACTACTAAAATTCAAATTTAGAAATCTCATTATGCTTTACATGTAGATTGAATCATGTCAGTCTTTAAAGTTTTAAATTATTTAATTTTCTTAAAGGAAAAAAAGTTCATCCACTTTGTATAGCCCAGGGGTTATAAAATCTTAAGCATTTCTAACTATAAATAACTTACTCTGCATTTTAAATTTCAATTTGCAATCATAATTAGCATTCCAACCATTTTTCACAGATTACAGAAGAGCATTCCCCTCATAACTTCCAAAAAAATATTGAAATTATCTCTCTCTGGAATAGACTTAGCTCACTGAGTAATATTTTTCTTCTGATACAACATAATTCCTGCCCTTTACAGGGATGGAAATGTTCCAATATATTCAATGTTTGTGAATCTGCTTTTCAGACATCCTGCTATTATATGGCTAACTTCTTCCACTTGGTTCATTTACATTTCATGGCTTATTTCACATGTTGTAACTAAAGTATCCATTGTTTGATTTGTATATTTTTTTCTCCTTTGCATATTGATTCAGAGACAGGAATCAATATGCCATAATCAGCCTGGGGAATTTCATTTTCCTTTTTCAAGGGGTGGGGAAGTCTCAGGTCAGTATCATTTAATTTTTGTCTCAAAAATTAGAAGATGAAATAGCATACACAGTGAACTAACGGATCACTATCTGGTGATTGTTATATTTTACACGGCAGCATACATCATAAGCACAGAGAGGCAACCCTCCAGACACAAGCTGAACTGATTGCAGATAAACAAATACAAATTGTCCAGGTAATAGCTGGATAAATATACACAATGTTTTCAGATGAGTAATCTGAGACTCAGAGAAGTGTCAAGTCTCTCAAGTTAAAGTCTAAGTTTTGCCACATTACAGCTGTATGGTCATGGATAAGTCATCTAATTGCTCTAGAACTCACATTTTTCATTAAAGTAAGGTGATAATGGATTTATTCTATCTTTATAATATTAACATGTCAGTACTTCAAAAAAATTAGGAAACAAAGTTGATAATAAAATAATTGCCTTCATCACTGTAATACTGAAGTGATTTTTATAATATATTGGCAGGAATTTATACAGAATGCTTAGTGGTTTAGAATATGATGCTAAAACATATGGCTGAGATGTTCCAAACTTATAATCATAGTTAGCTATAATGGGCTTCTTGGTAGAGAATGTACTCCTATTTTTTACCCACTTTTCTTCCTCGTGAATGATGTTAGTCATGGGTAAGGGTAAGAAGAGAGAAAAACAAAAACAAAACCAACAGAAAGTCTACAAGTCATCACTACCACTAAATGAGCAAATGAACTTTCATATCCTATTGTAAGAAGGCTAATCACTAGCTTATATATTAATTTGAAATTAAATTAGTTTATATATATGTATATGTATGTTTGATATAGTTTATATATGTATATATATAAACTAATTTAATTTTCAAATTGTCTCATGAGATAGAACTAAAAATACCCTCAACTAAAAAGATGAGTAAAATGAATACACAGAAGCTAAAAGGCTAGGAAGTGCCAGGGACAAGATTCAAATCCAAGCAATCTAACTCCAGAGTATATATTCTTTATCACTTAATTAACAACAGAAATATCACGGGGGCAATGTTTTTGCAAAGTAGACTTCTGTTTGAAAGATAAAGGAAGCTGAAGTTAACCAGGACTCTGAGTCAGCCTTTTGGTCTGATAGACAGGTGGACAATTACATGTGAGTGAAGGAGAACAGAGTGAACTGCTGATGACCTTGGCTCTGGCCTAGAACTGTTGTTGATAGAAGTAAAGCTATTATTTAACATGGCTTTGGGGGAGGAGGTGTTAATAAAACAATTCTGTTATATACGGACTTTTACTTACAGCTAATTTAATCAAAACCTGAATTTGAAACTAATATTGCTTCTTATAAGATCAGTTATTTCTAACTACTACTGATAAAATTAAAATATATTCCAAATTTTCATCAATTAGTATTCAGGGAATTAAATCTTTACAGTAATTGTCACTGCAAAAGAAGTAGTGAGGGCTTCCAGATAGGTACTGCTGATACTTTTCAAACACAAAATTTGAATAGCATCCTGCTGTGTTAGCACTTGACTTTTTGGCTGTAGGGAATGGGACAGACACCATAAAAATAAGTATTTATCCATCATTTTTCTCCCAGGTTACTTCAAAATGTACAATACAGAATAACTTGACATGCTCTAAAACAAAAAGGGATATTCTACAACAAAAAAAATCTAAACAAATGTTCTAGTTTATTTTTCTCAAAAGGAATAACCATGATAATCAACATGTCCTTCATATGCCAGCAAACAATATTGCTCTGTTGCAGATGTTCCCTGTGATATAGTTATCAGCAGTCAAAAGAAACGGTTACACTATTGAGTTGATCTCTTGCTCTAGGAGAGAAGTACATTTCTGATACTGTTAAAAATGGAGCGATTTCCTGTGCATATTTTTGACAGTTTACATTCTAATCTAAAAATATGAGTGATGGTTCTCAATTCCACCTCATGATGAAAAAGGCTCATGTTCATAATATATTTAAAAGCACTATAAAATATGAAATGTTTTAGAAATTTTCGCTATTATTCATTACCATTCTTATACAACTAAGGCAATTGCATTAAAGGAAAAATAACATCATGCAATTAAAGTAAATTATGTGCAGTTATAGAGAATAAGTAAGTAGGAAAAAGTTTCATTTGTATATGAGAAGAAGATCTGGAGGAATGATTGGCTATGATAATTCTTTCCAACGGTCAGATATTATGGTAGATAGATAGGAAAAAAAAAATAAAGAAAGTGGGCGGTAGGAACTTTCAATATTATTTACTTACAATCAAGCCACTGTTCGCATGCCTTTTTTCTCTGCCACGGATTCTTTTGTAGAAAATTCCGCCTGGATTAAACTGAGTACTCCAGATAATCATATCTCTTTGATAATATACATCCATCCCTGTTATCCTTGAATTATGTTCAATATGAGAAATTTGTTGATGATCGCCACTGTAGTTGAATGGATATATAAAACCCAGGATATCAGTGTCATTAGCAATGTAGAGAACTTGATCTTCAGAGCCTGGAGATTATTATAATGAAATACAAAAATAAAGTAAATTTCAACTAACGTAAAGGCAATCAAAATACTTTCAAATTATTTTGAGTTTCTATTCTTACACATTTTCTTGCTCAATAAAAATCAACCAACTTGATTATTGTCTTTTATTATTCATGACTTATGATTTCTAATACCCATTTACCTACCTAAACATTGCTAGTTATTGTAGATTTTTCTAGTGCAAAGTTTATGTTACGGCTAGAAATTAAGTATTTGTAGAAGGCACCCTTTTTATCGAGAGGGCTTACTATATGGTAAGTGGCAGTTAACTACATTCTAATACTTTCATTCTCAATATCTAGATACTATACTGTGTACGCATTAAGCTTCAAATGTTTCTGAGCATTTAGTTTATGTTCATGAGTGGCCATTACAATAGGCTAAGAAATGAAAATTAACATAGGCTGAGTCTACTTTTTCCAGTAATCATATATCTTAAATGCTATTTTATCTGTATTACACAAGGATATCAGAATGTATCACATTAAAATGCTATAATATCATTATCAAAAATCCTGTTAAGTGGAACTTTCTATCCGGAAGAGTGGATGCCTTAATACAATATTGATGTTATTTCTATATTGAAAAAAGTAATATTCTGAAATGAATCCTGAAAATATTAATGAAACCTGAAGTTCTTAAATAGAGATTATAGTGTGTACATAGTATCTGCAAATTAAAAAAAAGAGGTATATTTCAATTCTATAGTCTTAATCGTTATCACTTAGAGACCATCTACAGTGACAGACACTGCTCTAAGCCTTTCAGAGCTTATCTCCGCTTTTTATAACAACCATGGATAGTAGGCATTAGTATCCCTATTTTACAGATGAGAAGCTGAGGCTCGGAGAGTTTAAAAAGTTCCCCAAAACCATATAGCTAGAGAATTGTAATGCTGAGATTCAAATACAAGTGCATCTGACTCCACAGCCCACATCAAATCCACTACACCATGATGTTTCTTTCTTGTAATAACACCATCTGATTAGTAAGGTCCAACCATACCCTGCAGCTAGCAAAAAATTACAATATTGTTCTGGTAAGAATATATGAACATTTTATCTATACCTAAAAAAGTGCACCTACCATATATGTGATTTAATTATATACATATATATTTGTCATGAAGGAGGTCTGAATTTGAAAGCATGATTTTGTTTTAAAACTATTAAAGCCATAACTCAACATTGCATTCTCATTATAACATTAACCTTCAACCTTTTATTTTTATCTCAGTGGCTTAATAATTTTTCACATACACTAGAACCAAAAAACCAAAACCCATTGCCGCTGAATCGATTCAGACTCATAATGACCTGATAGGACAGAGTAAAACTGCCCCATAGGGTTTCCAAGGAGCAGCTGGTGTATTCGAACTACCGACCTTTTGGTTAGCAGCCGAATACTTATAACCACTGCGCCAGGAGGGCTCCATGTGCACTAGAGCAGACCCTAAAAAAAATACTTTATATTTTATCACACAGACTTAAACTTTTACCCCTCTGGCAAATTGTTTCAAACACAAAGTGATTTTAACAGTAACCATGCATTTGAGAGTCACCTCTAGAAACCATCCCAGGTTAGATTAATTAACAATGAGAGCAACCCAGCTAGCCAAATTAATCAATATTACAAAAGAGAGTTATAAGAATAGGAATGAAGCTATTGCTAAAATGCAATACACAACTTTGTTTTTCCATAAGAATTTTAAAGAAAAATTATAGTAGTGTTTATCCCAATGATGGCCATAACCTTACCTTTTGCTATGCAGGTGTTATTTCTTTCTTCAAAATTCTGGTCACACACACATTTATATGATCCTTCCATATTAACACATTGGTGGGAACACGTGCCAAACACCAAACATTCATTAAGGTCTAGAACAGAAAGAACTGAAAATAGTATTATCATACCCCAATTAACACTTTCATTCCTTTCACATTTCTAAATAGCCAATTTTTTTTAATTCCTTGAACTTATTATTACTATTTCTTTCATTGTCCTTTCAAACTTTTAAGTCCCTGACTTGCTGTACAGTATGTTTATACAAAAAACCAAATCAAGCCCATTGCTGTCAAGTCGATTCCAACTCACAGCGACCCTGTAGGACAGAGTAGAACTTCCCCTTAAGGTTTCCAAGGAGCAGCTGGTGGATTCAAACTGCTGACCTTTTGGTTAGCAGCTGAGCTCTTAACCACTAAGTCACCAGGGCTTCGTACAATATGTTTAGGCCATAATAATTTTTTAAAATAGTTTCACTATAATAATTCATCAATTGATTATACATTGCTTGTTAATACACTTAAAACCTTAAAATATCCCTTTCAAATTTTCTAGTATTTTCATTCACTCCAATAAACCCTTCCTGAAGTTTTCTTTTAAGCCTCCAATTATCTACCTCTACACCTTTGCACTTGTCATAGGTTATTCCTTTGTCCTCTAACGTCCTTGCCCTCCTTTCCATAGAGAATTTCTTTTCATCTTTGAATGCGTACCCGAAGTGAATCCTTTCTTTCCTTCTTGGACTAGTATACAGTCGTGACTATCTCCTTAGTTTCTCCATTTTTTACTTTCTTAGTGTTTTCGTCTTATAGAATTTCTTATGCAATATTACAGATATGTGGTCATACATTCATCTCCCCTCCATGATTGTCAGTCATTGAAGACAGAAATTCTGATTTATTTATTATTTATTTCCAGCAGTTTTACAATGCCTGGCAGATAATGAAGACATGAATGCACCTCTAACACACATCTGGCTTCATATACATGAAGTGACTAAGTAACAAAAAGGGCTGCACTGAAGCTATATGAATAACTTTTATTCATGTATAAATAAATATATATATATATAAATATATATAAATCACAAGCAATAGGCAATATTCTGTGTATTGGCAAATGTCTCTGACTTCAGTGGCTTCTGTAGGATCAGGATTGAGGTCAGGTGATTCTGATGAATTATCTCCTCTCTTCGTTGCTTCTTTACTTTTTCTTTCGACTAGTATTTGTACTATGTCCCCCTTATCACCCATGTTGTTGTTAGATGCCGCTGCAGCGATGTTTGACTCATACTGACCCCTTGTGACAGACAAGAACTGCCTCATAGGTTTGTCTAGGCTGTAATTTTTATGGGAGCAAATCACCAGGTCTTTCTCGCATGGAGCTGCTGGGTACGTTTGAACTGCCAGCCTTTCGGTTAGCAGCCCAGCGATTAACCATTACACCATCGGGGCTCATTTTATCACCCATAGTTGCACTAATTGTGTAATAAAGTTGTGAGATAAATCCATCACTCCTTGGATTAGAGAATTTAAGAATAAGGACGGTGATAATAATTATCTTTTGTTTCACACCCAACAATCTTCCAAGAGCTCAATGGTGATGATAAGGACTTCCCAGTGACAACTGTAAATAGCAATGCCAAGGCTTAAAAAGCCTTTGTGATTCTGTTGTTTTTAATGTGATATCTCGCCCAAGGAGAACTTAAGCATTCTCATAACAACTCATTTCTGTGTCTGATTGAAAAGTAGGGGAAAGGTATAAAGAAAATTTGTTTTTAACTAATATTGTTTTTAATTAACATTATATAGAGATGAAGTGAAATATGTGTTAGTAGCACTTGGCCATCAGAGTATTATAACAAACATTTCTGATTTATTAGACACCTGTAACTCTAAATAGAGCCCTGGTGGAGCAGTGGTTAAGAGTTTGGCTGCTAACCAAAAGATCAGCAGTTCAAATCCATAAGCCACTCCTTGGAAACCCTATGGGGTAGTTCTACTCTGTCCTATGGGGTCGCTATGAGTCGGAATTGACTCCTTTGCAATGGGCAATGAGTATTAACTCTGAACAGGTAGTTATTTGTTACCATGGTTTCCTTTATGTATGTAATCAAAATAAGCAAAAATCTGCATGATTTGACACAATCTCAGTTCCTTCAAATGCTTCCTTAACGGCTGGAATCACCATTTTTCTCCTCAACTTTACAATAATACCTGCATCATGAGCTTTTGAAGAGAATGGAGCAATTTCACTCATGCCCAGGGCCTAGAACAGTGCCTGGTACTCAGCAACTCTCAATCCCTTTCTACTTCTCTTCTGCTATTCCCTTTGATTTTTCTTCCCTTTATGTATTCCAACTGAAGTGTTTGGACTTCAGTATCAAATTTCAATTTCTTATACTTCTTTTGAAGTACATTAATGAAGGGCACAACCAAATTCAGATTATTTGGACTACAAGATCCAGATAATATTTTTCCCCTCCTTCACACTAAGTCAAAACTGTTTTCTTTATTATGAAAACTTCATTTATTAAGTAAAGATGTAGCTTTTTCTTGAGTTCAGAAGTTACGCATTTGCCCAATAAAGTATATAAAAATAGTGCATTCATGGCAATTTAAAATAAAATGTAGCTTGTAGATTGTATTTGCCATGGAATAAAGTTTAAAATATCAAAATTCTTGATAATAATATGTCTAACTTTAGTAAATATAGAAAGGAAACAGAGACCACTATTCATCAATAAATATTAGAATATCGATATTGGAGTTAAAATCTTCAACAGATGTGTGTGTGTATGTTAGGCTATATACAAGTGATGAAAATTGCCTGAGAAAGAAGAAATACTGTAGTCTTGATAAATAATTTGGTTTTGTTTATTATTAAAATAGAGAAGGTTCAGGTTATCAGCTTTCATTGTTCATGTTAATGGGGAAATAAAATGTCAAGAATAATCCAAACAAGCACATGTACTTAAATGTGATATGGCTACAAGTTTCTTCCCCTTTTAGGTGAGTATAATTACTTTATTGTAATAATTCCATTTTGATTGACAATGCAAAATCATTTTTCTTTACCCAAGAATATCATAAAGAGACAATGTAGAAAGAAGTTGACAGGTGAAACATTCTAGGGCTTCTATTCACCCTAGGTAAGCCAGACATAGACAGTATAGGTTTGACTGTAATCACAATAAATAAAATCAAACCAGTTGCTATTGAGTTGATTCCAACTCTTGGAGACCTCATGTGTGAGGTAGAACTGTGCTCTGTAAGGTTTTCAATGGCAAATTTTTCAGAAGTAGATCACCAAGTCTTTTTTTCTGAGGCACCTCTGGGCAGACTTGGACCATCAACCTTTCAGATAGCATCTGAGGGCATTAACCATTGGTACCACCCAGGGGCTTCAATCAGAAAAATAGATGATCGTAAATATTAGTTTCAGTGGAGACATGTGCAGAAAGTGTACGTGGATCTATATTTCAGGGTCTATACTTAAAGCCCTGATTTAAATTATATTCACATATAACTTACTATGAGATTCTGGCTGTCCTACATACTCATTCTTTGAATGATCTCAAGTAAGTTTACAGAGATTTTTTTTCAGATATTGTCTTTGAATTTAAAAGGCATATCTTGATA
This sequence comes from Trichechus manatus latirostris, assembly GCF_000243295.1. Classification (NCBI taxonomy): domain Eukaryota; kingdom Metazoa; phylum Chordata; class Mammalia; order Sirenia; family Trichechidae; genus Trichechus; species Trichechus manatus. The sequence goes on from NW_004443969.1 coordinate 15,271,757, forward strand.
ATTTCAAACACTGTTTAAGACACAGCCTCAGGACAAAAGCCCACAATTCTCTAAATGTGAATTTCTTATTGCAATACAGCAAAATGCCACAACTTAGGAGAAATGGATCCTCACAAACACATTTTTTCATGAAGCGAGTCTAATTCTCCAATAGTTCCTGAACCAGCAATTTCTTTATTTGCATTTCAAAAGAGAATTGTTACAATACTGAAATTCCTGCAGGTCTGAATTCGCTGTAGAAAAGGCTTTGTAGCCTCAGTGATGGTTAGCATAGCAGTGCAAACAAACAGACTCTTGACCCCAGAGACTTTCACTCTCCTAAGTAAAATGGTATCCCGTAGATACACACCGTTTTGATGAAAATCAATCCCCTGTCATCTAGCAATTTAGCAGCCTTGGGAGTCTTTTTATAACCCAAAGATTTAAGAGCAAGCTGTTGAGGAAATATACTATACCTTCGCACTGTCTGTTTATCAAGTTTCTCTGAAATCCAGGCTTACAGCGACAGAAAACAGATGTTTTTATTTGATTACAATATGCATCATCTCCACATGGATTCACATTATCTTCACAGGTATATTCAGTTGGAGCTAGGATTTAAAAATATGATGAAAAGTAATATAATTCTAATTCCTGAAGTGGGAGTTCATATTTTTTTAATTTGAAAATGGTATTTATTATTCCTTAGATTACTCTTTCTGAATGTATAAGATTATGTCTTTCTCTCCATATAAGACTTCATTTCTTATAAAGATACAGAACCAGATAAACTGAACTTATTTACGTTTAATATCATTTAGACCAAGCTGCCAACAGCCGACACTTAATAACTGTCATCGAGCTACACTAATTTCTAACAGGAAGCCAAGAGTCAATACTTCTACTGACAGGCTATTTTTTTTTTAATGGTACTATGTATGATTACTACATCCTTCTTCAAGAATAGAATATATTCTAGAAGCTACTTAGAGATGTATTTATTTCTAACCTAAACTATACTGTCCATGGATTTAATCAAGGGCAGTACCACATTACTCAAGCTGGTAAACTAAACCAGCAGTTCTTAAACTATTTTAGCCTGGACACACATGTGAGGGACAACATTTGAGTGTTTAATGTGTTCCAAAGGTCATGGGCTGCAACACCGTTGGGATGGGCTATGGGTTATGTGTAATTTCCTGCATAATAGTGACAATTTCATTCTTGTCTATTCCATTTGGAAAAATATTTTGGAGTGCAAATAAATGAGAGGGGCATAGCATTGAATTTGCTCTAATTTACTTAAACAAATCAAATTATTGAGAAACATGAGAACTTTAAATTACTAGAGTTTTAACCATTACTAATCCCAAATGACTTTCAATATTTTACCATTAATTAAAATACACCAGTAGAATGATATCATGATTGAGACATATGTGGTCATATCCTGGTGGGAACTGTTTCACCACCCAGCGAGGGACAACTTAGATGTATACATGAGAAAAAATAAAATCCCTAAAGTAGGAAGTAGTTTGTGATTTTTATAAGCAATCTGAATTTAAGGTCATAAATTCAATTATTTTTATTTAATATGGAAAATCGAATATCAAGCATTAGCTAAACACAAAATTCTTAACAACCAGAATCTCACAATTCATAAAGAATCATAGCACTCTAACTGAACAAAATAATGACGTCTTCTTTAAGAATAATTCAAAAATGAATTAAATTTAAAACATTGCATAAATTATTAAGACCTTCACCATCATTCAACCAAATATATAATTCAAAGGGGCCCTGGTGGTGCAGTGGTTAAGGGCTCGACTGCTAACTTAAAGGTCGATTCGAGCCCACCAGCCACTCTGCAGGAGAAAGATGTGGCAATCTGCTTCCGTAAAGATTTATAACCTTGGAAACCCTGTGGGGCAGTTCTACTCTGTCCTATAGGGTCGCTATGAGTCAGAATTGACTTGACGGCAATGGGTTTAGTTATAATTCAAAACCACTAAATTTATATTTTATAAAATAAAATATTTAGAGATATAGTTTTGTTTTGTTTTTTTTTTTCTGATACCAAAGTCTGTATTTGAATACTGAGTTCTTAGCTTTAGTCCTAACAGGGTTAAAAAAAATAAAATCTGTTGCTATTGAGTCAATTCTGACTCATATTGACCCTATAGGACTGAGTAGGATTTCAAGGTAATAAACCTTTGCGGAAGCAGACTGTCACATCTTTCTCCCATAAAGCAGCTGGTGGGTTTGGACCTTTCTGTTAGCAGCCTAGTACTTAACCTTTACGCCACCAGGGCTCCTTCTAACAAGGGTACTCATTGGAAAATCAATCTTGTCCCTTCTGAAATTAAGTGATGTTCTAAGATTGTTTTCTCAAAGGCTTAAAAAACCGGAAGGATACAACTTAAGCAAGTTTTGAAGAGCAATCTTTCCACACAGTAGTCATGAAAAGTGTAGTCATGTTTAAGCAGAAATTGGACTTGTGTGTCACTGTACTTTGTTTAACAACAACAACAAACTCACTCATTCTGCAGCCTTGCTCATCTGAACCGTCTCCACAGTCATCAAGGCGATCACACTGGAGGTCCATGGGGATACATTTTTTATTACCGCAGGCAAACTCATCCTTTTTACAAGGTCTTGCTTTATATGTAAGCTTATCTAAAGAGTCAGTAGGAAAAATGATTAGTCCTTCAAAGAATCCAAACAAACTTACTGATCACTTAAAATGTTCAATATTTCCAAGATATGTTACTGAATGCTGTGGATAGCATGGGTCTATAACCCTTTATTTGAAGTGCTTGGAGCCAAATATATATTGGATTCAGGTTTTTTTTTGTTTTTTGTTTTTTAATTTTAGAAATGCAACCATGTATATACCCTGTAAAAAAAATACCCTATTTTAACAGGAAAATATTTGAATATTCACCCTATATTAGATTTTTAAAAAGTTATATAAATCACCTCAGATCAGTTTAGGTCAGGTTTTGTCATCAAATCAGTTTGCCACATACTTAAGCCTTTTGTTTCAAGAACTTCTTGAATTTCAGAATTGTACAAAAGATACTGTGACTGTATATAAATAACCTATATAATCTCCTTTTCCTCAAAGAGCTATGAGTTTGAGGGAACATTGTTAAACCACTATGTTGTTTCTCTCATCTATATACTATTTCCTCAAATAAAATACTTACCATCAACTGAGATTTACAGGTTAGCAGGGGTCTGGGGAGCCCTGGTGGTGCAGTGGTTAAGAGTTGGCCGCTAACCAAAAGGTTGGCAATTTGAATCTACCAGCCGCTCCTGGGATACACTATGGTGCAGTTCTACTCTGTCCTATAGGGTCACTAAGAGTCGGAATCAACTCAGTGGCAACGGGTTTGGTTAGGGACTCTGGACAGAGCTATACATCTTCACTACACAAATGATAAGTTAGCTGATTATCTGTCAGAAGATTGAGAGTCTGAGAGAAATATTCTCGAATATACCACCTGGAATATATTTTTATAACCTAAAATCATTACTTTATCTTACTGCATCACTGAATCAATTATTATAAATTAATTAGATTTACCACCACAGTGATTCTCATCTGAGTTGTCCCCGCAGTCATCAATCCCATTGCACATTTGCTCAAGCTGCAGGCATACTCTGTTATTTCTGCATCGGTAAGGTCTAGCGGGTGGGCAGAGAAATTTGACTGAAAAAAGAAAAACCAAAGCAGTTCCTTTGGATGCACTGACTTATGAAGAACTATACTTCTTTTGTCCTCCTTTCTTTTCCCCTTCCTTTTCAAATTTATAAGCTAGCTTTAAAAAATAGCATTTGTTGTGAACTTTAACTACTCATGGATGCCGGAAAAAAGTGTGATAATAGAAGCCTAAGATCATAGCTGTTTATATTAACTACAGAAAATAGTGCACAGCTGAGAATCTTGAATTAAATAACAAAAAGTCAAACTTCATGGTCTCATTTTCAAATGCCTTATCTTAGCGGACTTCACTTGGTGTACCAAGTTAATTTATGCCTACAATTTATACAACGTAGCAAGGCACTTAGCTATCTCAAAGAGCAATTTCATACAGCATAGATCTTGAGCAAGCATATGTTACAGGCCCAAAATTAAAAAGAGGCCATCTAGTGAAAAAATAACTACTTGTGGATACTGGAAAAATGTGTGATAATAGAAGCCTAAGATCATAGTTGTTTATATTAACTACAGAAAATAGTGCACAGCTGAGAATCTTGAATTAAGTAACAAAAAGTCAAACTTCATGGTCTCATTTTCAAATGCCTTATCTTAGCGAACTTCGCTTGGTGTACCAAATGAATTTATGCCTACGACTTATCCAATGTAGCAAGGCACTTAGCTATCTGAAAGACCAACTTCATACAGCATAGATCTTGAGCAAGCATGTTACAGGCCCAAAATTAAAAAGAGGCCATCTAGTGAAAAAATACTCCAACAATACCATAGTTATGTTTCTTCCTCTCTGTCTCTCTAAACAAATGTGCAGATGAGGGCATGTAAGATGATCTTTGTTATTCACTGTTTATGTGTATATAAATGTGTGTGTGTGTCTGTGTGTATGAAACTTAAAGAGACAACAATAAATGCCACGGTATTTTATACCTGTTACTTCCATCACTATCCAATCTGAAGACTTCCACCCCTAAAGTAGAAAACATCTCTAATTAATCTTCATTCTTACATGTGAAATTCCCCAGAGCTCTGTCCTTGGTCACTTTATGTTCTTCATCTTGAAATCCCTGCTTAGATAGTCTCATTTACCCTGAAGACTTTCAATTTTCTATCTAGTTTTAGCATCTCCCAATTGACTTAAGATCATCCCCTCGAGCATTTCAAATTCATGAAGTTCAAAGTTCAATTCTTATTATCCTTCCTTGGCCCCTCTCCTCTCTAATCATGACTTTCTTTTTTATTGTCCATAATTCAGTTAGTGACACATCACAGCCAGAAATATGGGCATTATTCTAACTTCCTTCTGCTCATTTACCTTCAACATTAGTCACTAAGTTCTGTTGATGTTGTCCCCAAACTTGCCCCATTCTCTCCACCTCTGCAAGATACAATCACAATAGCTCAACTCTCCATTATATCTCTGAGAAATGGCTGCAGTAGACTCTCAAATGTCTCCAGTGAGACTTCCACCCTCATAAAGAGCTTCTACAATGCCAGCAGAACAATTGATCTAACACATTAATCTGATCATCACTTCTATAGCTGTCCATCAGCTTCAGAAGACAATTTAAGTTTCTATGTATGGTACGGGGTATTGGTGGCACAGTGGTTAAGCATTTGGCTGCTAACCAAAAGATGAGCTGTTCAAATCCTACAGCTGCCCCTTGGAAACCCTATGGAGCAGTTCTGCTTTGTCCTATAGAGTTGCTATGAGTTGGAACTGACTCGACTGCAACAGGTATGGTATGGTATGAATGGTATAATAGACTAATCATTATCTGGTCCATGCTACTACTACAGATTCATCCATTCTTTATCATGATATTCTAGAAATACTACTTTCTTACATCTCATTCAAAAAAAAAAAAAAAACCCAAATCCATTGCAGTCAAGTTGATTCCAACTCATGGTGACCCTACAGGACAGAGTAGAACTGCCCCATAGAGTTTCCAAGGAATGCCTGGTGGATTCAGACTGCTGACCTTATTGTTAGCAGCTGTAGCACTTATCCACTATGCTACCAGGGTTTCCTACAGCTCCTTAAATATGCCATATTCCTCTTGCCTCCACCTTCTTGCTTTACTTGAAATCTGGTTCTTTCTTCAAGTATACTCCCTCCTCTTTAGGTTTTTCAGTAATATCTCTTAATTTGCTCAAATCTCATGTTTGAAGACATGCTAATTTCCTACTACAGTTTTAAAACTTTTATTAATTCTCATATTCTATTTTTAAAACAAAGAAACTAAAACCAAAAACTTCTCTTTTTAGAGCCGTGTGATTATGCCCCTTTCTCATTACTATTATCTTCTCAACCGTGTAAATAATACCCCTACCCCAACCCACTGAGGACTGTGGCACTTCCCCTTATAATATTTTCTCTTCATCACAATTCATTCCAGCATCCTAAAAAATGGCCAACCAATTATTTGTCCTCTTTGCTCTGTGCATTTTTCATATCCAGTGTCCTTTTCTTCTAGTCCACCTAGGCCACCCAGTCTCTTACAAGGTTGTGGGCATTGGCTGATTTCAATAAATTTCCTTTTTTAATTCAGCCACTGTAAGTCCCTGATGCTTGCAGCTAAGGGCACTAACATGGTTGCATCCTGAATTTATTATTTTCTAAAATTGATCAATTTTAAAAACCACTAATTTAAATACCCCCAATAATGGCCACAATCTCCAGTCTTGGAAATTTTTAATTCCACAAGTCTTATTATGACCCTTCTTCAGCCTTAGCTGAAACTGTAGCAGGTTGATATATATATATACCTTCTCCCTATTCACCAATGCCTTTTATTCTTTACTTCTCTCCCTATTGATATTAGATTCCATGTTCCATATTTTCTTTTTTTTGATTTTTTTTATTGTACTTCAGGTGAATGTTTACAGAACAAATAGTTTCTCATTAAACAGTCAATACACATACTGTTTTATGATATTGGTTAACAACTCCACAACATGTCAACACTCTCCCTTCACGACCTTGGAGGATCTTTTTTTTTTGGTGAAAATAGACATAGCCAAAGATACACCATTTCAAAAATTTCTACATGTACAATTCAGTGACATCAATTACATTCTTCCAGTTGTGCTGCTATTCTCACTATCCTTTTCCAAATTATTCCATCATCATCTTCAACTCACTGTCCCCAGGTCCATATTTTCATTTATGTATTGAATATATATTTATTGGGAACCTATTACATGTTGGACACTGTTCTAAACACTCTTCTGGAAACTCATTCTATTCCCAAAACCAGAATTCTCTGGTCCTTTTCTCTTTTTCATCATAGTCATCTAACAAAACCCCAAACTTAGATAAATTGAATGAGCTACTATCTCAATGTCTGCATCTAAGAAACCAGGAATATTGCAGCTGATCACACTGCAAGGGCAACTGGTACCACAAAATGTGAATATTTAGTAATGCCAGATGGCAGATGGGCCTTCAACACTACTTCAAAATCCTATATGTGTGTATATATACATACATATATATGTGTGTGTGTGTGTATATAGTCATGTCACACACCTACCCTATACAATAATGATTCAAATCTGCATATTTTTAATCCTCCTTATAACACCAACCTCTCAAACTCTGTATACAATCATGTTTCCTACCACACAAAAATAAGTGGAGATAAAAAGATGGGGAATCCTTAACATCTTATTAAATAATAGCACATCTATCTCCATCTATACATAGGAGCCCTGGTGGCACAGTGGTTAAGAGCTTGGCTGCTAATCTAAAGGTTGACAGTTAGATCCCATTCTGGTGAGCTGTGTCTGGGGTCTTAAAAACTTTCAAGTGGCCATCTAAGATGCATCAATTGGTCCCAATCCACTTGGAGCAAAGAAGAATAAAGAATACCAAAGACACAAGGAAATTATTAGCCCAAGAGACAAAAGGGCCACATAAACCAGAGACTCCATCAGTCTGAGACCAGTAGAAGTAGATGGTGCCCAGCTGCCATCAATGACTGCCCTTACAGGGAACACAACAGAGAATCCCTGATGGAACAGGAGAAAAGTGTGGAGCAGAACTCAAATTCATGTAAAAAGACCAGACTTAATTGTCTGACCGAGACTAGAGGAACCTCTGCAGCCATGGCCCCCAGAAGCTCTGTTAACCCAGAACTGCAACCATTCCCATAGCCCACTCTTCAGTCAAAGATTAGACTGGACTATAAAACACAAAATAATACTCGTGAAGCGTGTGCTTCTTAGTTCAAGCGAATACATGAGACCAAATGGGCAGCTCCTGTCCGGAGGCAGGAAGAGAAGGCAAGAAGGGACAGAAACTGGCTGACTGGACACAAGAAACCCAGTATGGAAACAGGGAGAGTGCTGTCACATTATAGGGATTGCAACTAATGTCACAGAAAAATATGTGTATAAATTTTTGTATGAGAAATTAATTTGAGCTGTAAACTTTCACCTAAAGCACAGTTAAAAAAAAAAAAAAAAAAAAGGTTGGCAGATTGAATCCACCAGCTGCTCCTTTGGAAACCCTACTCTGTCCAATGGGGTTGCTATGAGTCGGAATTGACTCGACGGCAACGGGTTTGGTTTTTGGTTTATCTTCATCTATACATGGCTTCCTCCTCTCAGTTCATTTTTTGTAACAGAGAAGGTAGCTCTACTCCTATCTAAAAGTAATTTATTCAACTGCTCAAGATGTCATTTCCCTCTATCTCATCAGGAACCATTCCATCTTTTTTTTAGTAACCTTACTCATTCTCAGTCTCTTCTGCCAGCTGATACTCTTTTAAATGTTGGTGTCCTTCAATACTCTAACCCAACTCCAGTCTTGGCTTTCACTTTCCTCCCTCCCGGAATAATCCTATCTAATTCCACAGTATCTATTACCACCTTTTATGTTGACTTCAAATTTACATCACTGGACCAGAGCTTTCCTTTAAACTCTATAACCAAACTCCCAATGCCTACTTAAAATCTCTACATGAATATCTCCTCAAATGCATCTCACACCAGTCTTACAATATTTACTTGCAAAACTGTTCCTCTTCCTATGTTCCCATCCATTCAAATGTGCAAGCAAACAACCCTGTAACATAACACAAACCCCATAACAACAGCCTCTTCCTCATCTGTCCCTTATCCAATCCACTACTTAGTTCATTTTATTTTGCCTTTTAAATCACCTTCAAATCTGTCTTTTTTTTTTGCCATCATGTGCTGTCATCACCTTGATCCAAGCTATAGACATAGGTTGCCTAGAGAAATGCAACGGATTCTTAACTGGCCTTACCACCTTCTATCTAAGATTTGTAAAATACAAATATGACCATGTGCCTCTTCTGCTTAAATCTCTTTGTAATTTTCAACTGCTTTCAAGATAAATCCCAAAACCCAGGTATCTCTGCTTTTTTTTTCTTTTGAGTTTCATCTTAAACCAATATCTATTTTGCTCTCTAATTTCTGAGCATGTAGCTGTTTTAGTTCCTCCAGTGAGCTATGTTCTGTCCTGCCTCAGGGCCTTTACGTATCTTGTTTCCTTTTCCTGCAACACATGTACTCCCCTCCCCCCAATTCTTTTCTCCTATTTGGCACCTATACGTCTCTCAGATCCCCAAATGCTACTTGTCATAACCTAAGATTGAATAATATCCCTTTGCTGTATACTTTTGTAACTTAGTATATTTTATAAGCACAGCAGATAACCACCGTTTGTAATCATGTACTTTTGTGACTATTAATATCCATTTTTCACTAGATGATAAACTCTGTGAGCTCTGTCCAGGTTCATGTCTGTTTTCCTTATTATTCCTTATTATATCATTGAAACTAATCACAGTATCTCACTTTACAAATATTTTTTGAATGAATGAATTATATTTTTCCCATGCTGCTGACTATGCCTATGGGGCTTTTTGATCTATTGCCTTAAAAACGGTTGCTTTCTGATTACCCTCCAGAAATAATTCATCTCATACCTCTCTGCCTTGTGTGTACCTTTTACTTAATACTACCATTGCTTGAAATCCAGTGTATGGAAATTATGGTTATTTTTTGCAAGCAGAATAAGAGCTCTTTGTCAACAAAGCAAAGCAAAACAAAACATGTGCTGTTCAATTTTTTATCCCAATTGCTTCACACAGTTTTTGGCACATACTAGCTTGACTCAGTGTTGATACTGATGACTGAGAGGAATGCAAAAAATTCAGAAAATTAAACTGGATTTTATGAGTTTCCAGCTGTAATGTTTAGAATAGTCCTAAGAATCCCTCTTGGCCTTAGAAGTGATCTTGGGGGTCTGAATTTGTAAATTCACAAAGCTAATTAGTTACCAAACAGTTCCTATTCCATTCGCTAGTTTTCTGGTAAAGAGAGAGAGAAAATAGAAAAAAAAAAAAAAAGAAATACACAGTTTTTTCAAACAGCAGGTTCTTACTTCATTTTGGTAGATAGACTCACACATATTTTGATGTTGCTTGATTCAGAAACAATATAATCTCATGATTCTGTGACTCTCTAGAGTTCATTTTGTAAGATTATATAGAAGAATTGAAAATGAAATTTAGTTATATCTCTGAACACGTGTACCTACAAGAAAAACTCTCCAAGGGCTTTGTCTATTTCAAGTTTTAAATCCTTTTAAAATAAAGCTGCAGCCTTGGTTTTTGTTTTGTTTTTATCTTCACTGTAATGTCAGTAGTCAAAGTCATCATCCATCAAGAAATTCTGCGTTAACTTGGTGCACCAAACAGAACAAAAAATTTGAATGCATACACTCATGGTATTTTTTTTTCTTTTTTAAGTCACCGGATGTGCTATTTAAATATATACGAAGTGCTAGTATCTTCTTATAAATTAGAGGTAAAAATACTTTTCTTCCTGAGATTAGATACAAAGAATGAAGAAGGGTGAAAATATTTATAAAAATACCAAAAACGTATATTTTGGTAATTTCAACTTGTACATTTATATTTGTTGGCTTCATAAGGATATTCCTAACAAATATTGGTTACGAGTAACTAGAATTTGAAGAAGCAATAACTTTTGTTAAGATTTTCATGTTTAATGTTTGTTCACTCCTAATTTCAGTTCTCTGCCTAACTCTTATGATATCTATGTACATCTCTTCTCTGAATACCCTCAACAGTGGGTGACTTTTGCAACTATGAGATTTTATTTGTATTTTTCCATGCACTTATATGTCAATAAACCTCATATTTTTAACAAAAAATATCAATTTGGTGAAAGTCAGAGAGTCCTCATATGACCTCATTCAGTTCAAAAGGTTGATTATTCTAAATGGTCCCATATAGACCATAATCTATATTTTGAATAGTGTTCATATTGTGCATGTTCATCTTTACAGAAGGTTCTCTGCAAAGTTATAAAATTTTGAACAACAGAAACTATTACCTAAGCAAAAGCTGTACCTGTGGTTATAGTTTATCTAGCTAACCCCAATATGGTAGGATTTGTGGTTCACCTCACCACTTCATTGATTCATGCTGGTGCACTAGATCAGGAGAAAGTACAACCTAGAGCCACGTGAAATGCCATACCGCACACGTCAGGGGCTTCATCAGAGTTGTCTCCGCAGTCGTCTTCCCCATCACACACCCAGAAATGTAGTTTGCAAAGGGAATTATTGCAGAGAAACTCATCGGCTCTACATATGTTTCCTCCTTTAAATTATAACGAAAGACAAAGAGAGAGTCATCATAATTAATGCCAGTCAGTAGGACGCATATTCATCTAACCCTTAGTACACAGTATCTACAGTTTCTTGATTCTTTTCTTCATTTATTTATTTTTTTGCACAATACTACCAGTTGTCGATTTGAATCCAACTTATAACTACCACATGTGTGTCAGAATAGAACTGTGCTCCACAGGGTTTTCAATGGCGGATTTCTTAGAAGTAGATAGTCAGGACTTTCTTCCAAGGTGCCTCTGGGTAGACTCAAACTGCTAAGCTTTTGGTTAGCAGCTGAGCATGTTAACTTTTTCCACTACCCAGGGATTCCTCCGTAATACTAGGAGTGGGTAATGTCCAATTTTTTTCCTTTTTTTCTTTGTAATGTTTATGATGCCTCTGCATTTCAAACTACTCTGATATTACCCTCGTGTATCTCATATTCTCTAAAGAATATTGATATGATGGCAAGAGAAAGATTTTTTTTCTCAAACCTAAATAGTTTTCTTCCATTCCACATCATTTTTATAATACTGAGTATAAAGAAATTTAAATTTTAAAGAACATTAATTTTATAATTAAAAAGTGTATTGTTCTAGAAAGGAAAGACATTTTTCTTTAGACTTATTAGATAATGAGCTGAACCTGAAATACTGAGAAATTGGATCACTGAAAACTTAGAATAACCAGCAGAAAGTTTTTTTTATGGTAACATACAAATAATTCACTGTATAATAGCAGTAGAAATTGGCTATATTACACAATTTCCCTGTTACCCACAAAGAAATCATGCATGCTACAGGTCACCACTTTTTTCTTTTTACATTTTTTAAATGCTTGCTTTCTTTTTTTTTTTTTTTCCTTTTCATACACAAAAAAGAAATCATCAGGCGTACAGGAATACTATAACTTAGAATTGCTAATTATATCTACTATATGCAAAGTATCCCAGAGTATTTATACATTTTTATTATATGTCTAGTGATGTAGCAATACACAGTAGAAACTACAATGACTGGGAAGTTAGGTACTGTGGACTCTTGCTTTGGACAAGTAAATTAATTTCTATGAACCCAGTGTCCTCCTATGTTAAAGAGGAAGTATGTTTAACGTGATTTATATCTTAAGAACAACACACAGAAACCTGATGAGAATTTAGAAACAAAACAAATAAGATTGCCCTCAGAGAATTACACTAAATTTATCTAAAGCTCATAAATCAGACAAGATATAGGACTGCCATGTTGGCTAGATTTGACTGGTTTAAGGTATTACATATTTAAAAATGAGAATGTCCGTTAGAACATGGTACTATAGAGTGATGGTGGTCATTCTTGCAAGCCTAGAAAATTCCTACAAGGAGGCAGTATTCTTCTTGTGAATGCACTTTGGAGGGAATAATTAATCTAGTTTTGTGAAGGTCAAATAACTTTTCTTATACCGAGTTTTGATTTGCCACATAAATCTCTAATAATTCACTTCTAGTAGTGAAGGGTTAAGTCCCTGGGTGGCACAAAAGGTTTGTGTTTGCTTGCTAACCTAAAGGTTGGTGGTTCAAACCCAACCAGCAGTGCTGCAGAAGAGAGGTCAGACAATCTGCTTCTGTAAAGACTGCGGCCAAGAAAATCCTATGGAAAATTCTGCTCTGCAACACATGGGCTGCCATAAGTTAGAAATGACTTGACGGCACTTGTTTTTTTTATCTTTGGAATAAATAGATTTTGTCTTTGGAAGTGACTAGAATTTTAGAATGATAAAACCAGCTTCAGTGTGAAGAACTTGGGAGTGAGGATAAAAGAGTAATACCAGGACTAAAATAAGAAACCAATCTGAAGGTGTGGTTGTGGTAATCCAGAAAAGAACTAACAGTAATTGCTTTAGAGTTCCGACATTTGAGAGCTTTTTAGAAGATAGAACCCTTGGGAACTGAGGACAAATTAGGTGACATGGCAAAGGAGAGTGCATGCTACTCATTTTTTGGTTTGGGCCACTTAGTGGAAGTTTGTGTCATTCAATTAAAAAAGGATCACAGCAAGAGGAATAAGTTTAGGAGAAATGGTGACGCATTTCATTTGAGGTACTGGTAAGACAACCAAGTGGTGATGTCTAGCAAGCCAATGGATAAATGTGTCTAAAGCATAGGAGAGGGTTCTGAACTACGAAGGTCCATTTGGAAATCATCAGAATAGTTATGACTTGAAGTGCAGGAGATAACAGAAAGAACCCAATATTTAAGAACTGAGTAGATAAAGAGGAGTTGAAAAAGGAGACTAAGAAGTAGCCAGCGGGAAAGGGTTGTATCATACAATGTTTGGGTAAAAAAAAAAAGTGTTCTAACAAGAAAGTAGTAGTTAGCACATTCAAATGATGCTAAGATGCGTGGGAAAAAACAGACACCTGCATATATTTAAATGATGTTGGGAATAATCTAGTAGACAGGGGAAGTTTAAAGATACAGGAGATAAAATGGTAATTGATGTAATAAGCAACTTGAGTGTGAGGGAGTTGAGATCTAGATAAAATGAAAGGGTTAGTCTTAGAGTGGAGGTGAGACAACACTTCAAGCAGAAAGAAGAGCAAGCCTAAGCACAGTTGTAGGTAGCTTTGTTAATCTGATGTGCAGGTGTTGACAAAGCTAATGGCTTCCATTATTGTTGTGAAGTAAATGATAAGGTCATTAACTGAGAGGGACAGAGATAGAGGTGGCTTGATGACAGAGTTGAGGAAGAAAGGCAATTTTTAAAACATCTGATAGGATTAATGGTGGAGAGAGGTGATTAGGGTAAATTAAGTAGATTGCTTACAATATTTAAGTAATAATTGAAGCCTGAGGCCAAGAATTATGATGATAATCTGAACAGTTGTAAGACTTTCTGAAAAAATGCTGAGTAGAACTAGTACATGTTGAATTGGCATATCTGAGTATCACAACTACTCTAAGCTACAGATAAGATCAGGTCCTTGGTGAGTCCACCAAGATGAATATCACTATGTGAGATTCTGACAGTCATACATCTGGCATGGGGCGGGGTGTGGGGGGCAGGGGGCTCGTTCTTTCAAACTTCTACAATAATGAGCTCTAAAATGCCATAATTTAAAAAATAATTTACCAAAACCCATGCAACAAGACTACATTGCCATTTAACAGCTCTCTCTCTGAAAACAGTAAAAATAAGATAATAAGTGCAAATTCTTTAGTAATAAAGAAACTAAATATATAAATATCAGTATGTGGTGAGTTCTGGCTTAATTCAAAATCAAAAGGCATAGAATATGAAGCAGAGTTTTAGTCTTTCAGAATAAAAATTTAAATGAATAAATCTCATTGCATGTTCCATTTTACAATGGATTAAATTCAAACAGAATTTTGTGAACTCTTGGCATCACCTGATTATTTTAAGAAAAGTCTATAGCATATCAGTCTTATTAAAAGGGAAAAATTCTCTAGATATTGCATTAGATAACATAATTTTTCCAAAAGTGTTGGACAAGCCACTGTTTTTATTAAGAAAAAGAGAAATATAAACAGAATCGTAATTGTAACAGAAAGGCAAAGCTTTTGTGAGAACCTCCAAAAGACTTCCTATTGTGCTATAAAGAATATACATTTCAAAAAAATGCATCATGGGGCTATCATGCCATCTTCAAGCGTAACTTAAAATGCCTATTTTGAAAATGCATGAAAGCGCACATATGATGGAGCCAACTTATTTTCATTATATTTTAAGGACAAAAATTTAGACTTGTAGAATTCTTCAAATGCAAAAATAAAAACAAAAGATATAATTTAAAGAGATGGGCTTGATTCAATATCCCACTTTTCTAGTCATGTTTTTGATCAGCACAATGGAAAGTTACTAGAAAAAGTGAAAAAGATTTATTAATTAACAATAATTTGTGTCTAAATTATAACCGAGCCTCTGGGAGGTTCATAGATATCTGGACAAGTGCAACATCACAGAGAATAAGTTACTACAGTTCTTATTCTAATTTGGTTTAGAGTTTTTTAAAATGTAATAATAATTTATCATTTCCATAAATGGTTTACACATTTTTTGAGCTGATGATTACTGAGAAGAAAACCTCACAATCTTTTCCACCAACATTCTCATAAAGAATAAAGTTTTTGAGCTTAGACCAAAATAAGTAGTAAGTTATTTTGAATCATATGTTTTACCTTTAAAATTATACATGATGCCTTTAACTCCATAGTACTTTGGGTTTTAGTGTTTAAGAAGTATAAACCATTAAAATTGATTCACTGGGAAAATGTGCCATGCTTATTCTACAGCTCCCTTACCTTCTAGCCCACAACCTGGTGGCCCCTGTGTCAAGATTTGAGATTAATAAAAGTGGGATTTAATAGAAGAGAAGTTTCATTTGACATTCCATTTCCTCAGTGTCTTCAAGTACATATTTCCAATAGGTAATCCACTTCCCAAGAGTAAATTAAATACTAAAAATCTGAACTTGGTCATGCCTTAAGGACACCCATACAAGATCAAATACGTTAACCACCAAGGTATCTCAGTGGAATGTATTTACCTAGCAGCACATACCAAAAAAAAAAACAAAACAAAACCCGTTATCCTCAAGTTGATTCCAACTCGTAGCAACCCTATAGGATGGAGTAGAACTGCCCCATATGGCTTCCAAGGAGTGGCTGGTAGATTTGAACGGCTGACCTTTGGGTTAACAGCTGAGCCCTTAACCACTGTGCCACCAGGGCTCCTAACAGCATATAAACCACCACCCCCCCAAAAAAATTTAGCAGTATGTGGGGGGAAGAAAGGGGAGGGGTTGATCCATTTGTAAATGATTGAATTAAAGACCCTTGACTCTTTCTTAGTCCTTAAGCTTAAACACTTAGTTAAAAAACAAAAAAAACACCTGTTGTCATTGAGTCAATTCAGACTCATAGAGACCCTATAGGCAGAGTAGAACTGCCCCATAAGGTTTCTAAGGAACGCCTGGTGGATTCAAACTGCCAATCTTTTGGTTAGCAGCTGTAGCTCTTAACCACTATGCCATCACAGTTTCCAAACATCTTAAATCTGAAAGACACATCATGTTTCAAATACTGTAATGTTCAATTTTTTACCATAATGTTCAGTTTTTTTTTTTAACATGGAATCCTTTGTTCAAACAATTTTTTAAATGAAATATAATATTAAAAAAAATTAGATCTATCTTGACAGGATTATCCCTTCCTGCACTCATTTGCAGACACTCCTACATCTCTGGGAGATATTTCACTGTGGTTGGATTTGATAACATGAACAATAAGCACAGAAAGTTTTGTGGAGACAGATTAATAACTGATTCTCATTTCAGTAATCTTTCTTTGCTATTACGTAGTTCAAATCCTATCACCCTCCTTCTTTTAAAATTTCAAAACTTCTTCAGAGCCTTCCATGACTTCCCAAACTGCTCAAGATTAAAACCAAACTCTGTAATATGAATCTTCAATTACTTGTGGTTTCTGAACAGCTAAACTGTCTCTCACCTCTGTGGTTTTGTACATAATGACCCACTACCTGGAATATTGACCCTTGGTGGTGCAGTGGTTAAGATCTGGGCTGCTAACCAAAAGGTCTGCAGTTCAAATCCGCTGGCTGCTCCTTGAAAACCCTATAGGGCGGTTCTACTCTATCCTGTATAGGGCCGCTATGAGTTAGAAATGACTCGACAACAACAGGCTTAGCTGGAATATATTCCCTCTTTCTGTTTTCATACCTAATTTTTGGCATCAAGAAACTCACATTCCAATAGAGAAAAATTAGTCAGAAAGCAGAAATAATTATATTAGAAGGCAGAATGTGATAACAGATATGCAATCAAAGGATTGCTATGGAAAATCCAAAAAAAGACATAATTTGGTTGAAAACCAGCTCAGTAGCAACAAAGATGCATTTTACGGAATGATAGAACTTTAATTGGCAAAGGTATTGAGATGGAGGAAACAGCAGAAGAATCAGGAGAGATGGTAGAAAGCATGAAACATGTTGCTAGATAATTATTTTCTAGTTCGGCTAGACTCTAAGATACCTGAAGAAGAGTTATAGAATACAAAGTGGGGAAGGTCAAGTTAACCCTGACTACCAGGCTGTGCTGTTTGCATATAATCAGGAAGAGCCTTGGGTAACGACTGACATAATCAAAGATACAAGTAGATACCATGAACCTGGCAGCAGTGAATAGGATGCATTAGATTAGAGATCAGTTAGGTGGTATTCCACAAGCCCCGGTGAGAAGCAACAAGAGCATGCAGTAGACTGGTGGCAGTGACTGAAGTTGAGGTAATGGAGGTTATTAGCTGGAAAATGGGAAAAAAGATGAGTAGATTTTGTTGCTGCCTGAGTGAACACAAAATTCTCTGGCTCTAGAGTGACAGATTACAGAAGGTGAGTGTGAAAACTTAACTAAAAGTAGAAAAGCTATTATGAGCATTTAACTTTCATGGCCCTCTAAAATAAGCCACAGGAGACCTGGTGCTGCAGGGGTTAAGCGCTTGACTGTTAACCTAAATGTCCACAGTTCAATCCCATCAGCCAATCCGCAGGAGAAAGACAGGGAAAAAGATGTGACAGTCTCCTTCTGTAAAGATTCCAAACCCAAAATCAAACCCATTTCCCAGTCGATTATGACTCATTGCGACCCTGTGGGATAAGGTGGAACTGCCCCAGAGGGTTTTCTAGGCTGTAATCTTCACAGAAGCAGAATGCCACATCTTTTTCCCTCATAGTGTCTGGTGGGTTGGAACTGCCGACATTTTGATTAACAGCCGAGCGCTTTAATAACTGCACCACCAGGGCCCCTTCGTAAATATTACAGACTTGTAAACCCTGGTGGCTGTTCTACTCTGTCCCATAAGGTCTCTATCTATGTGTTTGAATCAACTTTACGGCATTGGGTTTGTTTTTTGGGTTTTATAATAGCCCGCAAACTCCAAATTAGAACTAAAATTTCTTCTGGTGAATATAAATAACAACATTTTTTTCTGGTTTGGGATGGAGATATTTTCTAGTCATACAATTAAGACCTAATATTAAATAAAATAGAATATATTTTCCTTTGGTGACTAGATATTTTAGATATTTAAACTATATAAACTGACTGCATGTTCAAATGTCTTACATCATGTCAAAATATCTAGCATGATCTCTGTTGGTGATGTTCCCAATATTCTGAAACGTAAAGCCCATTGAGAAACTTTTGTAAGCAAGTTAAATACTATATTCAAACAACATATTTAACTTTATGAAAATAACAAGAATTATATAATTTGTGATCACCACACAATTTATTTGTTTTCATATCATTAATTCTAAAATAGTAACAACAGCTGCTTTTAATACAGGATTGATAACTAAAGAAATTGTCATCTGCCAGGAAGTGGTCTTCACATGGCTGGAGAGTAATAGATTATAAAATTGAAATTTGTCTTCCAGAATGCATATATATAATCCCTTTCCCTGCCCCAGCACCTAGTAGAATGACATACTCATAAGAGGTACACAGTAAACACTTGTATTTTGGATGCTTTGTCAAGAGAAGAAGAGATTACCTTGTCTGATAATGATCTGGATTTAGAACAAACTGATAGGTAATGACACTAGAAATACTAAAGAGAATCATTTAATGACCTCTAGCACACTCTATATTCTGCTCAGCTTCTTAACATCCATTCTCTCCTTTAAAGGTACAAAATAACCTTACCTCTGTCACAGTTCTCTTCATCACTGCCATCCACACAGTCTTGAACTCCATCACACAGCCATCTAATTGGAATACAGTGGGCTTTATTTTTGCATCGAAACTGATCTTCCTTACATTCAGTCACACAGTCCATCTGTCCAAATACAAACGGGCACTGCAGTTTTCATTAATGATAATGATACAGTCACAGGCAAAATAAATATTCAGCTGACACTACTGAAAATGTATTGCACCATGGGCTTTCTTTTATTTTGCCTTAATGAATATAACCTCTACAGATGACAGTGGAGTTTAATATATGAACGACATGAAAATGCGGGTACTTGCTGAAATTACTGTGTTCAACGTACCTGTCCAGACCTTTTAAATGGTGCTGATAATCAAGATCCTGTCTCTTTACTCTATTTTTATTACATAAGCTTTCCCAAACTTGATTCAGATAATTCAAAGATTTTTAATGAATGATAGATCTTACCTCGTCTGAACCATCGGCACAATCATATTCTCCATTACATCTCAGAGATGCTGAAATACATCCTCCGCTGGCACATATATACTCACTTGATGAGCAAGTAGGTGAAGCTGAATACAATTATAAAATTGAAATTTAGATACAGGAAAAACAATGACTAGTTTGAGGAATGAAAACATATATAAGCGTATTAAAATATGAATTCATAGACGGCATTGAACATGGTTTATATTATTTAAACCTGGTTCAACATTTGGTATTAAACATTCATTAAAAATGTGCCTTACAATATTATTGCATTGTATTAAATATTCATCAATGTTACAACAGCCTGTATAGTAAGGATTCAACTCACAAAATTAAAGAAAAAATAAAACTCCAATCCTCCATCTCTAAGATTTTGAAGAGTTCAATGATTTTTTTCACAATTTTTAAAGTAAATTATTTTAAAAGACAAAAGTCTCAAGTTATTTTAAAAAATGCAATAGGATTTAGTGATTTTTGGAAATGTTAGGTCATATATGCATTGTATAAAGCTAAAACTGAAATCTTGGCATAGTCTCATGAACTCAGGCATATCTATTTGACTGTTGATGTAAATGTGTTATTTACATACATTTTAAGAAATTTTTTGCTTTAGGATTCTAAACATAAGTATATGTATAATTATCAGAGCCTGTATAATTTGAGAAGCCCTAGTGGCACAGTGGTTAAGACTTGGCTGCTAACCAAAAAGGTCAGAAGTTAGAATCCACCAGCCGCTCTTTGGAAACTCTATGTGGCAGTTCTACTCTGTCTTATAGGATCACTATGAGTCAGAATCGACTTGATGGCAATGGGTTTGTTTTTTCTGTTTGTTTGTATAATCTGAAGTATATTATTTTATGATATAGAAATTTAAAATAATAAGAAGATAAATAAGTTATGACCATTGTTGTTATTAGGTGCTGTCAAGTCAGTTCCAACTCATAGCAACCCTATGTACAACAGAATGAAAAACTGCCCAGTCCTGTGCCATCTTCACAATTGTTGTTATGCTTGAGCCCATTATCATAGCTACTGTATCAATTCATCTCTTTGAGGGTCTTTCTCTTTTTCGCTGACCCTCTTCTACCTTACCATGTCCAAAGTATGTGAGACCAAGTCTTGCCATCCTTGCTTCCAAGGAGTATTCTGGCTGTACTTCTTCCAAGACAGATTTGTTTATTCTTCTGGCAGCCCATGGTATATTCAATATTCTTTGCCAACACCATTACTCAAGCTAATTAATTGACACAGGAATTATGACGGACACTTTTCAGTTTGCTAGGCTTGTATTCAAACCTCTGAGTCTCTGGGCCTTATATGGGACAGTCAGGCAGGATATGTATTCTAAATTGCTTAGCAGAGAAATGCTAAAAAGCTTTTTTGCTTGAATCTTAATTCTTTTTAATTGGTAGTGTTGTCTACAGTCATGTATTAATAAGGAGCCAGAGAGCATGTCTGGATTCAGTAAGAAAGAAGATGTGATCAATTAGAAATGTACCATGGGCATGGTAGTGAGCCATGGTAACTTGTGTGCATTATAGGTACTACTTCTGACTTAATCCCTCACACTAACACTTTCATGGTTATATATAGATTATACCATGATTGTCTCCCAATATTTTTCCATATGATAATTTTATTAAAATATATGAGTACAAAAATTAAGAGTTTTAATGAGCATATTTATAGAACAATATATAATGGAATACACTCAGATCATAGCGACCCTACAGGACAGAGTAGGACTGACCTATAGGGTTTCCTAGGCTGTAATCTTTATGGGAGCTAGGTCTTTTCTCCTCCTGAGCGACTGTTGGGTTTGAACCTCTGATCTTGTGGTCAGCAGCCGAGTGCTTTAACCATTGCACCACTATGAGTCAGCATCAACTCAACAGGACACAACAACCACAACAACAACATAAAGGAATATAAACACCTCAATTGGGCGTCTTTTCCTATATTCTGATTTTTATTCCTAATTTTATTTTGATTTTGGCCCAAGATGTAAATAGAAGCAACGCATTTATGCTTCTCCTCATTTGGTATCACTTTGAAACGACTACATTTCTGCTTCATAAGCTTAATTTCTATAACTGGAAACCTGACTTTATAGTACCTATAGTTTGAGCATATTTCATGTTGCTGTCTTGGGACAATAATTCCAAATGGTGTGAAAAGATATAGAAACCAGAAAATCAAAGTTTGAGGAATAATGCTTGGATCCTTACATAAGTAATAATCTTACCTGGTATTATTTCTTAAAAACAGTAAATACATGCATGCATTGGCCCCTGTTTTCGCACATCATTGTTTAGATTCTATCAAGTTACAGTATCAGCTAAGTTAAATATAACCTTAATCATTTTACCTGGGTCACAGCTTTTCTCGTCCTCGCCATATTTACAGTCTTCATGACCATCACATTTCCATTTTGCTGATATGCACTGACCATTAGAACACTGAAACTGATCTCTGGAACAACTTGTTTCACAATTTCTCTGTCAAAAACAGCACAGAAGTAAAACTAAATTTTCAGAAAAATATCTACAAACTCAAAAGCAGCTAGAAATATATATGTAGAAATCTTCTGTATAGAAACCTAGATGCGTAGAAACTGTAGGCCACATACAAGTAGCTCAGATGGTCATATTTTAATATAACACAGCCTATATAACACGGTTTTCCACTTTCCTCATCTCCTTAGGTCTTGATAAAAGGGAGAAGTAAAAAAACATAATCCCATGGTTTTGTCATACTAATTATAATGTTCTGAGTGGATTGCACTTCAAAAGACAACTATAGGTTAATGACGTTTTAATAATTATAGCTGAGAATGAAGGTAAAGGGAAATAAAGGCTTAAGAAATTCTTTCTCAGCAAGTGCTTAAGGTATAGCAGGGGAGATGGGAATTGAAATAAAGGAAAATCCAAAGGTGAATCTGGTTTGCATCGACAAGACTTCCCCTAGAGTTATTTCTTCTCTTTTTTCTTGGTCTCTTGTCCTCCCTACCTGTTCTTTTATAGTTTAGTTGCTGTTCATAGTCCCCGATCTCTCTTCTGGTGTTTTTTCCTAAAGAGCTATGAAATGGACTGTGACACTTTTCATTTCTGCTAGCCCACATATAGAATTTATTTGGAAGTCAAAAAAGATAGCAGATTTTCTTTGGGAATCTTTCAATTCTTTATATGAGACAAATGAAAGGAATTCACTGGAGATTCACCACTTCTGGGTCTGAAAACTGCTTGAAATGGGATGTTCCACTGAAATGTCTTGCTGGAATGGTATTTTTCTCTTGTTAAACAAGTCCTATACTTGCCAAAATGTACTTCTCTGCTCCTTCCACAAAAGGCACAACCCACTCTCAGCTTGTAGAACTCCAAGTGAGTGAGGCATGTTGAGCTTTTGTTCCCTGCTTCTTCCCATCTCCATTCCCATGTAAGGACGGAAGGCATCCTTTCTAAGTTCTTTTAATTTTCTCTTTGTTGTTGATTTTTTTAAAAAATAAAACATCATCAGTAAAGAGTTTTCGTATCATGTGCAATACAATTGATATTCTTCTGCCCTCCTGCCCTTCCTCCTTCCCTTCCTTCTCCCAATTATTGGGAGTTTACCACTTGCCCAGAACTTTCTTAGACAGTAAGAATATAAAAAAAACAAACTAAGATTTTCCCCTATATTTGATAGACTCACAGACTAGTAGGAAAGCCCAACACTTTAACCAACTAATGCAATAAAATATATTAATTGCCAAAATAAATGGTAATGATTTTAAAGTGGGAATTTAGAGAAGGCTTCAACAAGAATGGTACACAAGAAATGGAACTGCCTAAGAAAGGGTTTTTCGTGTGTAAGGATAATTAGAAATTTGGTGTATCTGAAGGGTATGCTAAATAATGGTGAATAGTGAGAAAGAGTTAGTAGAAAGAGTCCACGCATTGATCATGAGCTATAGGATTTCATATGTTTTGTTCACCACTATACTCCTCATGATCTAAAAAGTGACCGATATATAAGATATATAATAAGCATTCAATGGTAACTGATGATTAGTAAATGTATGAATGAATTAATTAACTAACAAATGTAGAAATGAGGAACATAGATTAAAACTTCATGTAATTAAGTTCCATTAGAATAGGAATCACGCCTGTCTGTTCATCACATGTCTAAAACAATGGCATAATAGCTGCTACTTAATGAATATTTGTAGGATTAATGAATGTCATCTCAGCAATAAAGCTCATTTCAGTAAGCTCAATAACCAATGATGCTGACATATCTATAGTGCTTTGACAAGAATACAGACAGTGTTATTTTAGGTACTTTTCCTATTATGAGATTTCTAATTGCAATAAGTTGCAGTATAGTTGATTTGCGTGTGTGTGTATTTAATTATGATTTCAACAGTTATCAACACTTGCTATTCTTGTTTCATCCACCATGCCCAGTTATTTATACTATGGAGTATTTTAAAATAACAATAACATTATCTGAAAATTAACAATATCACAAAATTAACAATATTCCTTAGAATAAGTTTATTTTGAATCCATTTCCAAAAAGTGCACATTTTCTTAACTATATGAAATATCCTTTGGTAAAATAGGAACCCAAAATATGTTTATACATTGAATTTGGTTGATACATCTAATAATTTTCTTTTAATCTATAACTATTCCCCATTCTCTGAGTTTCTTTTTTTTTTTTTTTAAAGTGATTTATTGCATGAAGAAACAAGGTTATTTGTTCATTAGAATGTTAACATCCTGAATTTGGCTGATTGCATCTTAAGAACCGTGGTACAGCAACTTCCAAAGAGACTAACGAGTTTTCTATATTTTTTAGTATTGCTATGAACTCATGGATTTTTATGTATTTTACGTGTTTCCATCCACTGAGGTCTGTTTTCCTTCTGAAGCTCAAATTTTTCCTTCTTTGGTCAGTGGGGGCCTCTTCAAAGTTGCTCCTATGTCTTTCAGACATGATGCTAAGAATCTTGTTTTCTGGCTTGACAAGACATTAGTGGCTCATCTTGTCCATTTCCTCTTTCTGACCTAGAATCAGACATTTCTCTAAAAAGTCTTGTTGTTGTTGTTTTTCTAATCAGGAAATGGTAGTTAGAGGCCTCAGTGTAAATGTCAAGGATAGTCATTACTATTAGCTTCACATTATTTTTAAAACTACTCAGTGGCAGAGCTAGGGAATGTATACTTTCAGAAAGAGAAAGAGTAATCAAGACCTTACACTGCTACTTTTGAATTTAGTATTACAGATTATTTACTTAATTTCTTTGTTTTTAAATTCGTGTATCCTTTCTTTTACCCTGAAAAATCTGATTACTAATGACATTAACATAATTAGCTTTTGAAATATGCTTCTCTCAATATATGAGTTTCAAATTAATAATACCATGAACAAGACAATGAATGCAGTTTAAGATTCCTCTGCATTTTCTTTTATTCTTAATAATATTTTATACTTGATGTAGAGACGAAGTACTGTGTTTTAAAGTCACTTTAAATAATTCTTCTCTGTAGATGCCTCCAACTTGATATGTAATTAGATTGATTCAGTTTTCTATTGTTGTTTTTTAAATTAACTTAATCTTTGTTAGATATTAATAAGCAAATTAAACTGTCAGCTCATATTCATACAGAAACATATCTTCACAATTCTCTCAGGTATTTTTGTTCCTAATAGGAGAGTAATCTGTGTGTATTTTTGCTTTCTAGCAATCTGTGTGTATTTTTGCTTTCTAGCCATTTGACTCAGTTCCCTGTTCTGTTTGCTTGTTTTGTTTGATTTTTGTAAATGCAATCTCAGTCAATACAGGCTTTAGAAAGAAAACTAGAAATCACCTATCTTTGATGTTAGTTATTTCATCACATATAGACTATACTAAATATCTGTAAATGTAGAGCAAGTCTATTTTTAAGAAATATCAGACAGAGTTAATTTGATTCCCTTGGGAAATTATCATGAAAATGTCTAGATGTATGGAGATAGTTTCAGGATTAAAAAGCTATGTCTATCAATTTATGGCATGAGAAAAATGGTTTTAATGAGGATATATACTTTCACATGCAATAAGACTTTGCAAAAAAGTCATTAACTTTGTATGTGTATCTTGCATATCTAATGAATAACATATAATATAAAATCATAAGCCTTAGACAATGTATCCATATGTCTTGAAGTTTCATGGATTGCACAGGCTGGTGGAACATACAAAATACATATATATGGCATGGATGATTTTACATTAAAAATGTGTTTTCCTGCATTGGAAACATTACCTATAATTTTTGAGTTAACAGATACTAAGTAAATATGTGGTTGGTCAATGTAGCAATAATTTAATTGCCCTGCAGATTTCTTGAAATTGTATTTTGATTTTTGGTGTGTGAATAGCCACATCAGTAGAAATGTTATTTTTCACCTTCTTCTCTTAAGAGAACTTGGTGTCCTTGAAGTTTAGATTTTGCTGGCCTTCAGGTAAGAAATTTCAAGCATTTGTTCCCAAAATCTAGGCTTCAGAATGTGACTCAGATGACTTGTCCAAGGGTGAGATGATGGATAATGTCAAACCCTGATACGTATGCCTAAGGACTGGAAGAGAACTGACTTGTATGTGTTCTACATATATATTAGAGACATGTAGTATCTCTGGCAGGAAAATCAGATGAGGATAGTTGTATCCTGAAATATAGAGCTCTCAAGAGTAGCAGGGAGGATCTTCTCAGGCCAAGCCTATGGTCAGTGTGTGTGTATCTGTGGGTCAACAAGAACTGCAGGGTTCTAGAGAGCCATTGTTTCACAAGGAGCCATGGTGGTCACTGAGGACCAGAGACCTCCTTTTCCTCCTTTACTTCCCATTAGACTTGTTTGCATAAGCCCTGCATTCCTGGTATTATTCACAAAACAAGACATGATAAATGACTATGATTAGACTTCTTTCTGACATGGGAAGCAGGGGCTAGTGGTCATTTTAGATTTGATTAAAAAATATATATATAATGATGTGTACTTTATTAATTTTTAAAGCATCATGGAATAATTTCTATCTGAAACATACATATATAAATGAATGAATAACCAATTGTATAAAATAATTTTCAGCACAAACTAATTTTACAGAATTATCCAGAGAAATTCTAAACTTTGTCACATAAATTGTGTGTACATGGGTCTTATTATAAGTGGATTGTGATTTAGCATCTAAGCAAAGCTCAACCTGTGGTTTCATGAAAACTGATGACCCGTATGGAAGTGTATAAGACTATATCTATTGAAGAAAGAGACTGGGGAGAAGAAAAACTGTTTAAAATGCATAAAAATATTAGCTGTCACTATAAATACTGCAGCAAATGTATGATCAAATTCACAGATGGCAAGGGCAGCAGCTATAGGGAATAGGGCTTTCATACATCCTATTCCCAGCCCAGCTATTCACCACTTGAGGTAAAACAGACTATAAAATTAACTGTCAATAGTCGCATAAGAGCGATTCCCTATGCTGGGTATGTGCAGCACAGTGCATGGATATAATACTTATCTCAGTGTGTCAGGAGCAAAGTGCATTTCAAAGCTGTCCTAGTTGCACTCATTGGACTGAATAATAATAATTGCAAATGTGGTTCTAAAGAACTGCTTTCTTTTTAGTTCAATTTTGCAAAGATGCCTACCTCATCAGAGCCATCTGCACAGTCAAAATCTCCGTCACACCAAAACCTTGAAGAAACACAGTCCCCATTGGCACAGAGAAAATCTTTCAATGTACAGGTCTGTGGCTCTAGGGATGGAAGACAGCACAAGGTTATTCTATTATATGAAACTGCATCTAAAATTTATATGGCATACCACATGAGGTAGCATTAAAGAAAAAGAAAAAAAAAAAAGAGGTTAGCCAAGTAGAACCAATAAATTGTTCAGGAAAAATGTCCCATGAACCATCTACGGTACATAATATAATGATTTTTCAAATTTATTTTTAAAGTCATGAATAGAAAGTGGCATTACAGAAACAAATGGAAAACAAAGGCAAAAGATAAATAGCCTACTGTTTAATAAAAATACAGCAACAAAGTAAAATTAAAAACATATACATATACATACTGTTGCAGTATAATAATATATAACAATAATCTTTTCCAGTTTTTGGAGTTGTAAGTCATTTTATGTATTTACTTTAAGTAGACATTATGTGAATCTCTTACTTCACCGAATATACCCATGCGGCTGGTTATTAACTGGGGAGTGAGTTGACTTTTTATTATTTATTCTAATAACATTCTAATTCTTCTATTTTATCCCTGGGAAATCCATAATTCATAAAACAAGAAGGGCACATAAGAGGTTATTGGACATGACTGGATCAGCATGAAGTTGAGGAGGCAGAAGGAAGCTATTTTCTTTGAAAACTGCCTATTTGCTTATGCAGTTGTTTGCTTATGTCCTATATCATTTGACTGTCAGCTGATTTGCCATTTATTGATTTGACTATGCTTCACTATCCCCTCCCACATAGGACTTAAGCCAAATAGTATGACTTACTACTTAGCTTAAGTCTTATCTGGACACTGAATTAGGGTTCCAGAAATCTGTTCTGGCAAGTAATCAATATGACTGCTGAGGATCATCTCTTGTTTAGTTTTTCTGTCTTCTAAATAGAATTAACAGCTAGCATAAGGAAAGACCCTTCTAGTTTTCTCTTTGATAACTATTTTTATAGCTTTCTACACATATAATAGTATTCTTATCCATGTGAAGAAGGAGTAAGTAAGAGATAAAATTTAAGAAACATCCACGTGAAGTCTAACATTCTACATAAATTTTGTGAATAATTCAGCCAGTGACTGGGATATTTCTCTACACAATCTCTTGGTTTGTAGCTATAGGGAAACATCTTGAATGTTTCCTGTCAGGGGGTCTTCAAAATTTCTGCATAAAGATCCCCTTGGAGAATGTTGAAAGAACTGTGGAAAGTGTAAATTGTACAATGTGGGGATATATGCCATTTAAACATGGCTACACTATTGACAACTTCAGCCCCTCAAAGGCCTCTATGATGCACAGAACATGTTGAGACTTGTCAGCGATGAGGAGGAGATTAGGCACAACTTGTTTTCCCAAACCTATTGTCTGACTGGCTTGTTTACCTGAATTCCTTCTCCCTTGCCCGAAACTTATTGTTATTCACCCAAAGCCCATTGTTCTGTTATTTGCTTCACTGCTTGCTGTACTGACTATAAATAAACTCCTGGGACTGAAGCCAGGGTCGAGTCCTCTGAGTGACCCTCCCTGGCCCCACTTCTCTGTAAGAGTCGTGTTTGGCTACTGTCTTCTCTGCCCTGACAATCATCACCGCTGTGACAGATGGTGCCCCGTGTGAGGGGACTGTAGACGCCCTCGCACTCAATCCCTTCAGGTGGTGAGTATCGGACATCCATTTCAGGCTGGGTTTACAGCCCAAAGGCAGCGGGGCTTTCCCGAACGCCCTCGATTCAGGCTGGGTTTACAGCCCGAGGGCGGCGGGGCTTTCCCGAGCACTCTCAAGGGGTTTCAGGCTTCAGGCCAGGAGTCTTTACTGTCTCTCATTCTCTTCTTTCATTTTCCATTTCTCCCTCATTATGGGGAATTCTCTTTCTTCTGAACAGCGTCAATATAAAACCCAGCTGTTAGGATTGTTAAAGGCCTCCAAGCTTAAGGTGTCAGAAGAAGCTCTTACCCAACTTCTGCTTTTAATTGAATCTGCCTGTCCTTGGTATCCCTTGTGGGGAAACCTTGATGTAGAAGCATGGGAACGTATTGGTAACATCATTCGTGACATGAACATCCCAGCTTCAGTTCTTATTGCTTGGCATCACTGCCGCCTTGCCCTGCAGTCCTTACAAGCAGCTCCTTCAGCTCCCTCCCCTAGTGAAGAAAATGTTTATGAACCTCCTCCTTCCGCGCCTCCCGAGGCTGATTCCTCACAACATGAGTCTCTTATGGAGAGATGTTTGCAGGAGGGTCATGAGAAAGAAGGGTTTTCTGCTTATCCTGTCATTCGGGGAGCAGGACCGCCCCGTTACGATGGCCTTGGCTTTCAAGTTTTTAAAGAACTTCGTAAAAGCATGATAGAGAATGGTTTACAGTGTTCCTTCACAAAAGGGATCGTAGAAGGTTTAGGACAGGGTTTTGAGATGACCCCCTGGGATTGGAATCTTTTAATGCGAACAGTTTTAACCCCTGCTCAATTTAGCGTATGGAGTCAAGAGTACAAGGAACATTGTAAACTTTATGCTATGGACAATCTTAACAATAACATCCCTGTTAGTCTTGACATGCTCTTGGGTGCTGGGAACTACTCCACTCCCCAAGCCCAGAGCCAGATGAATAGGCAAGCATTCAGTCAAGCCTCCGACGCTGCTGCCAAAGCCTGGAGTAAAGTCCCTGATTCCAGGACGCCCACCGGCTCATTCGCCACTATTCGTCAAGCGGCAAATGAGCCTTACATTGACTTTATCAATCGTCTCCAAATGGCCATTTCCCGACAAGTAGATAACCAACAAGCAGCTGAAGTTCTTTGTCTCCAGCTGGCTTATGAAAACGCTAATGCTGACTGTCGGGCTGTTTTAGCTCCCTTAAAGGCACAGAATATTAATCTAGCTGAAATGATTAGAGCATGTCAGAATGTTGGCACAGAAACTCATAAGGCACAGGTATTAGTGGCAGCTCTCCATCCATCCACTGCCACCTGTTTTGGGTATGGTAAAGCTGGACATTTTAAAAAGGACCGTCATAGGTTAAAAAACAAAAATGCCGACACCAAACTTCCAACCCGAAAGTATCCCCGCTGTGGTAAAGGCTTTCATTGGGCTAATATATTCTGGGTTTCTCTATGCTACAGCCCTTTCTGGAGAACGTTCTACCCATGCCTGTCATCATTTCACCCAAGCCATTGCAACTATGGGATGTCCCCAAGTACTTAAAACTGATAATGGTCCTGCATATACTTCTGCTAAATTTCAACAATTTTGTGCCACTTGGAATATTCTTCATATCACTGGCACTCCTTATAATCAAGGTCAAGCCATAATTGAACGTGCCTGTCATACTCTCAAACAGCTCTTAAATAAACAAAAGGGGGGAAATGATGTGTCTAGACTATTTGACCAAAATGAAAGACTTGCCAAAGCTCTCTTTACTTTTAACTTTTTATCAGTTGCTAAAGATGGTCGTACCACTGCAGAATGACATTTTGTCCCCCCTGACACCCGACCTCCCCCACAGGTCCTCTATAAAGATCCTCAAAGTCCCTCTGTCTGTCAAGGACCTGTAGAATTCTTAACCTGGGGGCAAGGGTATGCGGCTATTTTGTCTCCCACAGGTCCACTTTGGATTCTCGCCCGATTAGTAAAACCATATCATGACCCAGCGACAGCCACCACCCTTCCAATAGGAACCGCCACCACATCCCTCCCGTGGTGCTCCGAGCCCAGTCCCAGGTTGCCGCTGCCCAGGCTCACCGGCCCGGTCACCTGGGATGTCTCCGCCTGGGACCGCCCCGCCTGGAGGCTCTGGGCAGGTGAGAGCGGGCTCTGCGCTCCAGCCGCGACTAGGGGTCCTGGACGTGCGCAGCGCTGCGTCTCCGCCACGTGCCAGCACACTCTGCCCTGTGCTGTCACCCCTTCCCTTCTCTGAACCGCTGCCATCACCCCTTCGGTGGCCTCCATCCAACCCGACTCCAGAGAGACAACTGACACTGGCACCCCTTCCCCCAGGGATGAACACTGAAGGGCCTCCATTCGACCCGAAATCACCCCTTCCCCCGGGGATGGACACTGAACAACGGAAATCTGCAATACTGGTAACATGGGGAGGTCTGAAAGCCCTCTCCTCCAAAGCTGAGCATATCCTCTCAACTACAGGTGCCCCACTTACACCTAAAAACCTGTTTCTAGCTATGGTTTCCCTCATGACAATCAATTCTCAACAGTCATCCAATATTATCTTGTTAATCAGTAATTTGTTAATCACTAAGTCCCCAATGAAAATTTGTTATGTGTAAATTCCTCTATATTTTCTGCTTCTTCTAGATTAGATGCTTCTGTATAGATAGATTTCTAATTTAGATAATTCCTTTTCAATTGATAGTTAATTTATGTAAATCATTGTTTGTTTGATTGTTAATGAATCTTTGTGCCTTTAAGAATGTTAATCTAGTGACTATTGAGTAATAGTGTTAAACAAGGGATTGATCGGGAGAAAGCCCATTGGTCCAACAATTGGGATGTGTTCAATGTAGGGGTTTAAAAATATTTCCCTTGCGCTGACCCTGTTCCAAGTGTTTGCCCTTTAAGCTAAATTGTTGCTGCACAGTGAGTCCATTTCAACACTGCGATTCATAAGAGCCTCTCTCTAATTTAGTACCCTGGTGAAGAACCAGATGGTATCCGGTGGAAAACCAGCACCGTGAATTTAAAGAGCCTACCATGGCCGTGATCTAGGAGCCCAACTAAGTCCGGGGATTAAGTAACAACCTGGTGAAAAACCAGATGGTATCCGGTGGAAAATCAGCACTGTGAGTTTAAAGAGCCTGCCATGGCCGCCATCTAGGAGCCCAACTAAGTCCAGGTATTACTCATCGTTATGCTACTTCTCCTCCTTAAACATATAGAGTGTGCCCCAGCTGAAGCTGGGCAAAGAAGGACTCACAAAAATTCTCCACACATCAGCCAGGCCCTGATAGCCAAAATGTTCTTGACAAGAAAATTTTACTTTATCCTAACAGGTATTTGTTGGACCGGTGAAAACCCTCTTGATTCTTATTCCATTAACTAAACAAAAAGAGGGAAATTTGGGGATATACGCCATTTAAACATGGCTACACTATTGACAACTTCAGCCCCTCAAAGGCTTCTATGATGCACAGGACATGTTGAGACTTGTCAGCGATGAGGAGGAGATTAGGCACAACTTGTTTCCCCAAACCTATTGTCTGATTGGCTTGTTTACCTGAATTCCTTCTCCCTTGCCTAAAACTTATTGTTATTCACCCAAAGCCCATTGTTCTGTTATTTGCTTCACTGCTTGCTGTATTGACTATAAATAAACTTCTGGGACTGAAGCCAGGGTTGACTCCTCTGAGTGACTCTCCTTGGCCCCACTTCTCTGTAAGAGTTGTGTTTGGCTACTGTCTTCGCCACCCCAACAATTGTCGCCACTGTGACAGTACAAGACAGTATTTTGTTGTGCTCTGGACCTTACTTTCTTATAAAATGTGATGTTCAGGCTATGAATAAGAAAGATATCATTCAATAAAATGGGGAAAAGCCACCAAATGGATGGTTTTCCTCATGTCTCTATACTCTATTTAGTTAACATGGCAATAGATCAATTTTCTTTGTTCTGGTTGTTTTTAGAGTGTATTCACATATATTACACTTTTATTCTTCAAAATACCCTTACTGGTATTAATATTACTAACTATAATGATAATAATAATAACTACCAGCTACTGATTAATTATTTGGTTTTAAGCACTATTCACAATTAATGCTAAATACTTGAAAGAACTCATCAGTTACACCTCATAACAACCCTATAAAGTAGGTGCTATTATTGGACCACTTTTTTCAACAATACCAATGATGACAACACATGTGCCATTCCCCAGATGATATATACAAGAACCAAATTGACTGCATCTGTGGAAAGAGACAATGGAGAAGCTTAATATTATCAGTCAAGACAAAGCCAGTGGCCAACTGATAAATAGACCATTAATTGATCATATGCAAGTTGGAGTTGAAGAAAATTAAACTAAGTCTGAGAGAACCAAAGTATGACCTTGAATACATCCCATATGAATTTAGAGACAATCTCAAGAATAGATTTGATGCACTCACTGAACATTAATGACCAGAAGAGGTATGGAATGACAGTAAGTATATCATATGTGAAGAAAGTTAAAGGTCATTAAAAATATCAGAAAGAAAAGACCAAAATGGATGCCAGAAGAGACTGAAACTTGCTCTTGAGCACGGAGTAGCTAAAGCAAACAGAAGAAATGATGGAATAAAAATGCAAACAGAATATTTCAAAGGGCAGCTTGAGAAGATAAGGTAAAGCGTTATGATAAAATGTGCAAAGACTTGAAATGAGAAAATTAAAAGAGAAGAATACAATAGCCATTTCTCAAGCTGAAAGAAGAGAAAATCCAAGCCTCAAGCTGCAATATTGAAGGATTTTATGAGTAAAAAATTGAATGACACAGAAATCATCAAAAGAAGATGAAAGGAATACATAGTCATTGTACCAAAAAGAAATGATCAACATTCAACCATTTCAGGAGGTAGCATTTGCTCAGGAATCACTGGTACTGAATGAGGAAATAAAAGCCATGCTGAAGGCATTGGTGAAAAACAAGGCCAAGGAATTGACGGAATACCAGTTGAGATGTTTCAACAAACAGATGCAATGCTGGAAGTGCTCACTCACCCATGTCAAGAAATTTGGAAGACAGTTACCCGGCCTACCAAATAGCAGAGTTCCATATTCATGCCCAATTCAAAGAAAGGTGATCAAACACAATGCAGAAATTTTCAAACAGTATCATTAATATTATGTGCTAGCAAAATTTGGTGAACAAAATTCTAAGATGGCTGCAGCCAAATACTGACAGGGAACTGCCAGAAGTTCATTCAGGATTCAGAAGAAGACTTGGAATGAGAGTTATCATTGCTGATGTCAGACAGGTATCGGCCAAAAGCAGAGAATACCAGAAAGATATTTACCTATGCTTTATTGACTATGTGAAGGCATTCACCTATGTGGATCATAACAAATTATGGATAACATTGCAAAGAATGAGAATTTCAGAACACTTACTTGTGCTCATGCAGAACCTGTATATGTATCAAAAGTCTTTCATTCAAATAGAACAAGTTGATATTATGTGGTTTAAAATCTAAAAATGTATCTGGCAGGGTTGTATTCTTTCACTTTACCTATTCATTCTATATGCTGAATAAATAATCTGAGAAGTGGGGCTATATGAAGAAGAAACTGACATCAGGTTTGGAGGAAGACTCATTAACAACCTGCAATATGCATATGACACAATCTTACTTGCTGAAAGTGAAGATGATGAAGATCAAAGCCTTCAGTATGGATTACACCTGAACATAAAGAAATGAAAATCCTCACATCTGGACCAATAAGCAATATCATGATAAATGGCAAGAGACTTGACGTTGTCAAGAATTTCATTTTTCTTGGATCAACAATCAATGCCCATGGAAGGAGCACTCCAGAAATCAAATGACATATTGCACTGGAAAAATCTGCTGCAAAAGATCTTTTAAGTTTTAAAAAGTAAAGATGTCACTTTGAGGACTAAGGTGCAACTGACTCAAGCCATGGTATTTCAATTGCCTCATATGCATGGAATAGCTGGACAATGAAAAAGGAAGATCTAAGAAGAACTGACACATTCGAATTGTGACGTCAGTGAAAAATACTGAATGAAGTACAGCAGAATACTCCTTAGAAGTGGGGATGGCAAGAATCCATCTCACTTACTTTAGACATGTCATCAAGAGGGATTAATCACTAGAGAAAGAGATCATTCTTGATAAAGTAGAAGGCCAGAGAAAAAGAGGAAACCCTCAACAAGATGGGTTGACACAGTGGCTGCAACAATGGGCTCTAACATAGCAACATTATGGGATTGCACAGGACTGGGAAAAGTTTCACTCTGTTATATATAGGGTTTCTGTGAGTTGAAGCTGACTGGACAGCACTTAAATTGAGACACAGAGAGGATAAGGATCACCCAGCTGGTGGAAGAGCTAGTGTTGAATTTGAACTAGACAATCTGATCTCAGGACTTTTACTGCTAGTGTATATCATCACCTCCCTACTATGGAGGTAGTAAAAA
This sequence comes from Trichechus manatus latirostris, assembly GCF_000243295.1. Taxonomy (NCBI): domain Eukaryota; kingdom Metazoa; phylum Chordata; class Mammalia; order Sirenia; family Trichechidae; genus Trichechus; species Trichechus manatus. The sequence continues at coordinate 15,307,272 of NW_004443969.1, forward strand.
TGGCTCACATGTTACAGAGATTAAGAATAAAGGCTCGAGAAGTCGAGTTATTTGTCCAAGCACATGTCTAGCAACGTCTACTTTACTAAATAATAATAATATAAACCTTTTTCTCTAATCATCACTCCACACTGAAGCCATTTCATCCTCCTTCTGTTTGTAGATACACGTACTTTTATTCTTAGGGAAAAGAACTTATAGTGAAATATGCATAATTTATTTAACAATGGTAAATACAAACCAATAAATATTTTCATTTAAAGAATAATGAGAGAGTAAATTTAAAACATATTGTACTTTGGTGTTCACAAATAACAGTAGAAACATCTAATTTTGTAGGTTTGGGTGAGGTTATCTGAATAAGATTAATTCTTGCCTTAATGTTCTAATTTGTATTTATCTTAATCAACAGCAATTGTGAATCATGTGCTAAACAGCCATGGTTTCACAAACTTTAAAACATTTAACTGTGCGGGGGATTGGAAGTTGTTGTGTCAGATTATAAATATTACATATTCAATAAACAACCATGAATTCTATTGCCGTCGAATCAATTTCTCCGATTCATAGTGAGCTTATAAAACAAAGGAGAACCACCCCATAGGGTTTCCAAAGCTGAAATCTTTATGGAAGCAGACTGCCACATCTTTCTTCCATGGAGCAGCTGCTGGTTTCGAATTACTGACCTTTTGTTTAGCAGCTGAGCACTTTAGCCACTGTGCCACCAGGGCTCCCAATAGTTTCATAGAACACTTGTTCTATGTAGACATTGTTTTAACATTGTATTATGGATTGAATTGTATCCCCCCGAAGATATGTTGAATTCCTAATCCCCTGTGCTTGTGAATGTGACCTTGTTCGAAAAGTTTTGTTTTTATTTTAATTTTGCTATTAGTTAAGATAATGTGGTCATACCAGAAGAGAGTGGGTTCTAATCCCTTTCTGAATGGTTTCTTATAGAAGGGGAGAACACGTGGAAGTAGAGGCACACACTGGTGGAAGGCAGACACAGTATGAGAATGGAAGTAGATGCATCTGTAAACAATAAAGGAATGCTAAGGATTGCTGATGGCCACCAGAAACTGGGAGAAAAGCTCTCAGAAGGAATCAGTATGGCTGATAACCTGATTTGGAGTTTTAGCCTCCAAAACTGTGAGACAATAAAGTCCTGTTCTTTAAGGCCATCCACTTTTTGATATTTTGTTATAACAGCTTTAGGAAACTGTGACATACTGTTAATTTTTAAAATATAGAAGTACAGGATCTGAACGATTTGGGGGGATTCTGAGGGATTTGGCATGTTTCTATCATGTTTTTAAAAGTGGCAGCAAATCTATTTCTGAATAATAATCATGAATTATTTATACATTCACAAATGTCATCAAGGAATGGTGCAGCCAGTCTATTTTTAACTCTTCATCTATATATTTCAGATTGCTTTGCCATTGTATATCAAAGGGAAAACCTCTTTTGCAGAAAATACAATTTAATTATGAGAGAAGGTCCTGAGGGAATTTTTTTTTCTCTCTTATTGTTCATCTTACCTTTAGTCTTTTCAGGATAAATTAAAAGGCCTATTTTTAGATCTTGGCATGATAGCATTTTTCTTGTGAAAAAGAACAACAACAACAAAAAAAAAGACCATATCTGGAAGTGAACCCATCTTGAAAGAAAATGTGTTTATGAAAATTTGCCAGTATTTCTAAAATTTTCTCTCACACTAACTTCCTCCTACATTATCTATACCCCTAGATCTAGAGTAGACAGGGAACCCCAAACATTAACAATTAGCCAGATTTCCCAAAAATCTCATCCAGACACACCAGGTTGGCAACCAAGAAGCTTCTGCAGGGACATGCTTTCCGTGTTTCAGAAGGCTGATATTGACGACGTAACCCCTGTACGATTGTGAGGATGGTGCAGAACCAGGCAGTGTTTCTTTCTGTTGTACGTGGGGTCGCTATGAGTCGGAAACAACTCAACGCCATCTAACAACAACAACCCCTGTACCTATGAATGTGGTCTTGTTTGGGGAAATAAGGTTTTTCTTTGCAGATATTATTTATCAGTTAAGTTAGTGATACCAGAGCATGGTGGATCCTAATCCCTTCTGAGTGGTGTCTTATAAAAGGTCAGAATAGACACAGAGGCAGAATCACAGGAGAAGACAGAGAGCAAGTAAAGACACATATAAAAGCCAACGAATGCCAAGAAACACCCAGGACTACCAGAAGCTAGAAGAGACGAGGAAGGAGCTTTCTCTAGAGCAGACAGAGAGACAGCATGTTCCCGCCAATACCCAGAACTCAAACTCCTAGCCAGAACTGAGATAACAAATTTCTGTTCTTTAAAGCTACTCATTTTATGGTAGCCCTAGGACGCTAAGACAGAAGTCATCTTGCACAAAACTGAAGACACTGAAGTTCAGAAGATAAAAGTGGCTTTTCAAAGTCATAACCTTAGTGGCAAAGTGGGAAGACTTTTAGACTTCAGTTTCTCCCCTGAGCATATTATTATAAACCCTGGACAAGTTCAAAGGTTGTATGAATGTGAGTGTAAGCATCTAAGAAGAATTTCTAGAATACAATT
>NW_004443969.1:15309960-15347151 GCF_000243295.1 Trichechus manatus latirostris
CTTTTTTAGTAATTTTTAGTTACTTCCTAATAATGGAAAGATACAAAGTAATTTATTTTGCATATCAATTACTTAGAAGGCATACATGTCACATTATTTTTTCAGATATAGTTGAAATTTCTCACATATTTCAAAACCTTTGTTCAGATTATAAAATAAAGCCAAGAACAATGAACATTTCTTGCTTTTAAGTGCAGAAATCATTGCTGAAACGAAATGTCCCTACTGAACTCTTAACAAGAGAAATGATCAGCAGATGATGATGAATTGAAAATAGACTAATTATCCCATGTAAATATATGTATGTAAAATAGAAAGCATATTAAATTTAAAACATAGTTTGGCAGTTAATTGCTCCACTACCATTTGAATTTTTCCCATATCTATTCCTGGGGTATTTCCAACATATTTTAAAAAGTAAATTCATTAAATTAGATTCAAAAATATGCTGCTGTTGTTTTATAACTTGTAAGGTTGATTTACCATCAACGTGCACATTTCGCTGTTTAATAATAGCTAACAATATCTGCCAAATGTGAATCAAAACACATACCATTGACTAATAATATTTAGAAATATGGCACCAGTATACCACTGCCCAAAGATATATATCACTGGAATAGTTTCAAAAGATAATAAGAAACTGTAAATATCTTGATAGAATTTTAATGCAAAACGGTATTTTTTCTATGGCTGGCTTCTATATGACTTATCTCCTGGTTCTCCCCATAGATTTATTGTATTCTTTTCTCATTCTTCATTGACTCAATTTCTGTTTTGGCAGAACTTTTGGCATTCTGAATGTTTAAGTCTTCTCATTTCTTCTGACCTATGCAAGATGATATTTTTAAACATCACTCAATTATCTACATCTTGATCCTTTTTCCTGCATATTCTTACATGCTTAACATGTTAACATACTCTCATCCTTGTCCTGAATATGTTTCATTGCTGCTTAGTGTCATCTTCCCTCTGCAACTTCATCAATATTGCTTGTCTTAGACAATGAGCTCAGAGTGAATAAGAACTAAAAAAAGAACCACACATAACTGAGTATTTTATACTGCAATGCTTAATATTGCAGCCACTTCCTCTGCTTTTCTCAAGAGCTCTGTGGTTACTATAATCTATCACTAAGTTTACACAGTGACAAGTGAGAGGTAGTATTCTTTCTCATTGCGTTCTTGCATCAAACTCTGACTTTTAGGAGATGTCAGCACAATGAAGCTCAGCCACTTAGGAAACCCCAGCAGAGTCAGAAATAGGCTCTCTCAACCCTTAGTGCTTCTCCCTCTTTACTTACTATAGCAGTGACCTAACTTCTCATACAATTTCAATTACTACTTGAATAAAGTGCTCTCCAAGATGTAAATCTCCGTTTTGACCTCTCACACTCTCTCTCATTCTCAATATCTTTCAGTGATAGGGCATTTCCACTCATAAATCATACTGATAATCAACACTAAATGTTTCAAAAAATAAGCTAGTTACCTGTATATTTAAGCTCTGATTTACAAGTAAACATAAAGTATATACACAATTGCTTCTTTTCTGTTTTTACTTTTCTATACCTACTACCCCCATTCCATCAGATATTCCTTTAATTACTAGACAAATCTGAGAATCTGCTATATAAAGTTGCTGTTATTGTTGTTGTTGTTGAGGAGTAATACTCTAATGACTCTTTATAATGTTCTATACCTTTCCGAAGACTGTGATCATGTGGGAGATATCTATGTGAAAAGGCTGTTATAAAGGTTCTTATATTCACAGTATTCCATGATCATAACAATCCAGAGATTTCATACTTAATGTACCTGATTCTCAGACACGAGTCAGGTTAAATTTGGAAAGCGATTCAAAACATTAGTTGACATTTTGTAAGCCAAATATTGAAGTGGTTTATTAAGGCTTTGACTCTACTATTGTATGTTTTAATATAGCATAGGTATCCCTAGAAGTCCCTGGGTAAAGCAGACAGGTAACCAAAACGGTGGAAGTTTGAGTCCACCCAGAGGCACCATGGAAGAAAGGCCTGGTGATCTACTCCTGAAAAAGCAGCCATTGAAAACCCTGTGGAACACAGTTCTACTCTGACACACTGGAGTCACCATGAGTCAAAGTCGACTCAAGGGCAACTGGGACTGGTGGATATCCCTATGTAGATTTAGTCTCCTGCCTTCTGGGAAATGAATGTTCCTAGTCCAGTGAAATGTCTATAAAAGTAGATGTTATTGTTATTAATCTGCATCAAATATTTTTTGGAGTAGCAGAATATAAATATTGAATAAATGCAATTCAATTATTACTTGTTTTAAACATGATTATATTGCTTTACAAGGAGTCTTGGTGATACAATGGTCAAGCAGTTGGCTCCTAACCCAAAGGTCAGAGGTTCGAACTCATCAGCCACTCTGTGGAAGAAAAGGCCTAGCAATCTGCTCCCGTAAAGATTATAGCCTAGGAAACCTTATGGGGCAGTTCTCCTCTGTCCTATAGGGTCACTGTCTTGGTCATCTAGAGCTGCTATAACACAAATAGCACAAGTGGATGGCTTTAACAAGGAGAAATATATTCTCACAGTGCAGTAGGCTACAAGTCCAAATTCAGGGCATTAGCTCCAGGAAAAGGCTTTCTCTCTGTGTCAGCTCTGGAGGAAGTTTCTTCTCATCAATCTTTCGCTGGCAAGAAGCTTCTCAGGTGCAGGGACCCCAGGTCCAAAGGACGTACTTTTCTCTTGGTGCTGCTTTCTTGGTGGTGTGATGTCCCCTATGTCTCTCTGCTCGCTTCTCTCTTTTATATCTCAAAAGAGATTGGCTTAAGACACTATGTAAATCTTACAGATTTCATGAATGTAACTGCCGCTAATCCATCTCATTAACACCATAGTGATAGGATTTACAGCGCATGGAGAAATCACATCAGATGACAAAATGGTAGAAATCACATAATACTTGGAATCATGGCCTAGCCAAATTGATACACATATTTTTGAGGGACACAAGTCAATCCATGACAGCCAATCAGAGTTGGAATCGACTCGACGACACATGACAGCAACAATATTGCTTTCTTTGTTTAAGCCGCAGGTTTTTTTATTTGTTTTAAATGCTGCTACTAAGTATATTCAGAACTTAGTGATAGAATATAGAGATACTGTCACAATTTTACATACTGCCATATTTTTTAGAAAATAAAATTGTTGGATAATTATTTTTTAAATGTATTACATAAAAATTCAGAAGGCAGTTGATGATAACAGCATTATTCTATTTTCAGAGAAAAGCATCCTGAATACATCTGGTGTTCACCACTCCAGAGAGAATAAAAGATATTTCACAAAAGACACTCATGGGTGAATTTGTAGTATAAAAGGATTTGAGACAGAAACAAAATGAATATCATCCATTAAAGAAGGATGTGTTTTGTACTGTCTCCACATCATTCAGTTCATTGTATGAACTTGCAGCAAGGGTGTCATTCAGTGCATACTAATGGGTTGCATGAAACCTCATGATACTTTCATACCAATTCTAGTAACTATAAGAAAATAACTCTCAGTATGAGCGTTTCAATAATTCTACCATTTGAGATTCAGGTCAATTTAGTTTGAATACCCTTGTCCAAATGTGAATATATGTATAAAATTTTGAGCAGCAAGAGAGATAGGTTGAAATTTATACCTCAACTAAACCAAAAATATGCCACGCTGCTTATTGAGTAGGCTGTCAAGCTCACAACATTATCAGGCCAGAGTTACTTACTACAATTTTCTTCATCTGAATTATCACTGCAGTCATTTTGGCTATCACATCGCCAGTGATCTGGAATACAGTTGTTGTTTTTACACTGGAACTCATGAGGTCCGCAAGTCTTTTTATCTGTAATGGAAAGAACCAGAGTTTGCAATGTTGGCTTCCATGAATACATTCCTCACAATATCCTGACTGCCATGCCTAATTCCTTGGCATATGACATTTCCTTAATTCTTAATTCAGTTACCGACTGAATAGCCTCCTAGGAAAAAATGAAAGCAAGTGCTGAAGGAAACTCAGTTCTCTGTCTTGTTTTATGTTACTAGTCATGTTTTAATTGCAGGCTAATTACAAAACAGTTGATTGGACCACCAAAGCAAAGTCAACACGAATTGTCAAATGAAAGTTCCAGGTTATCCTTCCATTTAGGACACTCCATCTCTAATCCATCCCTCCATTTCTACTATGAAGCAACAAAAAGAAGTGGTTATTTATCCAACTGTGAGGTTGCCACCTTGTGTTCTTCCCCAATAAGCTCTTGTTCTTAATATACCTATGGTCAGTTGTACTTTTTAAATCCTAGATATTATCCACTCAGAAACTCATAGATTGTAATAGTGTTTTAATGTGTAAAGACTGTGAAAATGAATAAAATAGCATCTCATTGGATATTCTAAATAATCCCATGGAGTCTCTAGGAAAGGTACTAAGTAGCTCCTCTCTTCATAGATGATAAAGCAGAGACTCATAGAAGTTTTTAGGAACTTGCTGATATTTTCACTGCCATTAAATGACACAGAAAAAATATATATATACACATATATGTCTTTTACACCTGATTGTGTGCTTTTTATGACAAATCTAACTTATAAACTGATAGGATAGAATCAGAACACATGCAGTAAGAATTAATTTAAAGTTTAAATCCTCTATTTTCAAATTTTTATAAGAGTAATATCTGTGGACAGTCTAAAGCAGTGCTTCTCAAGCTTTAACGTGCATACATATAAACCACTTGAGAATTTTGTTCAAACAGAAAGGGGCCTGAGATTCTACATTTCTAACAAGCTCTCCAGTGATAATGATGTCTGTTATCTCTGAAACATATTTTGAGAAAGCAAGAGTCTAATGCATCAAAATGGTATGAATTAAGTAACATAAAAACAAGAAAACTATAAACGTCAATATATAATTTAAGACACATTTCCCTTTCATAAACTTAGGTCAACTCCTTATTCTCAGCCATGTTAGAGATGAACAGTGAAGTGCTTAAAGTCTCAGACTTAATAAAACAAATTAACTAAAAAAAGAAGATAAACTATTGGATGGTAGTTGTTATGTTTTACTTCAAAATTTATCTTATAGAAATCAGATTCAAATAAGACTGTGAAAGTAAAAGTGATTTAGGTATAATGATATAAATTAAATAATGAACATATATTGAAGATGTCACTCAACTCTTGGCTAAGGATTTCATAAACATGATCACACCCACTCATCATAACGCCTCTAAGTATTATGACAAGCATTTAAGTAAAGGAGTACAGTAAGTCTCAAAGAGTTTAAGTAATTTCTCCAATCTTACAGACGTATTACATGACAACGGAAGAATTCATATCCAGATCCAACTCCTGAAATATTTTGCTACAGAGGTTCTCATTATAGACATTAAGTATGATTTTGAAATACTAAACCAAAAACCAAATCCAGTGCCCCCTAGTCAATCCCAACTCATAGCCATGCTGTAAGACAGAGTAGAATTGCCTCATTGGGTTTCCAAGGCTGTAAATCTTTATGAAAGCAGACTGTCACATCTTTCTCCCGCAGAACTGCTCGAAAGGTTCAAACTGCCAACCTTTTGGTTAGCAGCCAAGTGCTTTAACCACTACGCAACCAGGGCTACTTGAAATACTAAGGGAAAAAATTTTTTGCCTCAATTTCCCTTCTTTTCCTTATGTCCTACCTGCCTGCCTGTCTGGTAACGATTACGCAGGACCTAACTTGCCTCAGGTATTGGGTGCTATGTTTCGTATTTTGTAATACACGCTTTTTGTTTGTGTTAAACCTAATTTTAGATTTAAAAATTGGCTTATAATCTGCAGAAGTTCTAATGTAGCATTCTGCACTCCTCAGATAATCAAGAAATATGTTAGGATGACTGAATAAATAATGAACACTGAAAATTCAGGGTTTGGTACTGAATTATTTGGATGGTTATTTCATTTTGGCAATTGAAACATACTTCTCTGCGACGACTGTTGTATAGATAAACAGTTTTATCTCTTGCCATGTGTTCCTTGCATTATATTAAAATAATATTTAAAAATTTTAGAACACAAAATGTAAGAAAGACCATACTGAATCACACCAATAGACCGTGTGACTTAGTATTACAACACTGGTGCCAAGCAAATCTTAAGTCATCACCGGCAAAATGGGTGCTGAGTATCAATTTAATAGGTGTAATGACTTCATGGCAAAGTGGGTAAGAGCTCAGGCTGCTAACCAAATGGTCTGCCTTTCAAATCCACCAGCCGCTCCTTGGAAACCCTGTGGGGCAGTTCTACTATGTCCAATAGTGTCGCTATGAGTTGGAATCAACTGGGCGGCACACAACAACAACGACTTCATCGATTTAAAGTTTTGTTTTTTTTTTTAAATCCTTTTCACACTTTTCTTCTATGTTTAAACATTTGCATCTTCCTCTGAATTTGAAAGAGCTCTGCAGCTATTTCTTAACTAGACCAAGTTAGAATTCATTGCTAAGATTACCATTTGGGGCATGCAGAAACGGTAACACGGAAAGGTTAATTGCCTTATGTAAGGTTATTCAGATTTTATGTTTCTCAGTTATTTAGAGTTTTGATGCATGACATTACTTGCAAAAACTGCAAATACAAACTATACAAACTTGTTCTGCATTTAAAATCTCCCTAAAGGAACCACATGTATATAATTTCACATTATAGTACTCTAAACCAAAAACCAAACCAGTTGCTGCCGAGTTGATTCCGATTTATGGCGAGCCTATAGGACAGAGCAGAGTTGGGTTTCCAAGGAGCAGCTGGTGGATTCGAACTGCTGACTTTTGGTTAGCAGCCTTAGCTCTTACAGAGTAACTACTATAAAATGTTCACATTGTGTGCCGTTTTCTATTAATTCACATTGCTAAATTGCATTCACTCAATTCATTATTCTTTTTTTTTTAATTGTAAATTTGGAGAAACCAAATGTAGTATTTAAAAACTTGATTTCTGAGTTTAACATGTTTTCAGGTGAATTGAAGATACTGGCACAAATGTAGTCTTACCGGGAGGTAGAGTGGCGAAGCTTCAAAGTGCAGAATTGTGTATACCATATACTGCAATACTAATGGTGCTTGTGTATACATGGGTTATGTCTGGAAAGAAATCAAATAACCCGGTGACAGTGATGTTTCTGGGAGAAAGAGCTGGAGAAGTGGACTGGGAGACAGGGGTGGGAAGAGATGTAAGCTTCTCTCTGTGACCTTTTGTACAGCTTGATTTTTTTTTCCTTCTTTACTTACGTGGACATTTTTTCTTGCTTTGTAAGTATATATTACTTTTAAAAGATTAATTTTAAAAAAAGAAACAGCATTGACAGAGACACTATGAGATGAAAAAGGGTAGCCATTTTATTTTGATTGAGCACCCTTTTTCATATTTACGTTATAACTAAAAATAAAAGTAATCTGTTTCATGTTAAAAGTGTTGTAAGATCATAAACCAAAAATAAAAGTTGTTCATTATACCAATCTGCAATTTACCAACAAGAATCATATTTTGGTGCATATCTTTTCAGTCTTTCATATTTATGGATACATGCATATATCACATATATTAAAAATACATGTATATACCCATAAAATTAAAATCATGCTATGCATACTACTTTGTAATTTAATTTTAAACATTAATCTCTTTAAAATTTTATTGTCATTTACATTTTTTTAAAGGCTGCGTAATAATCTATGATTTTATATAATGATTATTTTTACAAAATCCCAATAGTTGAATATTTAGACTATTCCTAGCATTTTAATATTTTTAAAAAATGTTTCACTGGAGAGTTTGTATATATATATCCTTGGCCTCATTTCAGAATAGATTTTAGTATAAATTCTTACAAATGAAATAAAAAGATCGAACTATTAAGAATTTCTGTATATATTGCCAAATGTTCCTTCAAAAGAGTTTTATGAATGTATAATTTTAAGAAAAATGTAGGAGGATATTAATTTTTTCACATCCTTTTTGACCCCACTGGAGACCATGATATTTTTCAATCAAGATATTTTAATGTTCAGACTTAACATTAAAAACTGGCATCATATGGATATTTTGACTGGAAGTTGTTACTAGCAAACATGTAGAGATTGTTTATATATTTACAGAATGTCTTCTGTCATTAATTGATTGTTTTTCTGCTCATTTCCTACTTTTCCACTGGACTGTTTTCTTTTTAATGTTTAGAGACTTAATATATGCAGACTATTAACCTGTTTTTGCCATATATTTTGCTAACATTTCCTCTCAATTTCTTGTTTTCTATTTTAAGCTAAAAGATATAAACTAGCCTCCTTCACCATTAATGAGCCAATAATGATTCATGGTGACACAAACGAATAATTCTTTTGTATGAAGATTACAAGGTATGAAAATTTTATTGACTCCTTAATTTGATTAACAGATTTTTTCCCTGAAGATTCAATAATTAAGGATATTTTCATATCCTTAAACTATATAAGACAATAAGAAATGAAACAGTTCATTTTTTAATTTTTAGATAACTATGATAAAATCTAGAATTTTCAAAGGGGGTAATATTTCTCAACATTTTGATTTGACTTGATTCAAACCAAGTAAAGGAAAAGCAAATGTTAAGGGAGCCACAATAAAGTCTATAATTCATTTAGAAAATTGAAAATGAATGTTACTATACAAATATTACTGCACAAATTACCACACTGACACTTGAAAAAATAGAAAACCCACACGTTCCTACATCTATTGAAGATATTAAATTCATAATCAAAACGACACACAAAGAAAACTGAGGTCCAGAAGATTTACCAGTAAGTTACACCAAACATATAAAGAAAAAATAATACCAACCTTAATTTTTCTTTCAGAATACAGAAGAAAGGGAAACACCTGCCAGCTCATTTTACAAATGAGCATTACACTGATACAAAAATCTGACATCAGTCATGTTGTTCAACCATCACCAATAAACCCTTCAAATATTCCAATCAGAGGAAAGAAAGTTGTTTTTTTCTCCCCCCTAAAATCATGAAATCACAGTAAATATTTTTCTAATGCTTGGCTGGCTATTAAAATGTTTAAAACATCATATTATTCACCAGTAATAATTTTATACTTTAAAATTTTTTTCCTACTCATTTACAAGAGATTGGATTGATGCACAAATGTCGCTGTATTGTTCTGTTTATACGTAGTCTGTTTGCTCATGTACAATCATTTACTTTCTATTTCATCTTCAAGTTCGGAATAACCACATGATCCTTTAAACCAGGCAGGGGTAATGATTGAAGTACTAATGATGGTATTGGATTTTATGAGAGATAAGTGCATTAATCTCATCCTCTATTGTCTGGTGTCTCTCTAACACAAAGGCTCAGTTAAACTTTCTCTTCCTAAAGACTGTACTGTTGAAAGTTTAAGATGGCACTCTGAAATTAGAAATATATCAGTAATATAATATAAATCCAAACTATAATATGTGTGAGTCAGAATGTAGAATATAAACTATAGGGTTGTCTAAAATGGCATCTCCTTCAGAAGTGCCAGAGGTTCTATTGTAATCCGTGAATTAAATTATATTTTCAGGCTTCCTATATCCCTTTTTTTTTATCTTGAAATATCCTAAAGAAACATGCCAGTAAAATATTTTCAGTCAGGTTTAACAGGTAAAATACATTATATATAGGCCTTTGATTTATAATACATTTTTTAGATCTGTGGCATAGATCAAAACAAAGAATGCATCCTTTGGTCCCTGTGCTGAGAAACTCCTAGACCCAAGGGAAGATTGATGACAAGGACCTTCCCTCAGAGCTGACACAGAGAGAAAGTCTTTCCCTACAGCTGGAGCCCTGAATTCGGACTTCTAGCCTCCTAGACTATGACACAATAAATTTCTGTTTGTTAAAGCCATCTACTTGTGGTATTTCTGTTATAGGAGCACTAGATAACTAAGACACCATACTAATCATGGGACAGAGCCCTGGTGGTGCAGTGGTTAAGAGCTAGGTTGCTGACCAAAAGGTCAGCAGTTCCAATCTACCAGTCACTCCTTGGAAACCCTATGGGACAGTTCTGCTCTGTCCTATAGGTGTCCTATATGGTCACTGTGAGTTAGAATTGACAGCAAAGGGTTTGGTTTTTTTCACAGGTTAATCATATGATTTTTTTTTTTTTTAAGTTTACAGCTTAAACATGATAGATAACTATTCTTCTCTTACATTAAAGAGGCATGGAGGAGGGCAGTGCAGTGATCCTATGGTGGCTAGGCACTGTCCTCAGGAACCTAGATATCTATCTTTCAGGGTCACCATCCTAATTCATGGATTCCATTGTTCCTTACTCACTGCAGGGCCCAAATGACTACTACAGCTTGAGCCATCACCTTGCAGGCTATAAGGAGAAAGCGCAGAAGAGCAAAGGAAGAAGCCTTTCTAAATTGAGCAAATTTCCTATAAATAAGCTTCCCAGAAGTCTAACAGAACACTTTTGATTACATCTGAATGGTCAGAACATAGACAAGTGATAACACCTAGCTACAAGAGAATTGGGAAATGTAATGACTTATTCTGGATAGCAATGCAAATGCATCAGTCTATCATTTGGGGTTCTGTTTTTGAGAAGAGAGTAAAAAAATGGAGATATATATACATATATATATATATATATGTATATATATATAGGTGCCCTGGTGGCACAGTGGTTAAGAGCTACGCTGAGCTGTGGCTGCTAACCAAATTGTCGGCAGTTCAAATCTACCAGCTGCTCCTTGGAAACCCTATGGGGCAGTTATACACTGTCCTATAGGGTCCTTATGAGTTGGAATCGATTCAGTGACAATGGGTTGGTTATATGAAATTAGAAGTCTCTGTCAAATAGCCTAAAAGTGCCAATTAAAGTCATTAAAGGTGATTTCTACAGATTGTGAAAGAGAAAAGATTCCTCTCCTTTCAAGATTGCAAGTACTATAACCGCAAGCTGCCATGGGTCACCTTTAAAATAATATATAAGGCATCTATCTCTAAAATTGCCAATGGAGTAAGAATTAGCTTGTGGTGGTTGTTGTTGTTGTGTGCCTCAAGTCAATTTCGACTCATAGCGACCCTACAGGAAAGGGCAGAACTGCCTCATAGGGTTTCGAAGGCTGTAATCTCTACAGAAGCAGATTGCCTCATCTTCTCCCATAGAATGGCTGGTGGCTGGTGGGTTTGAACCACCCACCTTTCTGTTAACAGCTAAGCGCTTAACCACTGCTACACTGGGGCTCCTTAGAATTAGCTCAGAAATGAAGAAAAAAACAGGGCTCTAATGAGTCTACTAGAATACTTAGATCCAAATAATGCCTGAAGTCAACTCCATCCACTCTTTGGAAATGAGGCAGAAAATGTCTTTCGCCTCTTAGCCTAGTTGCTGGTGGATTCCTGTCATTTGTAGGTAAGAGTTCTGGCTAATGAAAACGCCATACTACATTTATTCCTTAAAAATATCCTAGATTCCTTCTAAACCTAATGTTACTACATATGTGCTGATTTACATAATTCCCAGGCTAATTCATTGATTTATGATTTCCTGGGGAATGCTGTCCAATTCCACAAGAAGCCTAAGAATCAGTCTCTATTTATAAGTGATTTTCACACCCAAGCTTCCATGGGAGATGGTACAGACACCTTTGTATGAGTAGATTCTGTACACGACATACGCTATTTCAGACAGCCTCTATTGATATTGATTGTCTGGAAAGCTGCAGGAAGCCTTTCATTGTAAAGTGTTTGGTGGCTCTGAAAATTAATTTCACGTTACTTCCCATCAATCAGGGTAATATTCCTCAATGAGCACTTACACGCACAACCTGTTCTTCTAGGGGAAGTGGAAAGAATACGGAGATGCACCAGCAGTTGAGAATAACAACGCCAGCTGCAGCCTGTCCCGGTGGGATTCAGCTACTTCTGTTTTGCTTTTGAATTTTTATTATTTTGTTTAATGTTTACGTTATTCTTTCAGGTACAGAAGGGAAAGGCTTATAAAGTAAAACAAATTACCAGTGACATATTTTCTTTATAAAGAGGTGGATGTATAATAAGCTAGCTCTGTAGAAGCTCAAAATAATGACATTGTACAAATTGCATGTCAATGCAATGTAATTTTCAGTGGAAATTTTTCAATTTCACATTACGCATTTTAGAAAGTGTCATATTACATTCTGTAAGGCCATCTATCGCACTTGACAAGAATTTGTAATTTTTTTTCTTATTTAGAAATTTTTGTTTTAACTTTATGGCTGTGTAGGGAGGGGGGTGGCATAGAGTGAAGTAGGCATAATGGAAGTAGTTACACTCTCATCTTTTGCCAACTCAGTCTGTATGTCATATGCAAAACCCCTGCTATTCCATTCATCATTCTCTTTTCGACAGCCTGCAGTTTTGACAGATTGTATGGTAATATTGAACAAACAGTTTGCTTTTATGAACCACAAATGAAGAGGAACTCAAATCTTCATAATGTTGAGGATAGATAAGGTCTTCCACCTCAGAATTGTCCTTGAACCCATTACAGATTCTGGTTATAATGTTGTATAAATTCACTTACGATCAACAAGTTTAGAGACAAACTAAATAACTCACTTTATTTTTTCACGAATATTTATTCTGATTTATTTTAAGAGCAAAGTGAAAGCAATACGAGGCAATTAAAAAGTAACCTGCTGAAATATTTTTGAATATACAGTTGGTAACTTTTATACCAACTGTCTAGTTTGTCTGACCCTGTTAATCAGAGTCACTAGAAAATTGCTCAATTCCCTTGATTCTTTTGGATAGATAACTTTAGACTTTGATTTAGTGGGAGGCAGTGAGGTATCGTGGAAAGAACCTGACCCTTACATTTAAAACTTGATTTGGATCCTAGCTCTAGCTCTTACTAGCATATAACCAAAAGTAATTACCTTCTTTGTGCCTCAGTAACCTCATCTACTAAAAACTGGGGGTGAATTTAGAACTTGGCTTAATTTTAAAAAACAAAACAACAACAACAAAAAAACCTGTTTCCATCGAGTTGATTCTGACTCATAGCGACCCTATAGGACAAAGTAGAACTGCCGCATAGAGTTTTCAAGGAGTGGCTGGCAGATTCAAACTGCCGTCCTGCTGGTTAGCAGCGAACGCTTAACCACTGAGTAGTTATTAAGTAACTATATAGAGTCGCTATGAGTTGAAATCTACTGGCCGCAACGGGTTTGGTTTTTTAATAACTAATAAGTTCAAAACAAAACAAAAACAAAAGCAATTGAGGTCCAGTGGACTCCAACTCACTGGCAACCCATGTGTGTCAAACAGAACTGTGCTCCATAGACTTTCCGAAGAGTCGCTATAGGGTCGCTATGAGTTCGAATCAACTAGATGGCAATGTTTGTGTGTTCATTTTATTGTCAGGCCTTTCTTCTAAGGTGCTTCTGGGTGATCTCCAACTTTCCTTTACTAGCGAAGCATGTTAACCATTTTCACCACCCAGGGACTTCCACTTAATAAAAAGGAACTAAAAATTTAGAAGATGTGGATTGTAATACCAACTTTATCATCAAAAGCTGTATGAATTTAGGAGAAAGGAAAGTGATATATTTAAAAGACTGCTATGTTTCAGGCACTGATTTAGGTCCCTTACATTTATCATATTACTTTTAAAACATGAATAAATGATTTTACTACTACTATATGAGGCATTGTATTCATTTTATAAGCAAAGACTAAACCTTGGTAACTTGCTCAAAGTCACACAGTAAGAATTAAAGTCACACGAGTCACCTACATGCTGTGGGCAATCACATTCCCCATCTAAAACTTTGGAAGGTTACATGACCCCTGGGGCCTCTAAAACAGAAATAGCTTTAATTTCACTATCTGCATATATTTTTAATTATCAAGTCTATAAAACTTTACCAGCTTGAGTTATTCTTGTATCTCCTGGAGAATAACCTTTTTGTCATTATATATGTTACTTATATTCTTTGTGGTAATTTTGTAATATGGAAGTAGAAACAAATAGTCCATAGTCACACAACACAGAGACAGCTCATCACATTGTTCTGATTATTAAAGTAGAAAAATAAAATTTTGTGCACCATATATATTTCACTAAAAATTATATGGACATGAATTTCCTAGACCATTAAAAATTCTCACAAATGTCATTTACATACTGGTATGATATTTCTCTTACAGATATAACTAAGGTATATCTGGAGAACTAAACAGTTCTCTAGAGTTTGGCATTTAAACTTGTTTTTTGTTTATGTGTTGTTGTTGCCCAGTTGAATGAGGAAGATAATTCATATTTGAAATAAAAATATTTTCCCCTGCAGTTAAGTATATGGATATTTTTTCAAAATAGTCTGCTTTAGTGACATTAACCTTTGTTATGGCTGATAATTTTTATATCGTTATCTTTAGTATCGCTTGTGATGCTATTTTCTATGATGCAAACATTGTTAGATGTAACCTAGCATACTAATTACTTAGTTACTTACCTAGCAAAGAGAAGTACTCTTTCTGCTCAGCATCGTTAAAAGTGTTTCTCACATAAGATGTATCCTTAAAGTTATCATTCAAGTTAATTTTTTTTTTTGGTAATTCTAGTAATCAGTAATTATGAGCATCAAGAAGCAAACTAATTTTTGTAATAATTTAGAGTAATTGACTTTGCCAGGTGTATGTGGCAAAATAGTTAGGGAATCTTTCCTTGGGATCATAAAACCCCGATGTAGGGTGAAGAGGGCAATAGAGAGAAAATTTTATCTAGATATACAGTTTATTCACGCACATAAAATTAGATGTATATTACTAAATAAATAATCCAAGTGGGGAAGACACATGTCTCATAAAAATATGTGTCTCTCAACAGTTAAGTACTCATGTGCTAACCAAAAGGTTGGAGGTTCAAATCCACCCAATCGCTTCGTGAGACAAAGACCTGGCATTCTGCCTCTGTAAAGATTACAGCCAAGAAAACCCTATCAGGCAGTTCTACTCTGTCACATTGGGTTGCTATGAGTCAGAAATCGACTCCACAGCAACAAAACAATAATGTAGCTACCAGTATATACATATAAAGGATACCACTAGTTATCTCGGGAACCCTCGTTTATACAGCGCACACACACGTGTGTATCTCTGTTTGCCCTTATCTTAATCAAACAAAAGAGAGAGGTAGGATTGATTTTCATGAGAATCAGAATTTATATGTAGTTATGTTATATTTACCATTGCATACTAACACATTGTGTGTGTATTTGAAACATAAAACTAAACTAAAACCTTTGCCGTCCAGTCAACTCTGACTCACAGTGACTTTATAGGACAGAGTAGAATTGCCCCACAGGGTTTTTAAGGAGCAGCTGGTGGATTCGAACTGCTGACCTCTTAATTTGCAGCTGAGATGTTAACCACTGCGCCAAGGAGCAAATCTCACAGCTGAAGAAATTTTCCAAAATTATTCTAATTTTTTTACTGCTAGACTTCTCTACAGAGCAACATGTATAAGTGTATAAATTGTAATACATGAAATATCTTCCGTGGCGAGCATTAGGGCAGAGTCAAAAAAATCTGTTTTTAAGCAGCTGCTCCATATCATTCATACACCCAATAGGCCTTGCAAAGTGAATAATGAATTCAGTTAAGAGTGTTAACTTACCTTACTAGACAAGCAGAGTCAAAAGTGTGTTAATAAACTTAATTGAATAGTGAACCATTTAAATATATTTACATCAGGTTTAACTTAAAATTGTGACCTCAGTGTTTTGAAAAGTCAAGGCCAAGGCACACACAAACACACACACACATCACTTATTCAGTGTGCCCTCAGTTTTTCAGAATTTTGATATTTTCAAATTTTCTCTTTAAAAGACATCTTTTGTGTATAAATTCATAGAGAATTACACTAAAATGTAAGCAATTTTAACTTTCAAATATTGACAGCATTGAGTGGCATAATTTTTTATCTGACAATTATTTTCCTCTAAATCATTTTAAATTTTACTCAAAAGCAATTAAAGCATTTCATTACCCTTTTCTTTCTTTCCTTTCATAGACAAGAATATTTCATTTATGGTATGCATCTAGAATGTAGCTTTCTTTTCTTGCCTTTTCTCACCCTGTATCCCAAAAGTCTTGGAGAAATCATATTTTACATGGTTTACAATGCCTGGGATAAATAATGCTTCCTGTTTGGAGAATGGTCTGTATGAATGAAAAGCGTGCTTTAGTAACACTATTTTTATTTTCTGGTGGCCAATATCACTCTCTGGTAATCCACTTATAATCTATTACAAAATATTTTCAAATGCAAAAAACATTTCAACAGAGCCGATTATAGAAAGTCAGGGTAATAACAAAGGTTCTGTACTTTAAGGACTCCTAGGTATAGGCTATGAAGAAATATCATGGGAGGGGGTTTAACAAGAAGAAAGGGAAACAGGCTAGATGATGGTGACCAATACTTGGGAGTCTTAAACTATGATCTAATGATAGATATATGTTCGGGTACCCTCTTGCCCCGATACACTTAGACATTATTTGTGATTCCCTTATGTCATTTGTTCCCTTTTAAAATAATTTTAATATATATTGCAATTTGATTTCGGCTGAAGAAGACTTTGTTGGGAATTTGTGATGGAAGCAGAGGAGGAGCAACATTTTGAGTTGTTAGGAGTCCCTGAGACACGGGGATGTCCTTAGGTTCTAGGACTAGCAAGTGATGAAGTCTTGCTCTGGCAAATGAATTTGGAACAGTTGGCATGAGCGGCCCATCCACATCCCCTTGGTATCCACCAGGCCCATCTACAATGAGGCAATGGCTTTTAACAACAAGCACATGAAACTATGTCTAAACCCAATCTGGAAGTGCCTAACAGGGCATTCATTCCACAGGAACAGCCCTAATTCACTGACTAATAGGAGCTGGTGATAAATAGCCCAGGTTTCCCTCGTATTTGAGATAACTCTTGGTATTCTACACTGTCCTACACTGTCCTAGCGATTTCTCGTGGGATGGAGCCCATTTGCTCGCATCAGTAACCTGCTCTATATCAGTTGTCGTTAAGTCGATTCCGACCTTGGCAACTTCATGTGTGTCAGAATAGAACTGAGCTCCACAGAGTTTTCAATGGCTAATTTTTCGTAATTAGATTGCCAGAACTTTTTTCTGAGACACCTCTGGATGGACTCAAACCTCCAACCTTTGGGTTAGCAGCCAAGCACATTAACTATCTCCACCACCTAGGGGCTTCAAAGAGGAATAACTCCCACACAAAAAGGATTTCTTCTTATACTTACCTTTTCACCCTCCCTGGATTTTCAATGCTTCTCCCTTTACAAGCACAAAGCAGTAAGGATGTGTGGAAAGCTTTTTCTCCCCCTGAAAACCAGTGGACAGAACTTTCCAGGGACATTTAGTCTCGGTTACATAGTACCAGAACCAACAATTGCCATTGAGTTGATTCCAACTTATGGCAACCTCATGTGTGTCAGAGTAGAACCGTGTTCTATAGGGTTTTCAATGGCTGATTTTCCAGAAGTAGATTGCCAGGCCTTTTTTCTGAGGCACCTCTGGGTGGACTCGAACCTTCAACCTCTGGGTTAGCAGTTGAGCACATTAACTCTTTGCAACCACTCAGATACTCAACCTCCTCTGTAATGTATCCCTTATTGCATTTTTTCCCTTCCCTGCCTGAATTCCCTACTTCCTTACTAGTGCTTTCTTGGATCATATCCCTAATAAACAACTTGTATTCATATCCTTGTGAGTACAGGTACTAATTGTGGGGAAACTCAACACAGAATTTATGCAATCACTTATTCAACCCATAACCTGCTGTCATTGAGTCAATTCCGACTCATAGCGACCCTATAGGACAGAGTAGAACTGCCCCATAGGGTTTTCAAGGAGCGGCTGGTGGATTCAAACCGCCATCCTGTTGGTTAGCAGTCAAACTCTTAAGCGCTGTGCTACCAGGGCCCCATTTATTCAACAAACATGTATTAATGTCTGTTATGTGGTAAGCACTGTTTTACTCTCTGGGTTTATAGCAATAAAACAAATACAAATGCCTGTCATTACTGATCTTACCTGTTACTGTAAGATCAATATTGACGGGGGAATTGGAGAGATTGTCAATTAGAAAAAAAAAAGTTAGAGAGAGAAATAAATGAGGGAGATAGGAAATTTGTGGAGGGCCAATTTCAACAGAATAGACTGAGAAATCTACACTGGAAAAGTGACTTTGAAAACTGATGGAGACGAGGGATTGAGGCATGTGTGGGGGTTCTGGGGGAAAGAGCTTTCCAGGACCAGGTGCTCTCTTTGATGAAGAAATAGGCTTTAATGAAGAGGCAGCGTTCAAAGAACAGAAAGGAGAAAAGTGTAGGAAAAGAAGAGTAAGTGAGTAAACTCAGGGAAGAGTGGTGGGAGAGGTCAGAAAGATGATCCAGTGGTGGGAAGGGGGACTCCTATCAGGCAAGGCTTTGTTGGTGCTGAGGTGTCTTGATATTTCTCCTCTGAAAACAGCATATGTATCTGTAATTTTCCTTCCATGACAAATTGATTTCAGGTACTTATTTAGGTTTATTCCAAAATAAGGATGAAAATTTGAAGTACTACTAAGTGACCAGAGCAAGACAGAAGCCAGAATCTTGAAACCACCATGGTGAACAATTTGTCTTGTCTTTTCTGAATTATTACCATGTTCTCAGCTTTGGTGCTTATGCTTACAAAGCAGCAGGGTGGCAAAGGCTGATGAAATATAAAATAGGTATTAACAAGGAAAACTCACGTTTAAAAGAATATCGAGAATGTATACAAAATAAAATGCAAGGTATTAACACGGAAAACTCACTTTTAAAAGAATATCGAGAATGTATACAAAATAAAATGCATCTAATGACAAGATTTATTGACTAAAGGTCAATAAATTGATTTATTGAATAGAAACAACAACTATGTCTCTCATTTCAGTCATAACTTTAATCTGTTTTTCAACATTATTCTAATTGGTACAGTAAAGTTTGCTTATTAAAAGCTACTCAGAAGGAAATTTTCATGGGCAGTCTTGTAGATTTGTTATTAGGATTTTCAGATTCCAGCTTGAATTTCATATTTTAGTTTGAAAACCAATAACAACAGCTAATAATTTATCTGTGCTAGGTTCAAGGCTAAGCCTGATTCATGTAACCCTCTGAACAATCTAATGAGAAAAGCATATAGAACAGTTGAGAACACTGAAACTCAGGTTACAACAAATTACTTGCCCCAAAGTCCACAGCTCTTAAACTACGGAACCAGGGCTTGAATCTGTATCACCTGACTCCACTATATACACTATAAACCATTATGAAATTCTCAGCCCATCACTGGAACATAAATAATTCTCTAAAACAAAGCTCTCTATTGCTTTGTTCTTTGTCATTTTACACTAAGATGTCAGTTCTATAGATTCTAAGAGATGACTAAAATTCTATACATGCCGAATGATGTGCCAAAGCTAATTCAAGGAAAACATGCTGACTTTCACCGTAAAACCCTGAAGTTACAATGTGTCTACCTTAGAGGGAAAAAAATATATGATATTTCTATAGTAAGTACAGCTTACACTCAGAAATAAATGTAGACAATGTTGCAAATTCTTCAGTGACAAGATTTGTTGATTTGTTATCCCTGAACTATTTTTTTCATAAGCTGGCATAATTCAAACTTTAAGAAAAACAAGTTGGATCATTTATATATATATATAAATAAAATATATGTATACTCCCTTCCCTCTTCTGCCTCTCCCTTTCTTCACAGAGCTCCCTCTCTCTCTCTCTCTCTCCCTTTTTCCACAGAACATGACCCTTTCTTGACTTATAGTTCAATTAAGTTCTACATATTAATAAACGATCACATTAGCTTTATCTTATCATTTCCTCACTGGCTGCCTAGTCAGCAAGGTATTGATGTTTTTGTTTTAAGATTCTGCTTACAGTACCTGATTATTTGCTTGGCTTTACTCACAAATGTCTTTAAAACCTTTAATAGTGCACTTCTGTGTTAGATGTCTTTATTCACCTTTTAATAAGCCTGCTAGCCTCCTATAGTAATAAGGCATCTGCTGTAGAATTATATTTATCAGAGAGACAGCAAAGCTATGAAAGAAATGCAAAAGGCCAATGCTTGAGCTGAATTTAATATGAGAATTCAAATAAAGATGTCAATAAAATTCAGATTTTAATACAACCATCAGACACATGCAGAAAGCAAAGCGTCTTAATGGATGATATAAATCATTATTAAATCTGCATTAATTTAGCTTCCTCAAATATTCCTTCAAATCCTAAATAAGTCACTACAAATACAAAGAAATAGTTTTCCCTCATAGTCTATTCATCCTAGGAAAGAAATAATTATGATTTAAAACATGTATTTCATGATATGTTTTCATATCATCCAATTCATATCTACAATGAAAGTTGATTGCAAGCATTGTTACAGAACCTGGTTAGACCCTGTGACTGGGAACAGCAACTAAGCAGAGAGGTACCTGGGGAGGCAAGAGGAACCACTGAACAGGTATCTGGTCTCACTCACTAGAACCATGTTTCCAAATTCACTCTTCTGTATACCACCTTCACAAATTTGCCATTTTCCAGTACCAGTTCTATCAATATTTAATATTTTTATTTACATTGCTTAACTTTTGAAAATTTAGTTATATCCTAACCTATACGATTCTTGATATCATGGTCTGATGTTGGGTTACATATTTTTAATACATATTAAAACGCATAATCTATGCACCATGTAAAATTATCTCTTGTTTACATATTATATGCTAACACCATACATTGGGAATCATTGCTTTAGGGCAGTTGTTTCCAAATGTTTTCAAGCATAAAATACATACACACACACATTAGAGGCATTTGACTGGTAGTAAGTACTTTTGGCTTTATTAATTTTTCTATGATTAATATTTAAGGCACTAGTGTGAATTTACAGCATCCTTAAAGCAACAGTTAGGTCTCCAAGGATCCTGAGACCCATAACTTAAAAACTTTTCTTCCAGGGCATTAGGATATTTCTCTTGTATAAAAAAGATGAAGAAAACAAATACCAGAGAAAGCTCTGAAATGGATCCTTGGCAATGCATGTGTATATCACAGAAAGAAGCTAAGGAAGAATATGCTTAACATCACACTTGCAGGTTTGAACTAGACTACCTTAAGAAGAAATGCAGAAGAAAAAAGTACCCAGTGAAAACCAGATGTTATAGAGGACAACATTATTTATCTTGAAACCAAATGCCAATTGTATCCTTGAGGAGATGATAAAGAAATGTATTTGGAATAAGAGTTACATTAGGTTAATTTCAAGCTACAGAAAAACTAGACCCAGAGATCAATATTTGATGGCAACATGGAGTGGCTGTTATGATGGCATTCCAACATATCCTGCCCTTGACACAACCTTATTAAACATTTTATTAATCAATTACATAAAGACAGAAAATGCATTGTTGTCAAACTTGCATATGGTGCAAATCTGGGAGGAATAACTAAAGTGTGGGATGGCATAATTATGAGGCAAGCACTCTCAATGATCTGGGGTAAAAGTCTGATAGATAGAGGATGAGCTTTAACAGATACAGTATAAAATAACAAGGTGTATAATGTACAGAAGATTAAATATAATAGTCTCTCTCTCTCTCCAAATCAGAACAGTTTTCCTGTTACTGGGACATGAGAGAAAATTACTCTGACGGACCTTCTGAAATAATGATTCTAACAATATTCTTATACAGATACAGTAATAAATTTCATGTAAAATCATATCATATTCCATATGATGTGTCTCAAACTAGATTGGTGACAAATCACTAACGCAGAAGTCAAGAAAGACCTACATAGTATTTCTCAAAACTGCCTACCGACCAACATTAGACATCACACAGTTCAAGGTTCTGATTTCTGGAAAGAAATTGGAACGTAACAATTATTCTTTTTTGCAGATTAGGAGTCAATTCATATGACACAAACATTCAACTGGACGGTGAATAGGAAAAGAGTCACAAAATTGTCACTCAAATAAGAAATTTGACAGAATGTGCAATCAATGAAATTCTGTGTTTTTTATTTTCCCAATATTGGACTAGTAACTTCCTTTTTGTAAATGGAACATAGCATATACATGTGATAAAAAAAAGAAGAGATTCCAAATTCAATAATTTAGGTAACAAATTAGAGATAAGGAAACAAAAGACCTGCAGTTCCCAATATTCTTGCTTAACTAGATTTTATTGGAATTGGATGGAGAGATAAGGAAAGAATAAAGAAAGCTACAAAAGAAAACTAAGAATAAAGGACAGAGAGACATGAAAGGGAGGAAGGACAGGGATGGTAACAGAAGAGGAAGAAGGGAGAGAACAAATGAAAATAAAGTTCCCCAAATCACAAGAAATCACAAATTTATCTTACTCTATTACATTGAAGGATTGTCAAAAGACTGAAGAAGAAAATTAAGCTTTCTAGGTCTCTGAATTAATGCAAGTTATCAATCACTATGTAAAAATGTTTTGTAATACAGTAAAATCTGTTGAAACAGATAAAGAACAATGTGGTTTTCTTCCTTTCCAAAGATAATGAAAACTGTTGTTGCTGTTAGCTGGCATCAAGTTCACTCCTACTCATGGCAACCCTATGAGTGCAGAGTGGAACTGTCCCATAGGGTTTTCAAGGCTGTGACCTTTCAGAAGCAGATGGCCAGGCCCGTCTTCTGAGGTGCCTCTGGATGGGTTCAAACTGCCAACTTTT
Organism: Trichechus manatus latirostris; assembly: GCF_000243295.1. Taxonomy (NCBI): domain Eukaryota; kingdom Metazoa; phylum Chordata; class Mammalia; order Sirenia; family Trichechidae; genus Trichechus; species Trichechus manatus. The sequence goes on from NW_004443969.1 coordinate 15,332,830, forward strand.
CAGCTAGTAGTTAAGCATTTTAGCAGATTATTCAGTATCTGTGGGCTAAGTTGTATGCCACCAAGGAGATTTGAGCAAGAATTCTTTCTTGCATCTTGATGAAAAATATTTTGATACAATAAATACATCCATTTCCTATAAGGTTTTTTTCATATCTGAATGAGAGAATATTTTATTGAATGTATGTCTTTAATAGAAACTATTAATTCAAATAGCTTCAGCAACAGTAACCTGAAATTTCTGAATTGTGGATACATTCTTGCTATTATGTATGTATGCTTTTTCTTTTCTTAGGTATTGAAGCTTATTTGGATAGAAACTCATTGTTAAGATATTTTAAACAATTTAGATGATAAAATTTTAAAATAAAATTATATTCCACTGTTATTACCATATGAACTCTATTCATTCTTATTATTTACAGATGATGAAACTCCTATCTGGCAGAAAGAAAAAATCTTATCCAAGCCTCCAAATTTAAGGTATGGAAACAGCCCTAGAGTCTTTATGCAACTTGCTAATCACAAAAGTGATTAGGTGCAAGGTCTCTGGCACTTAAAGGTGAAATGATGATGTGGAGATCTGATTTTCATTGGGTACATGTATGCTTATATTCAAATCTATGCTTAGCAATCTATTAGCTTGGGCATTAACATTACCTTTCTCACTCTCTGCTTCCTCATTTGTTAAATGTGTATGATAACAATAACAACGACCACCATAATAATAACATCAATATGCTTATGGATTGATGTGTTTCCACCAAAAAGATATGATGACATTCTAACCCCTGGTACCTGTGTATGTGGCCTTATTTGGAAATAGGGTCTTTCCACATGTAATTAGTCAACATGAGGTCACACCGAAGTTGGTGGGTCCTAATCCGATATAACCGGTGTCCTTATAACAAGAGCAGAAGAAACACAGAGACAGAAAGACACATGGGGAGAATGCCATGGGATGATGCAGGCAGGAATTGGAGTGATACAGTGCAAGCCAAGGAATGCCAAGGATTGTGGGAAACCACCAGAATCTAGGAAAAAGGCATGAAACGGATTCTCCGTCAGAGCCCTTCAGAAATCAGTCTCGCCAACACCTTGCTTTCGGACTTCTAGCCTCCAGGACTGTGAGAGAAAACATTTCTATTGTACCAGTCTGTGGTACTTTGTTACGGCAGCCCTTGGGAACTAAATACCCTTTAAAAAAAAAAAAAAAACGTTGTCATCAAATGGATTCTGACTCACAGGGACCCTATAGGATGCAGTAGAACTGCCCCATAGGGTTTCCAGAGAATGGCTCGTGGATTGAACTACCAACCTTTTGGTTAGCAGCTGAACTTTTAACGACTGTGCCGCCAGGGCTCCGAACTAAATATAGCCACCTAATTTAAAAATGTCTCTAAGGATTACAAGTGACTTGCATATTTTAGGGACCTAGTAAAATTTAATTATCTTCTTTTTATCTCAGTTACTGCTTTATTTACCATTTTTGATGATGATTAGGAAAGAATTCTCTAAACTGATTCAATGCTATCAAGACTGTGTTCCCAATTCATGTGGTGAATATATAAACTTGAGCACAGTTAAAGAGCCTGGGACTGCAGTAAGAGTAACAAATTTAGGAAAGTGTCAAAGGTATCAGAGTCTCACAAATCTTTTACAATCTCTGTTGCTAGCTTTTTGTTCCCCTTGACTATCTTCAAGAACCAAACCCTCATCTTCCTTCGGATCACATATTTAGTAAAGCCTTTCTTCAGTGTGCTTCTTCCACCAAATATCTAAGTCCGATGATAAAATGAAAAGAGAGCAATAGACTTTCCTTGTCTTAAAGAGTCAAATAAATACATCATTAGGTTCCTCTACAACAGTTAAATTCTGTCTTCTTCAAGAATAATACTCACTAGAAATTCTTTACAAAATTCATCAAAGAAAATTTAACTCTAAATATTTCTCAATGGTCTCTTCACTTTGCAAGTCTAATTGCACCAGTGATATGCAATTTCTGAGTCAGTTTAAATTCTCTAGACTTAACACGATTTCAATAGAGAGACTTCTCCTTGGATATTCCCAATGGACCTTTCCTCAACTAAAAAAATTTGAACAGATGCATATCTGTTAGTTGACGAGATATAATATATTTTGTGAAAATATGTATTCAAATGCAGGTAAATAGACGAAATCCAGTACATGAAATCAGACTTCTCCTCTCCCTGTTTTTAAGCGCAGTGGTTAAGATCTTGTCTGCTAATCAAAAGGTTGACAGTTTGAATCCACTAGCCTCTGTTGGAGACCATATGGGGCAGTTCTACTCTGTCCTGTAGGATCACTATGAGTCAGAATCGACTTGAGGGCAACAGGTTTTGTTTATTTTTAAATTAGAATGATAATTAATTGACTCAGAGTGTCAGAGAACAGGTTTTCAGAAAGAATAGAGAAAGTTTCACTTACAGAGCATTTACTGTGAGTCAGATAAAATGAAAATTATTTGAAAATGAAATCATAATTAATTCTCTTAATATGCTGATGATAAGTATTGTCTTTATTTCACATCTAAGAAAATGGAGGCTTAGAGAGATTCATACACATTTAATATTGCATGGCCAGATATACTAAAGCCAAATTCTTTGCTATTCTTTACATTCTATCATATTATCAGTGTGGTATCTAGGTATTTGTTAACATGCACATTCTGTCAGTTTCTCATTTTTCGTTCTGTAAATTTAATTAACTAGATGATTTTCAAAAGCATTCACTAAACATGGACATGATATAAAACAATGGTAGAACAGATAACGTTTTAAATGTATAGGTCTTCTATCTGACATTTTAACGGAGTACAGGCATTTACCAAAATACTAGGAAGTGTGAATTTTCTTGACTATACCCTATAAACTGAGAAATATTCTAATAAATTTGGGGTTTACAAGGAAACTCCTCAAAGTATCATTAGCAGAAAGAAGTTTGGTTGCATAATTTTAGCTTTAAAGAAAGAAACTGCAATACACTTACACACACACACACACACACACACACACACACACACACAATTCTACCATATTGGACCTAAAATGTTGGGTTAACATTCCCAAGATTATATTTGGTTACATTAAAAAAAAAAGTCATCTTAATACTTTATCTTCTGTCTTAAATTTCTTACATACTCCAGATGTACTAACATTGTTGTTTCTCTCTCTGCCAATGTTTAATAATATTTGCTTTAGAGTAAATCCCCTTAGAGCCATATCTGAACTGAGATTTCCAAAAAGAAATCTGTCACTGTGAACCTATGCTGTTGCCTGCCAAAATGCAACACTGCACCTAGAAAAGCATTAGCTGAACAATTTTACCTCACTCTGTCACATGGGTAGAGGACCAAATGTGCAAATTCTTACTCTAAACGAAAAGCATCTAAACTTGAAGACGCTCACCATTTTAAAAGTGAAATTTCATTACCATTAAGAAACATTTTTTTGAAGAAAAAAGACAAATCTTAAACTACTTGTATTCACATGGCAGACATTCACACACTAGGGACCATGCTAGTTGTGGTGTCACTTGCAGAACAATTTGCTTCACGTTAAGAAAAATATCATCTTCACCTCAGCAGGAGATCTTGGCACATAATTAAGTTGGTCTGTTTCACAACGTTTGCAACACAATTATCTGTCTATTAATAGAAAGGGAATTACATTTCTAATGGAATTTAAAGTCTAGTGATTTCTTTCAAAATCCTTTAAAAAGGTAATTCATATTTTTTCTTGAAGTTCTCTCCAATGTCCGTTTTCTTTTACTGTTAACTCTGAAATACACATACTTCTGTACTAAAGACCTGCAATATTTTGCTTTGATCTCTAAAGATAATTAAATTATACTGATTTAGTTTCAACTTCCATTTTTATTTCCACAACTAAATTTGTCGTCCAGGTACTCACATAATAGGAGTAAAACAAAATGATATAATATTATCCTTATTGTTCACATCTGGTTTGCTTAAATCACCTAAACAATTAACATTTTCAAAAAGTCAGCTGCATCTAAGGTGGCATATCTAATAAAAATATGCAGTGGGTAAGGCAATGTATATGGTTTAGGGATGGATTCTCAAAAAGGAATAGAAAACAGATGGTTCCATTTTTAACTTACGTAGCTTCTCTGTCTTCCTTCCTGATGGCTGAGCTTAGTACTGAACAGAAGCTGAGATTCTACCCATTTCCACATTCCCCCAAGATTCCGACATCTATCCACTCTTAACTCTCTAGTCTTTTATAACACCCTCAGACCACAACTGCACTGAGAGAAATTATTATATTGGGCCTTTGTCCAGTTGTGAACAGTTGTTGTTGAGTCAATTCTGACTCATGATGACTCCACATGTTTCAGAGAACTGTGTTCCATAGAATTTTCAATGGCTGAATCTTTGGAAGTACACTGCCAGGCCTTTCTTCTGAGAAGCCTCTGAGCGGATTCTAATCTCCAACCTTTAGGTGAGCAGCCAAGCACGTTAACCGTTTGCACCACCAGAGACTCCATGGTACAGTTAGAGTAGTTGTGAATTCAAGTTTAACTAGCTGCCCCTCACCAGAGACTCTGATTCACTGGCCTTGAATAGCCCATGGGCTCCTATGATTCAGTGGCTGGAAATTAGGGTAGAAATGTTGGGTGAGAGGAAACTAATCAGATCATTGAAGATATATTAAAGATGCTAGGATTCATATTTAAAAAACAAAAAAAAAAACTAAGCTATTTTGATGGAGGAACAAGCAACAGATTTACCATTCCATCTGAAACAACCAAGAAAATTTAAAAAAACTAAAAATCAGACAAAATATATGAAACAATGGTTTTCAAGACATTAGACATCAGACAAGAAAGGGCAGTGGTCTCTAAGAGACCAGAAACAAATGAAGTAAGCCCTAAGATTGCCAAGACTTATTGCCTGAGAGAGTTTCCAGATTGCCATATATATATGTGTGTGTGTTTTACTAATTATGCAAAGGAATTCGACTGTGTTGATCATAATATATTATGGATAACATTGTAAAGAATGGGAATTCCAGAGCACTTACTTGTGCTCATACAGAACCTATACATTGATCAAAAGGCATGGTTTAAAATCAAGAAAGGTACGCATCAGGGTTGTATCCTTTCACCATACTTATTCAACCTGTATGCTGAGCAAATGATCTGAGAAGCTGGACTATATGAAGAAGAATGCAACATCAGGACTGGAGGAAGATTCATTAACAATCTGTGATATGCCGATGACACAACCTTGCTTGCTGAAAGTGAAGAGGACTTGAAGCACTTACTGATGAAGATCAAAGACTACAGCCTTCAGAATGGATTATGCCTTAACATAAAGAAGACAAAAATCCTCACAAGTGAACCAATAAGCAACATCATGATAAAAAGAGAAAAGATTGAAGTTGCCGAGGATTTCATTTTACTTGTAACCACAATGAAAGCCTATGGAAGCAGCAGTCAAGAACACAAAACAATGCATTGCACTGGGCAAATCTACTGCAAAAGACCTCTTTAAAGTGGTAAAAAGCAAAGATGTTACTTTAAGAATTAAGGTGCGCCTAACCCAAACCATAGTATTTTCAATTGCCTCATACTCATGTGAAACTGGACAATGAATAAGGAAGATCAAAGAATTGATGCCTTTTAATTATGGTGCTAGTGAAGAATATTAAATGTACCATGGACTGCCAGAAGAACACATAAGTTTGTCTTGGAAGAAATATAGCTAGAGTATTCCTTGGAAGCGAAGATGGTGAGACTTTGTCTCCCAAACTTTGGACATGTTGTTAGAAGAGTCCAGTCCCTGGAGATGGACATCATACTTGGTAAAGTAGAGGGCCATGGAAAAAGAGGAAGACCCTCAATGAGATGGATTGACACAATGGCTACAACAATGAGCTCAAACATAGCAAGGATTGTGAGGATGCTGCAGGACAGGGCAGTGTTTCGTTCTGTTGTACATAGGATCACTGTGAGTCAGAACCAACTCGACAGCACCTAACAACAACAACTATATAAAAGTCCATTGCCATTGAGTCAGTTCTGACTCAGCAACACTATAGTGCAAGGTAGAACTGCCACATAGGGTTTCTAAGGCTGTAAATCTTTACAAAAGTAGACTCCCACATCTTTCTCCCATGGAGCTGCTTGTGGGTTCCAACTGCCAACCTTTCAGTTAGCAGCCAAGTGCTTTAACCACTACACCTCCAGGACTCCTAGAACAACCATATATACATAATCTTATAAATCACGGAACATTGGGAAAATATTCAGAATGATATTTCCGCAGAAGTGGGAAATAATTAGTCCTAGAGAAAAAATGCTCTGGTTCCATCTAACAACTATTAAAAGTCTGATCTCAATAGATAAAATTGTTTCAAGTAACTTAACTTTTTAAATATAAAAAATAATTGCTCTAAAAGAAAGAAAGAAAACAGGAAAAGTGAATAAAGAACAGATAGAGAAACAGCAAGAAGGAACAGAGCAAACAGAGCACAGATGAGGCAAGTAGAAAAGAAAAGCAAGATGATAGATTTGAATCGCATTAAATGTAAATGGTCTAAAAACTCCAATTAAAAGGCAGAGATTGTCAGCTAGAATTAAAAAAAAAAAATCCCAACTATATGCATACTCAGTTATTATGGACTGAATTGTGCCTCACCAAAATATATGTAGTAAATCCAAACCCCTATATATATAGATCTAATCCCACCCTTGGAAACCCTATGGGGTAGTTCTACTCTGTCCTATAGAGTCACTATGAGTCTTAATCGACTTGATGGAAATGGATGTGTGTGTGGTGTAATCCCATCTGGGAATAGAGGATTTTTTGGTATGTTAATGAGGTTATATCAGTGTAGGATGTGTCTCAAGCCAATCACTTTTAAGATGTAAGAGGAACACAATAAGCACAGAAGCAAGGAAGCAAGCACAAATGGAGGGGAAGATACCCAACCCGTGAAGTTCATCCAGGAACTGAGGCACAGAAGCTGAAAAGAGACAAGAACATTCCCCAAGAGGCAGCAAACAAAGCAATCTTTCCCCTAGAGCTGATGCCCTGAATTCAGACTTCTAGCCTCCTAAACTTTGAGAAGATAAATTTCTCTTTGTTAAAGCCACCCACTTGTGGTATTTCTATTATAGCAGCACTAGATAAGTAAGATAGCAGATTTCAGAGGAAATAAGTTTTTATCTAGGGATAAAGGAAGTTATTTCCTAATGATAAGTTGGTTAGTTCATAAAGAGACAAAAGAAGTCTAAAAATTTATCACCAGTTATAAAATTTCAAAATACATGAAATAAAAGTGGGTATAATAGCAAGTACCAACTGTTAGTGAGGGTATGGCAGAAGTGGAATTCTCATCCACTGCTTGCATGTTTTTTAAATGGTACAACTACTTTAGAAGTGTTTGGTATTTTCTTTGAAAGCTAAAACATATTATCCATCTTCCCTCTCCTAGAAAAAAGAAAGCATGTGTCCCCATTCCCCATAAATATTAGTACATGAATGTTTGTAACAGCTTGATTTATAATAGCCCAAAATTGAAAATGACCCAAAAGATCAATAATGAGTGCAACCAGGAAAAAAAAAAAATCCGTTGCCATCAAGTCAATTCAAACTCATAACAATCCTGCAGGACAGAGTAGAACTACCTCATAAGTTTCCAAGGAGTGTCTGGTGGATTCAGACTGCTGACCTATTGGTTAGCAGCTGAGCTCTTAACCACTGGGCCACCAGGGAGTAGATTAAAAAATAAGTTATATCCATAAAATGGAATACTATTAAGGAATATAAAGAAATGAGCAATTGATAACATCATCAGTACAGGTAAATCTCAAAATAATTATACTGAGCACAATAAGCCAGAAAAAATGAATACATACTGTATGATTCTATGTTTATTAAACTCTAGAAAATGTACACTATAGTGTCTGAAAGCACATACATGGTTACCTGGGAAGGTAGAGTCAGAGGCAGTAATATTACAAACAAGGACATTTTAAGGGGATGATACATATGTTCTTTATCACGTTTGTGGTGATGGTTTCATAGGTGTATACATATGTGAAAACTTATCAAGTACTATACTTTAAGTAGCTGCAGTTAACTATATGTCAATCATACATCAATAAAGCTGTTAAACAAAGAAATAGGACTCACATAAAGTTGTGAGAGGGTACAGCATATACAGATTTCATGGGAACTCGGTAGTTAAAGCAATTGATTGCTAACTGAAAGGTTGGCTGTTCGAAACCACCAGTGGCTCTGTAGGAGAAAGATGTGACAGTCTGCTTCCATAGAGATTTACAGCCTTGGAAACCCCATGGGGTCTCTATGAGTTGGAATCAACTCGATGGCTGTGGGTATATAATACAGGCTTGAAGATTCATAGTTGAACATTCATTCATGCACTTTAACATTTATTATTCCAGTCATTTTAAAAATAAAATAAAACAAAAAAACTCTTAGTTTTACCCTGGACATATTTTCTCTTAAGTGACAAATACTTTGTTAATATTAATTAGCTTTTATGTTTCTCCCCTCCTGATAAGAAATGTAAGATTTCACAGAACCACTCTGTTCTTTTGGTGTCATAAAATTTTGTAATGTATCTAAATCTTTTATTTTTCTCCCTCTTCTCTCCATTGCAGGATGCACTATTTCATGCTTTAGCCCATATCAATGTGAATTATTTAGCCAAAAGTGCTCAACAAAGGAACAAAAAAATATTTTTGAGGGCTTAATATCTGCTAGGTACTTTATACACTGTTCTTTCTTTTAACTCTTTCATCAGCTTTATAAGGCCAAAGTATTACAAATGAGGAAATAAGAAGAGACCTGAAGAAGTCTATCCGACTAATAAATGTTAAAATCAGGAGCGAAACTCTACTCCTGATAACTCCAGAGCTTATGAGCTCTTTTCATGAGGCTGCTCAGTCTACTGCCATAGCACACTTTCCTTCCTACAGATGGGCAGGCAAGTCTCATTGTAATGCTTTCACAGGACATGCCAGTGGATCTATATATTGAAATCTCCTTATAATTGAAATCAATTTTGCACACTAATTAAGCACAAACTATTGAATTGGTCAGTAGGGAGGCAGTATTGCGCTAAAATAAAATAAAACACAGAGGAACTCAACGAAAGGAAACTAGTGCTCCAAGGTCCAGATTCAGAGAAAGAGTTACATATGGTTGAACCACATTAAGTCTTTATTTTCTTTTATTTCTGTTCTTCACTCATTTCTTAAATATTTCTTTATGCCAGATTCTAGGTACAGGGTATATATTGAGGAATAGAACATATATGGGGCCAGCCTTCCTGGAACTTAAAATCTGGCAAGGGAAACAATACCCAGCCCCCAAAAAAAAAAAAAAAACCTGTTGTTGCCATTGAGTTTATTCCAACTCACAGCAACCCTATAGGACGAGTAGAACTGCCCCACAGGGTTTCCAGGGAGTGGCTGGTGGGTTTGAAATGTGACGTTTTAGTTAGCAGCCAAGCTCTTAACTACTGAGCCACCAGGGACTGCAATAAATCCTTTAAAAAAGCAACAACATTGAAAATCTGGCAGAATGTATGTGAAATTCCTAACACTGTGGGGGTCATAAAGGTTGGCCATGTGTTAACAGTATGAACACTGTGGTTTTATTTGTTTTTAATCAAACACTACTTTAAAATACAAAAGTAGGCACACGACAATAGTGAATGATGAAGTAATTAGCACATTTTATTGAACTCTGACTAAAAATGCTGCATGCAGTTCCATAGATCATAATCAAAGCATAGAACTTGGGAAGGTTTCAGGGGAGAGATATAAAGCTGATTAATGAAATGGAAAATATAACCCATGTAGAGAGATTAAAGAAAACGGAATTATTTAGCCTGGAGAAATATGTGAAAGAGTTTAATTTGAGAGTTTTAAACAAAGGACTTTTACACAAAGGACAGTGATAGGTTAGTCACAATTTCTATTGGAACAAATAAAAAAGGAGAAAACAGGCTTAACTTCTACCAAGAGGATTTTATCTAGACATAAAGGAACTTTTGCTCTTATTGTTTTTTCTTGGATGTTGTTGTTCTTTGTTTGTTTTTTAGATGGAGGATGATAGAATTTGCCCTGCCTTAACCAGATGACCTCTAATGACCCTTTTCCATGCTAAGATTCCATAAACATCGTAACAAAATAGGTAATGTAGATGAAAGTGAGGGGAGTTGACATTTTCCACTCTGTCTTTCATTGCGGTTTAGAAATGCATTTCATGTTAATTTAGCAACATGGTTAATGGACACTTCCCATCTGTCAGTAAGATGCTGAAATTACTGAGTCACGGCATTGAGCCCAAAAATGAAACTGAGTGACTGGATGATTTTGCACTATCAATAGGCAGTAGATTCCAGCTGTGAAAACTAAAGAGTATGAAAAGGGCTCTGGAATATAAGGTTAACATTGCCTTCACCCCTTCCAGCAATATCTCTTTGATGGTAGTCACACCCTCAGCCAATAAAGTTACATGACATTATTTCTGGTTTAATTATTCTAAATTAGAATCTTTTAACATGTTCATTTCTTGCATTTGTTTCTGTGCCAACAAATACAGCTTTTAGTGCCAAGATTTAACTGTATCTTCCAAGAAGGAATCTGTGTAATTCAAGCTCAGATCAACTACTAAGTTTCATAAAATAAAAAGAGAAAGGAATTGTTTCTTGTTATTAAACATGTTAATAAATTGGAAGAAGGCACAGAGTTAATAACTTTTGCTTATGCATGATAAAAGTTTTTGAAACCTCACCAAGAGTAAGTAATATTAAAAAACCAAAAAACAAAACCTGTTGCCATTGAATCGATTCCGACTCATAGCGACCCTATACATATATTCTCTTATCAATAGCCACTAGTATTTTAATCTATTTAATAATCATTTATTCATCAAAAATTAATATGAACAATAATATTTCTAGAATTGATTCCCTCTATTACTAGATCTCCAGAATTATTTACCTTATTTAGATTGGAAGGAATTTTTGAAAACAAAAACGAAGTAAACAACAAACAACACACAATGCAGACTCCATTACGAAAAACACTATTTTGGCTCTTTAAATTATTTGTTTACTGTGTAAAGTTAACAGTGTGAAGAATGCCTCTCTTTCCTGAAAATACTTTTGGTATTTACCTCCAGCAGAAAAAAAAAAGCAATACAGTAATCCAGGCATTCAGATATTGTCAGGAAATGCAACAGAAACCTTGACCCATATACATACACACACACACATATATATATATATATACATACATATATATATACACACACATACAAAGACATCAATAAAATATTTATATCATGAAAGACATAATTGATATCACTAGAAAAGCTTCTGGAAGGATAAAATATATGACCTAAGAAATAAGACTATATCCATACCCATTCATTCACTTAATAAATGTTAATCAACTTCAAACTTGTTCCAAAATGAATAAGACATTATGTCTATTCTTAAGAATTTCAACCTAGTGGAAGGCTGACCTTCAAGACTAGCATGGGTTACTCTGTATTGAAGAAACCCGAAATATATTAGTTATGAAATTCTTTAGCAAAACTTAGAATTTTAAAATTAAGGAAGAGTTCAAGGAAAAGGGGATGAGTGGGAAAGGATCCCTTGAAAAAGATAATTTGGCACAGATGTCTCTGTCCAATCAATATTATCTGAAAGGTTTTTCTAGACCAAAAAACATACTTATTCTAAAAGATAACTAGAAAAAAATCACAGATATTTATAATTCCTACCTAGTTTTGAAGGACAGTTGAGCATTTTTTACGTAAATCCCTATTATTTTTTAAACAAAATCATACAAATTTATCCTATACAGCCACTGTCAGAAACAAAATGGATGATGATGCTCATCCATTATGGAATATATTCGGGTTTGCTTTTAAAAAGCTTAATTCAACTTGTCATGTATAAATATATCTCTGGATTCTTGTTACAAATCTGGCTTAAATTATTCATGCACAATTCTACTTCCCCAGTGAACCAATAATAGGAAATTCTTGAACACAATTAGCTTGCAATACTGAATAAAAGTTATAAACATAAAAAAAGAAAGTCATTGTCAAAAAAGTTGCAATGTTGAAATACAGTATAAGTCCAGATAATGTTAGCACATTGGGAAATGGAATTCCCTTTATAGGATATTTCTTTTGATAATAGCCAACACAAAGGACAGTGTTCCGAAAAGTGAAATACTATGTATTATATACATGGTAAACTGTGGGCCACGTATTGGATAGTTTAGATCACGCATGAGTGTGTTGTTAAATAACATCAAATGGCAAGTGAGGAAGTTATGCCCTGTTCGATCCTTTTTCATTCTTCCTAGATGCTTCGTGGTAAGAACTTTAGTAATGGAGAAATTATTTCTCTGATACTTACTAATCTCTCTTTTTAACAAAGACAAACCTGGATTCTGATAGGCCAATATTAAACTAGAAGTGTCAAACTAGATTTTAATAATATTGTTTATTTTGATTATACTTATTTTTGCAATTACTTTTTTGGTAAGACATTAGAGTTTTATTTTTGGTAGTTATCAGTGGTCTGTCCTTTCAAGCAAGGGAGTTTTAATCAACTATTGTGTTTAGAATTGCCATTGATGAATGGTGATAATAAAAAGCAGACTGACTTTTAGTTGGTTTATTAGTGCTTTTAAATTGTCTGCAGACAATGCACCTCTTTATTGCCACTACTATCCTTACTTCCTCATTGTTAATAACTATCAGTTATCAATTAAAAAAAACGATTTAAATTTGTATTTTTCTGATGACATTTACCCATTCCAATTTATTTGGGATTATTTGTATCTGTGTTTTATTTCAAAGTTTTACTGTAATTTATGGCAGATCAAGGAAACTGTATTGAGTAATGCTTACCTAACAATTTCAATAGGTATTCACTAATTTTTTAAAATATGCAAATATTATAGAAACATAAAAAAACAACAGTTCAATTATGTAAGTACCATATTAAAAGGAAAGAAATAATATTAACTGGGCCCAAAGCACATTGTAGCATGAATTGACAGTATCCAGGAATTGTAAAGGGCTTGGTGATTTCCTCTGGGAAGAACAGGGGGTGCTTTCATGAGAGATCCTTGAAGTTCAATCTTGTGCATAACTTTTAAATTCTCATTTGTAATACCAGACTTTAAAATAAATATTCCCAATATTAGCTTTAAGAAACATTTTAAAAGCTAGCTGCAATTACTTTTATTTAGATATTATGAAAATAGGGATGGTGATTCCTAAAAGAAATATATATCTATATTCTTGCTTATATTTTAAGTTAGTGGTTCTCTATTTTCTGGCAGTGACTCAATGAAATGTCCTTTACTGATAGGAAACTAACTGAAATATCAGAGGGTATTGAGTTCATAATTGTTTTAATGATTGCCGGAGGTAGTTCCCTGCTCCTCTGGGCTTTCTCACTAGTTTGATAAAACAAACGAAAACTATATCCACTGCCACTGAGTCGATTCTGACTCACAGCGACCCTATAGGACGGAGCAGAACTGCCCCTTAAAGTTTATAAGGCTGTAAATCTTTATAGGAGCACACTGCCACATCTTTCTCCCATGGAGCAGTTGGTGGGTTCGAACCACCAGCCTTTCAATTAGCAGCACATTGCTTAACCACCATGCCACGAGGTCTACTTACTAGTTAGCTAGTGAGGATTTAACTGTACAACATGTGATCATGTAAATAATCTTGTGGTTTGGAACATTACCAGAGCCACACTGAAGATCGAGGCAGTTGTTCCAAAGGAGTATCTTCTTGAAGCAGTAATCATTATGGGATAAGATATGTTTTAATCCCAGAGAACTTCTAGGATAGGTATTCAGAAAATAATATAGCAGTTCTTAATCTATGGGGAGTTTCTAGAAGCAGCTGGAAATATCTATATGAGGCATCTAACTTCCAGATGCAGAGATATAATTGTTAACTAATATAGCTATATGATTTTATATAGTTAAACCATGATTAATTGGAATTAGGTCAACTAATTTTTTGTACTGTATTATAGTTTTAGAATTCAGAAACTAGTTACAAAGAAGATTAAAATACAGATAGACTCCACATTTGATTTTTTTTAAAAGAATAATCTAACAAGAATATTCAGAATGAAACCCTGAAGCGATATATGCTACTGAGTCATACAAGAAAATTTTGCTAGCCCAGTTTTCTTGCTAACAGAGAAAATTATATTATGACTTTAGAAACATCCTTAACAATTTAAAA
>NW_004443969.1:15347557-15349102 GCF_000243295.1 Trichechus manatus latirostris
TCAAAAGGGTTTTAAAACATCTTAGGTTTTCTTGAAGTTCACTAAATATAATCATTTTATATTTCTTCTGCTTTTTCTCAACTATCAATCAAAATCCATTAAACAGGCAAAAGAAAAACAATTATGTAATAGGAGTGTGTCTCTGTCTTATAACATAGAATTATGAAGGTAAGTGTTGTAGTTACATGAATAACATATTCAATAGACATGAGAAACCTCAGGTCACAGGTCAAATCTGTTCTCTGTTTCATCCTCGTGGCCCTTGAATGATAGTTTTCAAGCCACCTCTGCTTTAGGCTAAAGAAAACTCCTCTTGAAAGATTTCTGTGGCTATTCCTTTTATAATCTCTCCCAGGATGTTTGGATTAGAAAATAAATTAGAAGGTTATTATTCCAAAGAACAATAAAAATAAACAATATTTTACTTTGACATTTTAACCTAGCAAGAGATAACAAGAGTCATTTATCTCAGATTAAATTTTACATCACACCTTTCTCTCCTCCCATTATTTTCTACTTGACCTCTGAGCAATGAAGCATATATGACCAGTGACCTAATAATACGAAAATTCTAGCCCAGAGGTCTTGCATCCTAGGATTGAATTCAAGACTGATTGGAGCATACAATTAGAAATAAAATCAGCAAGGCACAGAAGATATAAACAACAACTATTAATAATTCGACCTCACAGATATATATAGAATTCACCATCCAACAGCAGCACGATACACATTCCCCAAGGCTCGTGGAACATTCTCCAGAACAGACCATATTTTAGGTCAAAAAGCAAGCCTCAATAAATTTTAAAAGATCAAAATTATGCAAAGCATCTTCTCTGACCATAACAGTTTAAAACTAGAAATCAATAACAGGAAGATCAAGAAAAATAAGTTAACTACATGGAAACTAAATAACATTACTAGAAAATTTTGGGGGTCATAGAACAAATCAAAAGTGAAATTAAAAAATATTTAAACTCAAATGAGAATGAAAACACAGCATACAAAAATCTTTGGGACACAGCGAAAGCAGTGCTCAGAGGAAAATTTATAGCAACAAATGCATATAGCAAAAAAATGACAGATCCAAAATCAACAACTTATTCAGACAACTTGAACAAATAGAGCAAAAGAAGACCAAAACTATCAGAAGAAAAAAATAAAGATCAGAGCAGAAATAAATGAAATAGAAAACAGAAAAACAATGGAAACAATCAACAAGACTAGAAGTTGGTCCTTTGAGAAGATCAATAAAATTTACAAACCACTGGCCAATTTGACAAAGGAAAAAAATGAGAAGTAAATAACCAAAATAACAAATGAAACTGGAGACATTACAACAGACCAAACTCAGATAAAGAGGATTATAACAGAATACTATGAAAAATAACACTCTAAAAATTTGAAAACCTAGAAGAAATAGACAAATTTCTAGAAACGCACTGCCTACCTAAACTAACTCAAATAGAGGTAGAAAACCTAAGCAGACCCATAACAAAAGAAGGGATAGAAGATGTCATCAAAAAACTCCAACCACAACAACAA
>NW_004443969.1:15349405-15350968 GCF_000243295.1 Trichechus manatus latirostris
AATGGACCGGTATTGGCCATTTTGGATTGGATAATCATATAGTCTACTATGACAGAAATTACAAATTTAAGAGGAACAACATCACATTCATCGTCAAAAAGAACATTTCAAGATCTATCCTGAAATAACAACACTGTCAGTGATAGGATAGTATCCATAAGCCTACAAGGAAAATCAGTGAATATGACTGTTATTCAAATTTATACACCAACCACTAATGCCAAAGATGAAGAAATTGAAGATTTTTACCGACTTCTGCAGTCTGAAATTGATCAAACATACAATCAGAATGCATTGATGACTACTGGAGATTGGAATGCGAAAATTGGAAATAAAGAAGATCAGTAGTTTGAAAATATGGCCTTGGTGATAGAAACAATGCCAGAGATAGCATGATATAATTTTATAAGACCAATGACCTATTCATCAGAAATATCTTTTTTCAACAACATAAATTGTGACTATACACATGGACCTCACCAGATGGAATACACAGGAATCAAACTGACTACATCTGTGGGAAGAGATGATGGAGAAGCTCAATATCATCAGTCAGAACAAGGACAGGGGCCGACTGCAGAACAGACCATCAATTGCTTATATGCAAGTTCAAGCTGAAGTTGAAGAGAGTTAAAACAAGTCCATGAGAGCTAAAATACAACTTTTAGTATATCCCACCTGAATTTAGAGACTATCTCAGGAATAGATTTGAGACATTAAACACTAATGACTGAAGAACAGGCAAGTTATGAGATGATATGAAGGACAACATACAAGAAGAAAGAAAAAGCTCATTAAAAAGACAGGAAAGAAAGAAAAGGTCAAAATGGATGTCAGAAGAGACTACAAAACTTGCTCTTGAACGTTGAGTAGCTAAAGTGAATGGAAGAAATGATGACATAAAAGAGCTGAACAGAAGATTTCAAAGCGTGGCACAAGAAGACAACATAAAGTAGTATAATGAAATCTGCAAAGACCTGGAGTTAGAAAACCAAAAAGGAAGAACACACTCAGCGTTTCTCACCCTGAAAGAACTGAAGAAAACACTCAGGCCTTGAGTTGGGCAAGATATTGAAAGACACAGGCAGCATCAAAAGAAGTTGGAAGGAATACACAGAGTCACTGTGTATTCCAAAAAGAATTGGTTGGCATTCAATCATTTCAGGAGGAAGCATATGATCAAGAACAAACGGCACTGAAGGAAAAAAGGTAATTCAAAAACAATTGGAGCAGTACATCGAAGGGGAACTGCCAGAAATTCAAGCTGGATTCAGAAAAGGTTGTGGAACAAGGGATATCATTGCTGATATCAGGTGGATCCTGGTTGAAAGCAAAGAATACCAGAAGTATGTTGACCTGTGTTTTATTGACTATGCAAAGGCATTCAACTATGTGGATCATAACAAATTATGGACAACATTTCGAAGAATGGGAATTCCAGAACACTTAATTGTGCTCATGTGAAACCCCTACATAGACCAAGAGGCAGTTGCTTAAACAGAACCAGGAGATACTTTGTGTTGAAAATCAGGAAAGGTGTGTGTTAGGGTTGTATCTTTTCAC
>NW_004443969.1:15352227-15372615 GCF_000243295.1 Trichechus manatus latirostris
GAATACTTGCACAACATTTTATAAACTAAAACAAAATGCAAACATTTCTGTTTCAAAGGTAAGCCAAAGGAGATAACTTTTTAAAACTTCTACATTTCCTACTTATTTTTTTCCATAAATAGCTACTTCTTATTCTTCCCACCCACTACTATACATCTGCATTCATTTTGTGTGTGTATGTGTGTGTGTATGTTTTATTTTGTATTTCTAGAGAATTAAATATACTCAAAGAAGGATGAAGGAAGCAGTATGACAAGGATGCCAAGTTTTTCAAACAAAAATATTATAGAATATTAAATTCTTGACTCAATTTCTTTTTTAAAAAAATTCACCAAAACTACCAGCTCTCTTATTAAAACAAGCTATCCTCCATTGTGAACTCAATTATAAACCTCACTGGACAAGAAAGCTATTTCCTCTCATGAATTTTACAACAGATCAATTCAGAGTCTAAAATATTGGACATGCATCCTGAGTCAATGCGTGGGCTTCTTTTTAGCTTTATGCAACAGAATTTAAATTTCACAATTTTCTCTTATTGTTAAGGGGAAAGAAAACATCACCAAATAATTGCACGTTTTTTTGGTATAGAGGCAATCAATGTGTGGAACTTACTGAAGGCAAGTTATAAAAAGACCAAATGTGTTCCACTGAGTCTATATAGATGATTCACAGGTAGGTCATCCATTTCTTCATGTAAAAGCTAGAAGACAATTTCCTGATTCCATTCATACAGTCAGGCTCTCCTTCAAAGGCTCTATTGGAACCAAAATATTTTAATGCAAAAGACATACATACACACAGATTCACACATACAAAGCAATGTCATTCACAGGAAAAAGGAGAAAGGATTAATTTTTTTCGAAGTAAACAAATAAATGGATGTGAACAAAACATATGGAACACAGAAATTTTTACCACATACTATTGCAATATAATAGTAGTATAAAAAAATAAATGTTACTGAATTAACAGAACTCCTCTAGCCATAGAAAATAAGTTCACCTCACTATCAACTTTTTAAAAAATACAATTATTTTCCTTACTACTTCAAAAGCTCAGAAATGTACCAGAAGTTACTATTAATAAAAAAGTATACAAAAATGGAATATGTATACATTTTAAGTAGCAATTTAGACTCATATAATTATTTAAAAAAAAAAAAAACTTTAACATCAGACTGAGCCTTGATCACAGTCTCCAGTGATACACGCTAGACAATATTTCCAAAGAATATTCTGGGAGATAATAATTCCATAGCATGTTATTGAGTGCTAGCCCTGGTGGTGCTGTGGTTAAGAGCTTGGCTGCTATCCATAGGATCAGGAATTCAAATTCACCAGCCACTCCTTGGAAACCCTATGTGGCAGTTCTACTCTGTCCTATAGGGTCACTATGAGTCAGAATTGACTCGACGGAAATGGGTTATTTAACAAATCACCTGGAATCAAATAAGTATAAGATCAAAAAGTTTTGAAAACAGGTAAACAATGTGGTTTTCATGTCTCTCCCTCATAAATTATATTGCTTCACAGCTGATGTGCCAGTGAAATGAACTAATAGGCAAGTGTCACCTCAACAGTAAGATATGATGTAAATATTTCTTTCAATCAGGTAGTGAAAGTAGAAAGCCCACTGTCAAGTATTGAATTGTGTCCCCCAAAAAGATGTGCCAACTTGGTTAGGCCATGATTCCCAGTATTGTGTGGTTGTCCTCCAAAAGGGAAGTGAGCAGAGAGTTGGGGACCTCATACCACCAAGAAATCAGCACCAGGAGCAAAGTGCGCCCTTTGGACCTGGGGCCCTGTGCCTGAGAAGCTCCTAGACCAGGGGAAGATTAATGACAAGGACCTTCCTCCAGAACTGAGAGAGAGAGAAAGCGTTCCCCTGGAGGGGATGTCCTGAATTTGGACTTACCACCTACAGGACTGTGAGAGAATAAATTTCTGTTTGTTAAAGCCATCCACTTGTGTTATTTTCTGTTACAGCAACACAAGATAACTAACATACCCACTTCTGGATCATGAGAGATTGTGAGAAGGAAAACCGAAATGGAAGTTGAGTGGAGAATTCAGCTGCTTATGTCCTCAAGACACAGCAGCAGCATTCAGATTGATATAGGATAGCCCAAGAACACTGAAAAGACTAGTGTCACACGGACCTGAATTTATCCTTGGGAGACACCAAGCCTCTAGGAGAAACACCTAGTATTGGGTGCATACCAGTAAAACAGTTGCCATTGAGTGGACTTTACCTCATGGAGATCATGTGTGTGTAAAAGTAGAACTGTTCCATAAGGTTTCCAATGGGCGATTGTTTTTTTTTTGGAAGCAAATTGCCAGGCCTTTCTTCCAAGTCTCTGGTTGGACTCAAACCTCCAACTTTTTGGTTGGCAGTCAACCATATTAACTGTTTGTACCAGCCTGGGACTCAATTGAGTACACAGCTATATTCAAAGAAACTCAGGAGCAATTCCGTGACATTAAGAGTGGGCAGCTGCTACATACATAAGTGTGATGCAGCAGTCCTGGCTGCTCATAAGACCTGCAAGTTTTGCAAGACCATGTCCTCTGTGAGGGTCTTGGCCCAAGAGATTCTATGTATCAGTAGAAACTTAAGATCAGGTTGCAGAGCACCATGAGCGGAGGTATGGAGATTAGGCAAATAGCCAAGTCTATACTTCAGCAGTCAGGGATGATGCCAGCGCTCTACAGTGGTTACCACTACAGGCTGCATATCAGATCACTCAACATACAGACAAGGTTTAATGGAATGTGTGGATAGGAGGCCCCTCATTCTTCCCGTCTGTTAACATGAAGGCTCATAACCCACCCCTCTAAATATCTAAGAAAAGATATTATGATACCATATGTTAGAAAATTTAAAATCTGCCTCCCAGCAGGGTCCCTCAACAACAAAAACAAAAACAGCACACACACACACACACACACACACACACACAGTCACAGTCACAGTAGGGTACAGGCACTTCAGGATGTTCACATCATTTGTTTGCCAATCAAAATATAGTATACACATTTGTGACCAGTATTTATATTCAGGAAGCAATGATTAAAAACAACTAAACTGGTATCTTCACTAAATTCTTATAAGTATGCATTGTTTTTCAAGGTGCGGAATTTAGTGTACCATTCTTTTATGCATATATTACCACAAAACATTCCTCTCCTGGGTTATCTTGAAATCTTGGAACTAACATTTGCTAAATGTTATTCTGAGGGTAAGTTAATACAACTTTTCTGAAGTAACTAAATTCACAAACAACTAAATTCAAGCATGAATGATTTTCCCATAGTTGGAGTCTTCAGTACTTGAGCTTTCTTCTTCCGGCTCATTAGACTGTCCATCCTAAGTACAGTTTAGCCTGATACTGACTGTAGGCTTAATGGAACCCTGCCTCTGGGTATTATCAGACCTGCTTTGGGTGAACTTTCATTCAAGGTGATAAGTAGAGCCCCTAAACAGCCAGGGAAATGAGACTCTGCTGTGTCTATTGCATGGGATGTATGAAATGTTTTGTGTCTGATTTGCTAATGATTTGTGTTTGATTTGCTAAATGATAAATGTGACATGTAGAAAGAACCTTCTGAAAGGATATGGATTAATAAACTGTGGTATACATATTGATACACTGATATACTAGAAAATGTTAAGTTTCAAAATTATATAGATAATAAGATAGCATTTATGTAAACTCTTAACATCCCGTAATTAATAGGTACATATAAATAAATATATAAACCAAAACAACTCTGATTCCGATATATGGTGACCTCATGTGTTTCAGAGTACAACTGCACTCCGCAGGGTTTTGATGGCTGTATTCTTATGGAAGTAGATAGCCAAGTTTTTCTTTTGTGGAAACACTGGGTGGATTCGAACCACCATCCTTTCGTTTAGTGGCTAAGGGCAAACCATTTGTGCCATGATGGGTCCTTAATGGATATACACTTATATAATAAAAGTTAAAAATATATATATAGGGAGAGAGAGACAGAGAGAGAGGTATGTGTAATGCATGTATATATATATATGAATGATATAGAACCACTTCAGGACAATAGGAGGGAGTGAGATGGAAAAGACAGAGGTGGGCTTTTGTTGTTACTGTAGGAATTTAAATAATATCTTAGAGCAAATATCAAGATCAATTAAAAATGGTGCATAGTGCTTACTGTATAAGTTTCTGTACAAGTCTGCATGTTTGCAATATTTTATAATTTATTATGTATATGCTTAACTTAAAAACAAAACAAAAAAACTGCTTCTTATATGCTTATAGCTTGAGTAGACTTTTTAGATTTCCTGGTCAGACATGTAAGGGAAACTTGTGAATGAGCTCAGTTACAAGTAGGAAAAGCCAGGCTATGGGAAGTACAGAGCTACTGTAGCAGTTTCTCCCACAAGCCTATAGCTAGCACATTAATTAAAGATAATTAGCCAAGCAGCAGGTTATAAACCAAGGTTGCTCAAAAGCAGCAAGTGAAGCTGAACCGACTTGGAAGTAAGACTCTCTCTGATGACACATAATTCTAGAGAAAGCGTTCAAATGTGTGAGAAGAAAGCAGAAAGTGAGACCGCACAGAGCAGCAATCTAGCAGAGCGGATGGCAGATTCTAGACAGCTGGGTTTTGAGGGCAGAGCTGACCAGGAAAGCCCTGGGAAAAGATAAATGTTTACAGGTATCAAGAGAACTGAGAGCCAAAACTATAAACTGGGGAAAGAGAACATAATAAGTAGATAAAAATTGTGATACCATCCTGTAAAAGTCAAATTGGAGAAAAATTTTAACTTTGATTACTAAGCAGAAGTAGGAATCTAGTACAGATCTGTCAAATCCCTAAATCCTTACTGAGTTCCTAGAATAGAAAATGGCAGGAAGAAGGTGAAGAAACTTTGAAATTGAGATTCTGAATGAAAATCCTGGAGCTGTTACAATCGTAGTATTCTACTTATTTTGGTCAAGTGCTTAAATCTGGTGTTTGCCTAAGTAGTAATAAATAGTGAAACAGTCTTACAACTGTAGTTAACATCTACAGTCTAATAAAAATGAAAAATATATACATATTATTTTTTTTCTTGACAATTAGTGAGGAGTCAATAAACAAATTCATGCAAAAAAAAAAGTAATTTTATAAGAACTATTAACAACTGACAAAAGGAAGTTGCAACGATTTTGCCATGACTGTAAGGATAACATAGACTTCAATCTTTACTTACACAGAAATAGAGCTGAAATATGTTTTTGAAATATTTAGGAACATAAATCCAAATGTGCTAAATGTAGCTTTTATAGATCCATAAATTTAGCTATCTAAATCTTAAATATAATAATACAGGAAATTATGCAGCTAATTTAATTTTTAAAATGTATATCTAAAGTTTCACCAAAACTAGATTATTGTGTCTGCACTCCTAAAGTGTATTTAATTCACATCTTGTCAAGGTTGTTTCAAGGTCTCTATGAATTTTACATTAACACTGATTGTTGTTAAGTTTGCAAGTACCCATAAAGACATCAAAAATTGCACTCTGTTAAATTTGATAAACATACTATTCCAGTAAATATACGAATTGAACAATTTAAAAAAATTTACACATGATTGCTGCTTCAGTTCCCAAAAGCACATGTGTGTTTTAAGTTACTTTCTTATCTTTTGTTAGGCTTTTCTATTGTCTGTGTCTCCCTACCCAGCCCCCACTTTTCCCCACCTTCTGTCTCTGCCTTCTCCTGCTTCTACACTGCTTTGATTTACACTGTTTAAAGCAAAACAAAACATACTGTTTCAGTTAGGATGTGTCCAAGGTAGAACAAACTGCAGTGCTCAGACTTTAAAACTGACAGAAGCCAAATAGACACAGAAGTATAGATAAATATAAATATTGGTACTGAAAAATAAAAAGGAGGTAGAGCTAACCCAAAGAATATAAGAAAATTTCCTTGAAAATATAGCACTGGGCCAGGCTCCACTGAATTCTATATTCTATGTTTGAAAAAGTTGAATAGCAATTTGAAAAAGTTAAATAGCAGTTCAAAGAAAGTATGGAAGACAACTAAAATGAAAATGGGTTGTAAATCAACAGGGAACAGGCCAATCATTCAACAGACACCAAATGAAAGACTGCCCTGAGGCTATACCCTCAGGCTGTAATCTATATGGGAGCAGATTGCCAGGTCTTTCTTCTGTGGAATGGCTGGGTGAGTCCAAACAGGTATCCTGAGGATGGGTAGCATGTGAAAGTGTGAAACACATCTCCTTCTCTAGACAAGTTCCAATCCTACCCACAAAAAAGCAACATAATTCTTGATTCAAATAATAAAGTCTTGGCATGATAGGGTTAACCTTGAAGAAGTGTTGGTTCTTTTCTTCTCAATAAAAGCATTAAAAGGGGAGTCTCTCAAGAGTAGTGTTGACAGTACTAGCATGAATAGGTGAATTGTCTATATCGATTAAATACCGAAGAAAGGGGAAGGAGATGGCATTAGATCTCTTCATATACACAAGAAATGAGAAATACTAAATATATTAATTAAATTAGCACTTGCCAGCAATGAAGTTTTATAGTAGACTTAAGGCAAATCAAATGTTAACTTTCGCTTTCATTCTCTGCATATATGTATGTATGTATGTATGTATGTAAGAAGCACTGGTGGCACAACAGTTAAGTGCAGCTGCTAATCACAGGAGAAAGACCTGGCAATCTGCTCCCATAAAAATTACAGCCTAGAAAACCCTATGGAGCAGTTATACTCTGTCACATGGGGTCTCTGTCAGTCAAAATTGACTCGATGACTCCTAACAACAAAAAGGGGTATCTGTATGCATATATGTTTATGTAGATATGTTGGTCTGGAACATATGGTAATACTTGTGGCTAGGAGAACCTTAGGCAGTCTTATAGAAAACAAATATTTTTCTCTTTGTATGGAACAAACGAGGATACATGCTATGCCCACAGTGGTTCAGAGCACATGCTTTGGTATCAAACAACCCTGGATTCAAGTTCCAGTTCCACTACTTGCTAGCAGGTAGACTCTAGGCGAATTCTGTAACCTCTTTGTGTCTCATTTTCCTCATTTATAAAATGGAGATTGTGATGGTGAATAATCTGCGTCCATTGGGCTAGGCTACGCTGCCCAGTTGTTTGGCCAAACACTTGCCTAGATGCTGTGATGAGGTAGTTAAAGGTGATTAAATCAGTTGACCTGTAGGGCATATTACCCTTCATAATATGGGCAGGCTCAGTCAATCAGTTTTCAGCCTTAAGAGCAAAAAGGAAGTTAATTATTGGGATAACTGAACAATATAATCTACCAAAACAGTTATATCATACCCAGATGGGGGGAGGCAAAACATAGAAATAACACTACAATCAAGAAATTATTGTCATTATTCCACTTGGCTTTGGAAAACAAAAATGCAAAAGACCATAGAGCAAACTAGCCAGTAACATAAACTAGCCTGCAAAAGTCCTTAATAATTGTTGTGGGCAATTTAGTGATAAATGTGGTTTCAGGCCTTGTGAATTGATTATGAAGACAGATTCCACAAACTGGTAAATGGTATTGGTTGCATGTTCTAAAGACACAGTTGTATGGAAAATAGCACTAGGAAAATCATTTAAAGCCATATTATATTGCTATGGATTATACATGTAGCTTTTAAGTGCTGTTCAGTATAAGTGAAACCTAAAGGTTTTTCATTTCCCTCATACAAGAGATTCAAGAGTAGTGTGGAATCTAGAAAATGGATTCAACATAATTCTGTCTATGAGCCCTGGAAGTCCTATCTTCAGTTTGGTTAAACTTTGTCATTTCTAAACATTTGCTAAATTAAATACTTTTTCTTCCCCAACAATGCCAAGTATGGTATATTTACCTACAAAGCAGGGTCAAGTAATCTTTAACAAATACTGATAAAATGAATTACTCATGGCAACTACTGTTCATTTCTGTGTCACTGTTGACATTGTCAAGACAGAATCGAATGCATTAAAAAGAATGAATATTTTCTCCATTTCTACAATGATAATTAAGGAATAATTATTGCAAATAAAATACTTTAAGTAAAAATATTACTGTTTCAGAAACAAATGCTAACTTATTAAGTGATCACAGTCATCTACTGGAACAGAACAGATGCTTTTATTATGTTTTCCTTTTTTTCACCATGTTTAAGAATGAAGAATGGTAATTATTAAATGAATGGTAACTCATATGGGTTTAACCAGAAAAATAAATGAATTCTAGCATAGGAAAAGTGTTTCCTTGTTTCTATTCACTAAATGCTAATACCACATGCTCACAGTAACATACGAAGATGAGAGTTTTGTTTTGTCCTTCTAGAAATGTGTATTATACTTAGCAATACTTATTCTTTCCCTCACTCCTTCGTGCTTTATATAAAATAACTAACCTAGTTTGCTATGACTCTATGAACAAAGAGGTAAAACTTTCTCATGTAAGACTTTAGTTTCATTGGGATTGTGTTTAAATCCATTCTACCCTGGCCATCTCAGATGATGACACAGATATAACAGATTAAGATTTATAGTCAGAAAACACTCACCACAGTTGGCCTCATCTGATGCATCTGCACAGTCTGGATCTTCGTCACAAACCCACAGCTTGGAAATGCAATGTTTGGTTGTTTTACATTGGAAATAGTCGGGAGAACAGCTGTTTTCAGCTTAAGAGGAAAACATCCTGTTAAATATGTAACTTTGGATAAAACAGACATTTTATTTAAAAACCAATTAGACAAACAAACGTTAAGACAGTCAGCTGAAAATGTGTTATCTTTTAATTATAGGGCTCTGAAAGTGAGGTGTTTTAACTTTGGATTACCTATAATGTATTCCTAATATCGTTTCCAGAGGAAATAGATAAAGAAAAGAAATTGTGCGCTCATTAGATATTTAGGAAAAAAATTAAGATTTGATAGTTCAGGACTTGCAAAATGATGTTTGCTGGATAAATAAAGTTAAGAATGTATACATATGCGTGTTTATAAACTGAAAATGATTAAAATCGAAAGACACTAAGTGGATCAAGAGAGAAAAAGCATAAATTTTATCAAAATCACAAGAAGTTGTGTTGAATTTTTGAGGAAAAATGTGAACATCCACCTCAGATTGTAAGCTGTACCACAAGTCCTAGTCAGTTTAATGGATCAGCTTCCAGAATGGCTAACCATAAAGAACTGGTTCTGACTTTATTCTGAATGCACCATCTTAATCAAATTGCTGGATGACTGCACATTATCTACTGATAAAAGTTTTAGATGAAAAAATAAAACTTCAGCAAGACAGAAATTGTTGACAGCTGTTCTGTTGAAACCCTGAGACTTGGCAGGAGCCCTGTCATCCAGACCCTATGTGTGTGTGTGTGTGTGTGTGTGTGTGTATGTGTGCACTAGTATGTGTGTATATTATGTAAACTGCTTTGCTTCCACTTAATGTAACTTGACTTTTGTGTAGAAAATGGAAATAAGAAGTGAATAGATTAGAAGATATTTTACTATTATTCTTTCAAGTCGGCTGTTAAAAAATATTGTAGCATCATTTATACTTATCAAGTAATTTTGCTATGTCATCTTGCCCAGTTTTGTATTCATCGTAAGTTCAATATGCATTTTATGGGAATAAATGATCTCTAATAGAAGTGGAGTTGAATTAACGTGACTAATCAATAGAAGTCAATTACATGTATCCACTTAACATGGACAAAGTAATCAATTTATGAAAAACAAACCATAATTAGCTGCAAAGTTATTTCACTGCTTCTCTTACAAGAATGTATTTTGTTTCATATTTACTATGATCTCCAGGTGGTTTTAATGTAAAAATCACCCATGTTTTAATTTTCTCTATATTCTTTATGTACAGCTTCTTAAATAATACATCCCAGTTGACAACTATGTATAACCACTTATCCATAAGTGCTGTTGTATTTTGCTACACTGTATGAATCTTTATAGTATGATTATACTCTTTAGACAGATTCCATTCAGGAGTCAGAAGTACAAGACAGAACATTTTCAACATTTTCAGGTGGCTTACGACAGTCCCTTTCATCTTCCTCATCACCACAGTCATTTTGTCCATTACATCTGAGATTTACTGGGATACATTTCTGGTTCTTGGTACACTTGAATTGACCTGACAAGCAGACATGGGTATCTAAAAGATAGAATAAAAAATCTGAACTGAAGCCTGTGTCTGAATTTAAATCAGTGCCAACATCATCAGTTAAGAATTAGATTTATGTTCCCTAGTTAAGAATTTAATCACCTACCACAGTTGAGTTCATCAGAATTGTCCCCACAATCATTCTCTCCATCACAGATGAAAGCAGGCAGAGCACAGAGTCCAGTTCCACACTGAAATCGGCCTGGCTGACATTTAAATTCAGCTGGTGGAGGAAAAAATATACGCATCATGGAATGGCAGACTTAAGTCATGAATTCTTAAACAGAGACTTTCTGACATTCAAAATATTTATTATGTTATATTAAACATACTCTAGAACACAGTGTGAATATCTCACATCTAGCTACCTATTAGATTCAGATGTACAACTAAGCTATGAGTAACAAGGTGGCCTCCAAATTACATTTCATAAACTAACAGTGAGAGGGAAGGAATTGTTAGCAAGATATAAATGTATGCTAATTTTAATGAAGTATATTGAGAGGCTAAATGGCAGAATATAATTTATTATAATTAAAAAAAAATTATTCCAATCTCTGTTTTTTTAAAGTCACATCTTCTAGATCACTTTGCTGCTATTACGTGTGAGAAACTCCATGTGCCATCAATACATATTCCCCAGCACTGTTTAAAACAAATATTTCCTATAATTATTACAAAAAATCATTTATTTTTAATTTTTCATTTATTTAATCCTATTATTATAGATAAGGACAATATCTTGTAAAGTAAACAATAAGTATTTTATATATTATATACATGTTATTTTAATAAATAGCTCCCAGATAATAATACTTTCTATTTTTGCAGCATTCTTTGAGTTTATATAAGGAATAATAATAATAACAACGTAAAATTCATTGAATATTCTGTCTCAGACACTAGGTAAGGCCCTTTCACATATAGTTACTAATTGATTTCCCATCATAACCTCCAAACCTTAGCATCACCATGACTATTTTAAAAATGGGAAAAGGAAATCTCATGTATATTCTATAATCCACCCAAGGATGTACAGCTCTCAAGTGCCAATTCTGGAATTCAAATCCAGCTATGACTCTGAAGTCCTCCCACAAATATATTACTTGAAATAAAACATTTATCTTTTGACTGATGATCCCAATGTATGCTGGTCATCACTGACTTTGAAATTAATAATATGCTGATTATTAGTTCAAATCAGCGACTCGAACACTAATAACACCTTAATTTTCTCATGCTCTAAACATTGCATTTCCTCTATTTGCTGTTTCTTCACATATAATTTCCTTTAATGGTTTATTGTTACCAGAACAATTCTCCCATAAAAAAGGCTCCAACCACTACAGGAAGTTTCATTATCTGGGAAATAACTGGAAAACCCATCTGACATTCAAACACACCCTAGAATGAATCATGGAGTATTAAATAGTCAAAGGTAATGAAGATATAAACTTAAGATGCCAAAGCATTCCTGATGAGTCACCCTTAACTACATTTATGTAAATACATTATGTGAATATGCAAGTATGTGGCCCTGAGATCAGGGTTTTCTGCCTTCTCAGCTGAAGTTATAGGTATAGTCAGTGGCTCTTAGAACCTGATGATTTTTGATGACGCAGCTACTCAAAAACGAATTCTAAACACTCCACTGACTAGTGTATACTATTTTCTACCTCATCATGACTCAAAATAAAGTGTCACGCTTACAGATGTCCAATGCTGTTAACCCACCCACTCCAAGTAAAGATCATTTGCTTAAAAGAACAGAGATCATGCCACCGACAAAAACATGTAGACATCAATAATTAACCAGGATTAGAATTATACAGAAGCCTTAGATACTAGATGCCTCTTTTTTTTCGCATCAAAAGACACTAAAGTCATATTTAATTACTGCATATTTTGAAAATAGATAAACATTAAAAAGGTCAGTATATTAAATTTATAGTTAATTTTTTACATCAGTATGGTTCAGGAAAGAAAGCTTAGTCAAGATTAAAATTATATATTGTTTTAAGGAGCTGCAAATATTTTGGAAGGTTTTAAGGAGCTGCAGATATTTTAGTGTTGGGCACCATTGACTTACTTTGTCTGCAAATCATTATGGTGGTATTTCCTTAGACAATACGTTAATCTGGATAGAAAATATCATCTTTTTAATATGAGGGCTAAACTAACATTTTCATTTTTGTTTACTTCTATAAATTATAAAAATAAGTTAAAATAAGTTGTGTTTACTGTATTTACTAGAAACCCTGGTGGCACAGTGGTTAAGAGTTTGGCTGCTAAGCAAAAGGTCGGCAGTTTGAATCCACCAGATGCTCCTTGGAAACTGTGTGGGGCAGTTCTACTGTGTCCTATAGGGTCGCTATGAGTCAGAATCTACTCGACAGCAATGGGTTTGGTTTTTTGGTTACTGTATTTACTACATGGTGGGGAAGTTTATTACGGGGGAATTACAATCTTCTTTTAATAAGTAAATCTTGGTAAGATCACCTAACTAATATCTAGTTCCTTTAAAATTCCTTTTAATTTGACCATTAAAAAAAAAAATTCAAGTATAAAAGTACACCTAGCCCACACAGATACCAATCTTTATATATTGTCTATCATACTGAAAACAAAAACTATATCTAAATCTTTTTTAAAAAATCAAGGAGTAATAGATCATTCAGAAAAATGAAGAGAATATTAGAAAAGCTAGGACTTTTATTACTTTCATTCTCTTCACTAAATCTATTATATACTGCTTTCAAACATACAAATAAACTAAGTAATGTTTGATACACTTGGTAGTGACCAGAGAGACTGGAACACAGTTCATCTAAGTAACTACCTAGAGACCCTAAGTTTGAAATAGTTTTGTAATTAGGTGGTAGAAAGTTAGTAGAAAGTAGCTAGCTTCTACTAAGACAGGACGTTGTGTTTCTTTAGTACAAGCCTAAAGATCTTTCTTGAATTCAATTGTCAAGGTCAAATCAAGACAACTGTCCACTGAGATGTTGAGCAAATTATCATGATTGACTACAAGCATCTCCAACCTGACAGGACAGTATTGGAGTGACCCATGGAGTGACCCATAGGAGGCTATCAAGGAAAAGTCTGCTGATAGTCCATTACCACCAAAATTACCAAGGATAGCTAAAAGAAGCAGCCATGTCAGTCACAGTCAGATATCTAGACACAGTTGGTAGTCACTTTAGAGTAGCTGCTAGAGCATACTAAATTACGTATCAGCAGAGTAATGCTTTGAATAGCAAAAACTGACTTCTGAAGAACTCTCAAGATTTTAATACTGACAGAAATGTTGAAATATCGTATACCCTTAAAGGTAAGACTCCAGTCATTGAGTGGCATTCTGAACACTTGCCCACTTTTACTTCCAACTTCACAATATACAAAGTTAAAATCATACTTATTATTACTTTACTGATCACTACATGAAGCAATGCAGTTATTCTAAGGATAAGAAAATTTGAGAAAGGAAAAATAATAATAATAATTGCTGCTGGTGTCATTCTGAATACAGTAGTTATCGGAAGCCCACATAGGACTTTGCAACCATTTTTGTCATATTTTCTTAAAAAATGGCATATACAACTTTTTCTATTCAATTTGGGAAATTTATCGGAGGATTTTTTTTTTTTTTTTTTTGAACTAGCTTACTTTTTACAGGCATCTTGGATATAAAGAGCTCTAAATTCTAAATTCCAACATTTGCCAAAGTACTCACGGCAGTCATCAGGTTCGTCAGATCCATCGCCACAGTCATCCACAGTGTCACATTTCCACCAGAATGGAATACATTTATCAGTTTTGCAACGAAACTTGAAGAAAAGAAAAAAAAATGTTGAAGAACCCAACTCATATATAATGCATACTTAAAAGCTGATGAGGGGAGAGCAGCTTAGCCCACTCTCTTGCTGAAAATGTGAGCTATGGTGGTCTTGGAGCGTTCCACGATAGGCAATGAATGCACAAGGAGCAAAATGATGTGCCAGGGAAACACTTGTTTAGGAAAACCTCTTATGATTTCCTGTGCATACACAGACAAGCTCATTCATTTACATATTGCCTATGACTGCTTTCAAGCTACAACAATTTAGTTTCAACAGAGACCCTTTAACTGGCAAAGTCTACAATATTTACTATCTGGCCCTTTATGGAATAATTTTGCCGACCCCTGAATAGGAGTTAAAAATCATCAAGAATTTTAAGAAGAGGAATCAAATTGAATTAATTTAATTAATTTAATCGAAATGCATTATCTTAGGAATCTTGGACAATTTGCTTAACATCTTTCGGCCTCTGTTCCTTAACCATCAAATGAGAAGTTAAAGATAATTTGGAAGATTCTTTTCAGCTTGGTCATCTGGGATTCCATGAAATTTTCCAAACACTGAAAATGCTGCTTTTAGTGAATATCTTCCTCATAGAAATTTTAAAAATATTTCCTTAAGGCAGTTGACCTCTAAGCAGTTATTTTCAGTTTTTGGAATTAAAAAAAAATGTACATGATGTTTTACTATAAACAAAAAGAAAGTATGATAATTTAAAAAAACAGGTAAAAATAATCTCTGCTGCTGAAAATTTTATTTCTTTTTAAATAGAAGCACAGAAGAAGACTGTTGTAATAAAACTTTTATTTAAGATTATTTTTAAAACTATTCACTAAAATATTTATTGATGTATTTGTATTATTCTTTTCATTTAAAAAAGCTAAGAAAATAGCCATAACAAATATGATAAATCTATTTTTATAGAAATAAAAGGGTTTTTTTTGTTTGTTTTATTCCCCCCATTTAAAATAAACCATCAAGTGGAAGATTATCAACAGAGAAATTCAGTGATATGTTATGTGGTGATATTTACTTAGAGGCTATTTAGCACATATGCGACTTGTTACTAGAGAAAAATTTCAGAATGTTACTATTGCATATTACTTTTATAAAGATCTAATCTGAATCCAAATTCACCCAAAGACAGAGCACAGAAGTACTGTTTCTGTTAACTTCTCTGTTGGCCAACCTTACACAGAGCCCAAGAAAATACAGTCAATTTATTTCTTGGACCATAAACTAATTTCTTTCTTAGCAACAATCCGTTTTAAGCTTACCTCAAAGGACAGAAGAAATTAAAGAAAAGCATATTTTCTATACAGAAAGCATATGCATATGAAAACTTGCTTTTAAAAGATTTACTCTAAATTTTTACAACCAACAGATAAAGTTTAGCCAATTTCTTCAGGTACCATCAATTTTTCTTCTTCACTTTAACAGAACTTCAGGGAAAAACATATATCACAAAGTTCATCTAGAATTGAAAACATTAGTTTTCTTATTTTCTGAACTTAGTATTTCCTTTTTGAAGTGTTTGTTACAATTTCCATGTGAGTGACTGACAGCACATAAGCATTTATCTTAGCATGTTGCATGCGAGAAAGATTTGTAACATAGAAACATACAGCCTATGTTCAATTTTCTCTAATGAAAATGGATTAGTAAGCTAAGAGTTTGTTCAATTAAAATGTTGTAACTTTCTTCAAGTAAAAGAATTTGATGTCAACTTTTGTTGTTGTATCTGTCTGGACTTCATGGAGCTGATTTAAACATAGATTAACATTAATCTTCATATGAGAGTGAATATTGTCTTCCAGTGGCTATATGGGGAGAAAACAGAGCACTATGAATCCAAAGGGAGATGTGGCTGTTCAACTGCTTTTCCCATATTTGCTTAGCCTCTGGTCATGTCTGTTGTGGTTTTTCATATATTCCTAATCCACTGCCGTCTAGTCGATTCTGACTCATAGCAACCCCATTGGGTGTCCAAGGCTGTAAATCTTTATGGAAGCAGACTGCCCCATCTTTCTTCCATTGGAGGCTGGTGGGTTCAAATTGACGACCTTTCGATTAGCCACCGAGCACTTTAACCTTTATATATAGTGACCCTCTGGGAAGATGAGGCTAACTCTGAAAGCGATTGCCCTGAACACTAAACATTTCCAGTGATTACAGTATATCAAAGCACATTACTAAGAGGATTTCAGGTCTCCCAAGTATCTTCAAAGTCTTCCCAATTACAATTTGAAAAATATCTAAAATATATTTTTTTCAATTCACTAAACAGATCTGACTTAAATAAATGCCAACTATTGGAATTACATATGGCATAATGATTTTGCTCTCCATTTCATTTTAACAACAACATAAAAGGATTTTGAGTTCAGAGAAGAGCAAGGTAAATATATATCATATTCCTTTTTTTGCTAATCAATATTTTATTCATTACTCTCAAAAAGAAGATGTCTTTTACTCTGTATCTGGGATTCATTGTTTTATACTTAAATTCAGTAACTTAAAAAAAGATTAATGCTAAATATAACTATAAAATACTCCTCATGGCAAATGTTCTGCAAGACTAATGGCTTCATAAAATAAATCGCAGACTACAATTATCACCCACCAAAGGAAACTATAAACTAGTAAATAAATGTCTCCTAATATGAATACAAGGATAAGATACGCATCCCACAAATAGTGAAGCTTAGTTGAAACAGAAAAAAATCTTAATTTAGAAAAGAAGTAAAGGCATTTTTAAAATTACATTGTATTTTCTAGTTAAAATTATTTACATTTAATATCTAAAATTATTGGTGCTTTCAGAATTTAATTTTATCTCGATTTTGACCAGATTCTCATATGAATACTTACAATACTAATAGAATTCTTACTGGTGTGATTTGCCTATTTTATTTCTCTAAATTCAATAGTAGTTTGGGCATATGTCATTGCTTACAATCATTAGATGATAACAAATTAAATCCCTTAGATAAACTGATAATGTAGCAGTTTTATTGAAATGCTTAATACTATGATTCTGGGATACATAGAGTATTTGTTTCATTTTAATGCCTACCTCACTGAAAACTGTGTGTGTATAAACTGACCTTTTTCCAAGGAGCGTACAGTAGATAATTTTTCTCCCACCGGATCAGAAAAGAATCAAAGATAAAATAGTTACATAAACCAAATGACTTGTAGTAATAAACGCTAATGGATTGTGTTAGCTGTCTTCATTGATGATTTTCCATTAAGATGAAACAAATCAAGTGATAACACTTTTTTTCCAGAAAATGCGGCTGAAAACAAAGATATCTGAGCCACATTCATGTTTGTTCTGTTCTGCTTTTATTGAATTTATAAGAATCTTCATGGAAAAACAATCGGGAGTTGCATTAGGTTCTTAGGAGTGCCGTAACAAACTACCACACGTTTGTTTTAAGCCACAACAGAAATTTACTGTCTCACAGTTCTGAAGGCCCTAAATTAAAAAACAAGGTGTTGGCAGGGACATGTTCTCTCTGAAGACGCTAGGGTAGAATCTGTTTCATGCCTTTCTTTTAGATTCTGGTGTTACCAGCAGTCCTTGGAGTTCCTTCGGTTGTACATCACTCCATTCTCTGCCTCTGATGTTACATAGTGTTTTCCCTGTGTGTGATTCTGTCCCCGAGTCTCTTCTCCTCTACTTATAAGAATGCCAGTCAGATTGGATTTAGGGCCCACCCTACTCCAGGAAGAACTTATGTTAACTTGATTACTTCTACAAAGACTCAATTTCCAAATAAGGTTGTATTCTGAGGTTCCAGGAAGGACATGGATTTTGAGGAACACTGTTCAACCCAATACATGGGTATCTGCAAAATTATAAATATTTTAGTCTGGTCGTCATTGATACCAAATTGGAAAATCATTTAATTACATGCACAACAATTTCTAGGTTGAGTTACGTTTTCATTTAATTGACTGATCAGAGTCTGGGGCACTAAGTAAATACAGGTATAGTTTTTCTTGTATAATAATTTGAAGAGTTTTATTGCTTCATGTTTGAGA
The DNA here is from genome assembly GCF_000243295.1 of Trichechus manatus latirostris. Taxonomy (NCBI): domain Eukaryota; kingdom Metazoa; phylum Chordata; class Mammalia; order Sirenia; family Trichechidae; genus Trichechus; species Trichechus manatus. The sequence continues at coordinate 15,370,332 of NW_004443969.1, forward strand.
TGTTCATCCATAGGTCAAAGCGTCCTGTAATGACACTCTTCTGATTGGCCATTGAGGCTCACCACACTCTAGTGCCTTACGCAGGCTTCATCTCTACTAACCCAGCTAATTCTTCCATGTTTGGCCTCAAAAGACTGACTTGAGGGCCACTCAAGAGCAGATCACACAGAGCAGAATATCTAGGAATGCTTATTTAAACTACACATGCCTTTGCCTTATCCTATGCCTCAGTCACTTTGACTTCTTGAATTATGCAAAATATCCTCTAATGATTCTGCTACACCCACTCATGATTTGAACCATCATTCTGTGTGAATCTGTGTAAGAATATTTTTTGTTTGTTTTTTTTCTTTTTGGCCTGTATTTGTACTTCCTAATTTCTAAGGTCCCATTCTAGTGATACATATTAAACTGCTTTTCCCTTGCTATGATGTATGGAATGTTTATCCAATATTACACTAAAAATATATATATATTTTTTTATTAATGGCTTAAGCAAACAAAAAATAAATAAATAAATAAGGCAAGGCCTTTTTAACAACTTGCTTAGGAAAAAAAAAATGCTGTCAAGTTGATTCTGACTCATAGTGACTTTACAGAACAGAGTAGAACTGCCCCAAAGAGTTTTTAAGGGTGGCTGGTGGATTCGAACTGTCAACCTTTTGGTTAGCAGCTGAGCTCTTAACCACTGCACCACCAGGGCTCCAATTTGCTCATTCATCCCATAAAGTGATTTCCAGAACTCCACTCACCTGACTAGCGGTACAGTTGGATAAGCAAGTCCTGTTATCAGCTGCAAGATAAAAGTTGGTAGGGCATGCACAGGTATGGGTCTTTCCAGGGGCTAAAAGGCACAAATGACTGCAACCTCCATTATTGATCATGCAGAGGTGTTTGGAGACTACAGGTAAGAAAGAAACAACAACAAAATAAGATAATTAAGACCAATAATATAACGTGGATTAAAGCTAGGACAGTTAAGCTTCATAACTTGTATTTGAATATGAATTTGTAATCAAGAAATTATCAAGATTGTAAATATAATTTAATATTGTTACAAACGCTACTATTTGTCTAATGACATTTATTTTACCGTTAAATACTTTTAAGGATGCATTTACATGAAAACAAACATTTTTAGCAGAAAAAAAAATTGCCCTTCAGAAAAATAAACAGACTAGAAAGATTTTGGATGAGGACAAAATATGTTCAGAAATATAAATGTAAAATAAAACAATGGAACAATGGTCTAAAACTAATGGTACAGCGACTTTGCTTTGTAGGCAAGATATATGTTTAAAGTAAAATGATAAAACCTTTATTATACAAGGCCTGATATCCTTCCTACTAGATACATATATAAGCCAACAATATATTTCTCATTTTTTGAGTCCTAGAGCTAGTGAAATAAATTCCTTCCACCAAGTATCCCAGAAACATAGATTCCTATCTTCATTTTTTAAGCAAATTATTTCATGAATGCATTCTTCACTTCTCTAACTGGACATTTTATTGTGGTTTCAGCTTAATATGACTGCAACAAATCATTAATTCTTTGTACAAATATTGAGCTTCTCATTCTGTTCCTTAATAACAGTACTTGATATCAACAGAACTCATTCTGTACAATGATTTTAAATAATAAAACCTGGTAATCTTTCTCAAAAATAAAATTATACTTAAGCTTGGAGAAAAAAAAATGGAATGTTACTGAAAGATGTTTATGCATTTATGGAAATCATGTAAAGAATAATTACCATCCGGTTGTCTATAAGAATGATACACCTGGATATCTGTGATGGCATGCCATGAGTTAATCAGTGAGAGTCTGTCTGCTCCCGAGGTTTTATGAGCACGGCTGAGTGACTTGGTTTTCCCATCAGTCCAGTAGATGTAGTCTTCAAACAATGTTAGTGCAATCACCCCCGGAATATCTTGATTAGGGACTGTAATAGGAGATGGTAAGATTAATGTTCAGTCTTGGAAGACTGCCAGTTAAAATATTCAATACTGCATGGGCTGACAGATACAACCACTACAGAACTTCATGTGAATAATTGCTGTCACAACATGTCAGGCCAGCAAGGTTCTTTAATACCGGTTAAGAGAATGAAAGACTGGACACAGGAATTCACTTTGCTCAGATTTAGCTTGGTTCAATCAACCATTAGAAGGAAAAAGAACAATATCCCACTCACAAGGAATGGCTGCTGCACCAGAAATAAATAACATCCAACATTTTAAAATTAACTATGTAATATATATGTGTGTGTGTGTGTGTGTG
>NW_004443969.1:15373932-15378082 GCF_000243295.1 Trichechus manatus latirostris
AATCTTATTTTATTTATACTCTTAACCACTCTATTGTGCAGTAGTAACCCTCACTTTGCAGATAAGGAAACTAACATCTGGAAAACTTAAGTAACTTCACCAAAGAGGGAAGTGGAACCTCTAATAAATGAAGGTACTAGTATTTGAATCAAAGTCTTCTTCTCTACCATACTAGCACTGCCTTTAAGAGAGCCAGTTAGTAGAGTATATAAAGCAATAGGACTAATTCCATAAGTTCCATGAATGTCAGTTTAATTACTTGATTGCAATTGCACTAGATATGATTTCCAGACATAGGACAATTTAAGTACTGGACAACTTTGCTACCTCTAAGCTCATAGTGATTGCCCATCAGAAACTTTTTGGAATCAAATAATCATCATGAATTTAAGGTGAACTCTTCTTTAATAAGTGAACTCTTATTTCAGAAGAAATGCTGGCACATAGCTGAGTACACAGAGATTGGAGAAATGTTAGGTCAAGATGAAGATAATTAGTCATTTGCCCAAAGCAAACATCTGCTTGATCCAATTCTTTGTTTGACATTTTCATTGACTGTCACTAGCAGCTTTATAAGCCCACTCTAGGCCTGCACATTTGACAAATGTATTTACTTCCTGAACAGCATCATACACAATCACCAGAGTATTTGTTCTAGAGAAAATGAACAAAATAAAATCACCAACTTGTGTTAACAAGGGCAAATGTAGCCTCATATATCTAACACTATGTTGACTCCAACAAGCTTCTCTTCTAAGAGATGGTGATGAATTCCCTTAATACCACCAAACCGTTGCTGTTGAGTCAATTCCCATTCATAGCAACCCTATAGGATGGAGCAGAACTGCACCATAAGGTTCCAAGGAGCAGTTGGTGGATTTGAACTGCCAGCATTTTGAGCTCTTAATCACTGCACCACCAGAACTCCCTTAATATCACAAGCAATGCCAATTCAGACCAAACAAAATAAAGCAAAACAAAAGCAATGAACAAACAAACAAAACCCTTTACATATTGATATTAGGGGGTTGAACTCATAACGTGATAGCATGTTTCAATCTCCTTGTTAGGATCTAAACCTCTTTGGCAAGAGTTGATTGACTATCTGCTTAAACTTCTGTGGGGGAAAAATTGTCATATATTAACTGCTACAGTAATAAGTTCAAATAAATTAATGTTGTGTTTTTCCATCTACATATGAACAGTTCAACCCAATCTGCTGCAACAGTAGAACAGAGTTTAGCACATTGAGACTAAATGAGAAAATTTTCTGAGTCAAAATGTCATGTACTTTGGCACTAGGATATCTCCTTGGGAGACACATGTACAAGAAATTACCTTCATTCAATGATAAAAAAAATAAACAAAAGTTTATTTTTATTATTTATTTATTTTACCCTAGCATATCATGGGTAAATATCCTTGGCATAGTGTATATATCAGGACAACAGGGAATATAATTTAATTGCAATGTAATTTAGCAGTCAGTGGAGCCTACAAAAAATAAACACAGAATGTGATGGTAGGAGAGGAGAATTCAACAAACTCTCACTAGTACTGAGATGTGGTTGAGTTTAGTGAAAATTAGTGAATATTTTCTTAAAATGATAAAGTATATCCTTCTCAGGGTAAAAATAATACGATCAGTTGTCGTATATAAGATTTCATTGCTTAATTAAAAGAGAAATTTGAAAAATAAATTTGAGAAACCTTTCATTTACAGGCATTCAGTAGACATAAAAAAAAAAAAGAAAGAGAACAAACAAAATTGCTGTGTGGGCTGTAGTTTAACAAGTACTTATTATATATTTAAAGCCTATTTTAATGCTGCTTACTATAGTTAGATCTCTATTCTGTAAACCAGCATTACTTATTGTACCATTTCCAGCATTCCACTCAAGCACTAGGCTCCCAATTTCTATTTCATAAACTATACCTATCAGAAGAAAGGAGTTGATACTTGGCAAAAAATATAGCAAAGAAATACTCCTTTGTGAAGTGTTTCCCTTTTAGTCAAGTTGGATGCTATCCTGCTAAGTCTCTTAGTAATTATGATAAATAGAAAAGGTGGCAATCCAGAATATGCTTTCAGCTTAACTGTTGCCTCACAGCTAGAGATATTCTATTACAGTACTCTTGATTATTCATTTTTTGTATATCATTTATCATGCTAAACAAGTATATTCCTGGATAATATTACTTTAATTTATATTTCAGACCAATCTAGTTTAAATACTTCAGAGTAAAATGCACCAATAATACAACCCTCATCTTTTGTTGAGTTAAAATCTCTTAGTTGGTGTTATGGGTAGGACATAACAGTGGTATACTGGCAGACTTGAAATGGCTTTATTGAGTGGGTTAGTTCTTAGATAGAAATTTCACTGGTGATGCTCTAATTTGTCCCCTTATTTCTCCTCCTCTATTTACTGTAGGGTCTAAATATCATTTTGAAATTGCAATGCTTGCAATTTATTATTTCTCAAAAATGACTATGAAGACTTTAGTAATAATTTTCAAATTACTAGGCTAGAATCTAGCCACAAAATTTAGTAATAATTTATTTTATGAAGAAATTCAAATTATTGATAGAGAATTTGGCTTCAGTATTGATTATTTGAGTTATGGAGAATTTAACACGTTGTTTGAAAGGAAATAACCTGAATGGTCAGTGATCCATTAAGGTCAAGGTGGCCCTCACTCTGTGATTATGTTTAGGAGTTTAAGCCTCTGAAACATTAACGTTAACAAGCTTATCAACGCAAACATTAAATATAACCATCTCTTTCTACTTAATGTAATTTAAGGCTTTCCCATTTTTTTAAATTCTTAATGACATTACAACAAATAACTTTTCTCATCCCCTCACACCTGAAATTTTGTAAAATGACTAATTTTTATCCTTGCTTTTAATATTTTTTCCCCTCTATATTAGTCAGAGTTACTTCAGTAAGCAGAGGACAAAATTTAAATGAAAATTGAAGATAGTTTAATAAAGGAGTTATTTACAGAAGTGTGGACATGAATAAGGGAACCAATGATTGACTGTTTTTTCCTAGGTCTGTTAGCAGAATGTGGTGAGAGCAGTAGCTAAGGGAAAAGTCACCCAACAAGAGAAGTGGGCATAGGTGGAGGAACTTCAGAGTAAACCACTGTGGTCACACGTCTAGGGAGAGGGAAGGGATAAGTATTCTGACACCTTCCTCCCTCAGCTCACCATCTAATCCCCTGCCAATGTTTCTTGTGAATTAAAACCAACCTGAAACTAGCTGAAAAAAGAACCTGGGAGATGTTGTTGTTAGGTAGATGTTAGATGTTAGGTACCATCAAGTTGATTCCGACTCATTCCCTATGTACAACAGAACTAAACATGCCCAGTCCTCTGCCATCTTCATATGCTTTCAGCTTAACTGTTGCCTCACAGCTAGAGATATTCTATTACAGTACTCTTGATTATTCATTTTTTGTATATCATTTATCATGCTAAACAAGTATATTCCTGGATAATATTACTTTAATTTATATTTCAGACCAATCTAGTTTAAATACTTCAGAATAAAATGCATGCTTGAGTCCATTCTTGCAGCCACTATGTCAATTCATCTCATTGAGGGTTTTCCTCTTTTTTGCCAACCTTCTACTTTACCAAGCATGAGGTCCTTCTCCAGGGACTGGTCCCTACTGATAACATGTCCAAAGTATGTTAGACAAAGTCTCACCATCCTTGCTTCTAAGAAGTATTCTGGCTGGACTTCTTCCAAGACAGATTTGTTCCTTCTTCTGACAATTCATGTTATATTCAAAATTCTTGGCCAACACCATAATTCAAAGACATTAATTCTTCTTTGGGCTTCCTTATTCATTGTTCAGCTTTCACATGTGTATGAGGCAATTGAAAACACCATGGCTTGGGTCAGGGCAACTTAGTCTTTAACGTGACGGCTTTTTAACACTTTAAAGAGGACTTTTGCAGCAGATTTGCCCAAAAGAAATGCGTTGTTTGATTTCTTGACTGCTGCATCCATGGACATTGATTGTGGATCCAAGTAAAATGAAATCCCTGACAACTTCAATCTTTTCTCCATTTATCACAGTGTTGCTTATTGGTTCAGTTGCAAGGATTTTTGTTTTCTTTCCATTGAGGTATAAT
>NW_004443969.1:15378720-15380618 GCF_000243295.1 Trichechus manatus latirostris
AAGAGAATTAGGAAACTCAGTAATCCTCTTTACTGAAAGATCCTGACTCTCAACAATTTTCCCTGATTTCTTTGTAGAAGGAAACACCGTACAGCAAGGTGTGTGGAATAAACAGAGCATGAACTAAAGAAGCACAGCATAAAAACTAAAAAGGAGGAGATGAAACAAAGAAAAACAACTTGCACTGAAAAAATGAGGTAAAGGTAAAACGAAACACAGGCTATGAAACAGTGTAGACTGGTAATTAGATGATACAATTAGATGGCGGAAGAGTAGACTAACATGCCACAGAACGCAAAAGATTCACGACAGTGGCTAGCGAGTAGGTGGATGATGGTTTCTAGTAAATTAAGAGTAACTGAAAAGAGTGGGTGGGTAGAAAAATGGCTGCAGTGTACTAATCTCCAGAGAATTACTGCTGAGCCAGTGGCTTTAGTTACAATCACTCCACCAAAACGAGTGTGCTTTATATAACTTTAGAACCAAGGACATTTGTTCTTTGTCAATAACTATGCATCTCCTTCAGTGCTATTGTTAATAGAATCTTTATTATTATTATTTCCTCTGAATCATCTGCAACCGGCTACACAGTGTTTCATCTAATGTTTTCCTCCATGGACATTTTTCTTGCCTTCTCTTTAATGCAAGCCTACTTCATGGTAACAAAAGAGTATTACAAATAAAATTGCAAGCAAATGGATCAGAAATCCATGGTTTACAATGAATAAAAACATTAAGAAATGGCAGGAACACTAGAGAGAGCTAGCATTTCCAAATATTATGATGAAATATTCAAAATTTATTTTTTGCCAATTAAAAACACCATGCTCCTTCAAAAAATGCATTCACCAATGGGACTTTGACAGGGATAAAAAAATAATGTTCTTGTATTCAGCATATGTCATCATGCACAGAAGATTTAAGCTGATAGCATCTGGGAGCCTATTATACAAAACTGTTTTTTGCATATTGACACTGATCAAATGTCCAAACTAAAGATACATGAGATAAGTTATGTCCCTCATTGATGCAGTGTTTACACTGGATCCCTTAAATGTATAACTATTTTGAAATGAACATAATGCATGATGGGAAAATACAGAAATATAGATCTTCTTTAGTGAAAGCTATTAAGAGGATGAGGACATCCTTTGCTCACTCTTTTCTAGTATTTCTTGCCTGCTTTTCTCCACTTTCTCACCTCAAATAATATGTACTCTATATATAATTTAGACTATTAGGTTTAATAAAATTCAACCCTTCTTCATCTTTGACCTATATATTTCTAAATTATTCATAATATAGGGTTAAATGTGGCCTTTCAATATTTAACATCTAAAGAGAATATTCCTATTAATGTGAAGATTTATGAAGCCGACTGCAAATATAGTACATTCATTTTGAAAACTAGACCGTTTCTAGGAAAATCTTTCCATGATGACAACGTTGCTCTTCAATCTGTGAAATAAATATTGCTTCATGCAGCTGGTAAGGGTATATTACCATTGCTTTGAAACCTCTGAGCCTTTCTGCTGGTGATACAAGACTTCTCAAGCACTTGGAAATGTGTTTCTGAGTCTGGCTATCAGATACTAAATGTAAGAGTTATGACATTCCAAACACAAATGCATTAAGAAGGTTTGTCAGAGAGTACTAACGAAGGCCGAACACTTTTAATAAGCACTTGCCTCTGGGAGAGATATGAAGTAGAGTCATTTACATGAATTTGTTATCTTCTCTTCCTACATTCCTACACTTGTAAGTATATGTGTAGAATAAAAACAGAAAGAAGTGTAACACAGTACAAGCATTTTCAAACATTCTGGGTTGTCCTAGGAATGAGAAGAGGTAAGTAGGGTTGTTGATAGAATGAGCCTCTTCTGCCAGTTCCAACCTCA
>NW_004443969.1:15381356-15382743 GCF_000243295.1 Trichechus manatus latirostris
TAGTCTTTGATCTTCATCAGTAAGTGCTTCAAGTCCTATTCACTTTCAGCAAGCAAGGTTGTATCATCTGCATATCACAGGTTGTTAAAGAGTCTGCCTCCAATCCTGATACCACATTCTTCATATAGTCCAGATTCTCGAATTATCTGCTCAGCATATAGAGTGAATGAGTATGGTGAAAGGATACAACCCTGACACACACCTTTCTGACGTTAAACCACTCAGTGTCCACTTGTTCTGTTCGAATGACTGCCTGTTGGTCTATGTACAGGTTCCTCATGAGCACAATTAAGTGTTCTGGAATTGTTATTCTTCTCAGTGTTATCCATAATTTGTTATGATCCACACAGTCAAATGCCTTTACATAGTCAATAAAACACAGGTAAACATCTTTCTGGTATTCTCTGCTTTCAGCCAGGATCCATCTGACATCAGCTATGGTATTCCTCATTCCACATCCTCTTCTGAATCCAGCTTGAATTTCTGGCTGTTCCCTGTCGATGTAGTGCTACAACCGCTTTTGAATGATATTCAGCAAAATTTTACTTGCATATGATATTAATGATATGGTTTGATAATTTCCACATTCTGTTGGATCACCTTTCTTTGGAAATAAGCATAAATATGGTTCTCTTCCAGTTGGTTGGCTAGGTAGCTGTCGTGCAAATTGCTTGGCATAAACAAGTGAACGCTTCTAGTGCTTCATTCATTTTTTGAAACATCTCAACTGGTATTCCGTCAATTCCTGAAGCCTTGTTTTTCGCCAATGCCTTAAGTGCAGCTTGGACTTCTTCCTTCAGTATCATTTGTTCTTGATCATATGTTCCATCCTGAAATGGTTGAATGTTGACCAATTCTTTTTGGTACAGTAACTGTGTATTCCTTCCATCTTCTTTTGATGCTTGCTGCAGTCGTTTATTCTTTTTCCTGTAGAATCCTTCAAGATTGCAACTCGAGTCTTGAATTTTTTCTTCAGTTCTTTCAGCTTAAGAAATGCTGAGCATGTTTTCCCTTTTGGTTATCTAACTCCAGGTCTTTGCACATTTCATTATAATACTTTACTTTGTCTTCTCGAGCTGCTGTTTGAAATCTTCTGTTCAGCCCTTTTACTTCATTATTTCTTCTGTTTGCTTTAGCTACTCTGTGTTCAAGAGCAAGTTTCAGAGTCTCTTCTGACATCTAATTTGCTCTTTTCTTTCTTTCCTGTCTTTTGAATGACTTCTTGCTTTCTTCATGTATGATGTCCTTGATGTCATTCCACAACTCGTCTGATCTTTTGTCATCAGTGTTCTATGCAACAAATTTATTCTTGATTGAATAGAAATCCTTTATTTTACAGAAAGGAACATTGAATAATAGCATGGTAAAGCAACTTGCCTAAATTGGA
>NW_004443969.1:15383748-15386015 GCF_000243295.1 Trichechus manatus latirostris
TGAAAAACTATAGTTTAGAATCATACCCAACTATTCCTCTCCCAATAAATTAGCAGTTATGAGTATTCATTTTTTCCAGTATGCTGGAAAACAATGTGCATGACCAACTAATTTAATACAAAGTTAAATCATTTAGTGATACACAGAAGAGTTTCATAAAGAAAAAAAAATTACTAGAACAAAAAAATTTAAAAATTCAAGGTTAAGCATGCTTTTTTCCTGAACTTATCCTTTCATTACAACTGTTCACACAGTATTTTCGGCTTTTTCTTTGTCAAGAAACTAACAGCTTAATATCACTCCAGCTCAATGGCACAACTAACAGAGAATGAGGAAAACTAAGTCTGAATTCATATACTTTGATGTAAGTAGGTAGAATGAAATTTTGGCCTAAGCAGTGTTTTCTGGTATTTAATTTTCTTTTCATTAATGCAAAACAGAAACCTCTATGTTAAGGTGTATATTGAAAGTTATTGCTGAAATTTTTCTCAGGGGATATTTGTAACTTGTGTTTTATATCAGGCTGTACTTTTTGCAATGCATAAAATTAATGACAAATGATCTTTACTGTGGTCAAATTCCAGGAATTCTGTGATATGAATAAGATTTAAAAATTCTCCTATAGGCAGAGAACCTAGTTAGTTTGGGAAGAGCAAATCGTAGCATCAAACCATTCCACCAAAGCAGGGTATATATTTATAAGCAACATTTTTATCTCTTCACGCCTCCAAATATCAACAATTAAATATATATATTTGGGCCTAATGGGACATGTGTTTTCTTTCACAGTTACTGTGTTCCAGTGACTTAAGTGTTTGTTTGTTTCTCATATATTATGTAATTCTTTTATGTCCACTATTAAACCAATCTGAAGGAATTCAGGTATGGATACACCTTTATTTGTAAAAGTGTGCATTATGCTGTAACTGTTACTATTAGATGCTATAACAAGCAGATACCAAATCTTCAGTCAATTATCTGTTCATATAAAAGGAGGCTGTGTGCAGAACAGAAAGAACACAGACTGCAAGTAGGCAGATCTGGGTTCAAATTCTGGTTCTGCTGATTACTAGCTATGTGACTTTGAATAAATTACTTAGTCTCTTTGAATGTATTTTCCTGCAGTGAAATAGCCTTTACGACACTTATCACATAGTACTGGCTTATGGGGAGCCCTTGATGATGCAGTGGTTAAGCTACGGCTGCTAACCAAAAGGTTAGCTCCTTGGAAACTCATGGGGCATTTCTACTCTGTCCTATAGGGTCACTATGGGTCAGAATCGACTCAATGGTAAAAGATTTGGGTTTTTTTTTTTGTACTTGTTTGTGGAATGACTAAAAGGGATGGTACATATCGGATCAAGCACAGTTCCTTGAACACAGTAGGCTTCCAATAAAAGTATGAGTTTTAAGAAGATGATTCCAGTTCTTGCCAACCTCAGTAGCAAGCTAAGAAAGGTTCCAGTGAAAGCCAAGTAATATTAAATTAAATAATACATGCAAAACAGCTCATATAATGTTCAAGAATATAGGTTTTCTCCCCCCCTCAATGATTTGGTCACTTAAAAAAGTTTCAACTTGAAGAGATGTTAATAACCTTTGAGATAATACAAAGTTAGGGAGAACTGAGGATTGTATTGGCAACTTGAAATATTCATCAAGGTTAACTGGGAAAGTATTTGATTATTATAGATTTTCCAACCTATCTCATGACTAAAATGAAGAATACTACTCTGAGTTTAAAACTTCAGGATTCAGTAAATGTTCTGAAAGGGTTGTTTGATCCACCTAACTGGAAGCTTAGAATTTTAGATATTCAATTCCCCTTTGATGTCATTTTTTCCAAAACCTGTAATTGTACACATGAGGTAACCGAGGCCCAGGGAAAATACTTACCCTGTTACAGAGTCAAAAAATCTAGTTAGCATTAGATGCATCCCAATCTACCTCTTATGTTTAGGTTCCCCAAGCTTCTTTTAAGATCCTAAAGGGGTGCACCTTCCAGTTTGAAAAAGTCTTTTCACTTTAAGGTCTGTACTCCAACAAAAGTTTATTACTTTTTATCCAAAATTGAAGTCTAAAAATCTCTTAGGAAGGTTGTAAATTGGGGGTGATGAGGAATCAGCCCCAAATATACAGACCTACAAGGACAATATTATTCTTCATATATTTAGAATCATTCTGTTTTTTATAAATACATAAATAAGTGTAGAAACTGAACATCTCAATCTAGAGGCTCCTCAGATTTACCAGTCTCTCTTCAATCC
>NW_004443969.1:15386937-15396508 GCF_000243295.1 Trichechus manatus latirostris
AATCTAACCCTTATTCCCATTGCCATAGCTATAATCACTTCAAACATTTTCTCCTAAAATATATTAACAGTGCCCAAATTGCTTGCCCTTCCAGGGTCTTCCATTTTCCATGCTGTAGTTAAATCTAATAATAACATTCTCTCAACTAAACACCATCAGTGGCTCTTTATGAACTACAGGATAAATTCCAAATTACTTAGCATACAAACCCTGTCACAATCTGGTCTCAACTTGCCCTGGTTCATCTACTGTCATTACCTGCCTCTTATATAACTTCCAGCCACAGCCAAATTCTGTAGGCTCCCATGCTGTTTCGAGACTCGATTATAACTTTGCACATGCTGTTCCCTCCTTATGAAGAATCCTTCCTGCATTTTTTCCATATGGAAAGTTTCTACTAAATCAGACTGTTCAAAGATCCTCTCTCTTCAGTAAAGGTCTCACTACTCCTGTCTATATTTTCACATTATTTTGCGTATACCTCTAACCTCACTGTACATTGTGTTTTGAAGACAGAATGTGTCTTACTCATCTTTATAACTCAAGGGCCTACTATACTGCATGGCACAGAGTGAGGGGTTGGTACATGCTTGTTGATTGAATGAATGAATGAATTGGCGGAGGTAAAAGGGAAAAAACTGGAGAAATTAAAAAAACAGAATCAATGGAGATGCAATTTTAAATAAATTATCTGACCCTTTCATCTGGTTGCATACATAAATTCTGTTATAGTATTAATTATTATATTATGTCATATTATTATATTATTTCTGTAGTAAAACCCAGTAGAATGGTATACATAGCTATTAGGAAGAGGTTTATGTGGCTAAGATTGAATCTAACTGCTCCTAAAACTAGCAAATTGAGGTTATTATTATTTATTTAATTTTTAATTTTGCAGTGTGGTGTTTGGACATGGTGTAGGAAAGGTAGCAGAGAAAGAGAGATGCAAATTCTTAATTGCAAATCACATGTACCTTGGAGGTAGTCTGATCTATTGTTTAAGGTACAGGATTCAGACCCCTCATAAATTCTTAGGCTGAAAAAGTAAGAATAATGTTTCATTTATAGAATTATTATGAAGTTTAAAGGAGAATATGCTTGCGAAACACAAAAATAACTTTTTAAACTGTAAATTTCTAGTGTTTGGGTTAACTTCTCTCCATGGTAATGTTTTGAATTATGAAAAAGAGCCGTTATTCTGGTATTTCCCATATGCCCTTCATATTCTCTAGTTACTTTGTCATAACTGGCATGCCCCATTCTTTTGACGAGCTTTGGCCTCAGTTTCAATAAGCAAAATAAATGATAACAATACCACTTGTCTGGCTGGTAGAAAAAAAAAAAGGCTAGATCAAACTAATACAAAAGTTATTATTGATATAAAAAATATGTGGCTAGGATACCACAGCATTCTCTGTCTTTATGGGGCAAATGCAATGAGTAGAATGATTCAATTCCCCTCTAAAAACTTGGAAAATGAATGGTTCTTTCTTTCATTGACTATGGAGTTGGCATAATACAGACTGACTACAATTAGTAGCTCATTAGTAACTACCAGGTAATTATTGGCTAGCATTCAGCTATTGGCAGATGCCTCATAAGGCACTTAATGAATTTTGCATTCGTCTTTCTGAGAAACTTTCAGGAGAAAATACTCCTGAAAGCAGCAACTCTTTTACTTTCCTTTTCTACTCACTTGAGCCACAAGGTATTTTCAACATCAAATTTAAACATTTTAATAACATCATACTAGTATACTAGTGTATCTTTCAGCCAAATATTTTTCTTATTAATGAATTTACTATGTCCCTCTACCCAAAGTCATCAGTATAATGATTGAAAGACACTTTCTTTGTGTGTATTTAATTTTGTATTAAATCTTTCTAAGCATTAGTCACCCACCTGTCTGACATAACTTTTGTAACAATAAGTAGTTGATGGAGTCAATAGTTTCTATTCGATCTAACATTGTTTAACTACAAGTTTTGTTATTCAAACACCAAAGGCTCAAATGAAAAATAAGCAAGTAATTGGTATTATATTTTTAATATCCACTTCTTAAACCAAAAATTGTTTAATTTTTATCTTACAGTGAAATTTTACCACAAAATAATACATTCATAACAACCTAGCACTTTATATAGATGCTAAAAATGGACAAGTTCATGGTTACCTGGTGGAAAATACTAATTGCCACAATAAAACTTTCAATTACAGGCAGTTCCCAGGTTACAAACATCCGACTTAAGAAAAACTCTTACACAAGAACGGACAGCCATAAAGCCTATGACATTAAAAATTTGAGTTAAATACAATGGTTCATAATAATGAACACATGCACTACTTTGTGACACTCACGAAAACACCAAACGATTTGGAGGTGTTTAAGTGTTTTATACGCATAGAAAGGTGAAATATATACAATATACTAAGGCAAAGATTTGACTGATACTAAATAAGAACTGTATGTACCTCTTGCGACTTTCCTACAAATTCGACTTAAAGATATGCTTAGGAAAGGATCTTGTTTGTAACCCAGGGGCTGCCTGTATATCATCCAAAAATGTTGTAGAACATTTCATTATTCTTTGGGAGAGATATAACTGCTGAATGCTAAGTGTGATTTTGATTTGTCAACATTACTTTTGCTGTCATTAAAATCCTAAGGTGATCTTTAAATAATTCTTAACTCAAACTGCATCCTGATGAGTTTATCTCCATAATTGGGATGTCAACACCTAAACAAGTGACTCAGCCAGCTACACTTCTCATACCTCAGTTGTTCCTATCCTCGCAAAAGCTTCCTGTCAGCATCTATAGTTAGGATGATGTACTTATTTAAACATAGATCAAGAGGCACTTAGGTAAAATTATGAAATAGTGTGACGTCAGTGACTTTACCTCCTATTTCTTTAAGTTGGTAGCTTCACGCTGCCTAGCGGCTGTCCAAATATCTTTCTCAGGACTCTATACCAACATACATTTGCAGGGCACCACGTGACACCAAAAACCATCCCTCCTTACCGCCTCTTCTTCAGGGGTTTTGTTCTAATCTTATTGCCAGGGCATAATGCAATCTGGTAAACTAAGCCACACTAACATGTTGGCTTTATTTGGGATCTCCCTGTGAAACTTGTAGTTTTAGAGATATTTGAACACGAAAACATCTGATAACAAAGGTGACATTAGGTCACCAAAGATGAGTAAAAATTCATTTTCTTCTTCTAAGGGAAAAAAAATCTAATCCTTACAAGGAAACATGCATCTAAAATAACTTGAGGGTTCATCTGAATCATTTGTGATTTTTGTTATATCCATGCCATCTTCTCTCTGCCCCTTTTCTTTTCTATTACAACCTTCTCTGTTACTCTTGTTAATTCCCTCATTCTATGCTCCCTGCCCCCAGTAAGCCTTCTTTCATCCCTAATTCTAGTGTTACCTCCCCCAATATCCAATTTCTTCTTTCATTTGTTTTGGACTTCACTTACAGTTTTTTAAACTACTGAGAGTTATCCATATAGGACAATAAAGTATCTATAGAATTTTATATTCATTCACATTCAAATTATTTTTGGGAAGTAACTCTGCTTTGAAAGCTGTTTTCACATTAACTTTTGTTGCTATTGTTGATTAGATAGCAATATATTTAATCAAGTACATAGTATAATTAACGACTTTTAAATAATATTGATCTACTCTCTGTAAAAATCTATACTTTTAAACTGTTTCTAGAAAACTCAAACAAATTCTACCAGATTGCAATAACAACCTCATCATTAAAAACAAATATCCTTCTATTTCAATCAGTTAGGATACATGTATATGTTAACTTATAAAACCATCACTTATTACAAATAAAAACTGTATAGAAAAGTACAATTAAAGAAAACATTGACAGTGTCAAAATTATTTTTATGCATGAATTATATTATTTCTGAATAAATATATCTAATTCTAATTTACCAGTATTGTTATAAAGGAGTCCAATAATGTAACTTAAAATTAAGAAATGTGTTTTGTGAAAGTATATAAAATATACATATATGTAAGTATTTTTTAAAAATGATTATTTTATGCACTGATAAAATACTGAATCACTTGTGCTACTGGACCAACCTTTGTGTCTATGAGAACCATCCATGTTGCTGAATTCAATGTGATTTTCATCAGCCCAGTAGAGTCTATGGTTGACATAATCTATTGTAAGTGCCATAGGTCTAGAAATCTTGGTTTCTATGACAACACTTTGATTGGTTCCATCCATTCCAACACGGCCAATGTGAGGAAACTCACAACAGTCAATCCAGTACAAATACCTAGGAAAGAAAATCAATAACTGTTTTACTTACAGGCATTCAAAGAGTAACACATCAGGCAATATTTCAATCATTTGCTCAGCTATTCCAAAATTAATTATTGAAAACTTTCTGAATTGTCTCTGCAAAGAAGCTTATTTCAGTGCAAACATTTCTAAGATTTTTAATTAAACCTGCAGTATAATTTAGAATATCCACATAATTTTAAACGTATTTCCTTCTAGTGTATAAACCCATAAATATATACACAATATAATAAAATATTTCTAAAAGTCTTACCAAATTATAGATTCCCCGAACTAAAAGATGTAAACCTTAAAAGAGCATCTATAATGTTGGAGCAATAAAACTATCAACATATATATTGCTTTCTTTTTGTTACCTATGAAGTATTCAAAATTAATTATGAAGGAGTACATTCCATTGTTTAAACATGCATTGTTCAATATGGTAGTACCAGCTAATTATGACTATTTAAATTTAAATTATTTCACATCAAATAAAACTTAATAAACAGAATTGTTTCTTAGTTAAACTAACTACATTTCAAGTGTTCAGATAGTCACACGTGGCTATCATGTTTGACAAGGCAGATATAACACATTTCCATCATCACAAATAGTTCTATTGGAGAACATTGTTTTAAATTATTTTATTGAATGTTCGAGAGTAGAACATTTCAGGCAGTGAGGGGAAAAACAGTAAAATGAAGAAAGAATTATTGATATTAAAATTAATTTGTTTGAATTAAATATAAATATTGCACTTCATGAAATACAAATAAAGTATAAGTGAAAGAGATTGTATAGACATTTATCTTCATTTAACTTAAACTACTTGTTTTTTTTTCTCAAGTAGTAGAGGTCACTTTATTTTCCTGGATTCATTTTCTTATCAATATAATTTAATATTTGGGTTAAACCCATTGCCATAGAGTCGATTCCCACTCATACTGACCTTATAGGACAGAGTAGAACTGCCCCATAAGGTTTCCAAGACTGTAATCTTTATGGAAACAGATTGACACATCTTTCTCCCGCAAGATTTGTGTTAGAAAATCTTTAATGTTATTTCACATTCCAACTCTAAAATTGAAAATTTGTTTTCCTAGACCTCATCCTTCCTTTTTGCTAAGGAAAGGATTCTTAGTAATTAATTCTTAAAATTTGGAAGATGTATAATCAGAAGAACATGGTATGAAAATAATTCTGTGTGGCTTAAAAACTGGTATATTCAAGTAAAATTTAAAATATTCTTTAAAGAAATGTTTTTCTTATAAATTCTGAATGAAATAATCATGCTCAGGTATTTTAACTACAGTCTAGAGTGAAGATAAGGGTTTTCAGTAAAAGCCACTTACCAAATATAGGGCTAACATAAATATTCATTGCAAGAAATTCATTTACGTGTTTGTATTGACTATCATTTTTGCGTGTGGAAAAGGGCAGGGGGTGATGGATTATAAAGATAATAAAAACATTCTTTGCTAACAGAAATATCATTAAAAGTCCTAATTAATCATGGTATTTAAATGGAGAAATATATCTCTGATAAGAATTAAGCAAAATGAAGAATGTTTTGAGCAGAGATCCAAAGAGGGCTCTGAGAGTCAAAACCTAGAGCATACTTTAATCTTACAATGTCACAGTTAACCAACCTCACATACGGCAATACCAGAATTGCTATCCAATGCTTGAACATAGTTTGAAAAATCCAAAATCATCAGTAGTAATATATATCAAGCCCTTCAAAAACTGACTAGGTGTTCTATTTCTTTAAACCTTGAACTAGTATTTTTTTTTTTGAAAAGCAGACATTTGGTAGTACAGTACATCTTTTGGAAAAACACACAATCTATTTCTTTCTAGTACATTTATGGATGAACACCTTTCTGCCTATTCTAAAGATAATAGTAATATAGATAAAAAAGGAAGAAAATGGATCAGAAAGAAGAAAAATGAAAGATAATTTATCCTATAGAAATAAGTCAAAACATGCCCCTAGCTTTACTGATCGCTGAATTTTGAGAAAAGTGACATCAATTTTTTCTAATAAATGTGATATGATTATGTCAGCTATAGTATCTATTTTTTTAACACATAGTTTTGTGTGACAGCATTTTACTTTCCTACAGCAATTCACAAGGAGCCCTGGTGGCTCAGTGGTTAAGCTGTTGGCTTTCACTAACTGAAAGTTGATGGTTCAAACCTAACAGCAGCTTCTCAGGAGAAAAGACCTGGTGATCTGCTCTTGTAAAGATTTCAGCATAGGAAACCTTATGGAGCAATTCTACTCTGTCCTATAGGGTCTCTATGAGTCAGAATGGACTCAACAGCACACAACAACAAAGCAGTTTACAGGACTACTGCATCAGGGAACACTTTGGGAAAATGGGTTTAGCCCATTGTGGTCTACAGGATTTTTTTCTTTATCACATGTGTAATGAAACAACACATATGGAACAACACAAAGCAGTAATGATGTAGGTTTTCAGGCCTCATAATCACAGAACCTGACTCAATAAATTAGTGGTGGAGCATTTTTGATAAGCACTGAAGCTATTCTGAGGTAGGAAGAGAAATATATTTTATATACTGATTCTCTGATGCCCTATTATATGCCAGATATTGCTAATTACTGGGAGTACAGAGGTTAACATATATGATTTTCAGACAATAACCTTTTATCTCGTTCAGATTTTAGGACAAAATATAACTAAATTGAAAATTTTAATTTTTTAACATTTCTTGAAGATGATGTATCCTGAGGCGTTCATTTTACTGATAAACTGAGACCAAAAAAAATTATACCTTTTGCCCAAATCCATTATGATGATTAAGGACCCAGTTGAAACAAAGATGTAGGTCTCTAGATTTGTAGACTAGCTTATTTTTTTCTAAGTAAAACTATGTGGAATCTTAAGCAAACAAGCCTTAGAAACAGATTGCATTGTTAGCACTGCTGAGTCAATTCTGACTCATGACAACCTTATACATAATGACCCTGTATGTAACAGAACAAAATGTTGCCCAGTCCTTTGCCATCTTCATGATCATTGGTATGTTTGAGTCCATCGTTGTGGCTATGTGTCAATCCATCTCACTGACGGTTTCACTCATTTTCACTGACCCTCTACTAAACATGATGTCCTTTTTTAGAAAATGGTCTTTCCTGATGATGTGTCCAAAGTAAGCGAGTCCAATCTCACCATCCTTGCTCCTAAGCGTTTGGTTTTATTTCGTCTAAGGTTGATTTGTTCATTCTTTTGGAAGTCCATGGAATAGTAAATATTCTTTGCCAACACCACAATTTGAATGCATTAATTCTGTCTTCCTTTTTCATTGTTCAGCTTTCTCATGCATATGAGACAATTGAAAAGACTATGGCTTGGACCAGGTGCACCATATTCATCAAAGTGAGACATCTTTGCTTTTTAAACTTTAAAGAGATGATCTTTTGCCGCAGGTTTGCCCAATGTAATACATTGTTTGATTTCTTGATCACTGCTCCATAGACACTGATTGTTGATCCAAGTAGAATAAGATCATTGACAACTTCAATTTCTTCTTCATTTATCATGATGTTGTTTATGAGTCCAGTTGTGAAGATTTTCGATTTATTCATATTCACCTGTAATCCATACTGAAGACTGTAATCTTTAACCCTTATCAGTAAGTCCTTCAAGTCATTTTCATTGTTGACAAGCAAGGTTGTATCATCTATAGGTTGTCAATGAGTCTCCAATTCTGATGTCATGTTCTTCTTCATATAGTCTAGTTTCTCAGGTTATTTGTTAAGCATACAGATTGATTAAATAAGGTGAATGGATACAACCCTGACGCACAATTTTTCACATTCTGAACCATGCAGAATTCCTTGTTCTGTTTGAATGACTGCTTCTTGTTTCATGTACAGGTCCTGCATGAGCATAATTAAGTGTTCTGGAACTCTCATTCTTTGCAATAGTATCCATAATTTGCTATAATCCACATAGTTGAATGCCCTCATGTAGTCAACAAAACACAGGTTTTATTGATTACTCAAAGGCAATAAAACACAGGTGTTATATCTACTTGTATCAGAAACAGATGATTTGGGTTCACATTCCAGGGTCATCCATTACTAGCTATGTGAACCTGGGCAATTCAAGTACCCTCAGTGAGCCTGGATTTACTCATATGTTCAAAAGGAATAATAGTTTCCCTCATAGGTTCACTGTAAGAATTGGACGAGTCAATGTGTGGAATAAACGTAAAACTTTTACAAGCTCATAGCAAATGTTCAGTGAATGCTAGTTATTATTATTTTATCTGAACTAGATATGGAATATGTACATTAATATATATTTTTGGTAAGTAATATCTGTTACATATTGGTTTTATGTATATTATTACATGATTTACCTGGATTTTATGTATGTTATTACATTATTTTTCTATTTAAGTATTTCACAGAAAGAAGATTATTATGAAAATATTCCCTGATTTAAGGAAATGTGTAATTTAACTGTGCTGAGGTAAATATAAGCCTTCATAAACAGAATTTATTGTGACTCTCTCTCTATGTGTAGCTAATTTTGGATGGTTAAATACAATTTTATTTCCCATACTTAAGCACCATTACTGTTTATATATAATTTTTTGGTGTTTCTCATTAAGCCTACACTAGACATAGTGACAATTTTAACTTCTGAAATGTTGTTGTGGCTATGTGCTGTCGAGTCGATTCCAACTCATAGTGACCCTACAGGACAGAGTAGAACTTCCCCATAAGTCTTCCAAGGCTGTAATCTTTACGAAAGCAGATTGCCACACCTTTCTCCTGCGGAGCGGCTGGTGGGTTTGAACCGCTGACCTTTTGGTTAGCAGCCCAGCGCTTAACAACTGCACCACCAGAGCTCCTTAAAGAAATGCAACCCCTTAAAAATCATCTATGTACAAAACTTGCTGTAAGTAATTAAAACTGAAAAATGAAAAATTTAGTGAAACTTCACTAAATTTCACCCAGATAATATGCAATGGCTACCCAAGATCACATACGAAAAATCTCAGCCCCAAATAATGCACACTGTGTAAGTTATGGGTCCCTAGTGGCGTAGTGGTTAATATCCTGGCTGCTAATCAAAATGTCGCTAGTTAGAATTCACCAGCCGCTTCTTGGAAACCCTATGGGGCAGTTCTACTCTGTCCTATAAGTTCGCTATGAGTCAGAATCGACTCGGGGACAATTTTTTTTTTTGGCTTAAGTTATAA
>NW_004443969.1:15396608-15399014 GCF_000243295.1 Trichechus manatus latirostris
AAATGTGCACATTACCTTGGAAACAGAAATTTATTTACAGTACAGATCTTCTCCCATTAGGTATTGTTTCTACCCAAATTAATGTTCAAAATTAAGCTATAAAATACGTTGTGATATGATCATTTTACAAATTATAAACATGAAGGGACAACAGAGATACAATATGCTACCAAACCAAGAGAGTTGAAAGTAAATGATAATTTCCATAATCTATAAAATTTAGCAGCCATAACACCACACAGCTTTGACATCTTCATGTGTGTTTGTCCCTCATCTGAAATCTCTAGCATGTTGTCCTTGATCCCTACCATTAGTGTCCATTCTCATGATGAATTTCAAATACTCAGATGTAACATAAACCTTTCCCAATATCCCCACTTAGCTGCACCTTGTTAATTATTACACATGGATGCAGTTTATGTCTCTTTCTAAAAAGAGGTTCAGATATGACATCATCCATATCTGTCACTACCACCAACACTCCAAAACACAATCTGAGAGTTTCTTCTTAGCCTGCCTTTCTCCCAAGACTTAAAGGCATTAAACTCAGTGAATCTGTATGTTTTATTCATTTGCAGAATAACTTATCGATTAGTTACAAAAAGAGTTCTGCCAAAAAACTTAAAAAATAGTTACTGTAAAATCTAGTCATTTCAATTTATTTCACCATGGCAGTCACATTACCATTTTTTTTTAATTTCTCAATAAGAGTTTCTACACATTTATATTTTACATTGAATTTCCATGTCATTAGTCTGTAGAACTATATTTACCACGCTGAATGTAATCCACAGTCCTAATCTTCAACTTAAAATTTTTAATATTGATTACTAACCCAGCTTCAGGATGTAAAGACAAGCCCCTCGGAAACTTCAGCCTTTTGCTAACGAGTATAGTAGGGTACAAGCCATTGAGTTTGGATACTTCAATTATTCTTTTTTCTGTGTCAGACCAATAGAGGTTTTTTCCAATCCAATCAACAGCAAGTGCATTGGGGACAGCTGTATTATGCACTACCTATCAAAATAAAAATGAAACAAGTTAACGGCGTAAATGCCTAGTACAAGAACTGAGCAACTACTTCTTGATTTTCATAGACATAAAGAAATCTATTTAAACATTAGAAAAGGAATTTATATAAGAACAATTTACTCCAATATGATTACTTACTTCTTTGTGAGAAATTGCCAAATATATAATTAGGTCTCAAGAAATTACATACTGGCTTTAAGAAAAAAATAACCAAAATAAAAAGCTGTTGGGGCAGGTTCACAGATGTTGATCACATTTGCTTTACAGTGTGTTTACTCAGACTCTTATAATAAGGGACAAAAAAAACTACCATGTAAATACACACACACGCAAATAATTATTGATAATAGTTATCTTCAGCAGGCTCTAGAGGAGATACCAATAGAATTCACAGTCTCCCAACTACTCTTGCTTATTTAAATTATCAACTATAAAAAGACGAAAGTACAAGAAGAACATGCAGTAAATATTTTGAACCTAACCAAAGGGAAGTAAAAATATATAACTTCTTGGCTCATTTCTAACCTATGACAATATCAAATATAATAAGGTTATAGGCTTTGTGTATACAAATATGATGTATACAAAATGACAAAGGATTCTTGATTTATATGATTGGTACTTCTGAGTTCTCAGTGTTTTCAGAACTATGAGAAAGACGCAATTGAAACTTGGATCAGGATACAAACCAGTAGTTATATAGACAAAGACAAGAAAACACTCAAACATTCTACAGTTATTTCTTTTCCTAATCAATAATAATACAAAGATACATTAATAATAGATACAAAGAAAAGTGGCAACATGAACATTTGTAGCAATTGATGCTATCAATCTACTGTACTAAATTGCAAGGTAATTTTTCTTCTTCTTTCCCCCAAATTCCAAATTTGGAAAATTTGGCATGGCTGACTATTCAAATGAAAATCAGTGAATTATTAATCCCACGGGAAGAATGAAGCATTTTGTGACCTTATGTTATAACATGACTTAAAGCAGTAATGGGATATAGTGGCAGGGTTGTAGAGACTTTAATGCCTTAAAGATATTAAAATATTTCAGAAGAATATAAAGATAACTAAAATTTTAAGTATCATGTAATACAATAAATGAGAAAATTTAAATAATGTAACCAAGAATTTTTATAGCAATTGTCAAAGAATTAAATTAAAGAAATAACCTGTTTCGTCGTGTTGTTGTTGTTCTATACAATATACCGTTATTTCAGCATATAAAACATTATTAAATACAGTTGTTATGAATCACCCAGTCCCAACCTACTGGTTGTTATGGAATTGTATATATACAGTTCAATATTTCATTAATATTTTCAAAAATGATTGCTTCTACCAAAAATTGAACTAGGATGTTTTA
>NW_004443969.1:15399114-15400240 GCF_000243295.1 Trichechus manatus latirostris
TAGAAATCAGAAACTGAGTTATCATGCCTGGTATGCCTTTCATTCCCTCACAACATAAATTCCCTTATGACCCTTGAAACATGCAGATTATTTACAAACCAATGTGTTGGTTTGTACATAGGAACAAGTGCAATGTCCCTGTGGCTATACCCTTGTGCTCTATGCATATCCAGTTACCTATTTATTATTTTCATTCAACAGTGGATTTAACAGTCTCCTTGCTAGGCTCAAATAATGATTAAGCCCTGACTCTTAAGCTAAAGGAACTCACTTTCTACATGGAGAGTTAGACAGATACCTAAATAATTGTTATGTGTGTTCTATTATACGTGATAACCACTTAGCCAGACATAATCAGAAAATGTTTCACTGAAGATGCATTATTTCTGCTGGCTTTGGAAAAAATTAAGGGTTTTTCCAGCTCGAGAACAAACAGAAAGATATTCTAGGAATAGAGAATAGCATAATCCAAAATACAGAATCATAAAATGTTGTCTTTTCAAATTTATTTGTATTAGCATGAACCATATTAGCAATAATGGATACGAATACTGATTATATAAAGTGTTCTACACATATTTTCTTTAACATATGTTTCAAATTCAAAATAGCACTTAATGATATTATTCTCTTGTGGATTTTTTCGTAGGTTATTAGGAAAGGAAACTAAATGAAGGTATAGATTGAAAAATAAAGCATGTTTGTAATGGTTCTGACAATGCTTTAGTTTTCTGGGCCTGCTGTAATCAAATACCACAAATCAGGTGGCTTAAAACAAAAAGAATTTATTCTCACAGTTCTAAAGGGTAGAAGTCTAAGGTCACTGTGTAGGCAGGGCCTTGTTCTGCTCTGAAGGCTCTAGAGAAAAATCCATCGTGGTCTCTTCTTGCTTCTAGTGGTTGCCAGCAATCTTTGGTGTTCCTTGGCTTATGGCAGAATAATTTCAATTTCTGCCTTCATCTTCACCTGAGCATCTTCTCTCTGTGTATGTCTGGGTCCAAATTTCGCTCTTCTTATAAGGGCACTAATCACAGGATTAGGGCCCACCCTAATCCAGTATGACCTCGTTTTATCTTGATTTCATCTGCAAAGACCCTACTTGCAAGTAATGTCACATTCACAAGGT
>NW_004443969.1:15400340-15403485 GCF_000243295.1 Trichechus manatus latirostris
GGAATTGTAATCTATATTTAATTACAATGCTATCTAATCAGAACAGTCATGATTTTATTCACATGCATTCAATTATTTCCACCTAAAGTAGGTTAATTTTAATAATGCTATATTTTAATCTAGAATCTAACATTTAATTTTTTTCAGTTACAGATTATCAGACTCAACTTTTTCTTTTAGTTAAATCAATACAATTGAATTTCAGACAGTAATGATTCAAAGCCAAAAGCGTCCGTCATATTTGCCAGGGTTGTGATTGAGGTTCCAATCCAATATTTACTCAGTCTGATTTTATCTCAATGCAAGTAGTAGCTTCATAATGAAATATAAAAATAAAAACCCTCATATTTCATTTTAAAGTATTTATTAACTTACACTGTGCAATGTGAAATTCATGCCAACCTAATACATTCTACGAGCTGTATCATTACCATCAAATAACATTTTCTATTCAAGTCAACCATAACAACAAAATATTCAATAATTCCATCATTATAATATCTAGTTACCTTAATGTCACTTCCATTTAAACACATTCTATTTATGCGGCTGCCATTGGGCCGGCTAGAATCAATCCAATAGATGAATTCTTCTCTGTAATCAAAGTCTATAGCAATAACATTGTTTAATCCCTAAAAAATAAATAAACAAAATATATTGAATAATAGTTAATAGAAATTACTCTTTAATATGTTAGAGGTTCAAATGAATCATATTTCCCTTTGAATCTCAATAGTAATAGATCACAATAAAGAGCATTTGTGACCAATTCTTTATAAAAGCATCATGTTTTTACATTTTCCCCACACCATGAACTTAAGATGTTGCGTAATTTATATGAAAATATTTTCTAAGTAGGCCACAAAAAATGTAGACTATTTATAGATAGTGATTTAAATAGTAATGTGAAAACAAACTGCCTTTAAAGTGATCAAGTGAAAGACTCTCAATTTAGGTTAATGTTAAATATAAATTTGATGCCATTATACTCTGTCCTATGGAGAAACAGCAGAAGAACATACATCTGAATTGAAAAGATAAAAAATCCCTGAAGATTAAAGATAGGCTCTGGATAGCCATCTGATGAAAGTCAGGAAAGAAGGCTTAGAAATTTTACTTTCCCCAAAGCTCTTGTCCCAACAAGAACATAGATGAACTTCCTTTTTTTTTTTTTATGTTTCAAATGGTCCCTTAGGCAATACAGTGTCATATTAGAATTTAAAAGTTATAACCTTAAGTGAGTATTTGCCCTAGGAGGAACTGGGTAATCAACATCTTTTAATTCCACATGGTGAAAATGTGAGGAAATTCCTCCCTTCAGGCTCATGGTTATGCATTTTTTAGCAGCTAACAAAATAGAACACAGATTCAGCTCATGAGTTTCTTGATGTTACATTCTTTGGTTTGGCAGTTCTGCCATTTGACTGATTTGATTTGAGAATTATACTTTCAGGATATGGGAATCTTCTCAGCTGCTAAATTGTTTTAAATGATTGCTTAGGGATTAGTTTAATTTTGACCTATTGTTAAAGCTCATGGATTTACTACCTCAACAGACTAACAAAACTTGAGTCAAAATTTCAACTGTTTTAAGTTATTTTTAAGGATTGAATAGTTTACTAACATATAAATATTTGTGGATTAAAAATTAATTGATGTTACAGACATTTGGTAAAGCCCCAAGAGAACTTCAACATGTCTTTATATCTGTGTAGAACTAGGTTACTTCAATATTCCCTATAAAGTTATTGTTAATTCTCAAATTGCTTTACAGAGTCATTTATTATAATTGTTTGTCTTAGAGTTGACAGTCATCAGGGAGACAGATTTTGCTGTCATTGTTTTTTGGTTTTGTTTGGGGGTGAAGGTTAGTGTCTTATTTATCTAGTGCTGTTACAATAGAAATACCACAAGTGAATGGCTTTAACAAACAGAAATTTATTTTCTCACAGTTTAGGAGGCTAGAAGTCCAAATTCAGGGTACTGGCTCTTGTTAGGTGCTGTCAAGATGCTTCCGACTCATAGTGACCCTATGTACAACAGAAGGAAACACTGTCCTGTCCTGAGCCACCTTTACAGTCATTACTCTTTGAGGCCATTGATGCAGCCACTCTGTCAATTCATCTCATTGAGGATCTCCCTCTTTTTTGCTCACCCTCCACTTTACCAAACATGATGTCCTTCTCCAGGGACTTGTCCCTCCTGATAACATGTCCAAAGTATGTGAGACAAAGTCTTGCCATTCTCACTTCTAAGGAGCATTCTGGCTGCACTTCCTCCAGGATAGATTTGTTCAATCTTCTGGCAGTCATTGGTATATACAGTATTCTTTGTCAACACCATAATTGTGTCTCTCTGCTTATTTGTTTTATGTATTTTTATATCTCAAATGAGATTGACTCAAGATATACCCTACACTAATCCTGCCTTATTAACATAATAAAGACAACCCATTCCTAAATGGGATTATAACCACAGGCATAAAAACCAAAAACCAAACCCTTTGCCATCAAGTCGATTCTGACTCATAGTGACACTATAGGACAGAGTAGAACTGCCCTTAGGGTTTCCAAGGAGTGGCTGGTGGATTCAAACTTCCGACCTTTTGGTTAGCAGCCAAGCTCTTAACCACTGAGTCCCTGGATTTACAACACATATTTTGGGGAGACATAATTCAATCTATAACGGATGGTAATTGCCAGGTTTGAAATTCTCAGTTCCAAGATCTACTCTCAAAATTCAGAATTTGATAATAATAACAAAATTGCCTTAGATTTATAGTTTTTTATAAGGTTGAGGCTAAAGCTAAATAATTAATGTTCAGATTTTATTTCTTTCCAGAGATTTCCAAGATAAAAGATGCCTATGTATAGAAGCAACCCAGGGAACATTCTGGAAAGTACTGATTTTTTTTTTTTTTCTCATCAAGGGTCAATTCTATTGACGACGGTGTTGAAATCATAAATTTAATAACTATGCTTTTGTTTGGATTAACATAAGAAACTTCTTTTTCTACAACTCCAAGCATAAAGTTAAACTGAAGTAGCCAACCTCCACAGAATTGTATTCCAGTGGTCATAAACAAGAGACACAAAGCAGTAAGATGACACAGTGCACATCCCTCACTTCTCCCAAATAAATAAAT
>NW_004443969.1:15407325-15408942 GCF_000243295.1 Trichechus manatus latirostris
ACTGGGCAGTGTTTCATTCTGTTGTACATAGGGTCGCCATGAGTCGGAACCAACTCAACTGCACCTATCAACAACGATATCATCAAACGCTCTCCAAAGACACAGATGCTCAGAGTTCTCCTCCTCATTTCCAGAAACACTACTTAAAACTCATCCTCACTTATGTACAAATGGTTGGCAACAGTTTAAAACAATACCACCAGAAAGAAAAAGCTACATTAAATTGTATATTAAAGTGATTCAGTTTTATGAAATAGATTTAAATGATTCAATTCATAGAGGGAAAAATTAGTTTGCTCCATTAAGAACAATCTCTGACAACATATTAACCATGAAAAACAGCAAAAGAATTGCTGGTAGAAATCCTTGAAAAATGAAGCAAGGAGCTTTACCGGGTCGAAGCAAGAGGCTGTCACTGAAACTCTCTTACAGTTCTTCTCATGAAGAAAATTAATATTGTTGCTAATTAAATTTTTGGTTCAGCTAAATTTATAGAGTATCCTAAAGAGAGAAATTTCTCCTTGTAAAAAGTAGGAATGTTCAAAGAACTAGTAAATAGGAAATAAACATGTCTTTCTTCGAGAGCCCATACGAAGTAATCAATGGCTGGCACACCTAACTTTAAAGGTATAAAGAGTCTTAGAGTATCGGAGTGTGGAGACATACCCCAAGAGAACGAGGTAATTTTCAATATTTAGCAAATTTAATATAGCTTAAAATTAGACTAGTTAGACAAAAGGATTAAATTAATTAATGAAGAAAACCATTTGGGCAGTAAAAACTTTTCCGTTTTAAAGTAGTTGTGTATATTTGAATTTCTGCCCGAGGATATTTCTCTTATATTATTTATCTCTTGAAGAGACAGTCATCTAATTTTTATAAATATTTTAAGTATTCTAATTTTTACAAACAACAGGAAAACATTTTATATTTTACCCTATCTCCTAAGGATTGTTAAAGAGAGTGGTAGTATGATACAGTGGATATTGGTGGCTCACTCCAAATTCAGAGTAAGAATCTAAACTTCACAGAGATTCACGAATAAGGGAATTATACATGTGGTTGTTGTTGTTAGGTGCTGTCGAGTCGATTTTGATCAAGAGTGATCCCATGTAACAGAGTAGAACTGTCCCATAGGGTTTTCTAGGCTGTAATCTTTACACGAGCAGATTGCCAGTTCTTTCTCCCACGGAGCTGCTGGGTTAAGTTCGAACTGCCAACTTTTCAGTTATCAGCCCAGTGCTTAGTCGTTCTGTTGTGCCACCAGGGCTCCATACATGTGGTAAGCATACACAGAAAGGATGAAGACTTCAGTCATCTGGAGAACCCAGGCCATATGTCACAAGGGCAGCTGCTACATAGCTCAAACTGTGGCTATTTTAGGAATGGGGGCCCAGTACTTTATACCTTCCTATTTTTTCATAAGTAGCCAGAAATCTGGATTTTCATGTAAAATTTCCATTTTCAACCTGTGACCTAGGGAAAGGCTGGAAAACTCAACTTTATCAGAAAGAGTAAACTATCACATCTGCTAATGGATATTTGTAATTTAAATAAGACCACATCCTTAAGCAAAATTAATGCAACTCTAACAATAGCAGTGGAAGATTCCTTCAG
>NW_004443969.1:15410081-15412259 GCF_000243295.1 Trichechus manatus latirostris
TACACATATGACAAAACAAGGGAGAAATGCTAAAAACAATTACAGTTCTCATTTCTACAACTGGTCATGTGTTGTAGCTGTATTTAGAACTACCTTCTTCTACCACCCATTCCATATTTCCTTTGCCCTCAGCAGGCACCTCAGCTGGTTCTTTGACTGGCGGAGTGACCCAAACCTTCATTCCTGAAGGGTCTGGGCCATTAGTAGTAACATTGAAATTGGATTGCTGTACTTTTCCATTTACTCTAATCACAGGGTATGGTAGTACTAAGAGACACCCTTAGTGATCTTCTGTATTTCAAATATACCTTTTTTTATGCTCACTATATAATAGCAATCCAATTTCCCCTCAGTAATCAGTATCAGTCACACCAGTCAATACAGTAACTCCCTTCTTTGCTTATTGTTCCAGAGTAATGAGGCAGCCAAAGTGGCCAGGTAGCATTCTTAATTTACAGTTCAGTGGAATCAGTGTTGTGTCTCCAGATGGGAGCATTCCTCCCTTTGGAACTAGACCTTCAGACTTGTGCAGCATAGGGTCACTGGGACAGGAAGTAAAAATGTTGTGAGTGGGTCACTAGGAGTAATAGTGAGTGGGTACCACTTCCATTTCCCCCCCTTGATTCCTGGACCCACAAATTCTGGCTATGGGAGAAGTAGCATCATATAATGGAGTCTGGTTTAGAGCACATACAGCCTTCTGGAGAACACTGCCCCAACCCTGCAAGGTACAGTCACCTAGCTGGCACTGTAATTGTGTCTTTAGAAGGTCATTCCATCGTTCTATCAAGCCAGCTGTTTCAGGACAATGGGCAATATGGTAAGACCTGAGAATTCCATGAGCATGGGCCCACTGTTGTACTTAATTAGCTGCAAAGCAAGTTCCTTGATTTGAGGCAATGCTATGGGATACCATGATGGTGGATAAGGCATTCTCTAAGTCCATGGATGGTAGTTTTGGCAGAATCACTGTGTGCAGGGAAGGCAAATTCATACCCAGTGTGTCTATCCCAGTAAGAACAAAAAAACACTCCCCTTTCCATGATGGAAGTGGTCCAATGTAATCAACCTGCCATCAGGTTGCTGGCTGATCGTCCCAAGGAATGGTGCCATTTGGAAACTCAGTGTTGGTCTCTGCTACTGGTAGATTAGGCACTAAGTGGTGTCTGTAGCCAAGTCAGCCTTGGTGAGTGGAAGTCCATGTTGCTGAGCCCATGTAAAACTTCCATCCCTGCCACCATAGCCAATTTGTTCATGAGTCCATTGGGCAATGATGGGAGTTACTGGGGAAAGAGGATGACTGGTTTCCATAGAACACATCATCCTATCCACTTGATTGTTAAAATCTTCCTCTTATGAGGTCACCATGAGGTCACAAATATCTTCACTTCATTGGCCCATTCAAAGAGATCTATCCACATGCCTCTTCCCCATACCTCCTTGTCGTCAATTTTCCAATCATGTTCCTTCCAAGTCCCTAACCATCCATCCAAACCACTGAGAATCTGGCCTAGCCAAGTTGACACATAACCTTAACCATCACAAGATACAAACTGAATCTTTTCAAGACACGTATATCTCTTGACAACTAAATATATGGTATAACTAAGTGAATGTGATTTCTCTAGTCCATGTAGTAATCATTCTAGCTTTAATGATTATTTTGTGCTGCAGACTGGGAGGAAAAAAAAAGTTGAGGTGAGCAATTCACAGTTCTCTATCCTATTTTAAAATGGCAATCAAACCTTTTCATCTCAAATAACATATATAAATAAACTCTGAGAATAGGATTCAAAAACCAGAACAAATAAGCCCAGATTGTCTTGAATTAAATAGGGTTGAGAGATGAAGAGGGTAAAAGTGAAAACAAGTACCTCACAGTCTTTTAATCATGAGTGAGCTACAATCACACTTTTGCTCTTTTGCTAATTCTAAATTGTAAAGGTTAGATATCATCAATCCCATTTTACTTCCTGGTTCTATAAACAGAAACTTGAATTTTCAGAAATGGTATTTATTTTTAAATCCCAAGGTGGGGTGGGGTAGGGTGGTAGAAGCATTTTGGGTAATCCGCAAAATATCTCATAAGAAAATTTCATTTTTTTTAATGTAGCTTTTCTTGAAATAGTATTTTTTTGCATTAATTATGCTATGTCATTTTTTACTTTCTTTGACCAC
>NW_004443969.1:15413572-15414752 GCF_000243295.1 Trichechus manatus latirostris
TATTACTATAGAGTTATTTGTCTTACGTGCTTGTTATGTCTGAAATAATTTACTTTCTTCCTCTTGTCCTTTAATTTCACAGTAAATAGATAATATGTAGGGTATTGTCTTATATTAGTAGATCCCTGAGTGCCACAAAAGGTTTGCACTCAACTACTAACTGAAAGATTGGTGGTTTGAATACACCCAGAGGCACCACAGAAGAAAGGTCTGGCAATCTGCTTCCATAAAGATTACAGCCAAGAACACCTATGGAGCACAGTTGTACACTGTAACACATGGCATCTCCATGAGTCAGAATCAATTTGATAGCAACAAGTTTTGGGTTTCTTTGTTTTGTTTTTGTTTTTTCTTGTACTGTGTTTCAACATACTCTATGTCAAGAATTGTAAATGTGTGGCCCACATGCTTGACACCCCTCTCCATTATCCATGGCAATCATTCCAATCTTCCTGTTGAGGTTAAAATGAGACTTAGAATCTTCCTCCATGCAGAATTGGCTCTCAGGGTGAAGGTCCCTTGTCATCCTAGCCAATATAGTTCTAAATCCATAAAGATAAAATTAATCAGGAGTATCCTACCTCAATATTTAGGAAATTTTGTTCTTTACAATTCAAATATGCATTGTTAAAAATAACCTGGCCTTCTTTTCCTTAAAATATTTATCTTTCTGTGACACTTATTTTTGGCATTCAAAATTATTATTTGTATCTAATGGGAAATAATTATGGCATGGATAAATAATATGACAAGACCCAAATTTTAATTGTTAGCATTCATTTTTGCTTGACAATCTTTATGAAGGCTTTAAAGTAATGGAAATATTGACTAAAATCTCCTCTTTTTTTTTCCTTTTCATATTGCTAGATGCATAATGTAGCAAGCAGTGGGCAAACCAAAAGCAGGTAAGTAGGTAGAGAAAACAATGGGATCAAAAATCGATTCTGGAAATAATATTCCAAGAATAAGGGAGAGTGGAATGGAAAAGGAAAATAATTTCTTTCTTTCTTCCTAACGTGCAAAGTTTTTCCAGTGATAAGAACCATGCTTTCTAATCCTACCCCTAGTATTCATTTCATGAAAATAGATGAGAAAACACCTAATACTCTCAGTGTTGTCACTGACACACACTTAAACTGGCAGTGCCATTTGACTCATTGTGCTCAAAAAGAAACTAAAG
>NW_004443969.1:15416293-15418504 GCF_000243295.1 Trichechus manatus latirostris
TATGGGTGAGAACTCTGGAAGCTCAGTAGGTGAAATTCTCAAGATAATGTAACTAGTAAGAGAGCTGAGACTCACTGAAGTCGTTCCGACACACAGTAAGATTCAACTAGGAGCCCTAGTGGAGCAACAGGGCCCTTGTGGCGCAGTGGTTAAGCGTTTGCTTTGTTAACCAAAAGGTCAGCAGTTTAAATCCACCAGCCGCTCCTTGGAAACCCCACGGGGCAGTTCTACTCTGTCCTATAGGGTCACTGTGAGTCAGAATCAACTCCACTGCAACAAGTTTGGTGGAGCAACAGTTAAGCACCTGGCTGCTACCCAAAGGACTGGAGGTTTGAATCCACACAATCACTCTGTAGGACAATGGCGATCTGCTCTTGAAAAGATGACAGCCTAGAAAAACATATTGGGGCAGTTCTACTCTGTCACTTGTGGTTGCTTTGAGTAGAAACATACTTGATGACGCCTAACAACAAGGCTCAATTAATATTTCTTGAGTGAATCTGATTCCATATGAATTTTGGTGTTATCTAGAAAAATAATAACAATAATAACACAAGTTTTCCATAATTAAATCAATTTGTATCATTTATTACATTTTTTCTTCATAATCACTATCACATTCAATATGGCCCTCTGATGATGGTATGTGATATGTACTAACTAGCATGTGAGTACAAGCATCATACCATGTATGTCTTTGCTTTCCTGAAAATAATGCAGCACCATAATTAGTCACTGTCTTTCAGTTCAGTTTTCAGTCCTTGCCAAGCAGTTTGTAAGAATTATCACTAAAGAAAAGGAGCTTGAATATTTTCAGATTATCATGATCATATTAACCTTCACCAAGACTATTTAGCACACTTTAAATACATGAATTCATGAGTATTGAGTAGTGCAGTGGGTTAAGAAAGAACTCTAAGTTTTTCAGAGTAACTAATATTCAAGAGTTAGTCACAGTAAATACTTCATAATCTTGATCACTTGAGTGTCAAAGTGATGGACAGATATTGCATGTATTGGGAAAAACATGTTGTATGTCCATATTATTAAAATAATCAGTGAATTTAGGGGTAGGATTTTTTTTTTTTAATTACCAAAAGGTGTTTATTATTTGAAGGGAACCAATAACTTCACCTGAAACTGCTCAAAAGATAAATATATACCTCTTCCTATAGCCCTTCTGCAAGGAATGACCTTTAACAATTATACCGACATTTATCTAATAAGCCTCAGCAATTATGTGTGTGTGTGTGTGTGTGTGTTTAACCTCCAGCATCCACTAGCAAAGCCACATCTTGACATCCCAAAGGCTCTTCATAACGTCTAAGTCTGTGACAATATTACTTTCCTTGAGAAGATCCATCCTGCTTCCTGTTTAGTAAGTCAGGGGGAATTGGTACATATACTATGGCAAAAGAAAATGAGAAATCTCAGGATAAAAGAAAGTATCACTAAGAAGGACAGGGAATTAGATCAGCTGATCACATGCTCCAGAAGCCAGAGGCTAATAGGCAAGACAGAACAGTGTTGAATTCAAGGTGTACTTTAAGACAAGCAATAAGAAATTTTACAGATGTACTGAATCCCTCTCAAACGGTATTATAAAAATAGTCTCTCAATTTTAAGGGGATTTCTGAAAATCATTTTGAATGCTTAGTATCAGGCTTAAAAAAAACTACCATATCAAACAAATTGCTTGAATAAAACACATTTATGAAAATTTAGTTCTGGAGTTAAAATTAGTGAAAGTTTCTGAATATATTATACAATTCTATACATGAATGAAATTAAGATTTTAAGGTTTATAGTAAGTTTTAAAAATTGGTTAAGTGAAAGGTTTTTTTTTGGTTTTTTTGCGGATTTTCCTTCTTGTTTTTTTATTGCACTTTAAGTGAAAGTTTACGGTTCAAGTCAGTTTCTCATACATAAATTTATACACACATTGCTATGTGACCCTAGCTGCTCTCCCTGTAATGTGAGAGCACACTCCTCCTTTCGACCCTGGATTTCCCATGTCCATTCAACCAGCTCCTGTCCCTTTTTGCCTTCTCATCTTGCCTCTGGACAGGAGCTGCCCATTTAGTTTCATGTGTCTATTTGAGCTAAGAAGCACTCTCTTCACAAGTATCATTTTATGTCCCATAGTCCAGTCTAAACTTTGTCTGAAGAGTTGGCTTCAGGAATGGTTTCACTTCTGGGCTAATGGAGAGT
>NW_004443969.1:15423558-15427942 GCF_000243295.1 Trichechus manatus latirostris
TGAGTTCTTCTCAGTTCACTCCTCAGAACTAAATCTAACCACTGTAATGGTCTAATTGGCATTAGACTGCCTCTATGTTTTATACAAGCTATGCCTTATTTTTATTCAGTTAGATCCATGCCTCAGTTAAAAACACTAATTTTCAAATGCATTGTTCATACTGAAGTTTTTCCACACTTATATAACTGATTTTAAACCTAGTGTACAACTTTACATTTTAATATTTTGTTAGTTTGCATCCATTATTCTAGCATATTGAAATGGATATGTTTTAAACAGCTATTTCTGTCAATCAATTTTGTCAGTGAATCACCCTCTGCAGGCAAACAGTACTAACAAAAAGCAAAGAGGATGTTAGGTATGATTTATTTTTAGTGTGCCAATACTCAGTACTAATAATTCATGTTTTCTGTGTTTTTTTTTTTTCCACCCCGCTTATATGCAAAATATTGTATTCTCCAGTGTTGTGGTAAATAAATGCTCTCTCCATGCCATTTCAAAAATGCATATGAGGGAAATGGAAATTAATAACTGCATACGTATTTTTTTCAGCTATTAATATAGCAGTAATCAGGCACCATGGTCTTTTTAATCGCTTCATATGCATGTGAAAACTCGACAATGAAAAAGGAAGGATTGATGCATTGAATTGTGGTGTTGGTCAAGAGTATCAGATGTACCCTGGACTGCCAGAAGAATGAACAAATCAGTCTTAAAAGAAATACAACCAAACTGCTCCTTAGAAGTGAGCATGGTGAGACTTTGGCTCACTTTCTTTGGACATGTTATCAGGAAAGATCAATTGCTAGAAAAGGATATCATGGTTGGTAAAGTAGACGGACAGTGAAAATGAATAAAACCTTCAATGATTGACAATGGACAACATTTTGCTCTGTTATACATAAGGTCATCATGAGTCAGAGCCAACTAGACAACAACTAACAGCAACAATATTTACTAAACACTAGTCTTGCCTTGCTCTTTTTATTATGGGCTGAATATATTTAAAAAATAATTTGAATTTTTTTTGTCTTTCTGACTGTATTCTCACAATTTTTATGCCACACTATTATGATTGTTTCCTTATATAGACCCTCCCTGTTTAAATAGTTCACAATATTATAATGTCCTTCAAGGTTTACAGCTATGTTGGATTAAAGAGTTTTCATGATCTCAAATTTGAATGTATCATCTAACTTGCTATTATGGATGAGTACCTACCTTGTAACCGACTGGAAGGTCCTGACAATCCTGAGAACATCCACTGACTTTCTTACTCAAACATTCATTTATATGGCAGTTTCTCTCATCTGAGCCATCACCACAGTCATCCTTATTGTCACAAAGACCTCCACTGGGAATGCACCTGCCATTTTTGCACATAAAAAATGAACTGTTGCATGACTGTTCTGGAAAAACAAAAATAAAACAAATGCAACATAAAGAGCATGCCATTTTTTATACTACAATTGCTGAAAAAATTCACAAATATGATAACTTATCTGTCAAAAATTATAGTCAACATATGTACATATAGAATGCTTTATAGTCAGTATAATATTTTATACATAAAATATAGCAAACTATACTTTCATTCCAGTATTTATAGTAAATTTAGCTTTACCATAAAAAGTAACAATCAAAATAAGCATCTATAGTAAAATTAACGGAATAGTTCTGTCTTAGTCTGTATTGTGAAAAATAAGTTCAAAAGTGTAATGATAGTTTGACATTTCCTCAAGCCATAGGTCTCTGAAAAATTATATGTCACTAAAAATTAAGGAGCCAGAATAGGTAGATATTCCTAAATTCTTTCTTCCTAGAAATATAACATTGACATTTTTAAGTCAGGGCATAAAAAGGCCATTTATGGTGAATAATAGCTTTTCCAAATATAGCTATGGAAAGGAGTTCAGGTCTTGCAGCTACTCATAACTTGATGATTTGGACATTATTCATTATCATACATCCTAAAAGAAAACTTAACATGTAAGCTATATGAGAAAAAATAATTGAGTTATTATAAATGTGTGATTATGTATTCAGTCATTGTTGAACTGAAATAATAAATAAACTAAGGTTGACTATGTATATGTTTCTGATTAAATAATATGCAATTTATTTCATTTTGCCTAAGTATGAATAATATAGATGTAATTTTGCAGCAAATATCAACTTCTTTTATGTTTGAATTTTCAAATAGGCTCATAGAGGAAAACTATCTTCACATAAAGTATATAAAAAAAATTAAGGCCAACATGATTCAGGGGAGGAAGGACTGATTAGAATCATTGACTCAAATCCTCATATTTTTGGCACAAACTTAAATTTCTAAACCTAGTGTCAAAACACAGTTGAATACTAGGATCCGGTTATGATATGACCAGAAACTTCATGTGATTGATTTGCATTTCCTTTCACTGAACATCATACTAGACTGAAAATCCAAATAATAATTTTGCCATTATAATTTTTTTTTAAATAATATCATGTTATTATATTGCCTGTACCTGCACTTTTGCACTTTGGATTTAAAGGTGCTTCATCAGAATGGTCAGGGCAGTCAAAGTCTCCATCACACTGCCATTGAGTATTTAAAAGACATCGCCCATCAGCACAACTAAATTCTTCTGCGTTACACTGTCGGTATCCTAGAGACAAAGAAATAAACGTTTGACTAATCCATATAATAAATATTCATTAAAACTTCTTCCCCTCAGTGGTCACTATATTCTACTAGTCTTGTGGATTACCCGTATCTCTTATGGGGAATGTTTTTCATTTCTTTCCATAGCAATGGTCATACTTAGAAGAGGTATTTGTAGTTGGAGACTAAATTTGAAGTCCAGAGAACAAAGTTGGAAACAAGGTACTCTCATTGTTTGTAGGTGAGGAAACAAGAGCGCAACACTATTGAAAACACCATCTCTGTTCACCTATTATCTATGCCCTAAAGATTTTCTTTAGACCAGAAAACAAAAAATAATAAAAGCTAGTAGAAAATGTTTTTCAGCATGAAGCTAGGTTAGGTTACAGTAACACAACAATATGGATAAAGTGATAAGATCTATTACTATGATAGTTGAGTTATAATGATAATTCTTAGACATTGTCATGCCATAGTTCTGTGTAGGAAAGTGGCATTCAAAGTGTAATGAAATCGTTAAAATGAGAAAAACTAAAAAAGTAATTTGTAGAACAATAAGCAAAAAGAATTGCAATTATTCTTTACATTGATACTTAATGTCATTAAAAACTTATTTGAACCACAGACTCAAACTCTCACTTGTTAATGTCCATATCTATGATCATTTGTAAGTAAAACTCATCTGATTTTGGATATTACAAAGTTTTAGATTGGAAGTGTTCTTCAAAGTGTCAACAATAAAAACTATCATTTCTATTAGAAACTCCCTGGTAAATCTGGACAAATGTTTTGCTTTTGGAGAGAAAGGGTAAGATTTTTATGGTTTAATATTTCTTTAAACAAATTTTCAATGGAAAAAAGTCATCCTACCATATCAATATTTCTTCACTCTGTTCATCATAAATTTGATCATGCCATTTTCCTCTTTCAAAACATGTGCTGCCCTTGGAGAACCAAATAATTAAATCCAAATTTTTTAACATTTTATTTCAGTTTTTTCAGAATCTAGTTTCCTTCCAATTTTCTAACTTGAATTTATCTCAAAAAAGACTAGTTGCTATTCCTCAACTATGTCAAATTACAAGTCTTTGTACTATCTGTTGATTTTACAAATACATGAAATTTACTAAGTGCTAGGATCTGCTCTAAATGTTTACAAACATTAACTCATTTGATGCTCTTAACAAACCCTTAGAGGTAAGGACAGTTATTTCTATTTGAAAGAAGAGGTAACTAACATCACCTGTCTAGTAAGTGAGAGAGCTCTGGAGTCCATGCTCTTAATTTTCATGTCATGCTCTTTAGAATCTAAATACAGTTTCATCTGATTAACATTCCTTGCTTCTATTCTTTAGTGGCTCTTTAAGAATTGCGCTCTCTGCTCAGATCCCAGGTCTTGTGATTCTTATTCCCATCAGACAATCTATATTGTTGTATTATATTGTATTATCACTTTTGTGTTTGTCTATACTTTCTTCAAGTTGGACCTCAGTCTTATTCATCTCTGTATCACCTAAATATAGTCTCTGACAAAGGAGAGGCGTTGAATCAGATATAACTCTGCTTCAGATTTACAGCTTAGGTTATGATGTAGCTTTTAAATTATCACATGAAACAAACAATTTAATGGTGGAAATAGTCATAAAAACTGATACCTACTGATTTCAGAGATTCATATCAAAAGCCAAGCATAAAGACAATGTACAGGGAGGACAAAGGTGGCCACTAATTATACTA
>NW_004443969.1:15429285-15433894 GCF_000243295.1 Trichechus manatus latirostris
CATTTTATAGCATTGTAACATTTCATATGTGTATATGTAAAACATTCAAAGTTTTAATATTATTCAATTTCATCATTCCAGAGTCACTCTGAAATTTCAGGCCATTTAGCAATGTGTAAGTTTGCTGGGGGATGAATTCAAAGGTTCATGTAAGAGAAAAAAAATCACTCAACTATAATAATGTAGTTTTTTTTGTTTTCCTCTACTCATGCCTGTAGTAATGCTAGTAAAGTGATAAAAACTTTCCTTCTTTGTGAAAAGTAGTCCTGAAATATAACAAGTGCTAATGCTCATGATGGAAGTGAAAAGAAAATCAAGAGGGCTAAGAAAGTTATTATCCTTAAGAAGAAAATAAGACTTGGGTGACTTAAACAGTAGGGTGTTGGATTAGGTAAAAGTGAAATTTGTGATGTGGTGAGTCCCACCACACAAAACTAGGAATACCAATTCATGTAACTAGGACTGTAGCAAATGTCCTACCAGTGGGAAAAACGATTGATCAAAATGTGCAATGAAAGTTCAAAAACAGGTAACTTGTGCAGAGAAAATAAATATCTTTAAATCTAGACTCATGGAATCATTAGAGATTTAAAGTGTAAATTCTGTGATAGGCTCTAGCTTATCTTGTAACATTGGGTAAGATTTGAGAGACTGAATGTCAAAAATCTGCTATATGTCACTGTAGGAAACTGCAAAGGACTCTGCAGAAAGTGGCTCTGCTGCTTGTATTCCTGAGAAGTTATTTACCTTCTTGGGGCATCTGTTTCTTTATCTTTTTAATGGTGATAATAATGTTTATCTGCTAGATTTCTTCTAAGGAATAAGTAAGATATGTGAAAAGGAGCAGCTCATTTTAGGTGTTCAATAAATTAAATTCTTAGGTGCTATTTAAATTCATATCTATGTAACCCCAAAAACATTTCACTGAGATATTGTGAGAATCCAATAATAAAATAAAAACACCTACCACGTCAATTGACATATAATTTAAAAAAATATATAATTAAAAAAAAAAAAAAAAACCCACTGCCATCAAGTCAATTGCAACTCATAGTGATCCTATACGACAGAGAAAAACTGCCTCATAGAGTTTCCAAGGAGCACCTGGTAGATTCAAACCACTGACCTTTTGGTTAGCAGCCACAACTCTTAACCATTAAGCCACCAGGGTTTCCTGACATATAAGAGACACTGGAAACAATGTGATGCCTTCCATTCCCACCCACTCCATGTCTTAAGTACTTTCCTCTACCTGGAATATCTCTTTCTTCTCTTTTACTTTCAGGACTAAGATAGTTATCACTTTTTCTTGAAATCTTTCCAGGAGACTTCTAGGCTTTATTCTGTAATATTTCTTTGTGATGACCTAGTATTTTTTTATATACATCATCCTAACAGTTAATTGTTCTTTCGCATACCTATCTATTGCATGCCTATTCTTTTTTACATGCCTCTGCCCCCCAGACTGCCCCAGACTCCATAAGGGCAGAAATTTTTTTTTCAACTCAGTAATGACTGACTTAGAGTCATTTGTAGCTCCAACAAAAAAGACTCTGAGTTTAATCAAGTGTAATTTATTTTCAAAACATATATTTTCAAAAACTATATGGAATCCACATTGGAGCAGTATTTTTAAAAATGTCCATCATAATAAAAATTAAACGCAGAGTTGCTAATAACTCCTCTACCTACCTTTGAACTGTGTGGCAGCTTGTATCACTCAAGTGAATTATGTCAATTCTAATAATGAATTACTTTTTAAAACACTGAGCAACAGTGCCTTATTTGGCATTAACATTTTCAGGTCACTGGAGTACAATTTGTTGGATTTTAACATAATTTACCTAACAGTACCCATGTGGTCCAAAAGTGTTAATATACATCTTAGAGTGTTAACTTGCTACAATAGCAACAGCATACTGGGACCATCTGGATCCTTGAATTGATGCACAATCCTTTATTATGCAGCCCTCACTGGCCCCATTGACCTTTAGAGACATACATATCAGTTTCAAGATCAAAGTAAATTATTCTACAACAATAGCATGAGTTCTGTGCAAATATGCCTGCCTTAAAGTTTTCTTTGTTCTTCTCTGCTTTAACCATTCCAATGAATGCACAATGCTTTAAAGACATAAAGACAGATCATCGGAGAGAGGATTTCAAACTTCACTCTAATGAGCAGAGTTTGCAGAACTGTTTTTGATATATTGCTCAGCTCCAATAGATCCCCTCTCTGACCTTGAAATCTGTATTCAGATATTTAGTCCCTTCGTCCTCCTGGATCATATATAGTAAGGGATTTATCCTAAATTTTTACTACTGAGTAATTCCCTGAAAATTTCCTGGGGTGATATGAAGTCAGAAACTTCATAAATTGTCTGACCTCCAAAGGTGTTCCTCTGGTCCCCTAGCTTCGTTCAGCTGTATCAATACTATTTTTACCTGACCCAAGGGTTAATACCCTCTCCGTAGGACTAATAGGTGTTTACTGACCTTCTGATCAGTAGCTACTTAGGATCAGAGCAGCCATTTACAGAGCATCTATATAGGCAACCTAAAAGCCTTCATGGGGAGAAAAAGGTGCTAAAAAGAAAATAAACCTACGATACTCACACATGCACACACACACACATCCGTTAGCAATATTATCTTAGAAATGAAATGATAAATCTGTGCTCATCAAAATGGATTTAAAATGGGAAATCCCACTGCACATGTTTGAAACACTCTGAACAGTGGTTAGAGGGGTTGCTGAACTACTGTGATAGCAACGTCCCACCTGATTAATTCTGACAATGCCTGTGGGTTCAGGGATTGGGAATGTGAGAGAAAATGTGTTACGGTGAAGCGCTACCAAAACAAAACATCCGAGGATGCTGCAGTTTTCTTTGATACAGACGCCAAGCAAGTGTTCGTCATACCGCAGCCCGCCGTGGAGAGCTCATCGCTTCCGTTTGGACAGTCCCTTTGACCATCACAAAGCCAGTGTCGGGGCACACAGGCATGGGAGCCCTGGCAGCTGAACATGTCGGAAGCACAGGTTATGGCATCTGAAACCCAAAGAAGAAATGCCATTGAAATCACTGCCTGTCCACTGGGAAAAGTTTGTGATTTACATTTTTTTATGGAAAGGAGGCAGAAGGGAAAAAAATATTACTTACAAGGAAGAAACTGTAGTTTTTTGGAATTGCCGAACATTATCTTTGCTCTTTAGACAACTACACATTTTCCTCTAAGAATACATGGTTTGCTAATTGCAAGTGTTACATTTCTTATAGCTACTTGGTAGAAAATAGTTTCTTTTCTCCTTGTAAAATGTAGCAAAGCATAGAATTGTCATAGTATTATGAATAAAGTAAGTGAATAACATTTCAAAGGACAGAACTAATAGGGAGAATGATCATCATCATCATAACTGCATTTTGATTGCTTAATATGTGCTAAGCACTTAGCATATTATCTCATTTAATCCTCACAATAACCCCATCAAGTAGAACTATTATTAGTCTCATTTCACAGATAAGGAAATTGAGGCTTAAAGAAGTTGAAAAGCTTGCAGAAAGTCACAGCTTGCAAAGGGTGCCACACGCTAAGCTGGGAGTCTGAAACCCTTCTGATTTCTAAGCACCTTCTCTTAACCACTAATCTCTTTATTGTTACTCCGTACTTCTTTTTGCTGAAACAATTAAATGTATTCATATTCCAACTGTTTTATATACTTAATCAACAAGGTCTATCTTTTCTCTGCTCTATCAATTCAATGTCCCTTTAGTTGCATGATGATGTTTTTCAAATGTATACACAAAATAGTGCTTGTTGACTGACTCTAAATTCAAAGGGTCATAGGTGGTCTCTTTTTGCTTCTCATTAAATGAGCATAAGGTAGCCATATAAAATTAGATAATGATCACTCATTGTCATGGATTGAATTATATCCCCCCAAAAATGTGTGTATCAATTTGGATGGGCCATGATTCCCAGTATTGTGTGGCTGTCCTCCATTTTGTGATTGCAATTTTATGTTAAAGAGGATTAGGGTGGGATTGTAACACACTTACTAAGGTCACATCCCTGATCCAATGTAAAGAGAGTTTCCCTGGGGGTGGCCTTCACCACCTTTTATCTTATAAGAGATAAAAGGAAGGGGAAGCAAGCAGAGAGCGGGAACCTCATACCACCAAGAAAGCAGTGCCAGGAGCAGAGTGGGTCCTTTGGACCTAAGGTTCCTGCGCTGAGATGCTCCC
Source organism: Trichechus manatus latirostris (assembly GCF_000243295.1). Taxonomy (NCBI): domain Eukaryota; kingdom Metazoa; phylum Chordata; class Mammalia; order Sirenia; family Trichechidae; genus Trichechus; species Trichechus manatus. Next base: position 15,433,533 of record NW_004443969.1, read on the forward strand.
AGACCAAGGGAAGACTGATGAGAATGACCTTCCTCCAGAGCCGACAGAGAGAAAAAGCCTTCCCCTGCAGCCGGCACCCTGACCTGGATTCAGATTTGTAGGCTATGGGACTGTGAGAGAATAAACTTCTCCTTGTTAAAGCCATCCACTTGTGGTATTTCTGTTATAGCAGTACTAGATGACTAAGACACTCATGATGTTTCCCTAGCCCCTAGTACAGTTATATATACTGAATGGTTTATTTGTTTGCTCGTTTTATATAAAATATGTGCTATATGAATCAGTAACATGACCCCAAATCTAACTTTTTTTTTTTAATTGCACTTTCCCATGACCAAAAGCTGCCCAGGATTGATGCTAAA
>NW_004443969.1:15435261-15436603 GCF_000243295.1 Trichechus manatus latirostris
CAAAATGAATTATCTATAAGCTTTCTTTCCAATTTTAAACTATTATGTTCAGTTCATTGACTAGTGTGTGGTCAAAGGCTATATTTTTTCATGTGTCACTAGCTTGGTAGTTAATATATAAAATAAAGCCTGTAATTGATTAAATAGACTAAGTGTTTTCACAGGTGAACACTGTCATTGCCGTTGCTTTTTAATCCTTTTTTATCAGGACAGTGATAGATATATACATGGCAATAACACTTTGAAGAAAGAGGGGCGGTTTAGGAGATATAAAAGAATCCCTGGGTGGCACAAATTGTTAAGCGCTTGACTACTAATCGAAAGATTGGCAGTTTGAATCCACCCATGAGCATCTAAGAAGAAAAGACTAGCAATCTTCTTCCAAAAGAATACAGCCATTGAAAGCCCTGCAGAGCACAGTTTTACTCTGACACACATGGGGTTACCATGAGTCAGAATCAACTAGATGGCAGCAGGTTAGTTGATTAGTTAGTTAAGAGAACAAAACAGGATAGGAGTAAACTCATTAATATATGCACATTGGCCATGCTATAAGATCTCAATAGTTACGATACGTAGATCTTTTTGTACCCCTTTCATAAATAAGGAACTTGAGGAATGAGGAACAAGATGAACTTGCCCCGGATCAAGCAGCTGGAAAAATGCAGACAATGGAGAAATTGATTCCGTATGACTGTAGAAACTTTTCCCCTTCTTCTGTGCTGTGTACACTCTGGTTAGTATACAGTTAAACAAAACGTGAAAAGAAAAATGGTTTTACACACTGGAAGCATGCTCAGCTCCTTGTAAATAGGTAACCTTTGGTAAAATTAAAGAAACATTTAACATTATAGAAAATAAAGTGGTTAAAGAGACTGGCCACTCACCTAATTGATTACTGTTTTTGTTTATTTACTTTCAGTGCTTTTTGATATTGACTTTTCTATCTTTATCCTTAATTGTTTATAATGCTAAGCTATTTCATCCATGTAAATAAAAAGTAGACTTTGAATGGATTAAATACAAGAAAATAAATGGTCTGTTTTCAAAAGTTATCTCTAATTTTAAATTATTTACAGAGAACTTACATTTAGCTTGATCACTGTAAACTGCTACTTCTCTCTCAATGCAAACCCCAAGCCTCATGCTGTGGAGTTGATTCTGACTCACAGCAGCACTATAGGTAGTGGCTTAAATAACAGACCACAAATCCTAAACCTTTAAAGAGGTGCTAAGTAAACTCATCTCTATTCATGCACCTTACTCTATGACTCAGGTTCCTTTCTTTCTAAAATAAGGCTGATAACAGCTACCAAAATAACTAATGTAATGAGTGAAGAGT
>NW_004443969.1:15437784-15439033 GCF_000243295.1 Trichechus manatus latirostris
ATGACAAATGTGTATAGCAAAATAGTTAACTAATAGGTGGCAATGTAAATAAAAATAGCTACATAGAAATGTGTTTATAAATTTAATGTTTTTTTAAAAAGTACAAAATAAAGTTTTATGTATGCCACAAAATGATAGACAATATATATTATATGCCTAATGACTGAACAAGAACACACACACAAGAGTCAAAACTCACCACAAATGCTATCACTTTCATCTAATCCATCTCCACAATCATCTTCTCCATCACAAACCCAGTATTTAGAAATACATTTTTGTGCAGAACAAGCAAACTGATTCCAAGAGCAAGAAGAATCTAGAAAACAAACAAGAATATTTGTTTAGGTGCAAAAGAAAACAAAAATCATTTGAGACCATCTTAGGACATACCTGACAGTGAGAAATCCTTAGACTTTCCTAGAATCAAACATCTTATAATAAAACAAGCCAAATTCCTCTTCTCTATGACAGTTCTATAAAATTTTGACAACAGCTTGCACATTCTGCCTGAGTTTCCAAGTTAAACAACTACTATTCCTTCAACATGAGTCTCACAGGGCTTGACTTTAAGCTAGTTATCACGTTTGTCACTCTCCTCGGAGTATGTTCCAGTTTGTCATTTTTTTTTTGAAGTGTGGTGCACAGATATAAAATAAAAATTCCAGATGTGGTCTAGTGGTCTAGTGAGCTTTTAAAATTTTTAACAAGCAGAGAAAAAATACATCCTAGGCAAGACCACACTATGGTAGGTTGGCCAGCAGATATGTTCCCTCGGCAAAGTGTTGATTGGCTGTTTTACATTTGGCCAAAGGTATTTTTAAAGGTGAGGTGACAAGGAGGTTTTAGCTTGATGACAAGACAGTTTACTGCCTATTTTACTTAACATGTTGATGTTTTTACACATTTCCCTTGGAAACACTTGAGTTTATTATACCTGACAAATAACACCAAAATTCGTTGGCATGGTGATAGGTAATTTATCATCAAATTATGTGTTTATAATAGTTTAAAAAAAACTAATAATAAAAGTGGCAGTCGAGCCGATTCTGACTCATGGTGACTCACGTGTGTCAGAGTACAACTGTGCTCCATAGGATTTTCAATAGCTGATTTTTCAGATGTAGATTGCCAGACCATCCAGGTGCCTCTGGATGGACTCAAACCTCCACCTTGCATTCATCAGTCGAGAGTGTTAACTATTAATTGCTTGCACCAACCAGGGACTTCATTTATAATTTATTTCCAA
>NW_004443969.1:15439557-15441303 GCF_000243295.1 Trichechus manatus latirostris
TTTTAAAGTTCTCTGTTAGCCTTGTTCAGAATTTGGCTCTAATGTAAAGATATATAGCATCTTAATCAAACAGAATGTACCTTCACATTTCATGATGACATTTACTTTTAGGGGAGTTTGACATTTCACAGAAGACCCACTTTTAATATTTTCTCTACTCTGCCTATTCACCATAATGTAGGTTATCTGTGTTAAAAGAAAATAGTGAATATATGTTTGTTTCTCTGTAGAATTTTTTTTTTGCCTAGAAGTTACAAAATCTCTAAATTTTATAAAATAGATTATAAAATGTTTTCTTACCTTGACATTGTGAAATTAAATGTACGTACGTACACAAATTCGAAGGTAGAGAGTGAAGGGTGAGAGTTTGAAGATGCAGAACTTTAATAATATTATTTAAAACTACTCTTGCAATTAAGAGAAAATTTTATGATAATAATATAGTTGACAACAACAGGGAAGGGGAGGATAATAAGTAATGTGAGCAAAATATTTTTCATAGTCAAAAGTAAATACAGTAGATACCAACTAATGTTAATAAATCAGGAAGTAAATGTATAAGAATATCATTTAGATTTACAAAGGTAACTACTCAAATAACAAAAAAGAAAAGGTTAGAAGAGAGGGCTAAAATAGAGGATTGTTGCTGTTCATTCTAGTCTTTGCTGTGCTATTCTAATTCTCACCATTTTGAAGTACTTGATAATATAAAAAAATTAAAATTGGTTAACAATTTTTTGTATAAAATCCCTATGTAAGAGAATATCAGTATATAAATGACATGATTTGCAAGACTAAAACAAGATACAACGTCTTACCACAGTGGAATTCATCAAATCCATCCTCACAATCTTTCTGACCATCACATACCCAGGTGTTCAAAATGCATCTCCCACTAGGACAACCAAAATAATTTTCTTCACATTTGTGTTTGCTTTGAACTGTGATAAAATATAGAATGTAATGTTAAATTAATCATTTAAGTTAATCTTAGCTTTCTACAATATACGTAGATACAAAACAGTAATATTCCATGAGCTGGAAGATATGAATAACCAGCAAACATAAATATAAAATAGCTGAGATGTTCTCCTTAAGAATGTCAAGGTCATAGAAGCAGATAGTGCCTGGCTACCACCACTGACCAGTCTGACCAGGGCACAACAGATAATCCTGGTTAGAATAGAAGAAAAATGCAGAACAAAACTCAAATTCTTAAAAAAGGACAGCCTAACTGAACCACTTGAGAACAGAGGATTTCCTGAGACTATCGCCCTGAGATACTCTTTAAACCTTACCAAAACTATCTTCTGACATCACCTTTTAGCAGAAAAGCAGAGTGACACACAAAGTAAAGGATATTACCAGATTGGTGCTCTACCAAAAAAAATTTCTGTGAGTCCAAAAGGTCAACATTTAATCCAAAGCAAATATGAGAAGATACAGAGGCAGGGAAACAAGAGTACTGGAAATGGGACAACCAGAACACAAAGAGAATGTTGATACAATGTGGAAAATGTAAGTAATGTCACTGATCAATTTGGGTAGAAATTGTCCAATGCGAACCTAACTTGCTGTGTAAACTTTCACCAAAAACACAATAAAATATCGTTAAAAATAAAGTCAAGGCCATGAAAAATAGGTAAATAAGGTCATGAAAAATCAGAAACTGTCACAGACCAGAGGAGACAGGGGAGACCGGAAATAAATGCAATGTGGTATCTTGGATTGGATTCTGGAACAGAA
>NW_004443969.1:15441403-15444327 GCF_000243295.1 Trichechus manatus latirostris
CATGAAAAATCAGAAACTGTCACAGACCAGAGGAGACAGGGGAGACCGGAAATAAATGCAATGTGGTATCTTGGATTGGATTCTGGAACAGAAAGAGGATATTTACGGGGGGGAAAAAAAGTTGAATCTAAATAATGTGGAGGTTAGTCAATAAAAACAAAAAAATATCAAAATAACTGAGATGACAATAAAGTGAGTGAGCCGAAGTCCAAAGAATCATATTTGAGTCTAAAATATTCTTAATTGGATATTTATAACAAGAAACAATAAAATTCTAAAAACATTTGTGGGGGTTTGCCTGCTGAAAAAGTGTACATTTGGTATTCCTACTACCCTATATTTTTAGAATGCTTTGATAGGATTTAAATAATTATTCTCTATTTCAAGAAAAAAAAAGTATAATAGAATCTCTAAAACTGTTATACCTTGCAGAAGTATCAGGAGAATAAAATTGCATGTCTGTATGTACAATTATTTTATAAATTATTATTATTATTATTTTTAATTGTGGAGTATTAGTAGTCTTATAACCACTGAGAGTGCATATAAAATACCGGATTTTTCTCTTTCCTGGATGGCTCCTATGCCTTGCACCGTGAGGTTTATACAGTTTTAGACTGACTGGCCCATAGTTAATCAGGCAGTAAGCCCTAGGCTATATATGCTAATCACACTAAAATGGTCCATTATGACTGGTTTAAGATAACAAAATTTTCCCCCAGTCTATATTTTAAAATGTCATTTTTGTAGCTCTAATTAAAGATGAAAATAAATTTTGAATGAATTCACCATTAAACCAAAAAATATTGAGTGTACTTTACGTCAAAGTTCTTCTTGGGATGTTATCTGTTGTTAGATGCCGTTGAGTCAATTCTGACTCATAGACTCCCCATGCAGAACTGCTCCATAGGGTTTTCTTGGATGTAATCTTAACAGAAGCAGAACATCAGGCCTTTTCTTCCAGGGTACCACTTGGTGGGTTCAAACTGCCAACCTTTAGGTTAGCAATGGTGCACAAACAGTTTGCACCACTTAGAAACCTGGGATTTGGCCTAGATAAAACTTTATTTACGGTGATCTACTACCGGCTTCTTGCCTGTCTGTTCACCTGTTTCACAAGGCTTCATGGGTGGGTGCTCTTTTCCTTATTCTCCAATATAATCACAATTCTCTATTAGTGTTGAAAGTTAACTTTAAAAATAGTTCATTAATACTAGAAAGAGATAAAAATCACCAAAACAATTAGATTATTGGTTTAATAAATATTTTTATACGTTACCTCTAAGATAATTTAACAATTTATTTTCAGCCATAAAGGGGGAAAAATGTGCTGTCCTAGAAAGAACGTTGGATTAAAAATCTAAACACCCATGTTCTATGAGTCAAAACAGTGTTTCTATTATTATTTAAAAATGTTTTATACAACTAAAAATACAGTCAAAAGAAATAGATGTGAAAGCTGTTGTGAGCTAGTCAGGTGCCTCGATAGTTCTCCAGTTCCTCAGAGAATGAAGACAGCCCATTCAAACCCAGATGGAACACGAGTGACATCACATCATTAATCAGAAACAAATGTTCTATTGCTCAATCACGTAATAGACTATAAACTTTTAAAAATACCAGTTCCTCATAGAAAGATGTGTGTGTGTGTGTGTGCGTGCGTGCAAGTAAGCTGATACACAAAATACCTGTGAATATTATTTCTTAACATATTTCAAAAATATTTTGCACGTCAACGAAACATGGAAACAGTGAGTATAGCAGTGGGGTGGGGAGAGGAAAATGGCAGTATAAGACCAAATGTAATAGTTTTCTATATAGCATGTCTACTTTCAGTTATACTCATTTAATAGCTTTTTGTTTTTGAGTTAATGTATACATATACATTTTAATTTCAGTTTCCTCAAATAGAAATAAATTGGATCATGGAATATTCATGGAAGGCATCCTCCTAAGAACACAAATGACACTTTTGAGAGTTTATGTAGGCGAAGATGGTTGATAGTTACAAGTATCTTTCTGACCTTGATTCAATGATAATAACTACTGTACTTTTATGTAAATAACATGAGCCTTCTACATTTGTTTGCCAACCTTGCCCACCCTCAATGAGATATTTTTGTAAGCATGCTATGCTAATTTTTTTTACAGCAACATGTTAAAAAAAAAACAACTGGGATAGCGGCTCTTATGAAAATACCTCGGTGGGTGGGGAGGGCACAGCTGACAAAACAAATGTAGAAGGTTCACGTTATTTGTGTAAAAATATGGTAGTACCTGGACTACTATACCAAGAGATGGCATAAACTTCATCAAATGGCGTAACATGACAGTACAAACTGTACAATACCAGTGAGCAAAGATATGGTAGAAAACATAGTCTCTCCTTTTAGTCTATGAATAATTATTTCTATGTGTGTAATTCTGCTTAAGCTTTATAGATTACATATTTTAAAGTTTTAATCACCAATTTTAAAAGGATTAATGATGAATTTTAAGTGAGAAAGGAAACTGATCCAAATACAGGACAGGTTTCTTGAGTATCATTTCAGAACTTATTAAATAAGTTCAAGTGGCGTGTTTCAAACAGGGCAATCAGTTTTAACATTTTTCTACATTATTTAAATTTTAATCTTAAGCATTGTATACCAAGAATAAAAACTTAAAAAGAAAATGATTCTACACTAAAAATTCAAACCAAACCCATTGACTTCGAGTCAATTCCGACTCATAGCGGCCTTAAAGCAACCTTACGGGGCAGAGTAGAACTGCCCCACAGGGTTTCCACAGAATGGCTGGTGGATTTGAACTGTCGACCTTTTGATTAGCAGCTGAGCTCTTAACCACTGCACCACCAGGGCTACACTACTAGTCTCTAAATATTCAAGGCAAAGATTGTTTCTCTTTCTAGAATTACCTGGGCA
>NW_004443969.1:15444427-15450502 GCF_000243295.1 Trichechus manatus latirostris
AGCTGAGCTCTTAACCACTGCACCACCAGGGCTACACTACTAGTCTCTAAATATTCAAGGCAAAGATTGTTTCTCTTTCTAGAATTACCTGGGCACTTTAATTCATCTGAATAGTCTCCACAGTCATTAGACCCATCGCATATCCAGGCTGGCAGAACACAGAGTGAAGTCGAATTACATCTTATAAACCCTGTGGTTTTCACTCCAAGTTTATAGAAATATGTGCAGTCTGTATTATCTAGAAGGAAGTAAATGAAAAAAATGAAAAATATTTAATTTGCAAAGATTATGAGCCTTCTACGTAGGTCATAGAGACAAGAAAAGTGACTTCATTTGAAGAAGTAAATATGCAATTATCCTACACACTAGGGGTTAATTACATATCAGTTCTGGACTAGGTTCAGTAAAAAGTTGGACAGGGTTCAAAGCAAAGCCAAAGGTGCCCAGGCATGAACAAACAAAAGGTAGTGGAATATCTTACCGCAGTTCTTTTCATCTGAAGCATCTGCACAATCTATGTTCTGGTTGCACCGTGCTGATCTTGGAATGCAAGTCCCATCTGCACAGCGGAACTCAACAGCGGCACAGGTTGTGACTAGAAAGATAGGCAAATAAATGAGTAGGTAAGGTAGGAAATGTCTCCTTGCCTTCATATTTTGAGTACTTTAATTAATTCATATTATTTTGTTTGGTTGTGCATTTTAACTCTGGGAAGTCAACTTGACCCCTGGATTCCATCCACAATCTTAGGTTAGATGTCTCTTATGTATCTTGTCCTGTCACACAATTCTTCCTTCTGCTGTAGTACCTATCACATTGCATTGCAATAGTCTGTTTATGTATCTCCTCCCCCTCTAGACTGTAACCTCTATTAGAGCACGTAGGATTCTGCCTTGTTTACCATAGTACTACCAGTACAACATTGAGCCAACACTAAAAAAAAAAAAAAATTGAATATTGTTGAACATTCTCCCTCCTTTCAACTTCAAAAGCACCATGTTATAACACTAAGCGAATGCCTGATTGAATTCCTACTGGAACTCAATCTGATTGCTAAAAAGAAGTGGAACATTCTCTGCTAAAATAGATTAGACAGATGGATAGGTAGATTAGATAGATAGATGATAGATCGATTGATAGATAGATAACTAAGCATTTGCATTTTACTCTAAGCATAAACAGCTGAACACTTGTAGAAATCATCTCTGCTATGTCATACTCCTTTCTTCTTTCCACGACCATATCACTAACATTTGGTATGAGAAATATGGATGCCTCGTGCCAAGGAACATATGAATGAGGTATTGCTTGAGTCTATACTTACGAAAGTTTGGCTTTCCAATTCCTTGTTATACTTAGATAAAAATCAGCTTAAATATGCTACTGTCATTATATACACTTTATATGGAATAGCTTATTCTTAATCATACATTTCTTTCTCAGTTGCTTACACATTCATTATGATACACTGCTTTCCAGCAGTATGTTGGGAACAGGTGCATGGCATGCTATGTATGTTACATTAACTTAGGTGAGATTTTTATTCCAAATTCAAATTCCCACAGGTTGTTTATGTTAACGTACAAAATGAAGGGCTCTTGGATTATGTTATTTTTACTAGTGTTGATATTTTAAAAAGTCTCTTTAATTATAGATAGAAATTATATCAATTGTAAACGGTTAAAATGTTAACATGCAAATTTTACTCAAAGGTGTGTATGTCATTTGTATTTCATAATGTACTGCTCTTATTATATTTAATTGTCTTTAAATTGCATCCTTATTTGTGTTTAAATGATGATTAGAATAAATGTTTTATTTACAATTTGCAATTATAATTGTTTCACTGTTTTCTTCATTAAAAATGAAAATTAACATGTGAAACAGATAATGCTATTATGAGCAGAGATAAGTGCATTGTTCTAACACCAGAAGAAATGTTTTTCTTCTTATTTTTATAAAAGCAAAATCTCTTATATATTCCTCTCTATTATATTTCACATTTAATTTTTAATGGAAACAGTAAATGTATATAATGTATAATCAAGACAATCATTTACATTTTTTTACTTCATTATCCATCAGTAGTCTTTTAACAGTTTGTGCCCCTAAATAATCTGTTTTATTTAGACCACAGGATACATTTCCCTGTGAAGTAATATTTAGGTAGTAGGAATACTCCTATGCAAGCCTATGAAGGTTTCAATATGCTTGTTATTCTACCTTATAGCATACTTGAAGTTAGAGTTTAAGATGTCAGAAAAATCTCAATGGGACAAATAGAATGTATTTCACTATTTCCATCTCCCTCCAAGGCTGCACAGAGAATCCTCTGTGTACTTGGGAGGGATCCCATCTAAGTGAGTATTGGTGGCAGAGAGGGTGAAGAGGCAAATTATGACTCTATGAACATGAGGGGTGTGGCATTTAAGGCAGTTAAAAGAACTGGAGATTTAGAGATTTCAAAGTAATGAGGTTTAAAAATAATAGCGCTAGGGATTCTAAGATGGCAGATGGAGTAAAGAATGAGTCGTTAAAAGAGTAGAAATGTAGAACACAGTCTTGGGTGGAATTCTGGGATGAAGGAAGAAACGAGGAGCGGAACTCAGACTAAATAAGAAGAAACTATAACTTTGAAGTTAAGAAGAGTGGTGAAGAGATGGTGTTAAAAAGAAAGGAATGAAAGAAGGGATTTGGTAGGGGCCAGGAGAGCTGGGTAGACGGTAGAGAATTTTCAGAGTACATTTTTCCCCCATTTTCCCAGTTAACAAAAGGCTGATGAACCCTGGTGAGGAGGGATAGGCTGGGCTATTAGAGTGTGTGAGATATGCCAATAGCAATTGATTTTCCCTTTACACCTCACCCTGTCTCCAGTGGTTCCATGATTTGGATTAGAGTCTGAGATCTACCACAGGGATCTACGGTGGTAAGTGGCAATGGAATTAGACCCAGTATGTTGGTGCAGAATTTTGTAAGCAGCAGGGGCAGGTGGTTGTGGGAATTAATACCTCTGGCACTTGTAGAAAAGGCAGGAGAATCTTATGATGAGAGAAATCCATGGAAATGGCAGGAAATAACCGCCTATTCTGCCAATATTTCTTTCTCTTTGTTCCCTCCACTGTATTCCTACCTCACTAAGTTTTGGTCAGTCAATGATTGAAATTTGTTTTACCCTGAGGGTGGGTTTTGAGGGTGAAAGATGCTGGAATCTCTAATTTGTCAAGTGAATATAAAAGTTTTATGGCAATTTTCCCTCAGGCTAAAAGTCCTAAAAAGAGAGAAAATAATACAGTCCGCATACAGATAAGCCAAGTGAGAAATATTAAACTTTTCCCTCTAGATAGTCCAAAAGAAAAAATTAAACCTACAAAAATGTGAGTGAAAACATATCACAGCCACACCAAGAATAGCAATGAGGCTCTACAAATGATGAAGATCTGACAGGGATTGTGGCTCAAAAGTAGAAGCAAAAGAGAAAAGTTAATCCATTCTTTCCCTTATATACATTCTTCATTTTCCCATTTCTTCCAATTACTGTCCCCCATGTCAGTTAAAATATTTAATGAGATAGGAAAGATACAAAATCAATTGGCCTTTCTGTGTTTCTTAGAATATTTCTTATAAATAACCTAAGTCAATTTTCTCTTCCAACTCCCCTTTCTCAGTCTGTAGCAATGAGAAGCTGACAAGGAAAAAAATGCATTAAATTTGCTGTCATATCTCTCTCCTGTTTACTTTTAAACCACATATTTTATTTAATTTATTGCTTAGGTTCTAAGGGTATACAAACCCAGGAGGAATGACATTTCTTCTCCAAGCATGCTTATCTTTTTTCTTTTAGCTTGTTGTTTGTGGGATGCTTATGCTACAAACTTAGGAGAAAAAAGAAAAAATAAACATCAATTTCCTCTCCTTTAGGTAGCCTTAGAACTACTTGGCTCTCAGTTCACCTGAAGGTATTGAAGTGGCCCAAAAAAGTTCATGTACTTCCCAAGGGAAGCAATTTATATTCATCTCAACAGGGACCAAGGGATACCATGCACTCTCCCCTAATCTAGTCTCTCATACTCTCACACCACCCGAAGAGGAATAAAGAATGGCAAACTTTATAAATAACTCCTGATTTCCTCCAGCCCTCCTAAGATAGCCTGATGTTTAAAGCTCTCCGTTGTGAAAGAAATAGCTATAAAGGGGCAGTAAATACAGGATTTATGAGATTTGTTTTTTTTTTCTTTTCTTTCAAGAGAGAAGAAGCCAAAAACAATTCCTTGTAACATCTATTTCCACTTTATAAATTGACTCTGCCCTTGTAAAATGAAAAACTAGTAGTAGGACTATTACTACAAAAACTATTAGAGTAATATGACTTACTATTAACATCTAAAGGAAACAAAAAAATGTAATAATACTTCAAGTAACTATAGATGCCTCCACAATAGGCTCTCACCACAGCCTATCAAAATCCCCCCATATATATTGAGTTTTTATATCCTACTAATTTTTTTTAAAATATTTTACTTCTTTCAGATTCAAAAGTAATAGACGTTTTTTGCATGTGTGAGATGTTGCAACAAAGCATTTCATGCCCATGTTGCACTGACTATGGAAACAGAGAATGAGTGACCAGAAGAAAAAACTTGGGAGAGAGGTCTTTTCCATGCTCCCTGAGCCCTTATGTATGACTTTACCTTCATCATCTTTTATGTTCTGGAAGGGAGACGTTTGTCTGACACACATCTGAATCACTGCTTTATAAGATAGTCTGACTCATGGCAAATGTGCCCAGGGAAGTCTTCCCCTCATGGCTTGAAAGGTGTCCTAGCAGGACACTGTGTGAACAAATGTAAGATGAGAGAAAAATCAAACCCAAAAGAGGTCACTGTGATGAGTAATCCTTCATCTAAAAAGTTGCCTGTTTGTTTTTCTAAAGGAGATAGTTCATTAAATTAAATCCATTAATGTCTAGTAAGTAATAAGGTGTGTACTTGAGTATCCATGAGCATTTTTAAATTTCCAATGTCCTGTGTTACACAGAAAGAACTTCAAGGCATAGTTGTTTTTTTGCCGTTTTTTAATTTTGTGATTTACACTGTTATTATCACAAAAGAAAGGTTATGACAGGAACTTGCTTCATAAATGCACATATGCCCACAAATATGGCTGAAATAGTTATAACATATAAATCAAGAGTTTAGAGTAAAAAAAAGCAAACAATAAGTTATTTTTATTGTTATTTAGGGGCTAATATTGATGCCATTAGGCAGAAAAAAAAAAATCTATCTACATTTTTTAAAAGACTTACTGCTTCAACCAGGCACATAAGAATATAATAAGCACCTACTACATAGGTACGGGAGCCCTGGTGGAGAAATGGTTAAGAGCTCAGGCTGTTAACCAAGAGGTCAGGAGGGCAAATCCACTAGCCACTCCTTGGAAACCCCATGGGGCAGTTCTATTCTGTCCTATAATATGGTCGCTATGAGTCGGAATCGACTGAATGGCAATGGGTTTAGTTTTGGGTTTTGGAAAGGTACTATAATTTATAAACCCAAACAAACTAATTTATTTGCCACTTTCAAAAGCAAATTTCCATTTTTCTAGAAAATTTGTAGTAACATTAACTTCCATAGTTCTTTTTGATGAATTTTGCTTTAAAATCTTCTATGTTTATTTTTAAGTTTCTGCACATTTTAGCCTGATATTTTTAGGTTTACCCTGGCTTAATGACTCTATTGTATTATCTTCTCCTGCTTTCAGATAACTGATAGGGCCATACCCATTTATTGATCTCTTCTTGGTTTCCTATTCTTCTTTCTTCTATATGCTTATTCACTTCCCTACACTTAACACCCAGTATTTTAGGACATTTTACCATTCTTAATTTTTTACAGGTAATATGAAATAATATGTGACTTAATTTTCAAATGTACTTGGATCTACCTATACTGTTAACCTTAGATGGTTAGCCACACAAATGATTGGCCGAGGTTATACTGCCTAAGATGGTACAGTAACTCCCCATCCTTCCTTCCAGCTACAAAATAATATGCACACATTCTGCCCTCTTCCTCAATT
>NW_004443969.1:15450856-15452156 GCF_000243295.1 Trichechus manatus latirostris
TTTTTTTTTTTAACTTCTCTGTTAGTTTCTTATGAGATTTCTTCTATTAGTCCTCTGATCTACCTCACTTTTTTATACTAGTGCCTTTAATTTTTAATTTCAACAGGTAATTCTGATACACTCCCGTAAAACAACTGTCATTCCTCACATTCTCCCTGAGTTTTCTCTCCTTAATGAGTCTGAAATCAATACTTTCAGTCTAAGTCTACTACTTGAGCTCCACATCTATATCTGTCTATCTGCATCTGTCTTCCAAACAGCTCCCCATCTGAGTGTCCTGCAGGTGCTCTGACTGCAGACTGCAAACTATCTGATTATCTCACTCCTATTCCCATTCAAACAAATAAAAACTCCACAAAAATAAATAAAATGAAAGCAAATAATAATTAAAAAAACAAGCCCCCCTCCCAAAGCCTCTGTCCCTTCCCATGCTTTATCTTTATTACCCAAGAAGACCTGCTAAGTTACCTTTTAAAAGACTGTTATATCTGCCCTGCTCCTCTTTACTTTCAGCTTTGGCTTCTGCAATAACCTCCTGCCTCATCTCTCTAATATTAGTATTACAGCTTTCATCTACACAATCTTTTTTTTTTTTTTTTCCTTTTTGGAAATGTAAATTTGATTGTATTTGGCCTACTTTAAGGCTTCAGTGACATTCTGACTTTCTGACTACAAGCTCCTTAAGATGGCACCAAAATGCACTTTTATACCTTGGGTCCTGCCTCTAATTTGTCCCATTTTTACAACTCCTCTTTATGGAACGTGGCTCTACCATATCACACTATTTGCAGTTGTCATTGCTAGTCTCTCTGCTTGGAATTCTCTTCTGTTTGGGTAACTCCACTTTACTTACACTTTAAACTCAGATTTAATCTCATCACTGAAACCTTTCTGGATCCATCCAGACTCTCCCTTGTAAACATCCTCATTTGTTTCCATGACTATGTTTTCACTTAAATTTTGAAGGACCTTAGTTTCCTAGAGCTGCCACAGCAAAATATCAAAAAATGGGTAGCTTTAAAGAACAGAAATTTATTCTCTCAGAGTTCTGGAGGCTAGAAGTCCGAATTCAGGGCATCAGCAGGACCATGCTGTCTTTGTCCTTCTACTCTAGGGGAAGATTCTTCTTTCTCTCTTCCAGCTTCTGGTAGCCCAGAATGCATCTTCACATGACATCTGTCTTTCCCTTGGGTGATTCGGTCTTCATGGGGGTTCTCCCTTTTATAAGATACTACTCAGAAAGGATTAGGGCTCTTCCCCTCTGCTGAGATTATCTCGTTAACTGATGCCATCCTGAAAG
>NW_004443969.1:15454164-15454874 GCF_000243295.1 Trichechus manatus latirostris
TAAGGGTAAAATCATAGCGCTCTTAGGAACACAATTTGGTAAAAATTCAGGAAACACTTAGAATAATAATAGTCCTACGCTGATGCAACATATATTTACCTTTGCAATCTAATTCATCAGAATTGTCTCCACAGTCATTTTCACCATCACATAACTTGCCATGAGGAATGCAACGACGATCGTAGCAGGACTTGAAACCTTTTCGACAGCTTCTGTTTTCTTATAAGTAAAAGTAGAAATGCATAATTGGAGGTCTTATAAAAATATTTTCACAAGAAAGAAAATAACAGATGAGAGTGCATTCATACCGTATTTTTACGTAAATGACTTGCGCCTTCTACATTTGTTTGCTAGCATAATATTTTAATAAGCACCACTATGCCAATTTTTTTACATGTTGCTGTAAAAAAAATTAGCATACTGCGCTTACAAAAATACCTCACCAGAGGAGGGCGCGGTTAGCAAACAAAGGTAGAAGTTGTGCGTTATTTGCATACAGTACAGTAATTTGTGATCTATAAAACAAGTGCTGTGCAGTAGCTAAACCCTGGATTGGAATATTCATGTATTATCAAAGAGTAGTTCACTCAGTAATGACCCTTTTTGACTTAGTGTTTTAACTTCAGTGTTTCATACTTTGAGATCTCTTCAAATTATACCCACATTACTGCTTCTGGCACTTATGTCAAGTTGCACAGAAACAAACATAT
>NW_004443969.1:15456023-15457750 GCF_000243295.1 Trichechus manatus latirostris
GTGACTGAGAACATATATGGTCTGCAAAATTGAAATATTTACTACCTGGCCCGTATTCTACAGGCATATTATATGTCTTCTGAGAAGATAAAAACAATATAAAATACATTCTCAAGCCAATTCATAGTAAATAAATTTTACCAACTGATTATTACATTTTTATATGCTCTAATATTTTCATATTGTACATAATACAGCCATTCATTCAAGCAAATACAGTATGTGAGGTAAATTTCCTAGGATTTTGGGTGCAGATTGATTACAGACTAATTATATTTGATTATCATTTTAACTGAGAGTGTGTTATTCTGTAGTATAAAAGGATGCATGGACTTCTATGGATTTCCCAAACTCCATTGTCTTGTTTTACCTTTCCTTTGAATATTTAGCTATTAATTATTACTCAGATTATAGAACAAGGGAGAAAAGTTGATAAAACATAACAATTCCAAATACAGATGCCTAAATTTTGTGTAGCATAAAATCACAATGCTATTGTATTTATAGAGTAAAAATAAATCAGATCAATTTTTAAATAATCTAGATCAATTCTATAGTAATTGTTAATTATCAGGAAAAAAATTAATTGTTGCAATTAAGGCAAAGGGCAGGTTCTTACTAGGATAGAAAAGCCAATCTCTACTCCCAAAGGAGAGGTGGAGGTAGAACATTATTTGCTGTCATCTATAAGTTGGAATCAACTGGATGGCAACAGGTTTGGTTTTTGGTAGTTTTACAGAAGCACTCAGGATTCCTGGTGGTGTAGTGGTTAAAGTGCGCAGCTGCTAACTGAAAGGTCGGTGGTTCAAACCCACCAGCTGCTCCAGGGGAGAAGGATGTGGCAGTCTGCTTCCATGAAGATTTACAGTCCTGAAAACGCTGTGGGGCAATTCTACTCTGTCCTATAGGGTCACTATGAGTCAGAATTCACTCAATGGCAATTGGTTTTATGGAAATGCAGTTGCTAGAATTTTCTCTCTGATGAGGTACGTGACTGGGGACCATGACTAAAGCAATCAGCCATTGTGCCAAAGAACACTGGCCCCTATGCCAATCTTGGAGGCGGAAATAGAATGGACAAGACTTTGAGACAAATCCAAAGACATGCTATTGACTGATGGCAGACTTTTGCTGCAGAGTATACTTGGAATGTGCACAAATTGCTGATATTTCTAAATTACATTTTTCTTTTTTAAGAATTAAACTTAAAACCTATTGCTAAAGATGAAAGACTAGGCAGCTCAAAAGACAGTTTTCTGCTCTGTTTTAATTTGCATTTTTTGAATGAAAAACCATGAGAAAATTCTTCAAAAAATATCCTTTTATATTGGTTTGGAAACCAAGTGCCCATTTTCAACATGAGCAAAGCCAAGTCATTTGCCATGTTAATAGAGACACTAAGAAAATCATCTACATAAACCAATTAGAAACAGACAAATAAAAACTGAAAGAGAAAAAAAAATCACAAATTCTCTCTGAAATTAGCAAATCAGGTATCTGACACTTACCACAGTAGAGCAGCTTTTCATCAGCTTTATCCTTGCAATGAGGAATGCCATCACAGGTGAGCTGGTAGTCAATGCACTCACCGTTTCCACATTCAAACTCTGAATAAATGTTGCAGGGTGAATTTTTAGCTGAAAGGAAAAAAATATATACATGTTTTTGTGAAATGAGAAACTTTTTTTTTATTCTATGGCAAGTATTTCCCTTAATTATGAAATGAA
>NW_004443969.1:15459224-15461428 GCF_000243295.1 Trichechus manatus latirostris
GACTTCTAATTTACCTATTTCAATGACAGCAACACTTTCCAAAGATAGTTCTTTTCTTTTTCTTAGTGCAGTCTACATTTCAGTGGTCAGTAGCAAAGGAAGAATGTCATTTTGGAGAAGATAACAAAGAATTAAAAATCTAAAAGTACTATTAAATTTAATGGAAACAGTGTTAAGAAGGGTGTTAATATTACCGGGTACAATCAACTTAAATCATGAAAAGAACAAAATTTAGCCACCTCTGAAGCTCTTCACATCCCCAATTTAGTCTATTCTAAACACATCCTATTTACTTTCTCATTTTTAATGAAAAATTGTTATAATGGAGAATGCCATGTTTACTGTTTCATAATCATGATGGTTTTGGGAGAAAACACACAAATATTATTGGCTGGCAAATACTTTTTTTATATATATCATGAGAAAACATTGTATGAACACATTTCTTGCGTGAGTAGTTCATTCGATGAAATAGCACTATTTCCTGCTTTTTTTTCCTAGAAACGAAAATGTTATTCAACTATCTTCTCATTCTCCTACAAGATACTTAGTTTATCTAATTATATTTGCTATTCCCATTTATATTATGGATGTTGATAAGGTCAGCAATGTTGAGTTGAATGGAATTGCTTAATTCTTTTGTAAAGAGTTATGACAACAGTTTCCTCCTTTGCCCTCAAGTGGGTGTTATTAAAGGGCCTTTCACCCCTTTAATGCTGCCATTAACATTCAAAAACAGCTCTGAGTGATCTAATTCAGATGTGGCTATAATTATGCCAGAATCAGTCTCATTTTGCAAGATGGATTTGATAAGAAGGTTTGTGTTGGCTTTCAATCTCTCTGCTGGACCACATATTGAAAATTTAACTATTTCAATAATAGCAACACTTTTCAAAAGGTTTTTTATTTTTTTTCTTCTTATTGGAAGTAAGTAAGATGGAATTACCAGTAACAAAGGTGGAATGCCATTTTAGAGAAGTTAACAAAAAATAAGAACCTAAAAACCTTAAATTTAAATGAACAAGCATTAAGAAATATGTTAATATTACTGGGCACAATGATTTTAGCTCACAAACTGAACAAAATTCTATCACTACTGAAGAGTCTAACAACATTCCCAAATTATTTTATCTATTTTAATTTCATTATGATTTCACCATGAATGCACAATGGATACAGCATGGTTCTACGACAGGTTTGTCACCTCTGAGGAATCTAGAATCATTTTACAGTTCCATGTGAATACAACTGTACTTGTCTAAAACAACAGTTTTTAGTCTGATTCATTCTTTCTCCTTCATAGAGAAATAAAAGCGTGGGGGTGGGGGGCGGCAGAGGGGGGCACTTGCTCCCCAACCCCCGCAAGTCCAAGCGGGCGCTAGACCAGGCGCGGAGTAACATTACAGGCACCACAAATATGAAACGTGCCTGACTGAGGGAGCCAGACAAGAAGGGGGAAGGCATTTCAGCTCACAAGTTACTGCTTATCAACGTTTGTTCATCTTGAAATTGGTGGTGGTGGGGCGGGGGCTCAATTTAGGAATTGCCCCTGGGCGCTTGTTACCTTCCCCAGTCCCTTATGGAGAGAAGCAGGAGATTTAGTAGGAACAGTTGTATGCAATCTCTTTTGTAGCAAAAACAAGCCTCCACTACATACAAATAAACTTTGCTGTTTTGTCTGCAGGCATCACTTGACTGCTACCCTGTAGTGACCTGTGAAGGAAACATAAGAGTTTCTAATGCTTGGCTAACACTCCAGGCTTACAAATGGCATCAGATCCAGACCATTACAGCTGAAACCACAAAGCAAACTGAAA
Source organism: Trichechus manatus latirostris (assembly GCF_000243295.1). NCBI lineage: Eukaryota > Metazoa > Chordata > Mammalia > Sirenia > Trichechidae > Trichechus > Trichechus manatus. The sequence continues at coordinate 15,461,042 of NW_004443969.1, forward strand.
GAGAGTTTAAGCAATTGTCAAAGCAATTTAGGTACATGTTAGGTGACAGAGAAATAAGGGAATTCAAGGCCCAAATCCCTGAAGTTGGTCATCTGCATTTAAAATTCACTGACCAATTGCACTATTTCATCATTTGTTTTGACATTGTTTTGTTTGGGCTTATTGTATTATGGGCACAGTTTTATTTAAACAAATTTTTACGTCTTTTGCTAAGAGACACTTATTTGGGTGGAGGTACCAATATGCAAAATGAGAAGATATGTCTTTGCTGTTGTGTTAGATGTAGTAGTGTTCAGGGTAAAGAAAATAATGTCCAAGGGCTTGTACTAAGGTAAAGAGCAGGTAAAAGAGAAGAGTCTCCTGGTGGATGAAAAGCAAAAGAAGATC
>NW_004443969.1:15462465-15464299 GCF_000243295.1 Trichechus manatus latirostris
TAAGAGTAGACTGTTAGACTGCCTCAATTTCTCAAAGATATCTCATAAACAAGGAAGATTTAGGAGTTTTGAAAATCTAAACTTTCCATAAGTACATTAGAAAAACACGTATCACGAATCACTATATCTTCTAACACATTAGTTGAGGATGTCATGGCATTAAATAAATTATGCCACTGGACACCACAATGACACTGTGAGCTACAAGTTTCAAGATATTCCAGTGATTAAAGAATTTTTAAGCTGATATGCAGAAGTTGTTTATCAAGGAATATTATCTTTATGGAAGCAACATAATTGCATAATCAGAGATATAAGGGATGAGAGAGAGTGAAACAAAATTCTAGAAACAATAATTAAAAACAGATTGTTCCTCTGGTGATAAATTAAACTCTATAGAAGTTGCCTTTAAAACTTTTAGATCATTTCAATATGTTAAATAGTAATCTCCTGAACACTATCCCCAAGGAAGTGTAAGAAAACAAAATCCAAATAAGTATTATTAGAAAACGTAGCTACATTTTTCAAGAGAGTATACAATTAGGAAAGAAATGTGCTTTCTGTTGCAACTTACAGCTATTGGTGTCATTGGCAACGGCTATGATTCCCATAGGCTGATGTGGAATGTCAGAACGAAGAACTTTTGTATCTCCGCCTGTGTACTTGTTGGAACGCAGAATAGCTCTTCTTCCCCAGTCTGACCAGAAGATATAATTATCATAAACAGCCAGACTGAGAAAAGTCCCTGGCCCAGATTTGACAATCACCTGGAATAAGTTAAAACAACACATTTTTACAATGAAGGTACAGTGATTCATATTTCCAAGGCTTGAAAAAATAAGGGATTTAGATTAGCTGGACTTAAATTAATAGCACTCATTAGAAAAAAATAACATTTACCTAAAGGGGTTGTCATAATATGTTTTTAAGTTTATCTAAACTGTTTTAATCATCTTTATTGTATGCAATGTATTAAGTTAATATTTTAAGTATACTTTCACTTAATAATGAGCTGGTTTTGATAAACAATTTTATATTCATTATTGTAAGTCAAAATCTCCAAGCTGAAATATAAGGTTAATTTGTGATAACTAATAGACATTTGGAGTACCTGGGTGGTGCAAAGAGTTAACACTCTTGGCTGCTAACTGAAAGGTTGGAGGTTGGAGTCCACCCAGAAACACCTTGTAAGAAAGGCCTCGTGATCTACTTCTGAATAATTAGACATTAAATACTGTATAAGCACAGCTCTATTCTGACTCAAAGCAACTGGTATAATAGACATTTATTCATATGTATGAAGAAATCTCCAGATATATACTGAACACCCACCAAGCTCTCAGAACTGTATATGGAAATAAAGAATCAAAAGATCCAAGTTCTTCCTTCAGAAAGCTTATAGCATAAATAATTAAACTAGATGTACATATACAGGTAGTCCCCCACTTACAACGGGGTTCTGTTACAATGACTCTGTCATAAGTCGGTTTTGTCTTAAGTCGAATACCTCTTTTTTTTTTTAGTTTTCATTATTATTGCCTTTTATTATCAGTATTGTTACAAATCCAATTTTTATTTATCTTTAGGGGTTGGAACATCACATATAAACATCTGCTAGTGAACATACGAGAACGATAATACCAGCAAATTACCCAGTGCAACATGGTACATAGTACATATTACTGACTATAAGATATATTAAAAAAACAAAAAAAACCAAAAAAACAGGCTTGTAAGTGCAGATTGTCTTAACTTGAATATGCCATAAGTTGGGGACTACCTGTAGTGGAGAAAAAATTTTAAAGACCAAACTTCCTTTCAGATCAAGATGGAG
>NW_004443969.1:15473793-15480953 GCF_000243295.1 Trichechus manatus latirostris
AAAAAAAAGGTTGAGAGGTTAGAGGGTTAATATGTTGTGGGGTTGTTAACCAATGTCATACAACAACATGTGTACTACTGTTTCTTGAGAAACTGTTTGTTCTGTAAGCCTTCACCTGAAGTACATTTAAAAAAAAAAAATTAAAAAAAAAAAAATAAGGGCCATACATTTCTCAAAGATATTTTCAGAAGTAATATTAAGTACATGTAACTATAACTAGGTTTGGAAGAACAGGATATACCAGAAAAGAGATTTATTTTTTGTCTAGCTATTTCATTTCATTTTTGCTTCAAAGCCTAAACCACAGGTGATCTAACCAAATAGTCTCTCTCATCTCATTAAAAAAACAGTAAGTGCATGAATAAAACAATAGTCTAACTTTGAACACATCCATGTTAGTTGAATAAAGAGTTCAGTTGCCTGGAAGAGAGGACTTGATACAAGTTTACTCTTGTAATGAAAGGATAAAGCATAATTTCAAGAATAGGACAGAAGACATTTAAAAATAAAACAAATATAAAACCTATAAGCTTCAAAGAAGCCAAGGAAATCTACAAGAATTTGCTTCCAAGGCAGTAAAAACCTTTCAGGAACAGCTTTAATGGCATTGATGTAATTTGTTATTTGGTTTGATATCATTTAGAAGAGACCCGAGCCTCCCAACTGCAGACAAATTACATGAATGAAAACACTGTGGGATACTTAAGAGGATGAAAAATAGATCTTGCACCTTACCAAATTTCTAATGAGGAGGGTTTGACAGTCAATATCTATTTTGAAGCATAGCATTTACTCTGTTATCTCCATTTCAGTAGTCACTGGGGTACAATGGAAAGGCCAGAGAGCTGGGCCTCAGAATGCCCACATTCAAACGGCAGCTTGGTCATTCCTTAGCAGAGTCAATTTGGGAAAGATGCTTCACTGTTCCGAGTTTTTAGTTTGCTCATCTCTAAGATGGGGCTGATAGAAAACCTACTTCAAAACCTCAGAGGATTGTTGTAAGGGTATCTATGGAAATGTTTTAAAAATTGCAAATTGCTCTATATGTGAGTTTATATTTGTTTAATTTAGCTGCCAGAGCTAAGCGTGGAATTGACTTTTGTAATTTTTGCTATGGAATTATTCTAAAGCTATTTTTAATTTAAAAATCAAAGTAATAAACCCTAATAGGAATAGTTTTATAGTTAAGACATTTATCAATTTGCTTCTTTGGCTTTTGTATTAATATTAAAAGCAGGAGTCTCACCAGACTAAACCTCCCTGTCGTCAGAAGAAAAAAAAGAAAATATTACAGGAATGATGAATGCATAGGAATGGACATGAGGAAAAAATATAAATTTGGAAACAAAAACACAAATTAAAAATGTATGTAATTATTAAAGCCAATAGGAGAAATGATAATACAAGTCACCATGCTAAGTATTTATAAATATTACATCATTTAATGCTTAAAATTAATCCATAAAGCAAGGATTATTGCCAATTTTATACACATATGAAGAAGCAGAGGCTTGGAGAGATTTTGAGACTTGCCAAAAGTGATAGCACGTAGTTGATGTGGGAGCTGGAATTTGATATAAAGTTTAACTTCAAATTAAAATAGCAACTATTTACTAAATGCTCACCAAGTGCCTAGGACTAATCTAAATGTTTGACTAATATTATCAGGAAGATGTCATCTCCTTTATATGCATGAGAAAATTAAAGGACAGAGTGATTAACTAATTTGGCCACAGTGGCAGAGATGTTATAAACCAGGGCAAGGATTTACACGGAGCATTTGCGTTGCTAACCACAATGTTATCCTGTCTCCAAATCCCAACTCATTCCTAGCACCACATACTGCCTTCTTAGGAATTAATAGATTCTAGGATTAAAATATTTACTGACTACTCAAATTGGTATGATTTGGAGAAAACAGATAATTTGGAGAATATGCTAATTTTTAAAATAAGTCCCATTGTTTTTATATCCTATATTAAACTCAAAATTTTGTTAAGTAATTACCAATATTATTTTCTTGATTTCCCAAACCCTGCCTCATTCATTCCAAATCAACTGCTAATTACTCTCTTATAAAAACAATTACTTCATTTTTTTCTGCATGCGTAAGTACTTTCTTTTCCATGCAGCAGTACTTCTCAAACATTAGTGTACATACAAATCATGTTGAAATTTTGTCAAAATTCAAATTCTGATTCACCAGGGCAGGGCTGGAACCTGAAATTCTGAATTTCTAACAAGTATCCAGGTGCTGCTGATGCTGCTGATTCGGGGACCCACTTTGGGTAGCACAAATTTTAAAATAGAGAAAGGCATAAGAAAGAAAAGAAAATAACAATTTTATCACACTAATAATTATTTATCATTTTGGAATTTTTTCTTTACAAATTTTTCTTTCTTTTTTTCTTTATAAATTGGTATCATAGTATATGCTTTCATACCCACTTAAAAGCAAGTACCAACCAAGACGGGGTAAACCCACTACAGCCTACCTTTCTGATTACAACTTTCTGATTGTAACATTGTTATGGGAGCAAGAGGAGAAAAATGGTTCTAGGAAATTGCGTAGCAGCAAATAGGGAGAGTGGGAAGGGGCAGAATAAAATATTATTTTTACTGCCACTGATTTTTGTTTTCCCTACTTTGCACCTGGTGTCGTCCCAGTAACAAATAAACAGCTGATGGCACGCTAAGCGTGCATTTGCTGCTTACTCTCAGAGGGGATAGTTTCGATGTCCCTTGTATTTCTCAGTACTTCCTCAAGTTCACACAGAGTTTGGGGAGCTTGTGGCTGTCTCAGATTAGCTCCCCAATCAGGGTATAGAGTGGGTTTGAGCTCCAGCCATACCTTAGGTTTTCTTCTGAGTCGTGAGGCTTCTGCTGTGCGCTTTACCTAAGTGCCTGCCCCGTGGGCTGGCTACACTAAAAGCTATAAAACATCCTGGTTTGTAAATTGCAACCCAATGGGAGTATTTGGCATTGAATTGGGGTTATTTCTCATATGTCTTCTCCTCTACCCAGTGCATAGCTTTGGAAGATATTGATAACTTCAACTCTATGCGTATGATTTGTCCACTTTTTCCCTAAGGGGAGTACAAGCCCAAGACTAAAAGTAACATCCACATGAACGGTCTACAGTTCCTTTTGATATGAGTAAATAAATTTTAAAATTTTAACATAAAATAAGCAACTATCCCTACACTTATAAACGGGGAAAAATATCTGTCTTGAACTATAATATATTAGGATATCTCTTTTTAAAAAATGACATTAGTCTTTTCATATGTTCTTCTGTGCTTAGAAAAAAAAAAGTACAGATCTAAGTTCAGAATGCTGCTATATTATGAGCTATTTCCACCTCACCTCCACCCACCACCAAACTCAAGCAACACACTGGAGCATTGCAAAACTAATGTTAAAATATATTTGTATCCTATTAAAAATCAAAAAGATTGCTAATACCTAGCAAGTGTACAGGTTTATCTTAATATTTTTTCATTTTTATTTCTTCAAAAATAACATGTTATGTCTTAGTAAATATTTTATGAACATAAAAGATCAACTGCAACAGTTTCACTCCTTCCTCTTAGAAGAGCCAAACTTTGAGATTTTTCTCTGCTTTAAATTTCAATAAATATTTTTAAAAATGAGTATGATGAAGGAAAGCATGCTTAATATGAGAGTGTATGAATTGTAAGTGCTCTATTGTGTCATCCAGGAAGATTTTCCTGAGAAAGAAAAGGATAAATAAACAAGCAGGGGGTAGGAAGAGGAGAAGAGATGTCTTTGATGGAGGGAATACATAGGGCAAAACTGTGAGGAAACGGAATCGTTCACTGGAGCAGAATTATATTCAAAGAACAGTCAATTTTAATACAGTTGACTGGACTTGGATAATATGGGCTTTGAGTAGATGAATAAATTTACAACATGAATTTTCTTTATATCCTTTAATTCTTATGAGTTAATACTTTCTATGTTATCAATTTTTCATGAGCCCCCAACCAAAGGTTTTTTTTTTTTTCCTAAAATTTCTTTGTAACCTGGGAGCAAACTAATAATCCTTTAGCTATTCTATTTACTTCAGCAATATGCATTGTCTTTCATCGACAGCATCTTAGACTGTTAAGAGACATCCTCTGGCTTGTAGGAGGATGTCTATCAGCATTTCATACCTTTTTAATCAAATAAATCATATAAGTGCTATTTCCAAGCGATACTAGAGGCATTTTCAGAACACATTTATCAAGTTCATTTTAAATACTGCTATGTATCAAATTCAAAAAGCAAACACTAGAAATATGAATACTCATGTAGTCAGTCTAAAGATTTGCATTCCATACTAGGAGAAAAAAAATCAGTGAAAACTGCTTGATATTCACTACTGAGACCATAAAGCAAAAATACCAAACCTGTTACCGTCAAGTTGATTCTGAATGATAACGAACCTATAGGACAGAGTAGAACTGCCTCATAGGGTTTCCAAGGAGCAGCTGGTGGATTCGAACTGTCGGCCCTTTGGTTAGCAGCCGAACTCAACCACTGCTCCAACCAGGGCTCCACTAAGAGACCATACTGACCTCCAAAATACTTAACCTCCACAGCATAAAAATTGAGACTCCTGTATTTCGGTCTTCAATGGTTCTTCCTCAATTAAATAGTAACATTTTTGAAGCTGGAGACACAAATATAAGCATAATGGCAGGTACGTCATACCATGCATATACATTAATTAAAGTGAAAAAGAAGACAAGTGACCAAATAGACTCTGAGAAGACCTCTTTGATGGCCAAGATCAGATGAAGTGTTTCAAACAGAAGCTGGACAGCAACACGGGTCTGAAGATTCAGCTTTTCAGCCTAACTTAATACCAATAGTAATAAAGGTTTCAGAACCATTGTTATCTGGACTTAGTCATATATTCTTATAGGTGTGTTTTTTAAGAAATATTTATATAATTTACCTGCAGTATAAAAAGATAGTATTACTCAGAATTTTTTGTTTCATTTGTTAGGGGGAAAAACTAAGACCCAGTGAGGAAAATATTTTTTTCACTCCCCTCTCTAAGTGATGAAAAAGTAGCCAGAAGAATATGGCAAAGTTACCCATTTCCCTGTAATTATTTATCGTATACTTGCTATGTATTATCTATATATGTATGCAGTTGTTGCTGTGTGCCGTAGAGTTGATTCCAACTCATAGCAACCCCACAGGACAGAGTAGAACTGTCCCATAAGGTTTCCAAGGCTATAATCTTTATGGAAGCAGACTGTCACATCATTCTCCCATGGAGAGGCTGGTGGGTTCCAACCACGAACCTTTTGGTTAGCAGCCCAGCGTTCAACCACTGTGCCACCAGGGCTCACATAAATATATATATATATATATATAACCTGTTGCTGTCGAATGGATTCCAACCCACAGAGACCAACCCATAGGATACAGTAGAACTGCCCCATAGGATTGCCAGGGAGTGCCTGGTGGTTTCAAACTGCTGACCTTTTGGTTAGCAGCTGAACTCTTAAGCATTACGCCACCAGGGTTTCCTTATATATGTATGTAAATATATATATATATGTATATACACAACCAAAAACCAAACCCGTTGCTGTAGAGTCGATCCTGGCTAGTGGATTGGAACTGCCCACCTTTTTGTTAGTAGCTGAGCTCTTAACCACTTTGCCACAAGGGTTCCATACATGTATACACACATATAATTTATATTTACATTTATATTTCTACAAACGATAACGTGTACATGAGGAGCCCTGGTGGTGCCTGCTAACCAAAAGGCCAGCAGTTCAAATCTACCATCCGCTCCTTGGAAACCTGGTGGGGCAGTTCTACTCTGTTCTATAGGGTCACTATGAGTTAGAATCAGCTTGACGGCAATAGGTATATGTGTACATATTCATGTTGTTAGGTACCATTGAGTCGGTTTTGACTCAGAGCAACCCTATGTACAACAGAATCAAACACTGCCATCCTCACAATCGTTGCTATGTTTGAGCCCATTGTTGCAGCCACTGTGTCAATCCATCTCACTGAGAGTCTTCCTCTTTTCCGCTGACCCTCTACTTGACCAAGCATGATGTCCTTCTCCAAGGAAAGGATCGGTCCTTCCTGAGAACATGTCTGAAGTACGTGAGACGAAGTCCTGCCACCCTCCCTTCCAAGGAGCATTCTGGCTGTACTTCTTCCGAGACAGATTTGTTCATTCATCTGGAAGTCTATGGTATATTCAATAGTCCTTGCCAACACCATAATTCAAAGGCATCAGTTATTCCTCAGTCTTCGTTACTCATTGCCGAGCTTTTGCATGCATATGAGACAACTGAAAATACCATGGTTTGAGTTAGGCGTACCTTAGTGCTCAAAGTGACGTCTTTGTACCTTAGGGCTCAAAGTGACGTATTTGCTTTTTAACACCTTAAAGAGGTCTTTTATAGCAGATTTGCCCAATGCAATATATCATTTGATTTCTTGACTGCTGCTTCCAAGGGCGTTGATTGTGGATCCAAGTAAAATGAAATCCTTGACAACTTCACTCTTTTCTCCATTTATTATGATGTTGCTTATTGGTCCAGTTGAAAGAATTTTTGTTTTCTTTATATTGCGGTGTAAGCCATACTGAAGGCTGTAGTTTTTGATCTTCATCAGTAAGTGCTTCAACTCCTCTTCGCTTTCAGCAAGCAAGGTTATGTCATCTGCATATTGCAAGTTGTTAATGAGTCTTTCTTCTATCCTACTGCTGAGTTCTTCTTCATATAGTCCAGCTTCTTGGATTATTTGCTCAGCATACAGATTGAAAAAGTATGGTGAAAGGATACAACCCTGACACACACCTTTCCTGACTTTCAACCATGCAGTATCCCCTTGTTCCTTTGGAACGACTGCTTCTTGTTCTACGTACAGGTTCCTTACAAGCACAGTTCTAGAATTCCCATTCTTCACAATATTATCCATAATTTGTTATGATCCACACAGTTGGATGCCTTTGCATAGTCAATAAAACACAAGTAAACATCTTGCACACACACACACACATACATATATATATATGAATATATATTCAACAGTGATCCTTTAATTCAAATTTAAAGAATACACAGTATATTTTTATAAGAAACTTGTTCTACATATTTTTTTCTGAAAAT
>NW_004443969.1:15481503-15483755 GCF_000243295.1 Trichechus manatus latirostris
ATCTGTTGAGTGAGATTTTAAAAACTGTCTAAATTAAAAAAAAAAAAAATAGAAACTTCTGAGTTCTTGTTCTATTGCAAGTTGGCTATTTTTAAATCTGATGATGGTCACTCTATGGAAGAAAGGGTAAAGAATGAGAGGCCAGTTCCCCAAAAATGGTGAAATTGTCTTTAAGAAAACAAAAGATGATAGAATCTACATGAGGCCAAATATTTCCCAGGAAATATGTTGTTTGAGGGCTGTTGTAGTAACTATTTTCTGCCATTAAAATGATTACCCAATTGACTTGTTCTTGCTCCTGTGATTTTTCAAGTAGGCATTCCAATCCAGAGGCTGTAGGGCTAACAAACTCCCACACTTGGAACTATTTTGCCCAAGGACAGAATAGAGTAAAAATAATTAACTAAGCTGCACATTTTAAATAGCTTTACTACAAATGCCACATATGGCCCATAAATGACATCTTTTCTAATAGAAAAAGAAGAAAAATGTGGGGATAAAGGGAATAATTTTCTTTTTTTTAAGGTAATTTAAAATTCAGTGTTTTACTCTCTCTACATGCTAATAGGCAGTTATCTACATTTCAAACTCTGACACTTTTCATCTCCTTTCTTGTAATTGATTTAATTAAAGATTTAAAAATATGTAACACTGAATATTTATATAAAATGTCACACTCGGCTCTAATTTACCATTGCAACAAGTCATTATTTCTTTATTTTAGTTTCATTTCCCATGTATTTTAAGCTATTTATTAACATTCATACTGAAGACAAATGTTTAGAGGAGACTCACTGGAAAGGAAACAGTACTAGATATCCTCAAAGTGTCTTTGCCCCTACAGTGAGTTACTTAAACCCAATTTGGCTATTTCCAGACCAAACTGCAGCATCTTGACCACTTCATTCAATATAGCAAGAACACATGTACAAAGTGGTATTTTTCCATTTGCTCAGGGAGAAAACAAACAAACAGACAACCAAACCCAAAACCCATAGCTTAATAATGAGGGAGTGTCAATGAATTATGAATAACTTCTGTCTAAATGAAGGCAATATAATCAGCTCCCTTGTACTAGGCAGATATTATGTTTTCCACAAGGATTCATTTTAGTTAATTTAAGTTGAATCATTAAGCATTACAATTTTGGCAGCTGCCAGAAGGATGACAAAAAATAAACAGTCACAATTGTTCAAGGACATGCTCTGAACAATTCGGTATATAAATCATCTCTTAGCATTCCTTTAGTCATATTAGATAATAAAACTTTCTTCCTTTAACTGAATTTGGTTAACTAACTGGTGGCTGTAATATCACGCAAATGTTAATGCCAAGCTTAAGTCAGATTGGAAAAAGTTATTAAATAATATTCCTTAATGAATACATTTTGAGGCACTGGATATTATATATAATAAAAAAGGAAACACTCATCATAGAAAATGATTAGGTGGTAGCTTGCCTTTGTCCTTAAATAAAACAGAAGCTTCTCTAAATATTTCTAGCAAATTATTATAATATTCAGTCACACTTTCTAACTTAACCTTCAGCTTTTCTTTTTAGTCCTGATGCCTAGCTATGGATGGCCAAGGCATATATTTGGCCCTGGGGATGCTTTCATAATATGGAAAATTACTGTTCCTGTGAGGATGTCAAAAGAGTCCTGAACTAAGTATATGCATATAGCTGGTGGAGGGCTCCAACTCCACACTCTGAGCAAATTATGAATCTCTCAAATGAGAGGCCTCAACTGGAAAACTTCTGAGATCCTTTCCTTTTAACTCTAATATCTACATTATGCAAACTAAATAATAACTCCTTCTAAGCGGGAGTCACTAGGTGACCCAAACAGTTAAGCATTCAAATTGTGGCTGAAAGTTGGCTGTTCAAACCCAAACTGTGTGGATTGCAATTCTACTCTACAAAACCTGGGGTTGCCATGAGTCGGAATCAACTCAATGACAATTGGTTTGTTTTTGGTTTTTTGATTATAGGCAGGAATAAGGCCTCATGATGTCTTCTAATCTCTCAGACACGAGGACTTCATATAGACATGGTTGATGTAAGTAAATTAATGTATGTGTGTATATTATGTTGTATTTTTTAATCCATCTGAAGTATGTTTTCCAATGAACATATTTAATGGCACTTATGTTGATCATGCCATAACTTCTCAAGTTTAGCTACAACTTATTTTTAGCTCCAGAAATTTCATAATTGGTTACTTTCAATAGTCTTGTGAATTTCAAGAAGAA
>NW_004443969.1:15484334-15485467 GCF_000243295.1 Trichechus manatus latirostris
AAAACTGTTATCAGAACAAAGAAGTGTTCCATTGCCAGACTGTGGTCACTCAGCCTTGGATGAATGTGGATTCACAAAATGTAACCGTGTTACCAACAAATATAAGACTGCCAGGACCCAATCATTCTTGATCTTGCGTGTTCAGAAAAATGTACGTTCTAAGATCAGCGTTTCCGGAAATTATCCATTCTTCACTAAACAAACCTTTTCACTTCCTGCTTGGACTTTCCTCTAAGGAGGAGTTAGCTAAATCTCATATTATGCCATGCTAAATTATTGTTTAGTTCACTTGTTTCTGGTTTTTTTTTTTTTTTTTTATTATTATAATATCATTACAGTGAAAGAGGTTTGTAACTGTGGACTGACAGTGGTACTTGCCCAGTTGAACTTCAGTCATTATTTACTTACCTCACTCTTTTGCTTCCAAAAATATAAATACATTGAAGCCTCTCCCTCCCTTCTTACAGGTTTCTATTAATATTTGTTTGCTTCTCCCATTCTATATATTCTCTTGAATTTTCTAAGTTAGAATATTTCATTTAATTAAATATATATCTTTTAATAAAATGTTTCTTTCCTTAAATAGAAGAGTTTTCCATTTTGAATAATATTGTCCAGTATGATTAGTATTGAATGGTCAAAAGATGTCACACACAAATAAATACATTGCCACACAAGTTAAGTTCCATGTCCCATCCCACCCAGCTTGTTAGCAATAGAGATTTGCCACTGGAATATACAGAAATCTATTGAGATATCAGTTTTGAAATTCAAGCATAGACCAATCCTGTCAGAAGTCAGATACTTTTGGCATTGACTCATCTGTCTAAGCTTGTGAATTCATTTACTTGTCCAGTACTGCCTCTCAGGGTAATGAACCTAGTAATGACAGATATTTATAACATTTCTGTGATGACATACTTTTACTTGTATGATATTATTTTGTTCACTAGAGATTTCAAGACGTTCTAAGTCCATATTTACTTGATTCATTTACTTCTTTATTTTCAAAATCAAAATTTTCTTAACTTTCTCTTCAAATTTTCAGTCATATATATTAGCAGGAAAAATAATGACATGATCGAATATCAAATTACATTGTATTAATTAAATTACTTATTATATTTTATATT
>NW_004443969.1:15486969-15488780 GCF_000243295.1 Trichechus manatus latirostris
GTTCTAGTCTGACACACATGGGGTTACCATGAGTTGGAATTGACTCAGTGGCAACAGCTTAGCAAAGGAGAGGGAGAAGGAGAATCTTAAACTCTTTAAAACAGATAAGAAAACTGTATAACATGACACTACTGGAAAACAAAACTTGACTGGATTTTCCAGTGTTCCTGCAAAACTGCTAGCCTCCCGAGACACAGAAGTGTATACAATAGAGAATATTTGCTATCTCTTCCCCCAGAAATATTATACTTTCATGTATGATGAAAATTAGGTCTGCAGCCATTTTTTCTAGTAAGCTTCTGTGATCCCAAAAGATAAAACAACTTCACTTATCTCCCTGAAAGGGCCAAATGGCAGCCCGGAATAGATTACTTTGTTAAGCCCCAAGGTATCAGGAAGACTTGAACACTAGCTCTTTAGTATGGACGTCTCAAAAGGGATGAACCCCAAAATTTGCACCTTTCTTTAGGTGTTAAAAGCTGGAGATACCTGGGGTTTATCTGGGACTTGGAAATACATATTCCAAAAGTTTAGGGTAAGGACCGAGGATCCTTTCCAATCAGTCTCAAACGAGTGAAAGACTTTCCCTCTCTCTCTCCTTTTGGGAGGAAAGGAGGATGGCCATCTCTCTCCTATACAGAATGGAGAAAATCCATGGTTCTCCATCCCTGTTTACAGGATGTAACTTGCTGTCCACTTCACTAACCACATCACTGCAGGTAGGTGTGGGGGACCAAAGCTTCGGTATTAATCTGGCTGTTGATCTGGTTGTAAGTATCTATAAAGAACTATTTCTTCAACCAAGTAGCTCGTGTTCCTGCAGTGTTTATATATGTAAAGAATATATCTCTGCGAGTGGAGTAACATCTCAGAAGCTTCAGAGTTCTTGACAAAACAAGTCCAAAGTCTGGAAATATTAACTATTGGTGAGTGACAAATAAATTATTGTGATCAAATGAGTTGTCAATTGCAGAAATACTCTAGTTTATGAAATATAGTTTCAACCATGAAAGAAAAAGAGATAATCTCCACCTCAGCATAAACCCCAAGTTTAAAAAAATGATTGGAGCCATGACAGAATAAACACTTTCCTTTTGGGAGCGGGGGTATGACAGTCTATTAGGTAATTACTCTGATTTTAAATGTCTGTAATTCCAATTTCCATGATAGCTCATAATGGCTCAAAGAAAGAATGAGGAAATGTAGATGAAGTCTGTCATTATGTACTTACACAGCCAAAAAACCTACAGCCTGAATTCACAAAGTCTAATAAGAGTTAATAGTTTTTTTTTTTATCTTTTTTAAACAGTCCTTTGGGAGGGACTAGAAGCAGAGCAAAACAGAGCCTGGGGACTTCTCAATTTAAAAGCTATTACTCTAAGAGTCCATGGGAGGGCTGCTCCAGAAATATCCTCCTGTATTTGTCAATTTGTTTTCTTTCTTATTCTCCAGACTAGTTTGAAAATGAGGAAAGAAATAAAATATCGAGAAGCCCAGCTGTCTGTGAGACATATGTTTATGTCAGTCATCATGCTCATGATCTATCGCAGTAATAAATCAAAAGAACCACACTGGTTGTGTAATTGATTACAGCAGTATATCAGCAGGGTGAGCCCTCCAGGAGTGGGAGTTACAGACATGAACCCTGCATCGTTGCTTTTATTTATTTCCTCTATTTAAGTTTTATATAAGAAGACATCGTGGGAGGACATAGAGTTGGAATTGAAAGCTTTTGCGTAATTTCCTAAATGGCTTTAGATGTTTAAACCAGAATGACATTATTAAAAGTTCTCACTTTTGATTTGCTATTT
>NW_004443969.1:15488880-15490418 GCF_000243295.1 Trichechus manatus latirostris
AAGACATCGTGGGAGGACATAGAGTTGGAATTGAAAGCTTTTGCGTAATTTCCTAAATGGCTTTAGATGTTTAAACCAGAATGACATTATTAAAAGTTCTCACTTTTGATTTGCTATTTCTATTCAAATAAATTGAAAAGTGAAAAGGCTTAAATAATACCCCTTTATAAGGATGATCTTTTTTTTTCTTTTTTTCATTTGAGCACTTCCTTTTTACATCTTCATACTACACCATAAGCAAAATAATACTTGACCTGTACTAATAAGAAGGAACCATGGTGGCATAGCGCTTAAGAGCAGTTCAAATCCACCAGCTGATCCTTGGAAATCCTACCGGGCAGTTCTACTGTGTCCTATCGGGTTGCTATGAGTCAGCATCAACTCAGCAGCAACAGATTTGGTTTGATTTTTTACTAACAAGAAGAGGCTTTATGTATTTAGTATTTTTCTTTTTTTTTACAAATCTGTATTTTTTATTTTCTCCTTTTTTCTTATGACTGGTAGCGTACTAGACTCAGTAGTTTGCATTTTAATTTTTTTTTTTTTCCCCTAAAACTGGACCAGTGGAAACAAAGAACCTGGGATGGAGAAGGGGAGAGTGTTGACACATCGCAAGACTGGCAACCAATGTCACAAAACAATTTATGCATGAACTGTTTAATGAGAAACTAATTTGCTCTGTAAACTTTGACCTAAAGCACAATTAAAAAAATTTTTTTCCTAAATTTTATTTATTTTGTTGTTGTTGTTGAGAATATGCACAGTAAAACATACACCAATTCAACAGTTTGTATATATACACTCTAGTGACACTGATTACATTCTTCTAGTTGTGCAAGCATTCTCACCCTTCTTTTCTGAGTTGTTCCTCCCTCACTAACATAGACTCACTGCCCCCTAAGGTTCTTATCTAATCTTTCCAGCTGCTGTTCTCAATTTGATCCCATATAGTTCTCAAAAGAGCATAATGCTCTTTTTTAACTTTTTTTTACTAGTTAAGCTAAATTGTTTTTCAGTTTTAAGATGACTTCAGGGAACATTTTTGGGTTAAGTTTTAAAGATTATCTCAGGGTTTTAGGTATTTTTGATTAAATATAAAAAACATTAATATTTTAACAGATTGATAATTCTAAGAAATACAGAAGTCTTTCTTCAGTAAGTCACTTAGTAATATTTTAATCTTCAAACTTTAAGAACTTTTATCATCAGTTTAACAGGTCAACTATTCTCCCATGGCCCATTTTTTATGGTATTTATTGATAATTAAGTCTTTCTTCCTTTTATTCAGTTAATATTTATTGAGCTAGATGAGAATTACTTTATTGACTAAATCTGTCTTATTATACAGCAGGACCTAGTGGATAACATAGGAGCATTTGCAACCATACCTTTCATGGCCACCCCCTACTTCCAGATCAATACCACTGTCTCTTTCTTGGTACCAAGATTTTTAAAACTTTCATTATTTCAAGTGACTCTTTATCATAATGTTTGATGTCTGCCTTACTAGTATTACATATTATTAAAAAAAAAAAAAA
>NW_004443969.1:15491461-15493839 GCF_000243295.1 Trichechus manatus latirostris
TTATGTGCTGGAGAGTCGATTCTAACTCACAGTGATCCCATAGGACAGAGTAGAACTGCCACATAATGTTTACTAGGCTGTAATCTTTATGGGATCAGATCACCAGGTGTTTTCCCCTGCAGAGCAGCTAGAGGTTTAGAACTACTGACCTTTACGTGCAATGTCACCAGGGATCCTTCTGAAATAATTGGGTTCCCAATAAATGCACTTATTATTAAAAAAAAAAAAAAATCTTATTATGAAACAAATTAAACATACAACAGTATTCTGATAACAATTTGTCAGACTTGTAGGCAAAGAATAAAGCCAGTGTGACACTGTCCCTAGTCATGAATGAGCAGTCCTTGTTAGGGTAATAATTGTCAATATTTAGTCACTTGAATACTGACGTATTAGGTATGCCATAGGTGACACCCCAGATCCTCCTAGCCACACCTGGCTCTAGAACACAGGACAAGTTTTTTTTCTTTTTTTTTTTTCTGCCACAGTTGGTATGATGACTAACCTCCTGTGGGGACAGTGTCTTCACCTCCTGCCTGTGCCTGGAGCTTCTTACCTCTTGCCAGATGGATTCCTTCCTGCCCCTGAAGGATTTCCATGGCATCCACACACAACCTAGAAGCACTTGGGAAATTGATGACCCATGAGTCAAAACTTTGACCCACAGAAAAGGGTCAGCAGAAATATTTCTCTCTCTTCCTAGATACCCCCTTTCCTCTTGGACTATGCTCATATGCAATAGTTTATATGGCTTCTCAGAAGATGGTTCCAGAAGACAAAGCAATCCATTGCACTTGATAAACTAAGAGGTATCCAGCACTTTAGCTCATTCCTTCAAATATGCTTTCCCTCCTTCTTAGTCCATTCTCCTTTCTCCGCACTCCTGCTTCCTGGGATTGCATCCACAATTAAGAATCAGCATACAAACTCTTGTCTTAGGATCTGTTTTCTAGGAACCACCAGCCAAACCAAACCCTTTGCCATTGAGTCGATTCTAAGTCACAGCAACCCCATGTGTTACAGAGTAGAACTACTCTGTAGGGTTTTCTTGGCTATAATCTTTACAGAAACAGATCACCGGGCCTTTCAGAGTGCCACTGGGTGGGTTTGAACCACCACCTTTTAGGCCAGGGCAAATCATTTGCACCACCAAGGGACCTTGATAGAAACCTTGACTGAAAAAAAATACCTTCACGTTTTTTATCTGTATATAAAAAGAACTTCTATCATGATTTATTATGAATTGTTCTTTAAAATGCTCACTACCATAAATGGAAATTCAGTACCAGCTACTGGAAGTAATAGTTACTCTAAAAAATATCTGCAATGAAACTAAAACAGTGCTATCAAATTTATAGTTACACTATTACAAATACTCTATTCTCTCACACACACACACTAATGATGTGACAGAGTGACAAGTGTCACAGAGGTGGTAAATGTATACTAGCAATAAACTGAAACTTTCTTTCTAAGTCAATCAGAGGATTGAAGGAACATTAAGAATAGAAAGATTTTCATACCATGTGATTAATTTAAATTGATGCTGTTTCTGTGAACTGGCCGATATCAGTGATCAAACCAAAAACCAAACCCATTGCCATCGAGTCAGTTACGACTCATAGCGACCCTCTAGGACAGAGGAGAACTGCCCCATGGTGTTCCCAAGGTGTGACTGGTGGATTCAAACTACTGACCTTTTGGTTAGCAGCCATGCTGTCAATATGAGTCCCTTATTTTGGGAAAAATGTACTCAGCACTCTGGAAGACCAACATTATTATGACTACCATGCAAAATCTCCCAGAAATTCTGAATCAAGCAAGAGAAAATATGGCAGCAACACACATATTTTTTATTCTACTACAGTTGGTTTGAATCTGCCCAAGCTGTGATTAAAATATTATATATTATTTACAACATATTTGATTACACCTGAGTAAATTCATCTCTCTTAGGTCTATTATAGCCTATACTGATGCATCCCAATGTTAACTGTGCATAAAAGTAATCTGAGGAGCTTTAAAAGATGAAGCCCAAAAGTCACCCAGGAATTCTGATTTAATTGTTCTGAGGTAGGGCTTAGCCATCAGTATTACATAAAAGCTTCTCAGGGCATTCTAATGTGCATTCAGTGTTAAGAAATTGTTCTACATCCTCTAGTACATTATTGACAAGTTAGGATAAGTATAAGCTATTCTTTTGCCCAAAGTCGCGTTATGCTGGGGCATTATTTTAAGACCAAATGGTAGACGGTCTAGCGAGCATATCAGGCTCCGATTTCTAGGTCGCTAATAGAAACAAAGCTGGTGATTTGACCTTCACTTGTGCCCAGTTCTAGCCCCCAATCCTAGAACAGACCACCTAGATACTTATCCCT
>NW_004443969.1:15494743-15498934 GCF_000243295.1 Trichechus manatus latirostris
TCTGTAGTTCTTAACCACTGCACCACTAGGGCTCCTTGAAAATGACGTTGTTATGTGCCATCAAGTGGGTTCCAACTCATCCTGTAGGATAGGGTAGAACTGCCCCATAGAGTTTCCAAGGCTGTACATCTTTACGAAAGCAGACTGCCACATTTTTCTCCCATGGAGTGGCTGGTGGATTTGAACCACTGTCTTTTAGGTTAGCAGCTGAGCTTTTAACCACTGTATCACCAAGTCGCCTCTCTACCAAATGAAAGTACTGTATTAACAGGTTGCCCTTAATATCTTTGCTGATGGTGAGCTCAGAGATAAATTTAAGCTTGGATTATTTATTTGTGGTTGTACTGTATCTGAGCTTTTTTTGTAAATTGGTTTAAATCACTTTTTGAAATAGTTGAACTAACAAAAATTAAGTCTAATCAGTTTTTTGGCATTCTAAACATTCTCAGAAAGTCAAATATAGATAATTCAAGATATTGCTTCAAGCTTAAAGAAATTAATGCTTTTTTTTAATGTGAGAAATTCATAAGAAATACATAGAAAAATCAGCCAGAGAACAATAAAAAAAAAAATTTCAGTCAGAAATTTAATGAAGAAAAAAAACGTATGCAGTTTAATTTAGTATTTACTGAATTTAAGCACGAAACTTTCTAATCTCCTACTTTCTTCTTTATCTGCTGATGTATTTCACCACAGAAAAGTTTTTCTTGTTTTTGTTAGCTTATCCCTATATTTAGTTTGCAAGCAAAATCAGTCTGGAAGAAGTATGCCCATCATATATATATATATATATATATATATACACACACATTTATACACACACATACATATGCATACACACAGAGAATGGCTTTTTTTAGTTATCTGTTCTTTTAATCTTTGTATATGAATTTCTATGATAAGGCAGGTGGGACAGGTGGCTTCTGGTCTTCTGAAAACTCTGTCTGATGCCTAAAAAATTAAAAGTTTCTAAGAAATATTAATCAGTCAGTATCAGTACCACATGCTGAGGGACACCAGCTATTTTCTGGATGAATACACTAGTTGCCCTGGATACTGACTATTATTCTTCTCTAGGAACGTATCTGTTTCGAGAGAGTCCAGCTTTAGTAACACTTTAATTTACACAACTAACCAAGCTGAACAATCACTGAAATATACGTGGACTTAAAGGGATTTTGTTAGAAATAAACACCTACTGCAATACCATTCTTATCCTACCAAATAGAAATATCAGTTGTACAGATTTCAGAAAATTACCTGGGATGGCTGAGGCCTTTGGAATTGCTAAGCTTTGATTTTGGTCTTTTTTTAGACCTGTTTATTTTTTCAGTTTATATGGAGAAACATTTTTATAATTTCGACTTTAGTTTATTCATTCATTTACTCATTGCTTCAGCAAATATCTGCTGAATACATCTACCCACCAGAATTTGGGCTACTTGCTTTGGGGATAGAAAGATAAAAAATAAATTTCCTTGCATCAGATGTTAGTAATTCTATAGACGAGGCAATGAGGCTATTTATGTTGTCATTGTTAGGTGCAATCAAGTCGGTTCCAGCTCATAGCAAGCCCACGTATGACACAACAAAACACTGTCTGGTCCTGCACCATCCTCATAATTGTTGCTATGTTTGAGCCCATTGTCACAGCCACTGTGTCAATCTATCTCATTGAGCATATATATGTATATGTGTATGCGTATACGTATATACATATGTACACATGTATATATGTATATTTAAGCTATGTATAATTTATTCTAGTTGGTATAACAGGTTTATATAAATGAATGTATATGTATAGTGAATGTAGTTACAAAATTTTAAATATGGTTTATTATTTAATCTGGATACTTCAAAGGAGGTTTTGAAAGAATTAGCATTTATTGTTAACTATTGTCAGATACTAAGTTATGTATAACAGAAGTGTCATTTAAATCAAAACACCCCCTTCAAGACATAGCTATTATTCCTGTTTCACAGAACAAGAAACCAAGGCATAGAACTATTAAGAAAATGCTCCAAGTTTACTAAACAATATGTCGTGGACCCATATTTCGAATCCATGTCTATTTCCACAACCTACATTTATTATTTTCCATCATAGCATACTGATTCCTGAACAGCAGTATATTCTATTTGGTGCTAAAACTGTTTTCATAATTAAAATATCCAAAATATGGCATTGTCTTATTATCCATATGAATGTATGAAGAGATGTATCCAATGGTTAATCTAGTTGAGTTCCATAGAACCAACAGGAGAATCATAAAATTTAGAGTTGGAAGATAATTTTGAGTACCACTCAAAATGCAGAATCTGAGATTCAAAAAGTTAATTACTCCAGATCATTTGTTCAATTATTTAGAACCAGAGGAATTAAAATAATTAAAAATAATTAAAAAATAATTAAAATAATGCCATCTAACAGCAGTTTGTGGGTTATTTTCACATCTTTCTTATCCTTACTCAGTCACTTATATTTGGCAATTGGTATTTCATCATATAAACTTTAACTGTTGTATTCACTCTGCTATTACATCTATATATTATAGTCACACACCATTAAAATTAGGCAACACAATGCACCATCTTTATTTCCACAATCTTTATTTATGTAGAGAGTCAGTGCTCCAGTATCCTATGGTATCTAGTAAATCACTGTGATATTAAATTAGATTAGGAAATGGTCCTCAGTTGGGATGATGTGTCACTATTGTCTAAGAAGCATCTGCAAGGCCAAAGGAATTATATGTGTCACAAAGCCCAGTATTGCTTTCAGTTGTGGTGGTTAAAGTATACCAAGTACCTGATGGAACACATATCCTCCACCAAAGGGGTAAGCACATCCAATAATAGCTGTTTCGCTAAGGACTTGTAATGGCCTGTACTGAGTTCTGGTATAAAAAGGAGTGGGCTTTAAACCTCCCCGAGTGCTCTTGAGAGCTCCGGATGGTCAGAGTGCTGCTTGGGTACCAACGCCCTGACTCTGTGTGGTCAGATTTCCCAGTTTCTTTACCCCATAAGTGCTAATAAACTGCTATGCTTTCTGTAGGTAGTCTTCTTGCTTTTCACCATACACTAACCACAAGACGTGAAGCCCTCAGATCAGGGAACTCTACCTTGATTGACAAAATATTCATTCCTTTTCATGTGTACTTTAATAGTTCTCATCAAATTTAAATCCATTGGCAATACATGGACACTGTTGTTTTAGAGACTCACATAATCACCTTATATATTTAAAAGTATTTTATAAAACAGTAAACATAAGATACTTCCTTTCTTTTATTCTTAGTTTGTAAAAATCTATGAGCACTTTGCTTCTAGGAAGATGGACTAGACATACTTATCTCTATTTCTCTCACTAGGTACAGCAGAAATTATATATAAAACAAACATAAGAAAACTGTGAAATGTGGCGAGAAGACATCCCAGCTAGGGACCAAGGGACCAAAGAATAACATGGTGGTGAGATCTCTGAGTTTTATGTTTGTCACATATGTCCCAGACTTGGAAGTGAAGAAGCTGGCAACCTGGAAATGCTAACATGCACAGACCAAAAAAAAAAGCCTGCTGTCTGTCACCACAAGATCAAGATCAGGACAGATGTAACCTATCAAGGCAGAACATGTTTTGACTATAAATGCTATTCCAGCAAAACACCACAGAAAAAACTGTGTAACACTCCATCCACATCAGGAGAGGCCAAGTGGGGAACCTAGACTTCCACCCTTGCAAAGCTGTAATGAGTTGTCCCAACATCCCAGTCATGGTGTCAGAGAAGGACTAATAGGGAGCTAGGATTTGCATCTCCTATGGCTCATAACATGGCTCCCTCCTATGACATCGTAGGAGACCAAATGGGAAGCCTGGACTTCCACACATGCCTGACTCTAATAAAGAGAAAACATAAACCAGAACTAAATGAAAATTTCAGAGCTAAAAATCACAATAACAAAAATATAAAGCTCAGTGTATGGGCTCAACAGCAGAATGGAGGGAACAGAAGAAATAATTAATAAAATGGAAGAGATAACAATAGAAACAAAGCAATCTGAATAACAGAAAATACACTGGGGAAAAAAAAACCAAAAAACTGAACAGAGCCCCAGTGTCCCACAGACTATAAGAAAAGATCTAACATTCATGTTAAAGGAGACTCAGAAGAAGCAGAAAAGAGAGCAG
>NW_004443969.1:15499662-15500721 GCF_000243295.1 Trichechus manatus latirostris
ATCCTATACCAGGTGAAAATACCCTTCAGGAATGAAAAACAAATCAAAACATTCTCAGAAGAAAGAAGTCTAACAGAATTTGTTGCCAGAAGACCTTCCCTACAAGAATGGCAAAACAAATTTTTCTAAG
This sequence comes from Trichechus manatus latirostris, assembly GCF_000243295.1. NCBI lineage: Eukaryota > Metazoa > Chordata > Mammalia > Sirenia > Trichechidae > Trichechus > Trichechus manatus. The sequence continues at coordinate 15,499,793 of NW_004443969.1, forward strand.
CAGAAAGGAAGGGATAAAAGAAGAAACCCTAAAACATTTGCAAGAAAGAAAGAACACAGTAAGCAAAATTCATTTGTATTTTCTAAATTATGTTTCATACTTGAAGCAAAAAAAAACTAATCACTGTCTGATGTGGTTCAAAATATATCCAGAGGGTATGTTTAAGATAATTATATTACATATGGGGGAGGATAAAGTCATGCCAAGGGATGTAAAGCTTCTATACTTCATTCAAACTGGTAAAATGGTGACATAATAGACTAAGAAGTCATGTATATATAATGTAATACCTAGAGCAACCACTAAAAAAGCTATACAAAGAATACACTCAAAAACGTTATAGATAAATCAAAGAGTTTTGTAGGTATAGGCAACATTATATTCAAATAAATCTATACTGGAAAACAAAGCAACTAGAATAGCTAAAACAATTTTGGAAAAGGAAGAATAACTTATGAGAAATCAATCTACTCAATTTCAAAACATATTATATAGGAGTGAGGTGTTACAGAAATTATATCTATATCTATGTCTATGTCTACATCTATATCTTTACAGCATTGGCTCTAATAGTGAGTTTGGAACCATAATTGACATTAGACATTAGACACAGAGACATCGGAAATGAATATAACATTTTAGAGTCTCGGTAATCTTCAAAATATACTTAATGGTATTAAGGTTTTCAGTTCATTAAAATTTCAGTGACTGCTCATGGTAACTTTGATTTTTAAATTAAAAGTAAAAATTTTAAATCCCCAAAATATAAATCCTTTAAAAATTGGAACCAACCTGCCTTCTTTTCTTTGGTGATAGGGAATGCGCAAAAAATTAAAACATATTGTCAGAAAATTTACCTTTTTGGACATCAAAACTGTTCTGAAAGTTTCAGAGTTAAGACTTCTGAAGGTTTTGTAGCATCATTAAAA
>NW_004443969.1:15500821-15501745 GCF_000243295.1 Trichechus manatus latirostris
ATAAATTTCTTTCTTTTTGTTATCAAAAGAATCCATCTTATCAGAGTGTGTGTTTATCTAGGGGGAAAGGTATTCTGTGTCTTTCTTATTTTAAACATAAGTCTTAGAACTTAGTATATCTGCCTTGGAATATGCTCTGAAAATATTGTTGGATCAAATTCTTAAAAGAATGTCAAAGGTAAGAAACATCAGCAATTGCAATTCCTGGGAACATAAACAACTTCTCCTTTGGAGGGGTTTGTGTCACTCAGGTAACAGATACCTTCCAAGAAATGATTAACACTTACAGGGTAACTGCAGAGAGAAAGGCTATAGTCATGCTGTCTTAGCATCTGTCAACATTAGTTATTGTTTCAGCCACTGGAAAAATAGAAATGACAGGAGAGATACAGAACAGAAATAAAAATGAAACAGAATGAAATTATTGTCTGTTTTCTTTTTTTGCCCTAATAACTAGATCACCTAAGAGTATTCAGTTGTATATCACTAAACATGGAATGTAATTCCTCAACAGTATAAATGTTTAGGTAGACTAGCCACACAAATTAATGTGCCACTATAAATTTAAGAAAACACAGAAAGTTATTATATTTTTATCAATACCAGTCAGATTTGAACTATACGGACTTATATTTTACTCTGACCACACTATACAATAAAGTAGAAAAATAATACCTAATTCAACTTTAATAGAAAAAATTAAACAAATGAATGGGCTTGTTAAACTTCAGCACTAGCAAATAACTAAAATAATAAAAGAAAAACATACTTTTAAAGGCACTTTTCTTCTGATTCATTTTTTGCTGTATTGAAAGAATCTGTTTCTTGATGTACTGATTAGTAATAGGTAGTATAATATTTATATGACATGTAAATAGTATATTAGCATTTTTCAAATCTCTACAAACCCTTAAGCCCATAGGA
>NW_004443969.1:15503278-15504690 GCF_000243295.1 Trichechus manatus latirostris
AGAGATGAACTGAGTAATAGGATTAACTCAAATGCCTAGACATTACTTTTTCAGTTATGGAGCCCTTAGCTTCTTTGAGGATCTGAGAAGAAATCTGCTCTAAAAGGTATCTTTTGACTTCTAAAACTTTAACTCAACTGGCTAGGTGCAATTCAAATTAAGAACTAATATTGATCACACTTTTCTACATATAATTTAACTACGAAGATACAACTGGGGAATAAAAAAGAAGCTCTGAATGGATGGGATATCAGAAAAACATTAGTCAACTTTTTCAAGGGTTATCGGATACAGAAGAGTTCCTAGAGTTTCTAAGACTTTTGTAATATTATTCTGTATTCCCAGAGTAATTTTTCAGAATAAATATTATTCTTATATCTTTACTGGAGGAAGATACCTTCTTTTTAAACTTCTAAATATAAATCAGATTGAATCTTTAACTTTCCCAGGGTCACTATGAGTCGGAATCGACTCGATGGCAATGGGTTTTTAAAGGCAATAATAGATGAACTAGCTTCTTAGTAACAGTCTTTGTTCCAACATTTTATGGTTATTTTAGCAAAACAACCCATTGATCACTCAGATTGTCAACTGAAAATATAATAAGCATCCAGAAATAAAGGTTAATTAAAAATGATATTCAATTCAGGAGCAAATAACTTATATTCATGTTATAAAATGACTAAAATACAGGAAAGAGTATATAACACAAACAATATGTAATTTAATGATAAGCTTCTGGTACTAACTATGGATAACTGGCAAAGTGTTTGATAATTTTAAGAATCATATGGCAGAGGTGCTGAGCGAAAAATCCTTTATTAGGTATAAAAACAAATGACAGCTAAAAATCAATAGAAATGTAATATTCTTTAATTTTGTGAAAATTAGTTGAAGCCAATGTGAATTCAAAGAGATAGAAAAGATAGTCCCTGTCCTCAAATCTAGTTGAGGAGATAAAATATATGCTTATTCAAAGAGAGCTAGCAATACCAAAATTAATTATTGATATTTCAATTATAATTCTTAATATTTTGAACTCAAATGTTATATTCAAAAGAGAATTACTACTGTGAACTTTATCCTCAATCGTTCCTTATTCTGAAAGCCATAAATTCCTACACAAGGTATTCTTTTCTAAATGGAACCTTTCATGAACAGAGGCATCAGTTAGTGTGATAGTTCTTAAATTTGTCTTGAAACTCCACTGACCTGGTACATAGCATTGAAAGAAGAACACATTCAACCCACATGCCAGCATTCACAGAGACCAGGCTACTTCCACTTATTACATTAAAGGAAAACATTATCAATTCATGTTCAAGTATGGAATCTGTTACATAGACTTGAAGAATCACTATCTAGCAAAATAACCACATTGTCTATGAGGAAGGATTAGGAAATAACATCAC
>NW_004443969.1:15505840-15516770 GCF_000243295.1 Trichechus manatus latirostris
GCACCATTTTAAATATACCTAAACAGTGAGTACGTAGATCAAAACAGGAAGGCAAAAGGAATGCTGAGAGCAAAGAAAAATTCATAATGTATCACTGGATGGTTGTGAGAATAAAATGAAATATAAAGTGCCTGGCAGTGTCTACAACACCACTAGCATTCAGTGACTGTTAACTAGCATAGTGATGATTACAAAGTTGATACAACTCCTGGAAATCTTAAAAAAAAAGAAGAGGATAGTGTATAAAGTGTTTAAAACAGCCAAAATAAAGGCCCTAGATCACATTTTGCAAGCACGTTAAATGATCTTTAAATTGATCATTTATCTTAACAAAAAACATAGCCTTTCTCTTAAATTCATTAGAAGTTATGTGAAAATATAGGGGAGATGCATGTAAGCATGTAGTAATTTTTGGAATATTTTCCCAGCTCTCAGTCCCAACTAGAAAATATCCTGGTTTGGACAGGGAAAGGAATGGGAGTAACTAGGCATAATTTTTTCTAAATGTCAAAACAAATCCTTTACATAATATTTGTTAAGGATATATTATTACTTGACCACCTAGAGTAACTAGAATTTTCATACATAGAATAGATTTGGGGGAAAGAAACAAAGCAAGTATATAAAAAGATAAATTGAGGGGGATGAAAGTTATGAAGAGTTATAAAAGCTTTTTCCTCATTAGATTATAATAGGAAATAATATCACATTCAGGACAATGATTTACCTGCTATAGACTCTCTTTTCAAAACAGTCTTACTTAGAATTTCTAGACTGTACTCGGGGCATATGCTTTTGTAACATATCCTCATAATAACTATGAAAGTTAGGTGAGGAATTTGCATATAGGAAAACTAAAGTTTATAAAGGCTAAATAATTTGCCTAAAGTCACATGGCCTTTTATTGGAAAATATAGACCAAGTGTTTACATTTATGATACTTAGATCAAGGTTATTGTCTTAAGCACAAACTGAGTCTCATCAGGTCTGAACCCATTGTTTCAATGCCCCCTAAGCCCTCAAGTATCCTTTATCAGTGCTACTCAAAGTGGCTGCTCTACAACAGAAAGGAACGTTTGTCAGAATGTAAATCAATGCACTACTTCCTTCTTCAAGATGCTCATATATAATCATAGATACAGATAAGAATAGATAGATATCTACATGTATATATACATATACACATACGTATATATTCATACATAATACATACATATAGTCAATGGAATTAAACAGTGTGCTTAATGATGAAGATTAGGGTTTGGAAAGCTAAGGCCCCCTGAATGTTTGCCTGCTTTTGTAACCAAAGTTTTACTGGAACACTATCAAGTCCATTCATTTACACATTCTCTATGGCTGCTTTAGCACTATAAAGCACTACAGTTGCTACAGAGACCTTATGATCCATGACATTTTAAATATTTAATATCTTGCCTTCAAAAAAATGTTTGCTTCTTATCCCAGACTTTCCTCCATGGAGTTGAGAAGTGAGAAGCCTAGAGATCACTCTGCCCCGCAGGCATGCCCTGGAGTGGGGATGGGGAGAAGGATTTCTCTAGAGATGTAACCACCCAGACATAACCATGAAACCTGAGCTTTCTCAGTTGACAAGAACTGTAGCTCCTCACAAGACAAAGAAGGGTGCTGAAATTTTACCATCCTTTATTGTTGTTGTTGGGTGCCATCCTACAGGGCCTAAATCCCTGCTGTAGGGGTTCTCTAGGGGCAGCATATGGACTTTTTCGTTAACTTTTCATTTGGAACCCAGAGAAGAAAGGCTGAAGGGAGTGATTAGAATGGGCCTGACTGTGAAAGAGATCATATTCTCCTTTTCTCAGAGCTTCTTAGATTGCTTTGAAGACCCAAAAACAGAACAGAGGAGCTTTACATTCTTTCCTAATTTTCTCATTTTCCTAGAGTAACTAACCAATTTCATTTCACACTTAAAAAATATATACATATAACTAACAATTTCACCTATGCAAATCACTCTAACAATTTCAATCTAATTAATAACTAAGAGAAAATCCGTTACTGTCTCTCCAGAAAAAACAGTTTTTAAGAGTTGAACTGTTTCTACCATAGCAAATGCACTTGAAGAAAATTTTCAAAATATTATCCACAGTTTCTTTTTCACTGAATAGATGAGTTATTCAGTTGGATTGGTTTAAACAATTAATTATTTTGAAATCACAGGATAAGCATATTCTAAGAAAATAAAAATATATGTTTTCCAAATGTATCATTGTATAAATCTATAAACAAGAAATATCTGGTGAACTTACATGTCTTTGGGATCCATCATATTCACATCTTTCAATTTTTCCTAGACTGCCATCTGAGAAATACAGCTTCTCAGCGCGGTGGTCAATGGTGAGGCCATTTGGAGTCAGTATGTCTGCACTGACTACCACTTGAGCATTTTTCCCAGTCAGGGTAGATCTCATGATACTTGGATGCTGTTCATTCCAGTTGGTCCAAAACATTAAACTAATTTAAAAAAAATTGTGATAAGAAATTAAAATATAATTTCATTTATTGTAAAAACATTAGTAGAAACATGGCAATGCCACGCTATTAAAAATAAGCAAAATTAATTGCCTCAGAATCTATGACCGTTAAGGAAGTCTAGGTGTCAAGGGAAGATACTCATTTATATTTGCATGTATTGTTTTCCTAGATTCTTAAATGAAACCTGAAAACTATTTCTAGAAAAAAATTATCCTGTTCTTTCTCTCAAATAATAATTAAATTAAGCCAGTTAGGTGCATAATAAGGATTTGTTTTTATCAGGGACAAAACAATTATCTTAAATTTTTGTGAACAGTAGATATACTCTAACATTAATATCGCTGTTTAGCAGATCCAGTGTGGTCATTTTGGACATTATTATTATTAGCTATATATCTCTTTTTCAATTGGGTGAAATTCAAAACCTCCTTCCCTTTCTAGGTTTGCTTTTAAAATTCAGCATTCTCATTTCTATATGTTTTACAGAAATGAAATTACTAGACTATTATTTTTCTTTATTTTTTTTTTACTCTCTTTGTCAATGAGATTTTTTAAAAATATATTACAGTGTTGTGTCTGGAATTCTAGGGATTAGTCTCAAATCCTTAAACTCAATATCTGTTATTTATACAGGTTTTTCAGGATGCTTTACATCAATGTCAAGCTTTACTCTGAGGAAGCCCTCAGATTCTGTTTTTCTAAAGTGTTTCTCTCCTGGAAGAGACGAGAAGCTGCAGGGTTCCAGTTTCCAACCCGTTTTTACTAGAATAGTTCGTTATCTATAGGAATGCCCCTAATAGTTTATTTGAAAATAGTTTGTTGCTACTTAGGATAAATGGACTGAGAAGGAAGGGAGGGAGGGAGAGAGAGAGGTTACAAGTTACAAAAGAGATCACTTCCTAATTGTGTCTTTAAGAATTTGTAGAGAAGTCAGAACAAGTGCATATGGTTCTTACTTAGCCTTACTTTAGTGCAAGAAAGCAGCCCTGGTGGATCCGTGGTTAAGAGCTCAGGCTGCTAACTAAAAGGTCAGCAGTTCAAATCCACCAGCTGCTCCTTGGAAACTCTATGGAGCAGTTCTACTCTGTCCTATAGGGTTGCTATGAGTCTAAATCAACTCGATGGCAGCAGGTTTGGTTTGGTTCTTTGGTTTAGTGCAAGAAAAGGATTGAAGAGTTCTCAATGATTTAAAAGCTGCACTTGCAGCAAGTAAAGGTGATCATGATGAAGAATTTGTTGCACAGAGGTTGGTTCAATTATTTCTAAGTGAGGGCAAATTTTCATAACATTGAAGGGCAAGTATAAGTTGTCTGCAAGTCAGAAGTTCGTAAGTCAGACGTTCATAACCCGGGGACTGCCTGTACCTGAAAAATTATACTCAAATTATACTTACAGAGGAAAACTATTTAAAATATTTCACATTTACAGCAGGAGTACATATATCATTCCCATGTAAAATCATTTAAAAGCAATGTAGGTTTATAGCCAACAAAATCATTCAATATATGGTATATAAGTATTATGTAAAAACTTATTACTGGAGCATATTCAAACTTACAACAAATATCTTTCTACTTGCTAATTAAGAAATGTTGCCATCCATTGAATAGAGCTGGGCCATCTATGCTCTTTGGAAAATGATTTCATTCATTCTATGGAATACAAAAGCTTTCTAAGTGAACAAATGTCAAAAGCATTCTATTCTATGAGTAAATTTGCAAAAAAGTAAGGTGATATTCCATCTCCATAAAGTATGCAGTAGTTGTAGCTACATACTGTGACTTCAAAAATGAAACAAATTATCAATTAAAATATTTTAGAAGTTATGCATATAATGTATTAAAGTCACAATTTGTTACTTGCAATATTTCCCTAGATTTTTGGCTTTAGAATTATCCAGTTTGAGAGGTATTAGTGTTCCTCTCATTTTATCTCCTCATTTCACAGATGAGAAAACAGAAGCCCAGAAAATTGATTAATTCAAGTTTATACAAATAGCTAGTAACAGAGCCACATCTGAATTTGAGTAATCCAACTTTCACCCATAATTTATGATTTTATTTAAAAATTTCTGTTAATCAACTAACACACAATAATGACTTGAAGGTATTATTGATATGTATAATGATAAAAATGTTTTTTATACTATGATATTAATTACATATAGTTTCCCAATTAAAATATTTTTGGCATGTCTAATTTATAGTTCATCATGTGTAAGAGAAAAGTATGAATTTTAGCCTATGTAATAAATAATTAAACATAAAGCAATTATTGATTAAAACTAATCATATATAATATCATCAATGATCTCTTTGTTCACAGTATATTTGTGAATTGCTTTGATCTACTCTCTTTTATTCTTATTGTAGGACGTTTATTATTGTCCTGAGATTCTTCTGATTTATCATCAGGATAAATGTAGCTGAACTAACAATAAATAGCAGTTGTGTGAGCTGAATGAGGTCTACTCTGGGTATCAGAAGGCTTACGTCCATTGGACCTAATAGTCACAGGGCTGTGTAAAGAGTTAATACATCTCTCAATTTTCAGAATCTTATTACTTATAAGATGAAGGTGTTCAATTAAGTATATTAAGTCCAATCTCACTTCAAGCTCTATACCAAAATACCAAACCAGCTGCCCTTGAGTCAATTCCAATTCATGGAGATCCCACGTATATTAGAGTAGAACTGTCTTCCACAGGATTTTCAAAGCTTGATTTTTTGGGAAGTAGATTTTCAGGCCTTTCTTCTGAGGGACGTTAGGATGGACTCCAACCTCCAACCTTTGGTTTAGCAGCCAAGTGTGTTAATTTGCACCATCCAGGGAATCCTCTAGCTCTATCAGTGTTCAAATTTACACTTATTTTCACACTGACTAATTCATGTAGTCTCTCTTTTCTGACAAGTGGTCAGGGTCAGTGCTTATCATTGTTTTTTATTATTCACTTTTTCCTCACCACACCTTTAAAGAACTCTTCAATTTCTGCCAACAAAGAAGTTTACATTGGTTTGATTTTTGTTTATTTGTTTTATTTACAAACAAAAGAATTTTCTGGTAGTTGACCTTACCATATTGTAAGAGAGTGGAACAACATAGTTTTTTTTTTTTTTTTTTTTTTACGAGTACTCAATCTGAGCTTTGTTCTTCAGTTTTCTATATATCTGCTTCATTTATGACATCCTAAAAAGACATAACTGTATACTGTTTTGCATTGTCTTTTATTCTCTTACTACTGTAGCCTGAGCATTTTTTCTTGTCATGAATTCTTCACAAGTAGTATTTTAAAGGCCTACACAATATATCATCAAACAGATATAGACTATTTAGGCTGTTTGCAGTATCTAATTTGGAAATACCTCTGCATGTACAGTTTGTTGGTTTTCTTTATATTTCAGTTGGAGAGATCCCCAGTTGTTGAAATTACTTGGTTAACGTATAAACACATCTTTCAGACTTCAATACATGTTAATTATTTTTTGGGTTTTTAATTTTTTTTTTCAAATTTACATTTTCAACCAGCGAGGCATTAATGCCTTCTTTATATATCTTTTCTAGCTTAGTATTGTCTTTTCTTATTTTCCCTGTCCTCATTTAAATTTGTTTTTACTGGAACTGACAGCCACATGAAACTTGCCATTCACAGATTCCAGATTTTAATTATTCATATTTGCAATGCTTGCACTAAAAAAAAAAAAGTTTTATGCATTGTGAAATGACTACTTCAAAAAAAAAAAAACTCTTGATTTTAAAGTTAACTGTTTTAAAAATTAAGATAGACTCTGATATTCCCTTGACTTATAATTATAGTGTAGAAATAAAAATGAGCTCGTTCTCACTTTTGACATTCATCCAAGGCTAACACATGTGGATGGTCATCTTCTGACATGGTGATGACTGCTTCCCTATCGAACGCTCCCGGCCGAGTCTGGTCCACTGTGTGTCTGGTGATGGATGACGTAGTAGAACTGGTCCAGTATAATGTATCCCAAGCTCTGTGATAGGCAAGTCCTTCGACGGAACCCACATCTGATGGGAAAATAAAAGAATAAACATACATTGTTATTTATAAAAAAGTGACATTTAGACTGAAACGAAAAATTTTTTATTAATATGCCTATATGTTATTTTATCTGTTGTTTTTTCACAAACTCTCCAGAATAAAAATATATAGTAACTGCAAAACCCACAATAAATATTATCAACAGCCGATTATGCACAGTAAAACTTAGCTGTGAACTGTTCTATATGTCATGGGAGCAGTTTTTGCAAAAAAGATGTCACAAAGAACACTGAATCTTGTCATTCCAAAGAACTCAGTTAAATGATTGCTTCTTATTTAGGAAAATACTGGTTCTCTTTCTTCTGTATCTTAATAAGTAATTTTCAAAAAGTATCCAGTGTCCATCCATATAGTGGTGCTTTTGAAAATGATATGTTACCGATATTATTTAAGTACAATTATAACGTGTTTTTCTCTTGAAATTATAACTGGAGATGTACAGAAAAAAATAAATACATCAAAAACAACAACAACAGTATAAAAATCCCAAATCCAACTCCATATTTGCAACTATCAAACAGTGGCATATATGTTTTAATAAGTTAATACTACAAGTTCTTTGATTCTCTTCAACTAATGTGATTTAAAAAAAAAAAAAAGGAGAAAGGTAATGAAATTAATTGCCAGCTAAGGCATGCTTTAAATGTTGTCAGAAAACGATAAATATAGTGGACAGATTGAATACATAAAAGCGACAATGTGAAAAACATGAGTAATTATTTCCTAAAATTGTGTTCCCAATCACTCGGCTAACATATTTATTTATTTATTTATTTATTATAGAAGTGTTTAAGTATGTATTTAAGTATAAACAAACTATGATACTTCTCCCTTTATGTTATCAGTTTTTATCAGTTATTATTCTTTGGATATTTAATAAATGATATATATCTTTTGTAGTCATACTAAGAAATGAACATGATAATAAAAAAATACAGAACCTTTGTATTGTTTTTCTTTCAAGGAATCTCTAAAAGGAGTTATTCAACACTTCTAATAGTAGGTAGATGAAAAGAGCTGTTTTCATGTTTAAGAGGGATAAATATTTAGGTTATAGGTCAATACAGTTTAGTGGCAGTGCAAAATTAAAGCCTTTTAAACCAAATTGTTTTCATGTGATTAAATTTTGCCATTTGTTTTCCATAAGCAACACAGAAAGATCCCTTAATAATAAACTATTAGCTATCATTTAGTGGATACTGTATTTCTGTTAGAAACTGTGCTAACTACTTTGCATACATCATTTTGTTTTATGGACAAATCTAATCTGTGAAGTTTCTTTCACTGTTCCTCTTTTCTTAAGACAGAACTGATACCTATGGTCACAAGACTGGTGTTAAAGCAAGATTTTTAATTCAGGTCCATCTGCTTTTGACAGCCTAAGTCTTAATAGCACCATTATTTAGAAATAGTTCTTGGGTGACACAAATGGTCTGCACTCGATGACTAACCTAAAGTTAGGTGGTTTGAACCCATGCAGCAGTGCCATGGAAGAAAGTCCTGGGAATCTGCTTCCATAAAGATTACAGCCAAGAAAACCCCATGGAGTAGTCCTACTCTGTAACATATGGGGTCACCATGAGTTGGAATCGACTCATCAGTAACAGGCATTTAGAGAGGCTTGTGGCATCAATCACTTTTTCTGAATCTACACCAAACTGGAACTGAACAAATGATCCGTTAGTACCAAGTCATCTGGCTCTGGGTAAATTAAATAACCATGAGTAGCCTCCTCTCACACAGTCAACAAACAGGTATTTACAAGGAATTAATGAGGGTGAAATGATGGAAGAAAAATTATAAAATACAACTCCAATAAAATAAGTTAAGCTATTTTTAGAATGATTCATGCGGTACTCCTGTTTGGGAGGAGTCCATGAAGTTGCAATACACTGCAGAGCAACAGGTTAGTTTTGTTTTGTTTTTGGAGGGAGGTTTATGACATTGTTCAAAGGTTTTTCAGTTATTAATTAATAAAGCATCTATTGCACTATGTTTTTGAAGTTTCAAATCATTTCAGAAATGAAGTTAACTCTTAGTAGTATATATGGCATTACATCCACTTCATCATTCACAAATAGAATGAGAAATTGCATAGCTTTGAATAAATCCAAGCAAATCAGAATCATTAATCCATTGTCATTCTGCATCTTCCCTTTCCAGTGACTTTGACAGATTTTTCTCCTGGCCACTTTTCCCTGCTAAATGAGCAAGAAACCACTTGGTGCCACCATTGAGATGAAGCAGTTTCTTCTTTTTTTATGGTTAATGTAGTTACAGGGTTACTAGAGTACATAATACATCTCTCTGTCTAGGTACTATCTCTTTTATTTTACTTCGTAATAGCTGACAACCTGACGGTACATTTAATCATAATCTGATGTTACATTTTTAAATATTCCAGCAATATATATCTTTTTGTTTGTTGTCATTCTCAAAAAGATTGAATCCCTTTAAAATTGTATTAGCAAAATATCTAGTTAAAAACATACACCAAATTTAAAAATTATAAAAAGTATTTTAGTAGAGATAACTTGTAAAACGATTATGCACATTTTATGACAGGTTAACAACAGTGTTGGGCATGTGGCATGTGTGCATGCAGTTGTGTGCATGTGTGTACATGCATATACACGTGTAGGCATGTTTGTGCTTGAACACCACTAAGGTTCTGGAATCAGTTGCACAGCTAGAATAAGAAATTTGTGTTACTGGCACTAGCAAAACAATTATGTAGTTCCAAAAGGACAGTAAAATGCCTATCTATCCAGTTAACCAGACTTGAAATCTTGAGTATAATAAATCAGTATAGTTAAACATCCTTGGTTTAAAGATGTAAAATAGGCAAAATTAAGAAAATGACTGTAACAGTGCTATTTTAGCAAATCCATAGTTTCCACTCTAGCAAAAGTTTTGGAAGTCTGATACATAACCAGTAAAAATACCACTACTACATGCCATGAACTTAACTTAAAAAAAAAGACTTCTGTTTTTTTTTTTCTCTCCTTTGAGCCAGGAATTGGGTTTAGCTAAGTATGAGTGAGGAGCCCTGGTGGCACAGTGGTTAAGTGTTCAGCTGCTAACCAAAAGGTCAGCAGTTCAAATCCACCAGCCACTCCTAGGAAACCCTATGGGGCAGCTCTGCTCTGCCCTATAGAGTAGCTATGAGTTGGTATCAACTCAATGGCTATGGGTTATAGGTTAAGTATGGATGAAGTTCTGTTGTGTGTTTGTGGAAGAAAGGAGAGGAGGCCAGATCATCAAACAATATAAGACCAGCAAATAACACAGAACTATGGGTAATCTTATTTTCTGGACTCTTGTTTCCACAGCGACTATTGGGCTGACTGATCCTAATAGCCTGGCAGAGTGACATCCAACCACTGTTGCGCAGGAGACTTCATTTCACAGAGAAAACACTTTCATCTTGTTACCACCCAAGAGGGGACAAAAGCCCTTCCCTGTCTGTTCAGCGTTCTAAAGACAGCATACTAGCTTCCTAAATGGGAAAGGTAGAGGAGGATGTTTTTGACAGGGACTCGTGTGTACAAAACATGAAAATTTGAAAAGGAATGATGTTGAGAAAGTAGAAATTGGCTCTGACTGAGAAAGTAAATATGCCCCGCCGTTCACCTGACAGAGATAATAGGTATGGATAAAGCCAGTTACATTCACCTGACTGAGATAATAGGTATGGATAAAGCCAGAAAACAATATTTCTCCCAAAGACTTGCTTTAGCTGTAAAGTGTCATAATGACCTCCTTGTTGATTTAGTACTACCTTCTTACTCATTGGCTTGTTCTCTAATATCAACAGACTATAAGAAGGTTTGCTGTTTGTGATTATGTCAGTAGTATGAAACATCCCAATCTTGTCTGGAGGGTCTGAGTCACTTTGATACAAAGAAGCAGCCCCTTTTTCCAACTCCAGTAAAGAGTTTTAAAAAAGAGGCTTCTGGACACAGCATTGCACATCTGTCGTCACTTTTTAGTTTCCAAGAAAACGAGATCCTGGGTCCGCTTCACAACCTGGCACTGATGATGAACTCTATACACACAGCATGCTTTGCTTTAAGCCTAACATAATATAACATCGCTTTTTTTTAAATTTCACCTAAACTCTGCCCTTCTCCAACAATCTTCTAATAACTCTGTTATGGATTTAATTGCATCCACCAAAAAGACATGCTGAATTTCTAACAACTGTACCTGGGAATGTGACCTCGGTGGGGAAATAGGGTCTTTCTTAACAGATGTTATCAGTTAATGAAGTCATATAGGATGAGCCCTAATCCTAATCCGCTTGAAGTGGCATTTTGTAAAAGAGAAGGACAGTCACAGAAACAGAATCAC